>NC_063261.1:28542850-29161022 GCF_019578655.1 Ricinus communis | reverse complement strand
AGAACCTGAAGTTGTGAAGTAATTTTAACAACTTGTGGATCCTATGTGAGTTAAGAATGCATTGATATTGACAAATTATCATCTGACTAAAAAGGCCATTAGTTGTGCTATGGAGACATTTAATGATATTTTTAAAAATGATCCTTTTCACGAAGAAGCTAAATGTGAAGCTAACAACTATGAGACAACTAGTCCACCTGAGAGAGGTTCTAAAGAAGAAAACTTAAGAAAATGATGGTAACAAAGCTAGAATTTATGCTTAAATTGCATATCAAGAGATTTGTTAAGCAATGTACCGATATTATCAGACAATAAAATAGTAGCGATTAGAAGAAAAAAAAAAAAAAGAACTCTGGAAGTCTCTGGTTTTGTTGCCTTTACCCAGTACCCACCAAGTGGGGTTCAGTAAAGGGATGGTTTCCGGTGACTGTAGTCATCGGAAACTCACCCCAAGCTCTCTAGTTTTTAGTTTTCTTTATTATAGTAGTATAAAAAATGGTTTCTATGTCAAGACAATTTGTTGGGTCTTCTTGTTAGTGTGGTCAGATTATGTGTTTATAAATGTCTTGGCTAGGCTTTTTGTGACCGATCTAGTTTGGCTATGGTTTTGTGTGGCTTTGTCCGGCTCCTTCATTAACAGATATCCTACGGGAAGCCATCGGTTGGCGGTGGTTGATGGAGGAGAAAAGGGGGTGCTGGCTTTGGTGTTGGAGCAGCAAGAACGTGAACGACCAAGATTCTCTCTTGATAATTGCATGCTCTCCATTACCTCCATTGGCAGATTTGATGCTGTCAAGTGGATGATTATTGTGTTTCATCGTTAGAGGGAGAGTGCTATCCACCGCATGGGTCTTCACAAGGCTATTATTTGGTTTGGTGGCCAAGAATTTGGGTCCAGCAGTGCAAGTCTATCCTGTTCAACCCATCCATTCAACCTCTGTGTTATGCGATGTTCTTTGGAGGTTGTCCATCTCAGGCAGTGGTAGGTAGGGCTGCGATGGCAGATGCTTCCAGATTGAAGATAAATCGGGGGTCGATTTGTGTTTTCATTTCATTTGTAGGCCTTTGGGCCTATCTTAATACGGGCTTTGAGCCCTTTATCTTAAGTTTTATTTGGTCTTGTACCCTCTACAGGGTTGCTTAACAAAATACCTATTTCTTAACACTTACATTTTTATCTCAAGAAAAAAAAAAAAATTTACAAAAATACAATTTTTTAGAAAAAGATATTTGCAAAAATGCTCAAATCAAATATCCTAAAAATCAACTAAACATCATCTTATCAAAAATCTTTAAAAAAAAAAAAATCACACATCAACTAAGATCAACCAGTTATAAAAAAAATTTAAATAAATAAAAATCAACAAATAAAATTAAAATCTAAGAATACATAGATTAGAAAATAAATAAAAAATCAACCAAATATCAATAAAATATAAAGTATACCTCTCTTAACATAAACTAAACGTCAACTAAACTATAACATTTGTATCTAAGGAATAATAATAATAATAATAATAATAATAATAATAATAATAATAATAATAATAATTTGTGAGGATGATGATAATAAAACTATAAATTTTAAAAATTTAATGTGTGTGATTAAAGTAAAGAATTTTTGTTTTAAATTGGATGACTTTTAAAAAGATCATTATTGAGTCTTTAATTTAAAGAGGATTTTTAATGTTAAATAAAAATAAAATGATCATTGAAACTATATTTAATTAGTTTAATTAAAAATCAATTAGATAAGTGATTTATATAAAGTGCTAGAATTAATTTGATATCAGAAAGGGGTTAAAAGTAAAGTCGATTTAATGTATGGGTTTAAGTGGAAAATATAATTGTTAGTACTTTTGTAAATAGTTGTGTCAGTAGGGATACTCTAGTAATTTCTCCATTAAAAGCAAGGCTAAATGAATAATTACATATTTTAATAATTCTAATTTAGCCCAAAAGTAACAATTAGGGGCTTGATTGAGACAATCATTATAAGCTTAAGGGTATGGTGGGAATTTCAGAGGGTAATGGTTATCAAACTAAAAAGGAGGGACCAAAAGGAGATATGGAAAGGAAAAGTAAAAGAAAAAGAAAGAAAGAAGGAGACCTTGAAGAAGAGAAGAGGAGTTGTTGCCATTGATGGCAGAAGGAGGAAGGCCCGAGAAGGAGGAGGGCCGATTGAGAAGTGGTGAAGCTGCCAGGAGGTGCAGCTCTCGATAGCGAGCTCAATGGTGGCAGAGGGAGCAGCTATGAACGAGGGTAGGCAGTAGAAAATGGTGAAGGCATCAGTTCTTTAATGCCGTTTAAACTGATTTTGGCAACTGAAAAGAATGTTGAAACCTTTAATCCAGCTAATATTCTGCAAAGAACTAGCTACAGATGAAAAAAAAGATAGAGTAAAAAAGCAAAAACAATGTGTAAAAATGTTATAAAATTAAAATGAAAGTATTTTTGTAATTATTTATAAAAAAAGGCCTAATGACCTTAAAAATTTAAATTTTTACGTCCAATTGCAAATTTGGTTCTTCCTTTTAATTTTTATTTAAATGTCCGATTTAGTAAATTGATTGTAATTATAGCCAAATTAAAATATTGGTCAAAATATAGTGATGTGTCATTATCAACAATTTATATACTACTACCATATATATTTACATATTACACACGAATTACCAAGGTCGGATTATAAATGAATAGGAAAGTGAATGATAAGTAACAATTATGAATCAAGAAGAATAATTCATCACTTTTATTGTGATTTTATATATTTTTTTTAGAATAGTATCTAATTTTTGACCCAAATTTTAATTTAGCTATAATTACAATTAATTAGCTAAATCGGACCATTTAAGTAAAAAATTTAAAAAATAGACCAAATTTATAAAAAGAGACAAATATATAAATTTTTAATATCATTAGACCTTATAAAAATAGAGTTATTTTTATAATTAATCCTATTTTATTTGGTCCTTTTATGGTTACTATCTGGGACTTGGTTTACTGTAGCAGTATATATTATACTGTTCTGGGCATTATGCCAAATTAATGCTAGCATTTCTCTTATTGACCCAAAAAGAAAAGTAGCGATAGAATCTCTATCTAGACCTCAAAAAAATGTTTTGGATATTCGTTCAAGAGCATCGATGATGCATGATACTTTTACCTGGCTTAGTCAGAAGGTGTGGGATTCAAAATTAAACCAAAGCATAATTAATTAATTAAACCGAAATTGATAAAATATTCAAGTATTTTATAGGATCCTACTTACAATTGAATTATAATAGAATAATACTTATTCAACTAGTAAATTAATCAATAAATTATATATTAATTATCTATAATAATATATTTGATTTTTAGCGATATAATTTTATAACGATATTCTTTTAATTAATAAATTTTTTAATTTTTAAAATCGAAATATGATGAATTAATATGAAATTCGATTTAAAATTTTAAAAAAATTCCAACTAGAAATTATTAAAATCAAGATCAAAATAAGTAGAATAAAAAAGAACTCAACCCAAAACAATCTAAATTTACAATAATCTAATATAATTTAAAACCTGAAACGATGCTATTCCAATCGGACTGCATATCTGGCTGGCCTGCGTTTCTTGCCCAACTTTTGTAAGAATTTATTATGATTTAATAGAAAGTTGACAGAGTTGAGATGTTCTAGAAACGAGCTGGGTGCTTTCCACGTGAAAAACTTGCAGCTACTAAGGGACAAAAGGATGGTGCGGAATCAATTTGCATCATTTCATGGGATGGCTCCAGCGGGTTTTAGTGGATGATTTATATACATGAGAGAGTGACGTGAGCGCTCTTTTTGTACATTCTGTTTTGGCCTAATACCCCTTGTATTTGGCTAAATTAATCAGATAACTCCCCTTAATTTTGAATTTCACCTATTAAATATTTGAACTTACGTTAATCCCATTTGCAATAAGATTGAAATACATAACTAGTAGTTGAATAAATATATCATACGTAATTCTGAATAAAAAATATGAAAGATTTACCTTAAGAAAATTTATTTAAATTTGAAGAAAATTGTTAAAATTAAATCGAGAAGTAATAAACTTTGGATTCTTCATGTTTTAGTTTTTTTTTTTTAAAGGAAGTCTGAATTGAGCAAACACCTTGTGAATTAAGTAATCGATAGTTTACTCTTCCTTTTTCTTCTTTCCTTTCATTTTTCAATTTTTATTTGAACTTTAAAAACCCTAAATGGTAAAAGTTGTAAAATTTTCCATAACCAAATGTAATCGACAACCCAACAACTCTAAATAATTATATTAATTTTAACTTTATTACAAGCACTAAGGTCAGCCTTAATACCGCATCTACGAGTGAGAGCTAGAACCTCAGTAGCATTCAGATTAAACCTTTCAAGCAAACCGGGAGCATAATAAAGGTTGCAAAAAAAAGTAAGCTCATCCTCAATGTCTTTGATCAAGCTACAACAAGTATCAAGAGGTATAATTGTAGTGTTAAGATATTTAGCATATGAAATTAGATTTTGAGCACAAGAAGCTTGTGGTGGTTAAGAAGAATAGCACCACCGTAGTAGTCGACATGGTCAAAAAGCCAATTTATTTTTCATTATCTACGAGTGAGAGCTAGAGCCTCAGTAGCATTCAGATTAAACCTTTCCAGCAAACCAGGAGCATAGTAAAGTTTGCAATAAAAAGTAAGCTCATATGCAATGTCTTTGATCAAGCTACAACAAGTATCAAGAGGTGTAATTGTAGTGTTAAGATATTTAGCATATGAAATTAGATTTTGAGCACAAGAAGCTTGTGGTGGTTAAGAAGAATAGCACCACCGTAGCAGTCGACATGGTCAAAAAGCCAATTTATTTTTCATTATTTTCTTAGGTGTTTCTAGAGAGAGAGAATAAGAGTTGTCCATTTGATAAAATGAGTCAGCATCTGGATTTTACAACTTCTATTTTCTAAACTTTTAGGTGTTTATATATTAAATAATTATCGAGTTGAAGTGTTTAATAGGTCAAATTTAAAGTATAAAGAGCTATCTAACTAAGTATTACAAATATGGTACATGTGTATTAGGTTTTTTTGTTCATTCAATTGAAAGTTCTTATCAATTTTTAAATTTATACGGTTAGAATTTTTTTTCTTTGAAAATTAGACTCTAAGTGATAGGTCAAACTTGTGACATTGCAAAAAATTCTAGTAAATTTATTAACTATATATATATATATATATATATATATATATATATATATGAAATAAGGATAGGGATCAAAGGATTTCCATTCCCATTGGTCCATTCCTTTCTTCCTTCTCATTAGCTATCTCCTCCTTATGTTGTGGCTTTCTTATTAGCCATGATATTGTTTTCTTTCAGGTGTGAACATTTGGACTCTCCTTATTGCTTTGGTCTTAAGCTGGTTAATGGATGACTCATGAGGTTTTCTGAGTCGGATCTCTTCCAACGTTCACTTTTGGGTTCCCATTGGTGGCCGCACTGTAACTTGACGAGCCTACTAGGTCTCTTATTCTTTTGGTTCAGTGTATAATGGTGATCGATATTAATCTCCTGAGAGGCCCATTGATCTGCCTTATAAATACTTGTTATCGTAAATAATTGTAGCATATAAAAATTATGAATTTAGCATTACATAATAATAATAATAATAATAATAATATTATTATTATTATTATTATTATTATTATTATTATTATTATTATCAAATAAAACTAAATTTCACATTTTTAGATTTGACAAATTTAATTTTTTTATTAATTTTATCTTTATGTCAAAATCCACTTTATTGCTCTAAATAGATAGTTGACTTGACATTCGATCTATATAATAGAAATAAGGTTGAATTTGGTTCCTAAATTTTGTGATCTAATTCGGTCTACATAAGAAGAATAAAGTTTAATTTGGTTCTTAAATTTTACAGTCAAATCCAGTTTAGCTTTTTTCTTTTTTTTTTTTTATGGCCAATTCAGCTCGTAAATTTTGAATCTAACTTGATATTTGTTGAACCAATGAATTCTATAAATGATATATTGTCATATTTCATTTCTAAAGAAGAGAAAATATATATACATTTACATCTTCCTAATCATTAGCTAAATTATAAAGCAATTTTATTCTAAGGAAATAACAATCAACCTATACAGAAAACTAAATCAGCCTATACATGAAACTATAATCACCTATAATCAAGGCTAATAATCAAGATATTTAATCTATAATCAAGGAGCTAATTTCGACACTCCCCCTCAAGTTGGTGCGTGGATATATATCATGCCCAATTTGTTAACCATATCATGAAATTTTTTTCTAAACATTGCTTTAGTTAGTATATCAGCTAACTGCTGTTTTAAGTTGAGAAATGAGAACTGTATAATTTTTTGTCGAGCTTTTCTTTGATAAAGTGACGATCAACTTCAACGTGTTTGGTATGACCGTGTTGTATGGGATTTTGGGCAATCTCAAGGGCAGCCTTGTTATCGCAATAAAATTTTATTGGACTTGCATTATCTATCCTTAGAGATTGTAGGACACTTTTAATCCATAATAACTCACATAAACCATATGCCATTCCTCTGAATTCAGCTTCCGCACTTGATCGTGCCACAACTTTTTATTTTTTACTGCTTCAAGTAACCGATTTCCTGCTACAAAAGTAAAGTAGCCTGAAGTAAATCATCTTGTTGATTGATCACCTACCCAATCAGCATCAGTGTACCCTGCAATGTATGAGCTACCATTTTTTGAGAATAACAGCCTCTTGCCTGGAGTCCCATTTAGGTATCTCAAGATCCAGTATACTGCGTTCGTGTGTTCTTCACTAGGTGTATGCATGAATTGACTCATAACACTCACAGCATATGCTATGTCGGGTCTTATATGAGTCAAATAGATTAATCTTCCAATCAGTCGTTGATAACATCCCACATCTGTTGGAACTTGTTCTGAGAACAAAGTGAGTTTATGATTTACCTTTATCAGCATTTCAACTGGTTTACAATCAAGCATTCCAGTTTCAGTCAACAAATCAAGAATGTACTTCCTTTGTAAAAGGAAAACTCCTTTTTCTAATCTTCCTGTCTCAATTCCTAAGAAATATTTAAGATGTCCAAGATCCTTCATTTCAAATTTACTAGACAAATATTTCTGCAACAACTTCATTTCACAAAGATCATCTCCAGTCAAGATCATATCATCAACATACACTGTTAAAGTCGTTACCTTCCATTCTTTATATTTGATAAACAAAGTATGATCACCATTACTTTGTTTATAATCAAATATCTTCATTGCTGAAGTGAACCTCCCAAACCAAGCTCGAGGTGATTGTTTAATACTGTACAATGCCTTTTTCAGCTTACAAACTTCACCTTTATATGAAGCATTATGTTTTACTCTTGGTGGTAGCTCTCTATATAGACTTCCTCTTCTAAATCTCCATTAAGAAAAGCATTTTTAACATCAAATTGATGCAAAGGCCAATCTCGATTTGCTGCTATAGAAATTAGAATACGAATTGTGTTGAGTTTGGTCACTGGTGTGAAAGTCTCTTGATAATCTACTCCGTACTTCTTGTAAAACCCTTCGCGACTAACCTTACCTTATATCTGTCAATGCTTCCATCTGATTTGAGTTTGACGGTGTAAACCTATCTATAACTAACTGTCTTTTTTCCTTTAGGTAATGGAACGAGATCCCATGTATAATTATTTTGTAAAGCCTACATTTCTTCATTCATTACTTTTGTCCACTTTGGATCTGCTAAAGCATCCTGCACAGTACTAGGAATAGATACTTGGGATGATTGATTAGTAACAAGGGCATATGAACTAGACAATCTATATGTCGAAAGGTAATTACCAATTAGATATCTAACATTGGTTCTAATATCAGGGTCATATTATTTTTGGTATACCTTTATTTGATCTTTGTGGATATCTAGAAGGAAAATTTTAAGTAGAGATGTTTATTTCATTAAACTCATCAAATATTAGACTTGGGTTTACCTCTGTGGAAGTATTGATATCCAAGATATTCTGAGATGATTCTTCGGCCAATGGTGTTAAAATGAACGACTCTTCAGATGGTGGTGATTCCGTAGAAGATATTGGCAATTGTAAGTCTCTAGAAGAAATTAATAACTCTTCATCCCTCCCTTCTTCAGGAACTTGTTGATTATTATGCTATAAATTTTCACTCATTTCTTCCAGAACTGGAAAATCTATAAGATTTTCTTGTAATAGAGTTTCCTTATTAAGAATCTCCCCCTGAGATTGAGTATCGACCTTTTCAGAACAATATGGTTTTGATTCGCGAAAGGACACATCCAAGGTCACATGTATTCTTTTTGTGAGTGGATCATAGTAACGATAACCTTTTTAAAAGCCTGAGTAACCAACAAATACACATCATTTTGCGCAGGGATCAAGTTTGTTTTATAGTACCATTGGAATGTGGATATATACTATACAACCAAATATCCTAGGTTCAAGATTTGGGATATGCGACAGAGAGAAGAAAGTTTGTATCTTTTATTGAGGAGTTTAAAAATCAATTACTCAAGAAGGAACTCGATTAATTAAATACACAGTAGATTTCACGGCTTCCCCCCCCAATAAAAATGAGACATCTTTATGTCAAAAAGAGAGGCACAAATAATTTCCATAATTTGCCTATTTTTTCTCTCTACCAAGCCATTTTGTTGCGGGGTATAGGTATTCGAAGTATGATGACGAATCCCTTATTCACTTAAGAACTTTCCATAAGCAGTATCTAAGAATTCTAATATATTGTCTGTTTGCCAAACACAAATTTGCCTTTGATATTGAGTGCTCACCATATTATGGAATTCCTAAAAAACTATAGATACATCACTTTTCTTATGAAGTAGGGATGCCCATGTCATCCTAATGCACTCATCAATGAATGTAACAAAATAATATGCTTTAAAAAAAGAAGGAACCTTTGCAGGACCCTATACATTATAGTGTATAATCATAAAAGGTTCAGAACATTTATTCAAACTCGGCAAATAAGAAATACAATGGCTTTTGGCCAGTTCACAAACATCACAAATAAAATCTGAAACATTCAAATTCGAAAAAATATGCGGTTGTAATTTCTTTAGATATCCAAATGAAACATGTCCCAATCTTCGATGCCATAACCAAACAGTTGCTTGAGCTTTATCTTTACTACTTGTTTGACATGCATGACTAATTTTTTCTTTCCCTTTTTCATCAAATCCAAGTAATAAAGTCTGTTCCTTTTAACACCATAACCAAGAATTCTCCGGGTCAGAATGTCCTGAAAAACACAAAAAGAAGGCCAGAAAGTTATAGTACAAGCAAGAGAAGAGGTTATTTGGCCAACTAACAAAAGATTATATTCAAGAGATGGGACAATCAAGACAGTATCTAGAGTAAGGGTAGTAGATAAGATGGCAGATCCTTCGCTAGTGATTGGAGAAGTACCACCATTAGCTGTACATACAACTGATTGAGGCGATGGACGAATGCATTTTAATTGCTTTGAATCTCCAGTCATATGATCATATGCACCTGTATCAATAATCCAAATAACATTCTTAGAAGTTGTAGAAAAAGCATTTGCCTTACCAACAATACCTGAGTGAGCTACATTTGCTATAGGTTGTGATTTATTCTCCAGATTTTGTTTGACTTCTTCTGTGTCTGTCATCATAACCTTTGCTGCAATCTTCTTTCTTGGTTTCTTTGAGAAGTCCCACCATTCAGGATAGCCAACAATCTCATAGCATTTTTTATTTTGAATGTCCTGTTTCACCATAATGATTACAAATAAAAAAATTATACTTGGCACTCCAATTTTTTACTAAGCCAGGTGACACTACTGGTTGAGTTCTCTTAGAAGCTAAACTTTCAGATATGATTTTAGATCCTCCCATTATAAGTTTTTGTTGGTAATCTCTTTTGACATACACATAAGTACTTTCCAGATTGAGTTTGATGATCAAAATCAGGATCAAGCCCACTCAAAAAGATATGTACCCAAAGCCTAGACATTGTAGAATGCATTTGGACCAGCCCTTCAACTGATCCTTCTTGAGGGATCATTCGATGATCTATTTTCTAGAAAATAACAACAAGTTCATTGTGGTCTACCATTTGGTGTAGTAGAGAAGGACTTTCTGTTTAATTCAAAAAGAAAAGTCTCATTTGATCCGTCATAAAAGGTCTTGGCTATTGCTTTCCAGATTTCTTTAGCGGTTGATAGACGAATTTACTGCTACATCAATAATGAATTCATTGATTCAAAAAGCCAGCTTTTCACTTTGTGATTTTCGGTGATCCATGTTGCATAACTAGGATCTTCAAGTGGTGGTTTCTTCGTTTCTCTAGTAAGATATCCAGCCTTATTTCGGGATTCAATACGCATCTCCATGAGTTGAGACCATAGTGGATAGTTTTTTTCATCAAGTATAATACTGATAAGGAATGCATAATTATCTTGGTGGATGATTATCGGTGGTGTTTGGTTTGTTTGTGTAGTTGGAATAATGGGATTGGTAGTAATCTCAACCATTTAGATTACTGAGTTTTTTTTAGGTAAGAAAGAAAAAAATGATGGTGGTTTCAAGATACAATATTCAGGAGCAAACACTGCTCCGATACCATGTTGAACAAATGAATTCTATAAATGATATATTGTCATATTCTATCTCTAAAGAAGAGGAAATATATACACATTTACATCTTCCTAATCATGAGCTAAATTAGGAAGCAATTCTATTCTAAGGAAATAACAATCAGCTTATATAGGAAACTAATCACCCTATACATGAATCAACCTATATAGAAAACTAAATCAGCCTATATAGGAAACTATAATCAGCCTATAACCAAAACCAATAACTAAGAAATTTATTCTATAATCAAAGAGCTAATTCCGACAATATTTTTGGAGTGTAATTTGAATAGATTATGGAGCTAATGTTCCACCTAACATTTAATGCGAACTCAATTTGGCCACTTACTTTTGCCACATGCTCAATTTGATTTATTTCTAAATAATCTAATTACAAGTGATTTAATTATCTAATTGATTTTATATATCAATGAATTGTAAATTCTCATTTATATTTTATTTTCTAGTGATAATGCTGTTGGTTTTTTATTTGAAGATGGTATTGCTGATAATGGTGAAAAAGCATTGTTGGCGGTAACGAGTTGATTTTATGGGTTTAGTAAATCTGTATTAATTTAAAAAAATTGCACTTATTGTTTTTAATTTTTAATAAAAGTTAAATCCAGCCCCCAACTTATCATTCAAGCTCAATTTGGGCATTTCTTTACAGTCTTATTATATTGTGTCTAATTGGCTTATTCAAAAGAAGGCTAAATTGAACATATTTAAAAAGTTTAAAGGTTAAATTGGCAACCAAATTGAGTCTGACTATAAAATTTAAAGGCCAATATAAACCTTACTCAGTATAAAATGATAACTTTTAGTGCAAACACCAAGAGGTCTGTACTAGAATAAGACTATTGGATCTAAATACAAATAAATAAACCACTAAGCATTAGTTTCTTGGCTAAAGACTTTATGTTTGGAGGTGAACACCTCCTTCCTTCCTAATTGTGATAATTGAAAAAGAGGGATTATTACATAAATGATGTCTCAACCTTTTCATTTTTACTATTTAAGTATCTCATCTTTTTCTTTTGCAATCAAATGTATCAATTGTTCAAAAACCGTGTCTTTTGGTGCTTATGTCGATTAAGACCGATAGGAGTGCTGTCTCAACCAAAAATAGATCCATTATTGCTTAGTAATATTGTCACGTCATATAGACTTTTTTTTTTTTTATCATAGATTGCATTACTAAAATACTCTTGCCTTCTTTGACACAAATAAGAGGCTTGTTATTTTAGAAAAAAATTTAAAAATCAAATTTAATCTCCAAAATATGTAAACAGAAAAAAAAAGGAGAAAGTGAAGAAGAAAGAAGACTAAAATCATATTCATCACTTTCAAAACCTTCTTCCTCTCTATTTAATATTTTATGTTGCAAGTATGAATAAAAAGTAGAAGAAAACTCGCTTCACCAATATTTACTTCTTCTCTTTTTTTCATCAATGTTGCCTCTATTAGTTCTTGTTTCACTTGTGTCTTTCCTTCTTTTAGAACTTCTCAAAGCTTTCCTAGCATGCTACAATTCCTCATCATCCTCATTATATAGCCACTAACAATCAAATACATCCTCCTCTTCCTCACTTTTCATGACATTCTGCATCTAAACCTCCTTCGCTTGTATGAACATTTGCACTTTCTTGCTCGACACTAGATATATCCTCAGCCTCACATCTTTGTTTGTAGTTTCAACCTCAACTTCATTTATCTCTTTCTCTCCTCTAAGCACATCTTTTGAGATTTCATATAAAAATCATCTCGAACAACTTCTTCAACCTGCACTTCATGTAAACTCCCTAAAATGACATCTATTTCTTTATGCACTTGCTTTAAATCATGTCTCAAATATCTTTTTCATCATCAAATCAAATTAATGAAATCAAAAGAATGAGAAAGTATATATCATTAAATAAATAAAAAAAGCCATACCTGTTTTGGTAGTTACTTCTTGATATTCAGAGTAATAAAAAACTAGAATTGGTAATAGGCAATTGCTTGATTGATAACAACATTACAACTTTTCTTATGCTTTCTTTTGTTCTATGGCAGATTTCTTTTTCAATTTCAACTTTAAGAGTATAAATCCCTAATTTATGTTTCAACTTTTAATGTTCACTATGAGAGACAAGGTTATTTTTGTCTTTTTTCTTTATTATAGTTGAGGTTATTTAAGTCATTTTTTATCTCTTGAATGATGTGGCAATATTACTAAGTAATAATGGGACAACTTTTGCTGAGTCCTGATCAGTCTTAATTGGAGATAAGCACCAAAAGACATGGCTTTTGAATAGTTGATATACTTGATTGCAAAAAAAAAAAAAAAAAAGAGATGAGCCACTAAATAGCAAAAATGAAAAAGTTAAATCACTATTTATGTAATAATCCCTTAAAAAAGGATAGAATAAAAAATAATAATAATGGGTTAAAAGATTTTATTAAGTTTTGGAATATGCAAAGACATTAGAAAGTAGAATTTTCATTTTCAAAAGATTTGTGGTCATTTGTTTGATAATGTTCTAAGTTTAGGGACTAGTTAACCCAAAATCAAATTACATGTTAAAGATTTTTCCAACCTTCCCAAAAACATTCTCCTTGCAGTTTGTTAAGGAAAGCATAAAGAGAGAGAAAGATTGATGGGACTTCTCACATAAAGGACTTCATGATTAATTTAAAAGGAAAAATTTAAAAAACATATTTAATTAAAATTTAAAACTGACAAAATCATACTAAATTAAATTCAAATCTTAATTTAAAAATATTTTTAAAGCCAATTAAATTCGATTCGGATCGACCTAATAGATAAATAAATCTACCCTATAATCTAATGTATATTTGTAAAACAGGTTAAAAATGCATCAGGATTTGTCAAGTGAAACTTTTTTCATGGCTTTGACCATTATTTTTAAAAGAAATTATATGCATAGCAGCAGCATATAATCTTAATTTCCAGTACTTATTGAAACTCTAAAAAATACCCTTATAAAATGTTTGGTATATCTCCACTTGAGTAAAAGTGTAAAATTATAGAATTGGTAGACGAAAACTATTAGAAGAGAGGATGGGACATCCTTCTTTATTGTGTTTTCCACAATTTTAGGCCCCTCATCTCTCCCCACTTATCCCTTTAAGATATCATTATTTCTATTTTCTTCCATTAGAGAAGAAGTTGCCATCCGATATGGTCTTTCAACCTCACTTATAAACCTAGTGGGTCCAAACTTATACCAACTCCATCCTTGGTGGCTTTTGCCACCATGATTTTTCTATTTTCATACAAATCCTTGCCTACCTTACATTATAAGCCAATTCCAAATCATACTCTATTAGGAGGATCATTGATGTTTTCGGGAAATTTAACTGCTTTCCATACTAACTATTGGATTAAGTTTATTTTATTTTATATTCATGTATTGATATCGGCGAAATTACTTTGAAGTTGCCGCTCAATTTATTTTCACCATTGTAAGATTTTAAATTTAACTGTTTTTCATGCTAACTATTAGATTAAATTTTTATTTTTATGTTTATCTACTCACATAAGAGCGGAACTATTTTGGAGCTAGATTGGGCTATAGATCAGGATAGTTTAAGAAAAAAATTATTATTTATTTCTAAATCTATTGATTTACTCTAGCTTAGCTATAATTTAATAAAAATATAATTAAAATATATAGTTTTAATCCAGAATAATTTAGCAATTGTCTTTATGAGTATTTCACGGTTATGCCACTGGGTGCTGACAAGTGATCCAAAATAAAGGCCCTGTAAGAAAATGAGAAAGTAGATTGGGGAAGAAGTCTGCCACTTTGAGTACGAAAAAATTGTGAACTAGAGAAGCTCCAAGAATCCATCAGCATTAGCAGGTTTTCAGAACTTTCCTGTCCTTTTGAGACTCTACCTGCGTACTAAGTCAAAGACAGGAAAGATAAATAATAGAACCTAAAGAAAATATTACCTAAAATACTAGGATCAAAAATATCTTATTGTCCTTTTTAGGCCGTCTTCAGATTCCTGGATGACAACGCCATGAAATAGAATAAACATTAACTTCCATATCTGAATCATATCCTTTTCCCTATTACTTGACAAAATTGTGAATCACTTCATTGTGTATCTTTCAAATCTCTAAATACCAATTTCTGTCACTACCATGCAGTTCTGGAATCTTTCTTCACCTACATATATTAACCATAAAGAATTTGTTCATGTTCATCACCACCAAACATAGAACCCAAAAGGAAGAGGACCTCCAATGGTGATTCAAGAATTTAGATATTGTTACTTCTTTTATTTTCATATATAGTACCAAAAGGGACAGTGCCTGAATTTTTCTTGGTGTTCAAGTTCTTTAATAATAACTTAATATACAGTCATCATGGCAGAACCTTTTACTAGAGATGAGCTTGCAAGATCGGTGAGAGATGAGCTTGCAAGGTCAGTGAGGTCACTGAGCACAAGATCAATGAGCAGAAGTCTATCATCAGCAAGTAGAAGAAGTTGGGCTTCTGCTAGTATTCGCGAAGTGTGGGGTACTCAAGGAGATGTCTTTCGGAGGAGTCAGAGAGAGGATGATGAAGAAGAGTTGAAATGGGCAGCAATAGAGAGATTACCAACATATGATAGGTTAAGGAAAGGGATGCTGAAGCAGGTTTTGGATAATGGAAGAATTGACTATGAGGAGATTGATGTTACTAATCTTGGAATGCAAGACAAGAAGCAACTCATAGAAAGTATACTTCAAGTCGTTGAAGAAGACAATGAAAGGTTTCTTCAAAGGCTTAGAGAAAGAACTGACAGGTGAGGCTTTCTATCTCAATGCTATCTTAATTTTGAGTCTTTTTTTCTTCTCTTGAAAATTTCTTGATTTTTTTTGGCTATTAATAGGGTTGGGATTGAGATACCTAAGATTGAAGTTCGGTTTGAGCATTTATCAGTAGAAGGAGATGCATATGTTGGAACAAGGGCACTTCCAACTCTAGTGAATGCTGCCATGAATACAGCAGAGGTACTTTACTCTGTCTGCTAATTAGTATGCAATAGATTGTCAAATTCTACTGTGTAGTTTTAGCTGTCCAATTCTTCCTTTGAAACTTGAATTACAAAATATAAATTATGCGGTTCAAAATACTCGGTCATTAGAGATTCTAGGAGAAGATGTTGCTTTCCTATTGATTTGGTGCTTTTGGTGTTTGTACTCATAAATTCAGTAATTTTTCTGTTTGTTGTGTATGATCAGGGAATTCTTGGATTACTTAGAATTTTTCCATCTAACAAAAGGGTTGTCAAGATACTCCATGATGTGAGTGGGATAGTGAAACCATCAAGGTACATCTCTGATTTAATATAATTCTAGTTTAGTAGTAATTCTTCCCAATTCTCGTTTAACATAAAACAAGTTTTGCAGCAAAGGAATAACAAAGCTATATAAGCATCTCATGTAATTGTGGTTTATAGATGGAATAATTGTGCTTCTTCTAGCTATAAAATTCTTAAAATAATTTCATCTCATTCTTTTTCCTTATATATTGTTTTTTGGCGTCAGAATGACACTGCTTCTTGGACCTCCAGCATCAGGCAAAACAACATTGCTGCAGGCACTTGCTGGGAAGATGGACAAGGATCTACGAGTTTGTTCTGACTTTTTCACCTTTTAAATCCATAAAAACTTCAAGATTTTTAATCTGCAACATCATCCTTATTCAAAATGATGAAAAGAAAAATGGATGTTCAGGCTCAATCATCTGTCTTTCTGTGATCAGGTAACAGGAAGGGTCACTTACTGTGGTCATGAATTGCATGAATTTGTTCCGCAAAGAACATGTGCTTATATCAGCCAGCATGATCTGCACCATGGTGAGATGACAGTCAGGGAGACGCTAGACTTTTCAGGGCGCTGCTTGGGTGTTGGAACTAGATATGAAATGTTGGCAGAGTTGTCAAGAAGAGAAATTGAAGCAGGAATAAAGCCAGATCCTGAGATTGATGCATTCATGAAAGCCACAGCAATTGCAGGCCAAGAAGGCAGTCTAGTTACTGACTATGTCCTCAAGGTTTGTTCCCTGCATTGCAATTGTTATCTAAAACTTCCTTTCCTGGAGCTTGACTCATTAAGGTACTGCCACAGATTCTAGGATTAGACATCTGTGCTGATATTATGGTGGGCGATGGTATGAGAAGAGGCATTTCTGGTGGACAAAAGAAGCGTGTTACCACAGGTATTTTCTGATAATATCAAAAAAATTTCTGCTCTGAAATATTCCAACTTCCAAGACTTATTTATGTATAAAGTGTTTCTGTAATTTGAGAAGTCTTTTCCAAATAATATGCAGGAGAAATGTTAGTTGGACCAGCTAAAGCTCTATTCATGGATGAAATATCAACTGGTCTAGACAGTTCAACTACTTACCAAATTGTCAGGTTTATGAGGCAAATGGTCCACATAATGGAAGTGACCATGATAATCTCTCTTCTACAACCTGCACCTGAAACATACGATCTCTTTGATGACATTATCCTACTTTCAGAGGGTCAGATAATTTACCAGGGTCCGCGAGAGAATGTCCTTGAATTCTTCGAAAGTGTTGGCTTCAGATGCCCCGAAAGGAAAGGAGTTGCAGATTTCTTACAAGAGGTAACTTCCAAGAAGGATCAAGAACAGTACTGGTGCAGAAAAGGTCAAGCTTACAGATATATCTCAGTGCCAGAGTTTTCACAGCGCTTCAGGTCCTTCCACATTGGTCAGAGGCTCACTGAAGAGCTCAGAGTTCCCTACGATAGATCTAGTGCTCATCCGGCTGCACTGGAGAAGAAGAAGTATGGAATCTCCAATTGGGAACTCTTTAAAGCTTGCTTTGCAAGAGAGCTGCTATTAATGAAGCGAAACTCTTTTGTTTATATATTCAAGACAACCCAGATAACTATCATGTCACTAATTGCCATGACTGTGTTTCTGAGAACTGAAATGAAGGTCGGTGGCATACAAGATGGAGGAAAATTCTATGGTGCCCTGTTCTTTAGTCTCATCAATGTTATGTTCAATGGCATGGCAGAGATGGCAATGACTATGTTCAGGCTTCCTGTCTTCTATAAGCAGAGAGATTTCTTGTTCTATCCAGCATGGGCTTTCGC
The DNA here is from genome assembly GCF_019578655.1 of Ricinus communis. NCBI lineage: Eukaryota > Viridiplantae > Streptophyta > Magnoliopsida > Malpighiales > Euphorbiaceae > Ricinus > Ricinus communis. Next base: position 29,143,205 of record NC_063261.1, on the reverse strand, counting down.
ATTGCCAATTTGGGTGCTTAGGATCCCCATCTCTTTATTGGAGTCAGGAATATGGATTCTCCTCACATATTACACTATTGGGTTTGCTCCAGCTGCCAGTAGGTATGTGCATTCAATTAATGAAAAATTTATATGGTGTATAAAATTGCATGTCTCGTTAGTTTTAATTGTGAGGCATGACCCATTTCTATCTGCTAGTTATGCTTGTTAACACATTGAAAATGTTCAGGTTTTTCAAACAATTCCTAGCGTTCTTCAGTGTGCATCAGATGGCTCTATCACTCTTCCGTTTCATTGCTGCAATTGGAAGAACAGAAGTTGTGGCAAACACACTTGGTACCTTCACGTTGCTCGTGGTCTTTGTCCTTGGTGGATTCATTGTTGCCAGAGGTTAATTAATTTCTCTTTCATGCTATTTATGTTTCTTTAATTTTGATAGAAGTCATAAATATCTGCAGCTCTAATTTCCTGTATTAGTCTATATTGTTCAACCAATGGTTGAAGAAGCTACATCCATTCGATGTGCAAGTAAATATGAACTTCCATATTCTATTGCAGATGATATTGAGCCATGGATGATCTGGGGCTACTATATTTCTCCTATGATGTATGGGCAGAATGCCATAGTCATCAATGAATTTCTTGATGAAAGATGGAGTGCTGTAAGTTTCCAGGAATATGAAAACAAATGATTGCTTTCCCATATTTCCTTCTTTCCTTGGGTTAGCTTTATCTAATGCGCAATCTGTGCTTGCTGCAGCCCAATAACGATCCAACATTTTCTCAACCTACAGTTGGAAAGGTTCTTCTGAAAATGAGAGGCATGTTCTTGGAAGAATACTGGTATTGGATATCTGTTGCAGCACTTGTGGGCTTTTCTCTGCTTTTCAACATCCTTTTCGTATGGGCACTGACATATTTGGATCGTAAGCCATCAGTTTGATACAAATATTTGTATCAGTTATGTAGATAGAATATGAGATCTGATGGAAATTTATAATAATCAATGCAGCTTTGGGAGATTCTAAATCCATTATTCTGGAAGATGACGAAAGTAAGAAGAAGATGTCATCTACTGGACACAAAACCAGGTCCACTGAAATGACTTCGCTGTCAACTGCCCCATTATATGAAGGTCACATCTTGCTTATTTAAATCAGAACATGTTAATTTATTTTGTATTTAGTATGTTAATTACTCTTGTCCTTATGGATGATGTATTGTAACTGGAACTGAAAGTTAGATATGGCTTTAGAACTCTGTCAGCTTTTGGTCTCTGAGTTTGTTTATGGTTGCAGGTACTGATGTGGCTGTGCAGAATACTCCTGAAAGACCACCTGCTGCAGCCACAGAGCATGCACCTATGAAACGAGGAATGGTGCTGCCCTTCCAGCCTTTGTCGCTAGCTTTTAGTCATGTGAATTACTATGTTGATATGCCTGCTGTAAGTTGCTTCTCTGAATTCTTGCTTCTTCAATTTGCAGTACCTGAAGGAACATAATATAAGATGCTAGTTAAATTACATGACTCAAAATTGAAAACCATGAATATAACTTTATATGAGTTCAGTCTAAGCAATTTTTTATCTGTCAAGTCTAAGCAGTTTGGTGAATTTTTTATCTGTCAAAGTATAATTTTTATTCATGGAACTTTGATTTGCCCGTTAGGAAATGAAAAGTCAAGGCATTGAAGAGGACCGCCTGCAGCTGTTGCGCGATGTCAGTGGTGCTTTCAGGCCTGGTGTTCTAACAGCTCTTGTTGGTGTAAGTGGTGCTGGAAAGACCACCCTGATGGATGTCTTAGCAGGAAGAAAAACTGGAGGATATATTGAGGGAAGTATCAGCATTTCTGGTTATCCAAAGAAGCAAGAAACTTTTGCTCGGATTAGCGGCTATTGTGAGCAGAATGATATCCATTCTCCACATGTTACCATCTATGAATCCCTCCTGTATTCTGCCTGGTTGCGTCTTTCTAAGGAAATTAAGTCCGAAACTAGAAAGGCAAGCCATCTCCATAAGGATCTAATTTTCTTAATTTCAATATGACTATTCCTGCATGCATGCCCTACATACTTACCATGTTTAATCTTTCATGCTGTAGATGTTTGTTGAGGAGGTCATGGAGTTGGTCGAGCTGAACCTATTGAGGAATTCTATAGTAGGTCTTCCAGGAGTAGATGGTTTGTCAACTGAGCAGAGAAAGCGACTCACTATAGCTGTAGAATTGGTTGCTAATCCATCCATCATCTTCATGGATGAACCGACATCCGGCCTTGATGCTAGAGCTGCTGCAATTGTTATGCGTACAGTGAGGAACACAGTTGATACAGGACGAACTGTTGTCTGCACAATTCACCAACCAAGTATTGATATTTTTGAAGCTTTCGATGAGGTATTTGTTAGTCTCATGTACTTGACGTCTTCCTGCACAAATCCTGTTTTTTGTTTGGAATTAGCAATTTCATCAGCCTTCTTCATGACATTATGTCTTGTTGTCTGCAGCTATTGCTGATGAAGAGAGGAGGGCAAGTCAATTATGCTGGACCCCTTGGTCGCCAGTCTCACAAACTTATAGAATACTTTGAAGTGAGTATTACTTAATTAGGACATGTTGTTAATGTTTAGCTTACGCATATACTGGATTCCTGAGAATTTTGATTCATTCTATTTATAAAAAGTGCAATAAAACTAAAGACGAATAATATCTCTGACATCTTTCAGGCTGTCCCAGGCGTTCCTAAGATTACGGTTGGTTATAATCCTGCTACATGGATGCTAGAAATCAGTTCTGCAGCAGCAGAGGCTCAACTTGATGTAGATTTTGCAGAAATATATGCCAATTCTGAGCTATTCCAGTAAGACCGGAACCTGTTCAAATTCATGCTTTCCTGCATATTTAGTATTCCAGGACTGACGGTGCAATTTAATTGCGTTTGATATTCATCAAATCAGCTCCTAGTTATGATGATCACTTATGGTTGCGTCCCTGATTTTTACCAGGAGGAATCAGGAACTTATTGAAGAACTAAGTACTCCAGCACCAGGAGCTAAGGACCTTAATTTCCCCACACAATACTCTCAAGATTTCTTCACTCAATGCAAAGCTTGCTTCGTGAAACAGCATTGGTCTTATTGGAAGAACCCAAGATACAATGCTATCCGACTGTTCATGACAATAGCAGTTGGTTTCATATTTGGACTTATTTTTTGGGATAAAGGACAAAAGACGTAAGTTCAGAATTTCTAATTCATTTTTCACTGCTAGTTAGCAATGCTGTTAAACAGCAGCAAGTGATGACAGACAACAAAGAGAAAAAAAAAAAAGAAAAAAGGTCCCTCTTGCACTTTGAAATGGCCTGCATACATCTCCACTTGAGCAGGCTGCAGGTCTTCCTTCTGAAATTCCATTCATGAGATTTTCAGAGGAGAAAGGAACATCCTTGACTCTGTGTGCCAGGCCAGTCTTACAAAATTCTGCAGTGTTGCGGAGCCATCTGCTGATGGCAGGTTTTGGCGGAAGGTTGAGGTTGTTTAAATAATTAGGAGGTCATGGGTTTGAGTTGGGCGTTAAATAGATTATGTTTACCCTACTTAAGCTACCGACCTCTTAGAGCCATATTGTCAAGGCACATTTGCACCAGATATATCACTATCTATCTATGTTAATTGGTCAAATCATCTAAAGCTGATTGCAATTTATACTGTCAAACAGGCAAAAACAACAAGATTTAATGAATTTGCTTGGAGCCATGTATTCTGCTGTCATGTTCCTTGGAGCCACTAACACTTCCTCAGTAATGTCTATAGTAGCAGTAGAAAGAACAGTCTTCTACCGCGAGAGAGCAGCCGGAATGTACTCAGAATTGCCTTATGCATTTGCTCAGGTAAATTTATAATAAAAAAGAAATTAAAATAGAAAACCCACCTCAAACCTTGAGTTCAAGTCATATGCAGAATTTAATGCCAATAATGCTCCTGTATCCGGTGCCTTGCAGGTTGCCATAGAGGCAATTTATGTTGCAATCCAGACACTGGTTTACAGTTTATTGCTATACTCAATGATTGGGTTCCCATGGAAAGCTGACAACTTCTTGTGGTTCTACTTCTTCATATTCATGTGCTTTATGTACTTCACATTGTACGGAATGATGCTTGTCGCTCTCACTCCCGGACATCAAATTGCTGCCATTGTTATGTCTTTCTTCCTTAGCTTCTGGAACCTGTTCTCTGGCTTCCTCATCCCTAGGACGGTTAGTTCTTTTCCATAAACAGATAGACACGAAATACAATTACATTGCAAACAGAAATCAAGACAAAATAGAAACATATTGTTTTTCAGTACTGCTTCCGAAACTATAGGTCTATTTCCATGCAGTTCCTAAAAGAAATCTGACATCAAATAATACTTGGGTGCAGGAAATACCAATATGGTGGAGATGGTACTACTGGGCTTCGCCAACAGCTTGGACAATATATGGTCTGATCACATCTCAAGTGGGGAAAATTTCTGATAACGTTGAGATACCTGGACAAGGTTTTATTCCAGTTAAGGAATTCCTGAAGGAAGCCTTAGGATTTGAATATGACTTTCTTGGAGCAGTCGCTGCTGCCCATATTGGCTTCGTTCTCCTTTTCTTGTTTGTCTTTGCATATGGAATCAAGTTCCTTAACTTCCAGAGAAGATAGTTCCTAAAAATTGTTGTGTCCAAAAATTCAAGATAGATAAAAAAAAGAAAAAAAAAAGAAAAAGAAAAATATAGCAGCATTTCTTGTTTAATTCTTTATCTTATTTTATAAAATTTTTGAAGTCTGAAAGTCTGGATTTAAGTTCCTAATCAGTTTACTTGGCTTTTTGTACTATGTTCATGTCTTATTTCCAATTCTTTGTTTCTTTAATCCCATGTCATTGGAAATAGTTTCTGTATTGATTATACTGTCTTACCTTGTTTATTCTCTTTCCTACTTTCTGTCGTCACCTTCTTTTTGTTCCAACAATTTCAATTTTCTTCTTTTCCATGGCATTGCGTATGGCATCTTTAATATAAATTGCAGAAAACTCGCTCCCTGAATTTTAAATCTGAAATAAAAATAGAATTCTCCCGTTTATCTCACCGTCACCGTCGCCAATCACCATCATCACATTCAGTTTACAACTATATCACTACATAATTACAATAATAACCTGTGTACAACCACCACCAGAGTAAAGAACAATTAAAACTGTCCTATAATATGATGTGCATATTGCTTTTCAAATTATTATCAGAAAAAGACCCGAAGAATTATTCAAAACTCTTTTCTTTCTTCAATAAGTTTTGAAATTATACTTGAGATTTAAGTGGCAAGATTTTTGCGAGGATCCATGTAGCTTTATGGACCCAAGATCCATGCGGTGATGTTTTGATTGATTTTAGGTTCTCATCACACATGTGAAATTTTAGTTGTTTGCCCTATATAATTAAAACTTTGATTTTTTTGAATTTTGTGTTTCCATAACAGAAACTTTACATCTTCAACTCGTTTTTTTCTTTTTCTTTTTTTTTTTTCTGTTTACAACTTTTTTTTTCCTTTTTTTTTCTCGTTTTCTTCTTGATTCCTCCTTTTCGTTTTCTTCTTATTTCCTCCATTAAAATCATCTCTTTCTTAATGCTTGAAAATATATTTCTCTGTTTTTGTTGTTAGATTGAAGAAGTTTTTAATGAATGGAGAACAATTTACAAATGAGTAATGTACAAATAATATTAGTAAATGAATCACCGGTTGAAAATATTAATTCATCTAGGAAGTCAAGTAAAATTATTTTATTGTTTGGCAGGTTTTTTTAAAATGAGTTTTCATTATGTACTACATAAATGCTCATTATTTTAAATTACAATGTTCATATACTGTTGTTATAATGTCCATTGTTTTTATTTGTTGTTGACTGTGAACATGATTCTTCTAGTGATAAATTATTGGGCACGTCTGTGAAGTTTGTTGATGAAGCTTATTGTTTATATAATGATTATGTATTTAGAATTGGTTTTGGTGTGAGGAAGAGTAAGTAAGGGTATAAAGTAGCTGGCAAATCATTAACAATGAAAAGATTTGTTTGTACAAAGGCTGGTATAAAGGAAATTGTATGTAAGGAAAATTAATCTTTCTCAAAACTTGATATCCATACTGGTTGTTGAGCTCTCATAGAGTTTTGTGTTGATGAAAAAGGAGTTTGGACTGTAAACAAACACCAAAAAAACATAAAATCATAACCTATGTCCAGCTAATAAAATCCACCTTGTCCATTCTCATAGAAAAATCACAAAAAATCAACTTAATTATCTTAATGATTTAAAAAAGAAATGGAATTAGAGTGGCTGATGAGATTAGATTATTGAAAAATCAATTAGAAGGATCACCATTAGTTAGATTTACAGTAAGGGATGCTTATAATCATTTGGCATTGGAACATATGAACAAATTGGATAGTAGTGATTCGAATGCTTTAATTGAAATTTTCAAAAAAAAAAAAAATCTAATGAAAATGAATTTTTCTTTGATTTTGAGATGAATAGTGAAACAAGATTATGTAGCTTCTTTTAGAGAGATGGGCAAATGAAACAAGATTATGAGTTGTTTAGAGATCCGTTATATCCTGTTAATATTTAATGTTCATTTTGATTCTTGTAACCATCATGAACATTTGATATTAATATAGTAAAATATATGATATTAATTTAATTTTTTGTAGGTATGAATCATCATTGCATGAATATTATGTTCAGATGTAGTTTTTTATTGAATGGGAGAATCAAATCTTTTGTTTGGTTTTTCAACACTTTTTAAAAATCTATAGAAGGAAAATATCCACAAATAATAATGACAGACCAATCTTCTATCATGGCTGCTGCAATTGCTAAAGTATTTCCTAATTATTCATTATCTGTGAAATTAATATTCATTTTGATTAATGTTCATTCTAATTTTTTCCTTTTATTCATCAGTATATATCTTAATGTTCATTATCTAGTATTTCAATGTACATTGTTTCTATCTAAAATGTTCATCAATATTTTCTCATGCAGATTGGTTAAAAAATTTCATTGTTACAATAATTCTTGGATAGAAAAGCTATACAAGTCTAGAGATAAATAGTGCCCTGCTTTTAGTAAAGACTATTTTTCAAGTGGTGTTTTATCATTGCAAAGGAGTGAGACAACAAATAATTCTATTTCTAGAAGACTTTTTAGAACTATCGGTATTTTTGACTTTTATAATTTATTTGTTGATGTAATCTCATAATGGAAAAATAAAGAAAATGTGAAAGATTTATACTGCATAGTAGGTCAACCAACTATGGTAATAAATCATATGAAGCTCCTTTCACATGCTAGGGAGATATACACAATAGGAATTTATTTTTTGTTTAAAGAGCAATTTATAAGGAGGGTTGCATGTCATCAACAATATTTGATGTTAAATGATAGCAACTTTAAATATCATATTTGGCAGCTAGATGTGGATGTGATTCAACATGAGGTTGATTACAATCAACATATTTTGAAGATTTATGGTACTTGCAAGATAATTTCAGAGGTGAGGATTCCTTGCTCCTGTTGTTTGCGTATATTGAATTGAATGTTCATTGTATTTAAACTACTCCAGATAAATATATAATTAGGAGATAGATGAAATGAGTTATTGAAAGTAGAGATAAAGATATTCTTATGACTTTATATTCATCAAATGAATCTGGTGTAGCTGCTTCACTTTGGAAAATTTAAATGGCTAGTGAATTTCAAATTTTGATTTCAATCAGTGAACATAATATTAAAGTTCGAGAACAATATGAATTAGCTTTTGATAATGCAAAAAGTAATATTGTGAGTGAAGTTGGTTCTGTTTTTTGGAATATTGTGATGAAAGATCAGTTGAGAAAATTCAAAATCTTCCTATTCATAAAGTAAAAAGTCAGCGTAATTAAAAGGTCAAGAGCGTTATAGAGAGAAAATGTAATCATACCAAAGGGCGTAGAAAAAAAATGTTCAAATGGCTACATTGCAAACAAAAATGACATAATTCAATTCAGGTACTTATATTTGTTGAATTTTTTTTTAATTTATAGATTGTTATATTTATCTTAATTTATTTTTTTTTTATTTTTTTAGAAAACTGTTCATGAAATAGTTGGAGAGAAATATCTTACACATCCAAGTTCTGGCAGCTCAGAACTGGTAAACATTATAGCAATTCTAAATTCAAGAACTTATACTTCAACTATTCATTCATTGGATTTTAATACTTCGAATAGTTGACAAGAACTGATTTTTTTATAATTTTGTTTGCCTTTTTTTAATATAATGAGAACATATTATGTACATTTAATATTTTACTTTCTTATAATAACTATTATTATGTTTTAGTTTTAATATTTTAACCGTATATTTTTATGAATATTTAATAGTATCACAGTGATATTTATTTAAAGAGAAATGAACATAAAATTTTAATTAAAATCTTATGAGTAGGAATGTTAATTATCATGCTTCCATGATGATAAACATTTTAACACAGTGTAATAAACATTACTGGTCTGTTCAATACTTAATTAAAGATTATTCATCAAGAGGTCTTGTTTATGTTCATTATTATGAATATTTGATTATCAATAAAAAAAGTATTAAGAAATATAATAACAATGTTATAAAAAAATAATTTTTCATTGTTAAAAAGAAATTAAAATCTTATAGAAAATAAAATATGTTCCTAAACAGTTAAAATATAAGAAAAGATGAAATATGTCCACTGTTATGCTTGGTTTTTCTTCCATTCAATAAACTTTTTTTTCCTTCTTTTAGAACTTTATTATTGTAGATATTGAAATTTGACATGAAAATAATAGAACAATATTTTACTTTAAGGACTTTCAATTCATCAAACTACAAATAACAATTTAACAATGAAAAGTATTAATATCTATAATAGTTGTAGTAATTATAAGAACTAATTTTACTTTAAAACTTACAATTTTTTGTCAGTTTTGCATTCCAATTTAGAAGATCTCTTTTAAATGTTTTCATGTGCCTCATGCAATACACACCATAATCAACAATAATTTTTGGACGATTGCCATAGAAATTTCAAGAAAATGTCTTGAGAAATTCTTCACTATTTACCTATTTTTTGATCTTTTTTTCCCATGTAGTTTTTGAAATGTTTTATACTAAAAGTACATAAACTAGTATAGGTTATGAACATTTTAATTATAAGCTATGAATATCCTGATTATAGGTTATGAACATTTTAACTAGTAAGTAATGTATATTAACAATGCTTTTAGACGATGTCCATACTTTTCAAAGTATGAAACTTTCTTTAGGAGGCTTCTAATGTCTATATGTTGCATTTTATTTTTGATGAACTTGAAGCAAATGAGGAAGTAATGATTTTTATAGAGAACGATAAAGAATACCTATAAAATTAGGTATGTAAGTAAAGGATCTATAAAATTGTTTTGGTTCCATTAATTTAAATGTACAAATTTAAATATTTTCATTTAGATAAATATGTTCCACTATCTTATCCCCTTTCTTTAGAAAACCCTATTTTCATTACTCTCGTTTATATTACTTTAAAATAAAATATGATTCTACAAATTATAATTTGCATAAAATATTTTTTATATGTCATCAATTAGACAGTAATATAATATATTTTTTTCCAGCTTACTCTATTACCACAAATTTTTTCAGATAGCATAAATTCTATAGGTTTTCAGTTACATTAACTTCGACATACAATAGTATGTCCTATTAGCATATCCCCGTTTTTGTTTAGAAAAATCTATTTTTATATTACTCTCACTAGATAAGTCTTTACCCTATGTGCAGTTTAATTTTAATGTCATAAAAATTATTAAATTATTAAAATTAAAATTGAATAATATTATACTACAAAGATTTAGTAAAATACTAAAAATATTAGCTGACTATATAACTAAATAAATAAATATATTATATATTTTTAATATTGAATCTTTTATTGAATATATAAATATGTTATTTTTTTAATTTTTAAGTATTTATTAATTTTGATGATGATAAATTCATTAATTAAGCAAATTTATTCTTTCTTTTTATATGATTTAATAATTTTTTATAATTTGAACTCTTTAATCTTTTTCTATATTCATAGCATTTATATGAAATTAAATAAATAGGAGTATCTCATAAAATTAAATAAACTATACATCTTAATAATATAAATTGAATCATATTAAATTATTCTGTTATAACTTGATTTAATATTTGATGATTTTCTTTATTTTTTTAATATCTTCTTTTTATTGATTTAGTATTTGATATATCTTAAGTATATAATTTAGTAATATTTTCTCACTTTACATATATAAAAGTAAAAATATTTTATGTTACTTTTTTAATTTACTAATTTATAGAAAATCTAACTTAAAAACTAATTCTTAATTAACTGAAAATTTTTACTTGAAATTAAACTAAATCAAAATAATTTCTTGAAATATATTTAAGATAGGATACAAAGTAGGAAGAAATGTGTAAATAAGTATAAATATTATAATTAAAAAATTAGTTCTTTAATTGATAAGATAATTATTCAACTATGAGAATAGAAAATGTTAAAAAAAAAAAATTAGAATTATAAAGAAGAATTTGTAGAGAAAAATGAGTATTAGATACATAAAATTTATAATTAAGGGATTATATATTGTAATATAATACTTGAAAATAAATTATTTTAAAGTGAAAGTTATAAATAAGAATTCGAAAGCGTATAGGAATATGAAATAATTAAATATCATAATTAAGATGTTGAAAGTTGTAATATAATACTCTTTAAAATGGTAAAAAAAAATGTTAGAATAGATTAATTCTCTATAAATTTTTTTTAAAATAGTTTAGAAATCATATGACATGACATATCGGATAGATAAAAATAATATTAAAACATTGCTCTCATATATATATATATATATATATATATATATATATATATATATATATATATATATATAGAAATTGATTTATTAAATTGCATAAAAATCTAATTTAAATATTATTTTTGATAATTATTTATTAATATAAAAATTTATTCTATTAATAAAGTTATTTTACTTAAAACTAGACTATATCAAAATAATCTCAATGGAATATATATAAGATAGAATGACAAGAGAAATGAATAGTATAAATGAGTACAAATGTGACGATTAAAAGAAAAAATAATTTTTTAATTAATAAGATAATTATTATATTATAAAAATTAAAAAATTTAATCAAGAGTTGAAATTATAAAAAATAATTTGAAAGAAAATGATTCTTATAAGATAATTAAGATTTATAATTAAGCTATTTTATGTTGTAATCCAATACTTAAAAAAAATTATCTAAAGTGGAAGTTATGAAAACGAATTCAAAAAAAGTAGAAGGATATGAAAAGTCAAATAATTATATATCATAATTAAGGTGTAAAATTATAATATAATACTTTATATAAAATAGTAAAAAATTAAAATAATTAATTCTCTAAGAATTCAAATAATAATTTAGAATTCATATAATATTGCCACGTAGAAGATATATATATATATATATATATATTATATTAAATAAAATCTAATTTTGCAAGTTACAACTTGCATAAAATATCTTTTATTGTCATCAATTAGACTAATATAATATAATACTTTTTTCAGCTTAGTCTATTACCAAAAAAAACAATAGTCTCAATTTGCCAATTTTTTTCGTTTTTGGTTTCCAATTGGGTTTTCAGTTTCCTCATTTTCTTATCACTCCTATCAAGAGGGGTTTTTTCGTTTTTCTATATTAAATGGTGTGAAACAATTAATGAATAGTAATATATATCATAAATAAAATTTATGAATTTTTGGAAGATGCAATTTAATATAATTTAGGTGGATATTTGACCTGTCATTTGAAAGGATAAATTAACTAAAAGGAAAAATTATAAAAACAGTATATAAATGATTAAGATTAATAACTAAGTATTTAAACTTTTAAAAGTTACAATTTAATATGTAAAATTAAAAATTATTAATATTTAAATATATAAGACTGATAACTTGTATAAAAAAAAAGCTGGATAATTATAAAATAGTATGTGAATTTATTAAAATTTGACAATTAAGCATTTAAACTTTATAAAGTTATATTTTAGTATGTGAACTTAATAAATTTTTACAATTAAATGTATATAGCAGGTCAATAGCAATTACAGACTTGTAACTTTAAAACATATATTATCAGCTTATCAGATTAAAAAGAAAAAAAAAAACAAGAAAATCTTTGAAAGGTGTCTATTTTTAATAGATTAATACACCGCTCTAATTACTACCATCATTATATTGTTATCACTATATTTTTATTAATTTTTCTAAAATTATATATGTTTTAAAAATTTATCCATAGTTAATGTTAATCAAAAATAGGATATTGATAGTTGGATATTGATCAAGTGCTCGAGAGTCCCATAATATATTATCACTTATGAAGTAAACAATCTATCTCATAAAGTTGAGGAATTGGAATTCCGAAATAAGCATATAGATTTTTGTTACAATAACAAGTTCATTGAACACAACTCTATTGAGTAGTCCATATAAAATTTACTCCAAGTATCTATGAACAATACTTTTATGACAATCATATAAGATGTGATCCTTAGACTTGAGATAATAGCGTATTATCTTATGCGGAGATTAATATACTTTGATATATCTTATATCCCCCTATCCATGGAGTACTCAAAGGATAGACATTGTGTATAGTAAGAGTCTTATGAAGATATTAAGTAATCAATGAAGAATTGTTGTCCAAGGTAAGTGTCATAGGAACTTACCACGATGATTCTTGATTTGCACTAACATGAGAATCCTTGGCCAAGGTTGTATGAATGAAGATTATTGAATAGAAGATTATAAAAAAATATTTCATTGATCTTATTTAAAATGTTATATGTAATTATCAAGAACAAATATGATTGGTTCAATTATAGAATTGACACTTGCATCCATTCTCTATGAATCAATTTGGATAAAGTGTACAATGAAAGGATTGAATTGCATTGTAAGATTATTCACTATAAATATTGATTAAAGCATTTTAATCATTACTATACATTTGGATAGTCATGATGCATTGCCAAATACCAATCTACTATGAATATGAATTAAGTTAATTAGAGAAATTAACATTGTATTAAAGGAGTTTAATTCATAATCCATATTCATTATCAACATGTTATAAAGTTTTTGGGTCACACAAAAATAGGCTTTAAGTGATGATTAAAATGAGGCTTTAAGTATTGTGCTCAAGTTCATATATATTAGGCCTAATTAAAGGTTAATTAATTAAAAGCTAATATTCAGCCTAAATGGGTTTAATATCCATGGATTAATTCTTAATTGATCGAAGTCCAATTAGAAAAATGTTTTCTTGAGTAGAATATCCTAATGAATCAATCAATAAGATTAATTGATTCATCCCCCTTGCTTGAAAAACATTTTAAGAGATCTTTGTTTAAAAGTTTGTGTGAATCACTAAAAGCGACTTGTCATTTAAGTAGCTTTGAAGTGCATTAATCATCCTTGAAAAATCAAGAATCAACAAAGCTAGAAGCACTACTTGGAATTGGCGATGTTGTCCCTTTATAAGTCTTCTCCAACCTTTGCTTGTTTTGTATGTTAGGATTATTTTAATCAATGAGATCCAACTTAGAAATTGAGAAAAAAGTTTTAAATTGTTTTTGTTGCCTGTTTGATGTTTTTCAAATCAATTCCTAACATATCCAATTTTGAGAAACACTTTATCTTCTTCAACCCATCACCACAAACATTTAAAACAAAATCGGTTCTTTTTTAGAATGATACCCTTAACTATAATGTTAATTACTAATATATCTCCTAATGACATGTATAATATTTATTTATATATTTGTATATATCTCTATAATTTTTATTGTTTACATGAAATATTTTTCCTCATTTATATAAATATTATCTTTTATTATGATAATATAATAGATTTTAATTTATCTACATTAACTTTTTTATACATATATAATGATTGGTTTCACATACTTAAATATTAATAATTTTATATTTAGACACTAAATTGTAACTTTTAATGCTTAAACACTTGATTATTAAATTTTAAAAAGTTGGCACACTATTTTGTAAGAAACTAATATGGATAACCTATAACGTGTTATTAACCTATTATATGCGCTCAATCATAAATATTTACTAGGTTCGTATTCCAAATTGTAACTCTTAAAAGTTTAGACACTTAATTGTCAAATTTTAACAAGTTCAAACATTATTTCTATAATTATTCCTTTATAAAATTAAATGAAACATTTGAATGATATCAAATTTAGAAATTAAAATTACTTATTTTTCATCTAATATTATTTTTTGTATAATTAAAACTTTTGAAGAGAATGCACGTATATTTTTATGGTATCTCTTTTTTTTTGTTCAAAGTTTTCATGGTATCTCTTACATATTAGAGCAAATTATCTAATATTAGTTAAAGTGCGAAGAGAATTAAATATAAATATTTATCGAATGGGATAACCACTTTGTGGTAAATTTGATAATAAAAAAACACGTGTATTCTTGGCTGATAAATATAGAAATTTCAATCTTTAGAATTGTGGATATACAAATTAATTGATTTAATTTTTTTAAAGAATTTATACCGCCTATGTTTTTCTTTTGTTATAATGACATTTTTATATCTTTTTTGTCATTTATAAATTTACGTTTCTCTTTTAACATTTAAACAATATGTGGGGAGAGAGAGGAACCTGAGACGAAATTTGCTGTAATGGTAATAAATCCTACAATAAAATCCTCTTAGATCCCTAAATAAAAATTAATCCTACAATAAAATCTGATTTTAAATAATTTATTTATTTCTTTTTATTTTTTATTTTTTTTAAGAAAAATAATTATAATAAAAACTAATTAACATTAGTTTAGAATCATTAATAATATAAAGAATATAAAATAATAATTAAATAATCTACTTATTTTTTTCTTTAATATATACATAACAAAATTGAAAAGATAATAATAGATTGCATTGATAAGTTGATCGACATTTTTTTGTATAAAAAAAAATTGATCACAAATTAAATTAATTGCTTTTTATGTTATAAAACTAGTTACTTTGAATGATTTGGTTGATGCTTAATTGGTGTTTGGTTTATATTTGGTTAACTTTTAGATTTATGAAGAAATGTCTTCAATTTCTTTTCTTAAATTGTTATTATTTTTTTTGTGGGTCTCAACCTCTTGTTTTCTTTTTTTTGATATCTCTCGTTTCAATTCTTTCTCAAGGGTCTTACTTTGGATTGAGATGAGGGTTTTAGGCAAGTGATTTTAAAGATAGATTGTTTATTGATGGTACAATGGCTTTCAAAGGGCACAATGAGTACTGGTTATGACAATATGAAGAGTAGATTAAAGAAGAAGATTGCAGAGGAAATGAAAGTAGATTATAGAGAAAACTAATTGAGAAAATTCTCATTAACTTTCATCTGTTACATGTAATTGTTTTAATACAGAGGAATTGGACACTTATCGCTTTCTTATTGAGCTAAGCTTATAACGGTAATAATCTAACAAAAATCGTTAGCTTTTCTGTTTAAAGGCTAATAGTAGTCTAACAAAAATGTAACAAACCTTCTTCAACAAATATAAACACATCTCTGATTATCTTTAATATCCCCCCTCAAGATGGAGCATGGATGTCATGTATGCCTAGCTTGTTAATAAAGCCGAGGAATAAAGAAGTAGGAAGTGGTTTTGTGAAGAAATTAGTGAGCTGCTGAGTAGAGGAAATAGGGAACAAATGAATAAGTCCAAATTGAATCTTTTGCCTAACAATGTGACAGTCGATCTCTATATGTTTTGTCCTTTCATGGAACACTGGATTACGAGCCAAATAACATGCTGACAGATTATCACAATACACCATTGCTGGAACATAATTCTGGACTTGTAAATCCTCTCATAAATAAGACAACCACTGAATCTCACATGTCACATTTGCTAAGACTCTATATTCTGCTTCTGAACTGGATTTTGACACAGTTGCCTGTTTCTTTGTTTTCCAAGATATCAGAGAATTCCCAAGAAATGCACAGAAACCATATATGGATCTTCTAGTTTCAGAACATGTAGCCCAGTCAGAATCTAAGCAAGCCTTAAGCTTTAAATTGTTAGACGCAGAAAAAAATAAACCTTGCCCTGGAGACTTCTTTAAATATCTGAGGATCCTTGAAATTGCAGCATAGTGCTTATCTGTTGGGCAATCCAAAAACTGAGACAGCTACTTAACATGAAATGATATATCAGGCCTAGTACTACATAAGTAAATAAGCTTTCCTACTAGTCTTCTATATGTTGTAACATCTGAATATAAAGAACTATCATCTTTGGTTAGTTTTGTATTTGCTGTCATAGGAGTTGAGGCAGGTTTTGATCCTAAATAACCAATCTCTGTCAGTAGATCTATGACATACTTCTTTTGGCACAAATTGATCCTAGATTTTATTCTTGCTACTTCAAGACCTACGAAGAATTTTAAAGGACCAAAGGTCTTTGATTTTGAATACTTCATCAAGATAAGCCTTTACTGACTTAATATGTCCCAAATCATTGCCTATGAGGATAACATCATCTACATAAACCAGCAATGTTGTGAAAGACTGATCATGCTTCCTTGTAAATAGAGAAGAATATGATGTTATTTGATTAAAACCTTGAGACAGTAATGCATCAGTAAGCTTCACATTCCACTACCTACTTGCTTGTTTTAATCCATATAAGGACTTAGTAAGCTTGAAGACTAGATAGGTTGTGTACATGAAAGTCCAAGTGGAATTTGCATATACACTTCTTCATGTAAATCTCCATGAAAGAATGCATTATTTATATCCAGCTGATGAAAAAACCAATTCCTGGATGCTGTAACAACTAAAAGAACATGAATAGTAGACATTTTTACAACAGGTGAAAAGGTATCAATATAGTCTATACTATTTTGTTGTGTGTATCCATTTGCCACAAGACGAGCTTTATGTCTTTCTATAGATCCATCACTGTTATATTTAGTTTTTACATCCTATAGCAACTTTATTAGTAGGTAACTTCATTAAAATCCAAGTATTATTCTTTTGTAAAGCATCTACTTCTTTTTGCATAGCTTCTTTCCAACAAGAATGCTTAATAGCTTCATTATATGTTTTAGGTTCTATATTAGAATCAATCTGAACATTAAAGGCTCTATGAAGTAAACTCAGTTTGTCATAAGTAAACACTTTTGAGAAAATATGAGGTGTAGTCCTATGTTCACTGATTATAGCATTAGTTCTTGAAAGTTGATAAACATAATCCTTTAGAAAAACTAGTTTATTAACAACTCTAGTAGACTTTCTTAGTGGAACAAAATCAGTAACATGAACTAATGACTCAGAATTATGAATAGAATTTGGTTCATTATTAGACTCATTAACTGGAGTAATATCAGTCCTAACTGAATCAGCACTAGTTGAAGGAATATGCAAAGAAATATCCATATTAGATGTGTCAATAGATGTAAGTAATACTGTTAAAGATGATTTGGCAGCATTATCAGAATTCTGAAATGGAAACAAATGTTCATAGAACCTAACATTTCTTGAAATTAAAATTTGTTTAGACTGAATATCATAAAGTTTGTAACCTTTAGTATTTTCTGGAAATCCAATGAACATACACGGTGTTGCCATAGGAGTGAATTTATGTCTGTTATATGGCAATGTGCATGCATATGCTAAGCATCCAAATACCTTTAAATTATCAAGCACAAGTAGTTTATTATACAAAATTTTGTATGGAGTCTTATTATCAATTATAGGAGATGGAACTCTATTGATTATAAAAACAGCATGACTCACACAGTCTGACCAGAAACTCAAAGGCATAGAAGATTGGAATTTAAGAGTGAACGGGTTGTCGAAGCCCTTCAAAATAAATTATTGATTTTCCTAAACTAACTTGTAGAAATAGTGAAACCAGGTCGAATCCCAAGGGAACCAATGTGAATAGCTTCTCAAAGTAAAATAAAAGGGGGGATTTTGAATGTTTGAATCAAAATTATAAATAAGCAGAAAATAATGAAGGCTGAATATTAAAGTAAATAAAAATCAATCTTAACAAATTTCCAATTCAAGAGTGCTAATTCCATCCAATTGTAATCATGATCATAGGCTAAAATATCAATTCTTCTATTCAAGTACTTAGTCTACTTATTCGAAAAAGCCACAATAAGTGTAATTCTCCTAATACAATTGACTCAAACCCAACATCCAAATCAAGACTTATCATTAGTCAACTAGGCACGATAGCGTTCCATATCAACTTAATGATAACATTAAGAATAATGAGAATGACTAAACCAACATTAATTTAATTGAGATAACTGCAATTGAAATAACCTTGTTCCTTTATTTTCCTAGAGCCTATCATGCAAGCTATGTAATTCGAATAAGCCGTAATCACACACACATGAGCCAGCTCCTTGCTACTTGTGTCAATCGTTCATGACAATTACGGATCACAAACTCAAAGTTGAGCAATAGAAAAATCAATATCAAAGTTTAGTCATCAGTTCAATCAATATCAATAATTCATAAATAATAAGAACAAGAAATAAAGAATACTTGAATTAAAGAAGAATTCTGTTAAGCACAAAGCCTCACGAAATCACAATTGGAATTTATTCACTCTTGAATTAGAAACTAAGAACTTAGCCACTCATGGTGGAGTAAGAATTCACAAGAATTGTAAAGAATAGAAGAAGAATAAGAATATCCATTTTTAAAGGTACTTCCAGTCGTCCTTATATAAGAAGTAAAACCCTAAACCCTAATAGAATCCTCATAAAAAAGAAATAAGCTTTCTATTTAATCTTATCCCTACAAGAAAGGATAAGATTAAAAGTGATCTAAATAAATTAAAACCCTAAATACATGGAAGAAAGTTCTATTAATCCAACACTTCCAAAAATAGAGAAGATTAACTAGGGATAGGTCCACCACAATGAAAATTCTAAAAATTTCGAAGCTCTCTTTCGCATCTTTTAACAGCTCATTTGGATGCAAGGCGTGGTCACGCCTTGTTGACAGTAGTCTTCTGCACAGATTTCTGCGGAGCTTATGGGCTGTAAGGCATGGGCATGCCTTGTCGACAGTGATCTTTTGTGCAGATTTCTGCACTTCCTCCAAAAGACTTGGTTTTTGACAAAATGATGACTTAAAATATGTCTTTAGACTGGATTTTGCTCCATCCTTGATATTTCA
The DNA here is from genome assembly GCF_019578655.1 of Ricinus communis. Classification (NCBI taxonomy): domain Eukaryota; kingdom Viridiplantae; phylum Streptophyta; class Magnoliopsida; order Malpighiales; family Euphorbiaceae; genus Ricinus; species Ricinus communis. The sequence goes on along the minus strand of NC_063261.1, from coordinate 29,123,823 downwards.
TCACCTAAGTCAGAATAAACATAATTTCCATAATTAAGTACATTATTCAACCAAATCGCAAGGGAATTAAATACAATAAATATAACTATTTGTGACCTATCAAATTCTCCCACACCTAATTTATGCTTGTCCTCAAGCATACCTCAACTCAACATACCAATTCTCCTTTTAACCTTCGTTTCATCTCTTTTAATCTCCTCAAATACCAAATAAGTTAAACATACATTAATGAGCTGAATAATAATGACAATCAAGAGATTAGCACTCATAGGATAAATTTTGTAAAAAGAACAAGTATCTCAATAATTCATCAAAATCAAAGAGACAAGACTTAACACCCTCACATGGTTTCACTCAATACTCTCAAAGTGTTTAGGGTGCATTTACTATCGGAATCAAAACATAGCATGTTATTACCATAAGCTTGCTAATGAATCAAGTCTCCACCACTACACATGAATTTGATGCAAAAATCAAAGGGACTTTACAAGGGTTGTAATGGGGCTTAGGAAATGGTGTGATAAAGGAAGAGCTGGGATGTTTCATAATCAAGACAAAAAGATTAGATTCTTGCATGATAACTTATGCCACAACCATGAAACATACTAAAAAAACTTTGAGATTTATTCCTATATTTTATATTAGCACTAAAAATCTCGGAGAAATAACATGTAATAATTCAATTCAATATATTTGATGAATACTTCTCCAATTATCCTCTTTTATGAAAGGAATAAATATCAACTTTCTTTTCTCATTTTTTTCCTTTTCTTTCCCTCTTTTTTTTTTGTTTTGTCTTTTTTTTTTCTATTTCATTTGTACCATGCAACACTTCCCTTCTTGTCTTGACAAGGGTAGAAAAATAGAGGTAGCAAACGAAAGGTCTTGAGTTAAACAACATGTGTTAAAAATAAAAAAAGGAAAATGGGAAATAGGCTCAAAGTGGCTAACTAAAAGGAAAATCAACAGGGTAGGTATTTTAAGAGTCTAAGAATAGGTTAATCCTAATTGCCCTTATCATATTAAAACATCAATCCAAAAATGTGGTCTCAACAAGAATTCAGAAGCAATTCTAGAATAATCATACTAGTTTGATAACACTCATAAAAAACAATCAGAGCAAAATATAATGAACTGCTCTAAGGCTCAAAAGCTCACTTGAATGTTTACATTTATATCAAGTTTTGTGCATTTTTCAATCAATAAACTAATGAGATACCTTCGGATAGTTTTAAAGAAACACTAATCATGCTTATCCCCTTTCATGCATTGAAATTCAAACCAAAAATGTATTTCTAACTTACATAGTATTCCAAGTTATCAAAATAAAACTCAAAGTTGCAAAAGAAGAATTAGAACATATGAATTAAAGCATACCTAATTATAAGCATAAAAAAAAATATTTTTAAAAAGAAAAGAAAATCATGTAATTATCATATTCCTCCCCCACACCTAAACTATACATTGTCCTCAATGTATCAAAAAGAAAATGGCCCACAAAAGAAATGAAAAGAAATATGAAACTCCCCTGATTTGCGAGCAATTCGGATTGAATAGTGAGTGGTGATGGTGGGAAAGGAGGTAGAACCGCCCAGTGAAAATAGAAAATTTTGGTGATGGCTGCTGCAAAAGAAAATAAAACGTTGGTGGTTATGGTAAAATAAAACGTTCTCTTTTCTTTTCTTTCTCTCTTTTTTTAAGCACAAAAATAAATAATAATAATAATAATAATAATAATAATAATAATAATAATAATAAATTAAAAATAAAAAAAATTAAATAATAATAATAAAAAATTAAATAAAAATTAAATAAATTAAATAAAAATAATAAAAACAAAAAAATAATAAAAAAACAAAAAGAACAAAAAAAAATAATAATAATAAGAAAAAAAGAGTGGTTTGAAGTAAGGCGTGGTCACGCCTTATAAGAAATGAGCTTCTGTAATTTTGAGGTGTAGTTTTTCAAAACAAAACAGAAGACAGCTTGAAACAAGGCGTGGTCACGCCTTATAAGAAACGAGCTTCTGTAATTTTGAGGTGCAGTTTTTCAAAACGAAACAGAAGACAGCTTGAAACAAGGCGTGATCACGCCTCGTAAGAAGCGAGCTTCTGTAATTTTGAGGTGCAGTTTTTCAAAATGAAATAGAAGACAGCTTGAAACAAGGCGTGGTCACGCCTTGTAAGAAGCGAGCTTCTGTAAGAGTAACAATAGAATTTTTTTTTTATTTTTTTATTTTTTACAGAACATGAGATGTTTGGGAACAAGGCGTGGTCACGCCTTATAGAAATTAGTCTCCTACCAAAAAAAAATTGAATTTTTCTTTTTTTTTTTTTAAAAAAAAAATTAAAAACTAAAAACTAAAAACAAAATAAACTAAGTGAAAGAAAAAAAAAATAAAGCAAGTATTTGGGTTGCCTCCCAATAGCGCAATTGTTTAACGTCGTTATGCTCGACAAAATGATAAAATATTTGAGTCATCCAAATAAGTGGGGTGATCCGAAGGAAAACTAATGAGACATAAAGCAATTTCACCCTCATGGAAGATCTTCAATCTATGACCATTCAGTTTGAAAATTTTATCCGAATCCAAGCTTCTAATTTCCACTTCTAAATTAGATTGTGCATCTAATTCTTGCTCATCACTAATATTTTCTTTTGCAAATACTTCCTGCACAATTGGATTAATTACATCAATATGGCAAAGATAATGTAAATTATTAGGATATTTCATTGCATCAAAAATATTAAATTTAACAATCTCTCCATCAAACTCTACGCAGAGAGTACCTTCATCTACATTAATCTTTGTCTTAGCAGTTTTCATGAATGGTCGTCCTAATAAAATCGAAGCTGATTTTAATGAGGAATTACCATCCATTTCCAAAATGTAAAAGTCGACAGGAAATATGAGCTTATTAACCTGCACCAAAACATCTTCAACAACTCCAAGGGGATGACTATAAGAGTGATCAGCTAATTGAATCATTACACCAGTCTTTTGCAAGTTATTTAGTTTCAACTCTTGATAGGTAGAAAATGGCATGACATTAATAGAAGCTCCTAAATCTAACATGGCACGCTCAATTTTCGTATTACCAATAACACAAGGTAATGAAAATATACCTGGATCCTTGCATTTTTCGGGCATATTCTTTTGCAAGATGGCCGACACATTCTTACTTACCACCACTTTCTCCTTTTCCTTCATCCTTCTTTTGTTTGTACACAATTCCTTCAAGAACTTTGTATATTTAGGAATTTGCTTGATAGCATCCAACAACGGGATATTTATCTCCACCTTTCTAAATGTATCCAAGATCTCATTTTCTTGCTCATCTTCTTTTGACTTAGCTAATCTGCTAGGAAAAGGAGGTAATGGAGTGTGAGATGAAAGAGATAGAGGAGGATCGAATTTTACCCCACGTGATGCTTTAGAGGAAGCTTCTTCTTCTTCCTTTTCCTTGCTCGGTTCACTTTTCTTAAATGGAATCGATCCTGAAGGAATCTCCTTTCCACTTCTAAGAAAAATTGCACTAACATTCTCCTTTGGATTTATCTCTGGTTGTGAAGGTAGTTTTCCATAATTTTGAGCTTCCAATTTACTAACCGACGTAGCCAGTTGAGTAATTTGATTGCCTAAACTCTGAATGCTTGACCTTGTTTCCTGTTGAAATTGAAGAGCATTGTTAGCAAGATTTTGAACAATATCTTCCAAAGACATACCTGAATTTGAAGCTTGAGGTTTTTCGAGAACTTGAAGTGGTCTAATGAAATTCTGGGAAGGATAATTTTGTTGTCCTCCTTGGTTTTCATAGCTCAAATTTGGGTGATCTCTCCATCCAGGATTATAATGATTGGAAAAAGGGTCATACTTCCTTTGAGGTTGACTAGTAAATCCGCCTAGAGCATTAGCCTCTTGTATTGAGTCTTGTTGCAATGTTGGACACATATCGGTGGGATGTCCTTGAACTGAGCATATTCCACAAACTTTTGTCATTTGCAATTGCCCTACAGCCATTTGACAAACCAAAGCAGTTAAATCAGAAATTTGATTTTCAAGATTTTTAGTGCTTACCTCATTAACTCGCCTAATAGCTCCATCAGCTATTGTACCAAATTGCTGAGAATTTTCAACCACGTTCGAAATCAATTGTTTGGCTTCTTCAGGTGTCTTATCTACCAAAGCTCCACCACTTGCTGCATCAATCATACTCCTATCCATTAGCAATAATCCTTCATAGAAGTATTGGATTAAGAGTTGCTAAGAAATTTGATGATGGAGACAGCTAGCACACAGTTGCTTGAACCTTTCCCAATACTCATACAATGTTTCTCCAGTGAACTGTGTTATGCCATAAATTTCTTTTCTGATGTTGGCATCTCTTGTTGCAGGGAAGAACTTATCTAAGAACAATCTTTTCATCTCATTCCATGTTGTTATTGAACCGGAGGGTAGATAATAGAGCCAATCTTTTGCTTTATCCTTCAAAGAAAATGGAAAAGCTCTAAGATTTATTTGCTCTTCAGTCACACCATGTGGCTTCATTCCGAAGCATACAATATGAAATTCTTTCAAGTGTTTATGAGGATCTTCGCTTGCACATCCATGAAAAGAAGGGAGTAAGTGAATTAAACCAGATTTTAATTCAAAATCAACTGCAATATTAGGAAATGTAATGCATAAAGGTTGTTGATTTAAATCCGGTGCAGCTAGCTCTTTGAGAGTCTACTAGCCATGTTTTCTCAGAACTTCTTGAAAGATAGACGTGTCACCAATAGCCAAATCTATCTCCAACTCCTCTATGAGACAACTTTTTCTTTGCTTAGTCTCCTTCCTTAATCGACGCGCTGTCTTCTCAATTTTAGGATTAAACTGCAAATCAATATCTTGAGAAGAACGAGTCATAAACAAATAAATTAATCAATGAGAAACTAAAATAGGTTCCCCGACAACGGTGCCAAATTTTGAATGGGTTGTCGAAGCCCTTCAAAATAAATTACTGATTTTCCTAAACTAACTTGTAGAAATAGTGAAACCAGGTCGAATCCCAAAGGAACCAATATGAATAGCTTCTCAAAGTAAAATAAAAGGGGGGATTTTGAATGTTTGAATCAAAATTGTAAATAAGTAGAAAATAATGAAGACTGAATATTAAAGTAAATAAAAATCAATCTTAACAAATTTCCAATTCAAGAGTGCTAATTCCATCCAATTGTAATCATGATCATAGGCTAAAATATCAATTCTTCTATTCAAGTACTTAATCTACTTATTCGAAAAAGCCGCAATAAGTGTAATTCTCCTAATACAATTGACTCAAACCCAACATCCAAATCAAGACTTATCATTAGTCAACTAGGCACGATAGCGTTCCATATCAACTTAATGATAGCATTAAGAATAATGAGAATGACTAAACCAACATTAATTTAATTGAGATAACTGCAATTGAAATAACCTTGTTCCTTTATTTTTCTAGAGCCTATCATGCAAGCTATGTAATTCGAATAAGCCGTAATCACACATACATGAGCCAGCTCCTTGCTACTTGTGTCAATCGTTCATGACAATTACGGATCATAAACTCAAAGTTTAGCAATAGAAAAATCAATATCAAAGTTGAGTCGTCAGTTCAATCAATATGAATAATTCATAAATAATAAGAACAAGAAATAAAGAATACTTGAATTAAAGAAGAATTCTGTTAAGCACAAAGCCTCACAAAATCACAATTGGAATTCATTCACTCTTGAATTAGAAACTAAGAACTTAGCCACTCATGGTGGAGTAAGAATTCACAAGAATTGTAGAGAATAGAAGAAGAATAAGAATATCCCTTTTTAAAGGTACTTCCAGCCGTCCTTATATAGGAAGTAAAACTCTAAACCCTAATAGAATCCTTATCAAAAAGAAATAAGCTTCCTATTTAATCTTATCCCTACAAGAAAGGATAAGATTAAAAGTGATCTAAATAAATTAAAACCCTAAATACATGGAAGAAAGTTCTATTAATCCAACACTTCCAAAAATAGAGGAGATTAACTAGGGATAGGTCCACTACAATGAAAACTCTGAAAATTTCGAAGCTCTCATTCGCATCTTTTAGCAGCTCATTTGGATGCAAGGCGTGGTCACGCCTTGTTGACAGTAGTCTTCTGCACAAATTTCTGCGGAGCTTATGGGCTGTAAGGCGTGGTCACGCCTTGTCGACAGTGATCTTTTGTGCAGATTTCTTCACTTCCTCCAAAAGACTTGGTTTTTGATAAAATGATGACTTAAAACATGTCTTTAGACTGGATTTTGCTCCATCCTTGATATTTCATCACCTAAGTCAGAATAAATATAATTTCCACAATTAAGTACATTATTCAACCAAATCGCAAGGAAATTAAACACAATAAATATAACTATTTGTGACCTATCAAAGAGCTCTAGCAACATTAAGAATACGTAGATGTTTTTTTTCTACCACTGAATTCTGCTCAGGGGTATAAACACATGTAGTTTGGTGAATAATTCCTTTTGATTGAAAGAAACAAGGCATAGCAAACTCAACACCATTATCTGTCCTAATACATTTTATATTGCTATCAAACTTTGTTTCCACAAAATTACAAAAGTTTTGTATTATAGGCCTAGTATCACTTTTAGATTTCATTAAAAATAACCAAGTATATCTATTTTTATCATCAACTATTATCAAGAAATATCTATGACCATATAGAGACTGTGTCCTGGCTGGTCCCCAAATATCTATACGCACAAGTTCAAAACATTTATTTACAACAGATTTGCTTAAAGGAAAAGGATTTTTCTTTTCTTTTGCTAAATGACAAGTCTTACAATATTTTTCAATAGGAACTTTTATTGATGATTCAATAGATTGTAAACATTTCAATCTAGAATTAGCTAAGCGACCTAAATGAAAGTGCCAAATACTGTCAGCATTGACAGAATGAATCATAGCAGAATCAACAGAACACAAAACAAAAACATCTGAAACTAAAACAGAAGTATCAAATTGAGCTTTATCAAGATGATAAAGTCGTTGAACTTATTTAGCTAATCCAATCATCTTCCATTTGATAGGATCCTGTATAATGCAAATATTTTTATGAAGTATAAAGCAATAATCATATTGAGCAGTTAACTTGCTTATAGAAACTAAATTTAATGAAAAATCAGGCACAAATAACACATCATTAAGAATCAAATCATTACTAAATTTAATAATTCCTATATGTGTGACTGCAACTTTTTGAAAATTTGGCAAAGTAACAAAAAAGTTATGCATTGATTTATAAGAAGTAAAAGCATCCAAAAGAACATACTATATGATTAGTTATACCTGAATTTATTATCCAAATCATTTTAGTTGGCCTCTTAACATATGAACATGCAATAAATTTGTTAAAATAAAAATAAGAAAAGAATTGTGTACCTGTCTCTTCTAGCCCATCAGCAAAATTGGTAGATACAGTATTGATTTTAGATGAAGCAGCAGAGTTTGAAGCAACCTTATTTTGTTGTAATAAAGTCATAAGCTGTGAATATTGCTCTTGTGTAATCACTCGTGAAGATGTATTGGATAAAACATTAACTTGATGATCATTTTTGACTTTATCATTAACCAGTAGATTCATTAACTCCATAAACATCATTACTGTCATAACCTTGTTCTTGTTCAAAGGAATAAGCATTTTCATGATCCTCAATTGTTACTAATTCTCCAACTTGATTAACACAAGTCTGTGGCCTATATTTAGACTTATAACCAGGTGGAGATCTATATTTTTTGAAACATATATCTACAATATGTCCTGACATTCCACAATAACTACAAATAGGTTTACCATTGTTTGATGTAGTATAAAATCTTTTTTGTCCTCCCTGAGGACGAAATCTAGTATTATTTGAACCACCAAAAGAATTCATAGGAGGTCTATAAGATTTGTTAGCAGAAGAATTCATAGGAGGAGGTCTATAAGGTTTATAAGAAATATTTGCTTGAGCTACAAATATAGATGACTCGTTGGTTTATGAAACAACCATTCCTAAACTTAATTGTCCTTCATGTTGTAAAGCAAGGGAAAACGCCTTATTAATCTTAGGTAAAGGATCTAACATCAGCACTTGAGTTTTGATAACAGTAAAACCTTCATTTAGACCTTTTAAAAATCTAATAACATAATCACCTTCTTGATGATCTTTAACAATCTTTAAAGCATCACAATGACATTGTGGATTACAAGAACAAACAGGCACCATTCTAAGGTTAAGATATTCATCCCAAAGAATTTTCAATTGAGTAAAATAATCTGTAACAGATAGATTATTCTGTTTAAAAGCAAAAATTTCTTCTTGTAAGTCTGAAATTCTTAAAGCGTTACCTTGAGAAAATCTATTATAAAGATCCTTCCAAACATCCATTGCATTGTCAATCCATAAGATACTTTGTGCAATTGATGGAGATAAAGACCTTAAGATCCAAGAAAGCACCATTGTATTACAACGTTCCTAAACTGGAAAAATTGAATCTTCTTTAGCTAGAACCAGTATGCTACCATCTACAAACTTCAGTTCATTCTTCGATAAGAGACATATTCTCATGGAACGATACCAAGAATGATAATTCTGTCGATTCATTAATTGTAAGACTAAGATTAATGATGGATTTTTGCTTAGATGCAAGTAATAAGAATTGGACATATTTTTTTATTCCAAGTTTGAATACGACATGTTTACAGAAAAATTAGGGCTTTAAGAAGAATTTCTTAAAAGAAATCAAGATCAGAATATCAAATGTGTAAAAATTGATAAGAAATCAGTAATAATGAATCAAAAGAATAAGAAATTTTTGCTAAGATTTTTTAGAGTTCTGCTCTGATACCATATCACGATTTGAAGAGTACATTGAAGAAGAAGATTGCAGAGGAAATGAAAGTAGATTATAGAGGAAACTAATTGAGAAAATTCTCATTACCTTTCATATGTTACAGGTGATTGTTTTAATACAGAGGAATTTGACACTTGTCACTTTTTTATTGAGATAAGCTTCTAACGGTAATAATCTAACAAAAATCGTTTGCTTTTCTGTTTAAAGACTAACAGTAGTCTAAAAAAAATGTAACAAACCTTCTTCAACAAATATAAACACATCTCTGATTATCTTTAATACTGGTTACAATAATTTGGTGATTGCATGTGCTTCTTTGTTGAGTAGAGATTGGATTGTTCGAGTTAATCGTGTGTATCACGAGAGGAATGATACTGCAGACTTCTTGGCTTCAGAGATAATGAAGTTTGATTATGGTCACTGGATTCTGCTTTCTCCGCCTGCTAGTATTATAGAACTGTTTCAATAAGATGCTGTGGTTGTAGCTTGGCCACATAGAATCAACTCTCTTATTAGATATGACAATTTGTCCCATATCCGTAGGTAAACTCAAAAGTGATCTAAATGAGACAGAAATCCCCATCCCGCTGCTAGTGACGGGACAGGAATGTGTTTAAACCATTCCATTCCGTCCTCACTCCATAACTCACACTAAACTGTATCTAAAATATTTATATATACATTTTATATATTTTATTTATAAAATATAAATAAATAGACATATTTTTAAAAAAATATATATTAAATAATATTTACATCTAAATTTTATTGCTTCAATATATTTAATATAGTTAAAATATTAAATACATATAATAAAAATATATTTTTAGTATAAATATATATATAAAATAAATATAGTAGGTGTTATTGGAATTTGACCCAATTCCGCTTAAAAGAAATACTTTCTACTCCATACTTGTCCGATTTTTTACAAAGCGAGAAGCGAGAATGGGAAATGCCAAACCGTCCTAACTCGCTCCATTGCTATTTCTATATGCTTTTAGCTAATTGTCTATAATTTTTGTTATTAGGATGTTTCTCTTCTTTTTATTACTAAAAAGTGATGTTAATTCACGTGCAACTAGATTAAGTTCGTCAACTTGTTTAAATTCAATTTTGTTATATCACAAGACATATTTATCCCAAACCCAACTCGTGTAAGTAGTTATATCATATCATTTAATAAGTCGGTGTTAAAATTTGCCGGTCGTTACATAACGAATTAAACTACCCAGCACCACGCGCCACTTAGTCCAATCCAAATAGAAAAATCTCTTTAATAAATGAATCAAGTGTTGCACAGTCCCGAAGTTTATTGGAGAAAACAAACCAAAAGTCCAAACCCAAAACACAAAAACGTCTTTCGATCTTCTCTTGTGCAAAGCAAAATTTCTACACTCTCTTCTCTGCTGCATATCAACTGCAGACAAATTTCTGATCAATCCACAAATCCCAATTGAAAAGTAAAAATTTACTGATACGGATCAATCAAATCGATTATGGGTTCTCTCAATTCGCAGCCACCATCAAAGGTTTGATCTGATCTGATCTCTATTGCTCTCTTATGGAATTCATAATTCCTCTTTGGGTTTTGTTTTGATTTGTATTAGAGTGTTATGTAAGGTTCACAATTTATATTCTTTACTGGGTTAGCCATTTTAGGGTTTTCACTATCTTGACTGAATTTTGATATAACAAACTTTATATATATGTCGAGAGATAGATTGATTGATAGGTAGCTAGATTTCTCAATTGATTGAATTAGATATCTTTCTGTCCATTGAAGAAAAAAAAAAATGCAATCTTCTAGAAGACATGATGATTATGTGAAACTATCTCCGTCTTCAAAGATACGTAATCAACATAAATATGAAGCAGTAGGTGGTCATGACTCATATCCTGTATCTCGTCGTGATGCTGTGGATCGGTCCCCACACATGCAGCATAGGAGTTTGAGTCCTCGTAGTAAGATTGATGGGTCTAGAAGGGTATTAATGAGAGAGGGAAGAAGTGGTTCAATTGAGAGGAGGGACTATAGTTGGCATCTGGGTGCCCGAAGGACTGAAAAGCTTCATTCTGGTTCACCCTCTTTTATACCGGAGCACAGAAAGCCTCACTTTGATGAGGGTATGGTGCATAGGAAATATGACTATGCTAATGATATTGACTATGATATCGGTAAAACTAATAGACTAAAGCATGTTTATGGGTATGATCATCATGGCGTGTATTCTAGAATGAGTAAAGAGAAGGATTATAGTGACAACAGGACTCTGGGAATTGATGGGCATGTCACGATGGGGCAGAAATCAATGCCTATGGAAGACGTGATTATGAGGGGTTCCCATCGGGTGCCTCCAGATTTCATTCTTACTTCAGATTATGGGAAAACTGGTGATCATCTGCAACTGCCATTGCGACGAATGGATGTCAGCCAGCTTGAGCATGAGAAACTTAGGTATCAGGAGCCTATATCTCCAGATAAGATACCAGTAAGGGAATTTTATAAAGAAGGGGAAAACCCTGTATGTTTCTCAAGGGATGAATCATACACCATTAAGCCAGCTTCTCACTCTAAAGGTTTTGGGAGCACTCATTTTAAACATTTTCCTGGCACATCTTCAGGTGTATCAAGGAGTGAGTTTTTGGGTTCTTCTAGGGAAGGTATGCCCCTGTCTGCTTCTGGTGATTATCCAAGGAACATTATGAAATTCACGGAACCTATAAATATTAATGCATATGATGAAAGTCCAGGCCTAGAAATGAGAGACCTTGAAACTGGTAAGAGAGTTATGACAGGTTATCCGCCTGGGACCTATAGCCCAAACAGAACAGAACATGATGATTTCTCTTACACTAAAGTGAATGATGATAATGTCTGTCCATCTGCTGACTTACACAGAATGGTGCGCCCACGGTCTTGGTTAGATCATGATCAAGCTCAAGCAGATTACGAGTATAGAGAATTGTCAAGAGCAAGTGTCATGCACTCTGTTTTAGATAAGGTTGATCCCATGGAGGATTCTTATAAAAACATAAGAAATAGCACCGTCTGGGAACAAAATATACACAAGTGGGCAGCTACAGAGAACCTTGACACAGGTAGAATATTATATACACCTAAGAATATTAGGGAATATATGGGTTCTGGATATACTCAGTCTGAATTTGGAAGGAGAGATTCAAGAGATAATGAAGCATCTTATTTGGGTGCATTGCAGAATCATCAAATCTCACATTTGAGATCAGATTATGGGTTTGGAAGAGATGCAGGTCCACAGTTTCAGAAAGAAAGACTACAAGATCCAGATATATCCGAGTATGACTTGGAGATGCATAAAATTTCTGGCAAAAGAGCAAGAATAGACGAGGAACTTGCAATATATGATCAACCAGATAAGGTGCCCAAAAGCAGGTACAGAGTGTCGAGAAACCAGTATGCACCACAACAATATGAGGCTGCATATGAAAGTGGTGAGGAATGGATTGATGAAAATGCAAGTGTTTTACATCCATCTAGGACTCAAAGGTCTGACCACACTGCATTCAGAAAGGCTAAGAGTACATATGTTGGTCAAGATCATCATGGAGATTTTTTTGCATCTGAAGACTGGTTATCATCTCAAGATGCTTTGGCACATTCAAGAAAGCATTCAATTAGATATTATAAACCAAGTGTTAAATATACAAAGGGTCATCCAAAATCTGGTTCTTTAACCTGGTGCCATTCAAACCAGACTGATAAAAGAACTGGTGCTTACCGAAAACATAAAACTTGGAGAAGAAATGACGAGTATAATGAGGATGAGCAGGCAAATGATGATGATCCATCGGAAGATTGGGTAAATATGGCGGAATCTGAGCTATCTGAGGACTCTGACAAATTTAAGCAATTGGTTCATGAAGCCTTTTTGGAGTATTCTAAAAAGTTAAATTTGAACTCGGCCGTTCGAAGAAGATACAAGGAGCAAGGAAAAGCAGGCAGCTTGTTCTGCATTGTGTGTCGCAGAAGGTCTGTTTTCTATACTGTGATATGCTTTTAAGAATGGAACACATTTTCATGTTTTGGTTCAGGGGTTCCTAGTTTTACTCTTAACAGCAGCAACAGGTGGCGCATTTATTGATCTGGAGATTTGTTTGTTGAGTTCCTCTGGGTTTCTTTTCTGCCTACTTGTGGTTGCAAGTTCGGTGGTGGATGGTTTTATGCTATTAATTATGTATGCTGGAGCAAGAGCTTTTGGAAAACTCCAACTTACAGATAAACGAGATGCTGATGAAATTTTGAAGATCTTCTTTAACTTCAAATTATGCTTCAAATCACTTTTGATGATTGTGTTCATCAATCTTCTGTTTAACTATTTATTGGGTAGATATTACTATAACTTGTTGAGAGGTTGTTGATCAGGTTGACTCTTTTGGCAAAGGATTCATTTTGTACTCTCTAGTCATTGAGGATGTGTATAACAGAAAATCTTGGTTATATATAGTTTGCGCTATGCCTTAGCATTGGAAATATTATTAATACTCATTGGTGAAACTGAAACTGCAGTAATAAAGATATCTCTGTTCTACATTGGTTACTTGTGTATAGGGTTCCAGAGTTATTATAGGTACAAATGACTGTTTATAATTATCATGGAACAAATGGTACTCCACCATGATGTAGGATTTGTTATAACTAATTTGCATTGGAGTTGGGTCCTTTGTTCCTTTGGACTAGCTTGTAGGAAACAGAGGAATTTTTTTGAAATTTGGGTTTCTTCTTAGATATCTACCATATGTAGTTTCATTGTTATGATATCTATGAGTAGCTAGACCTTGCAGTATAGGTTTTAACCTTTGATTCGCAGAAAGATCAAATTACGGCAAATGTTAGAGCATGTATAATTTTGTTGCTAAGATGTCATTATGCAGCTGGGAGAAGCAAATGACAAAAGTTAGACTGGAGGTATGTGGTGGATCTAGTATACAGTTAGACAATTATTATAGGCAGGTCATAATTATGGTAGCACCTTGTGTTTTTTGACATTGTGGTAATCTTTGATTTTTATATGCTCCTGATTTTTTAATAATTGTAAGAGCAGAATATCAATCCTATTGATGTCTATGCCCTACTTTATGCATGTAGATGGCGTGATATTCATCAAGTTCCTTTTGGTATTGCTATCGATATATCTTCGCCCCAACTTTTGATTGTTTAAGTATCTGTTCTTTCACAGCGCATCGAAGGATTTCTTGGACACACAACGCTTAGTAACGCATGCCTTCATGTCTCACAAGGTTGGGTTGAGAGCACGACATTTAGGTCTTCACAAAGCAATTTGTGTTTTAATGGGGTGGAATACATACGTTCCTTGTGACACTACAACATGGGTTCCTGATGTCTTGTCTGATGAAGAAGCTTGGGCTCAGAAGGAGGATTTGATGCTCTGGCCTCCACTTGTTATCATCCACAACATTTCTATGTCAAACAACAATCCAGAACAACAAACAGTTGTACCTATTGAAGGGGTTGAAGGTTTTCTGAGAGGTAAGTAACACCTGATTGTTCAGCTTTTAATACAGTTGTGGTTCAAGTGCGAAATGCCTGTAATGGGGCACAGTCAGTCTCTTGAAAAAAAAAATATATATATATATATATACATGGGGAAGATGCAAGTATATAGCCTTGTATTTTGGAATTTTATTCAGTATTTAAATCAGTTGCAGTGTTCAGGATGAATATATATTGGAGATGCTTGCAAGATTTTGGGATTTTACTGCTATGCTGGACTAAATTTGTTCATCACTAATTCCATCTTATTCTATGGTTGTGGATGATCATAGGTAAAGGTTTTGTTGGGGGGAAAATCAAAGTATGCCTAGGTAAACCAGCTGACCAAAGTGTTATGTTAGTAAAGTTTTTGGGAACTTTCACTGGACTTGGAATTGCAGAGAGACTTGCTAAATATTTTGCTGAAAATCAACGTGGGAGAGAAGAATTTGAGCAAAAAACATCCAACAGCAGCAACAGCTTGGAAGAAGGTGAGCATGGGGGCAAGTTAGAGGAGCGCCTTTTACATGGGTACATTGGAATTGCAGAGGACTTGGACAAACTGGACTTTAACACCAAGAAGTGGATTTCATTGAAGAGCAAGAAAGATATTCAAGACCTTGAAAATGCTCCTGTTAAAGCTGATGATAGGTAGCTGTATACAACTGTGAATGTAGAGGGAATATCCACCTTTCTGCTCCCAGCCACAACAATTTCTGAGGATCCCTCGTTCCTAGCTTTGCCAGCCATTGACGTACTAACTTGCTAGTGGTGAAATTATCTGGCGTTCTTCATGTGGATCAAAGAAGACAAGGGGGGGAGTCACTGTTGAGAGGAAATTCTGTGCAAAACTTTGCTGATATCTTTTATCCTTTGGACACTTCATAGCTAGGTGCTATCTAAAACTTTGTATACAGTTTTAAACTCCAAATACCTGTCATGAAACCCTTCTTTTTTTTTTTTTTCCACAAATGTAATATATTTATATTTATGTATCCTTCTGTGCATTTTGTGTTCTGCTTGACACTGACTGAATAGGGTTGCAGGTCCTTATCCGATGCCGAATTATATGCACAACTTGTTTCATTGTGCACCGATCCAGAGAGTTCCCTCTTTGTAATTCAACATGGTGGCAGTTGTGTAATTGTTCAATTGGTAAAAGAACACAAGTGAAAAAAGGAAATAACTAGACGCTAGGCTCTGCAAGTGAAGCTATGCCGCAATTCATCCAGCGTCTGTTGCAAGACTCTCTTCATTGCATAGGCATGCCGGGCGACCTCCCTTGAGTGGTTTTTCTCGCAGGTCCAGCAAGCCAGCGCGTGAAGCCTAACCTGTTTGTGCGAAGCTTCTTCAGGCAGCAGGCCAGGGGCCTAGAAAACTCGCTCGCCCAACCTCTTTCATTACTATTAAAATGTGTGGACGAACTTGTTTTAATTTGGGGTTTCTACACAATTTGTCTAAAAAATTAGCGTTTACACAAATCACCTTTTTTTGGCAAGTTAATAACATTTTTTCCTCCATAAAGAAAAAACTCACACAAATCCCCTTTTAAGCTGATTTTTTTTTTTTTTTTTTTTGCAAAAACACGCTTTTAGTTTTTCAATTTCATTTCATGTGTTTTTTCCCAATGCTAACATTTCCATTTCAAGTGCTTTTGTTAGTGCCACAGATATTGTCATGGAGAAAGTAATTCTTTTGGCATTTTTTTCTCATATTTTTTTCTTTACTCATTTATTTTTAATTTAAAAAATTATAGTCTATATTATCAATATATATATATATTTTTTTTCAATTAGCCAATATTTTTAGTTGACTAAAGATACTCTTGATATCTTCTAAACTTACCGTGGTGAGATGTTTTAACTGCTATTTGTCTTGGAATACTTTATATTTTCAATTATTTTCGCACCAACAAAAAAAATAAAAAAAACTATAATCAAGCACAAAACAAGATAAATTTAAACACTAAAAAATAATTTTTCAATAAAAAAACTAATTTCTAATATTTTAAATCTTCTTCAACATATAAATAATAATTTAATGAACTTAAAGATAGTTTTTCAACAAAAAAATTAATTTCTAATATTCTAAATTGCCTTGAACATGTAATTAA
Organism: Ricinus communis; assembly: GCF_019578655.1. Lineage (NCBI taxonomy): Eukaryota > Viridiplantae > Streptophyta > Magnoliopsida > Malpighiales > Euphorbiaceae > Ricinus > Ricinus communis. Next base: position 29,107,277 of record NC_063261.1, on the reverse strand, counting down.
CAATTCAAAAAAAGAAATGAAAGACACTTTTTCATATATCTTAAAAATCAACCAAACAACAATCAAATATCAACAAAATTATTTAATTATATAAAAACCTAAAACAAACAAAAAAAAAAAAGTAAAATTGATATAAAGAATTCATGCATATTTATAAATGTTTAATAATTAAGAGTTTAATACCTTTAATATAAATGTCTTATAATATCTAAATGTCATATTTATATACAAATTTTATCACTATGTACTTATATCTATTATATTTTTTATTAAATTGTATTAAATTTGTAAAGACTAAATTGACCAAATTTCAGACCAAAGTGAAAAAAGACAATAAAATTAAGGACTAAAAAGATATTAGATATTACTATTGATGTAGCCGCCCAATACATCCTTTTATTTAACAATTAAAAATTCAATACCTTTAATATAAATATTATATAATCTCTTAATGTCCTATTTTTATACAAATTTTATCACTAATACTTACATTAATTATATTTTTTAATAAATTATACTAAATTAGTAAAGAACTAAATTGACCAATTTTAACAACACCAATTATGAAGTCTTTTTTGTTAATTTGCACATTCTTCCCCCTCTTTGTACTTTTATATATATTATTATTGATGTAGTCGTCCATTACATCTTTTTCTTTAACAATTAAGAGTTTAATACCTTTAATATAAATGTTTTTTAATCTTTTAGTATTTTTTATACAAATTTTATCACTATATACTTACATCTATTACATTTTTTATTAAATTATACGAAATTAATAAAAGACTAAATTGATTAAAATTCAGACAAAAGTGAAAAGACAATGTTACATCTTTTTCTTTAACAATTAAGAGTTCACCTTTAATATAAATATTTTATAGACTTTTAGTATTTTATTTCTACATAAATTTTATCACTAAATACACTTACGTCTATTATATTTCTTAATAAATTATACTAAATTAGGAAAATATTAACCAAATTCAACAACACTAATCACGAGGCTTTTTTAGTAAATTTATCTATTTTTTTTTATATTTTTATCTTTATTATGATATATATATATATAATGAAGTAAGAGTAGAGAGAAAATTAGATAGCTTGTCACCTTGAAAAATACTCTTAAAAGTTTAAATAAATAATTTTTTTTAATTCTTATAATACTAAATTAATGATCATAAAAATATGGATAATTATAAAAAAAAATTAATACTAACAATATAATTTAATCCCAATTATATTCACCCAAAACTCTTTATCTATATTAACCTAAATGAACTCAATTAATTTAGTAAAATAATTTTTTAATTGAAATACACATTTAATTAAAAAATTTATAAGACTATATTATTAATTATTTTATATAATTATCTTAATTACAAACTTATAAATTTAATATTTAATCATAAGATATTATCCATGCAAAGCATGGATATTATAACTATTTTATGAATGAAAATGTATTTAAGTTTAATTAGTTATTATATAATACACTGTAAGAAAGAATGTCTATAATACACTTTAGATGCTCTTGCAGAATCCGCTTTTCCACCTATAAACTTATAGATCCGAAATAAATTTGAATGTAAACAATCAAGAAGTTTCCGATGTGCGGGATCCTCTTACGAGGCAAGCACAGAGCATACGCTTGATGATGGGGAAAGAAGAAGAAGATAAATAAAGAAGATAAACTTTGAATGCTTTATTGATAATAACAGGCTTTGAACATAAACATATAAACAACTTTGAAAGCTTTAAACAAACATACAACTTTGTAAAACTTTGAAACAAGAAGAATATAGACTTACAAGAGGAGTTACAAGATTTCTCTCTCTCACTCACTCTTTCACTCTAATTTCTTCCGTGAGAATTAGACTCGGAAGAGCTTTCTTTCTTTCTCTCTTCTATGTTTTACCGAATTCTAAATTCTCGGGATGAAGAAGGAGGACTCCTCATATATAGAGGTCTTGGAGCTTTGGATACTTGTCACGGGCTTTGGATGCTTTGCTTAGTGGAGAAGAAATGATTCCACTTGTCTTTGGAGTCTTGTGGAGATGCTTCACATGCTTTGGAGTCTTTTGATAATGCCAACCGTCTTTTGAGAAAGTTGTCGGCCATGCTTTGAAGGAATCTTTTGCTTTTTTTTTTTTACTTTTCTTTTTCTTTTTCTTTTTTCTTTTCCTTTTCTTTTTTCTTTTCTTTGGGCTTTAGTGTGGGCTTTTTGGCCCAACACAAATAACCTTGGGCTACCATTTCTAGTTTTTAACCCATGGGCTTTTAAAGAAGGAGATAATATTTATGAGATTTTGAGTATCCCATAACAATCGTCTCCCGCTGGGTCATCCAAATCGAATGCAAAGACTAGTACCGGAAGAGGATGATGATGAGGCTTTGGATTTGCCTTTAGAAGAAGACATCTCGCCTCGACACAACCGCTTTTATAAGTTGTAGGAAATCTTCTTCGGTTTGAAATTATGACAAGCTTTGGAAGGAGAAAAGACTTGTGCCAAGAACGTTGTTTGTTCTTTAGGAGGAGGCAGAAGCTATGTTTGGTCAAGAAGTTTTGAACGGCTTTTAGGGACAGTTTGTCTTGGTGGTTGAATTTATCCCACCATTTTACTTTGAATCGATGGATAAGTGTAATCTCACCATCTGGAAGCAGATTGAAGTGAAAGTACCATACACATACCCAGGGTAAAAAGAAATTTGAACAGAAAAGGAGAAGCGGGGGAAAACGCTTTTCCATGGAATTTGGTTTGTAATTTGTTTTGAATAGGTTGAGCGGGGTAAGACTTCGGAATAAGAGTCTCGGGGGCATTACCGTAGTAATTCCACCACCGCTTAAACCAGTAAGGGATTTTGGAGGTTTGGATATTGGTGTCGAAGTAGAATAGCCAGGAGTGGCTTCTTCCTTCGTTTTGGATAAGAAAGGTATTGAACCAGGCTTGCTGGTAATCCCAATAGGAGAAAGATGTGTTAAGATTTGAAGGGTAGGTTCTTTTTAGAGAAGTAGGGAAGGAACGAAGAGAGTGTAAATCCATACCCCAATCAGACGGGTGAAGGATTCTTTGGATTGTGCATGTTGAATATGCAGGGTCTTTATGGGCTTTGTCTTTTTTGAAATGCTTGAATTTGGCTGAACCAGAACCTCAAGGATTGATCGGTAATAAGCCCGAGGCTTTGAAATATTCCAGGTTTAAAAAACCAACCTGGAGGGAAAATCTTTGAAACCAGTTTTGAGGGGCTTTCTGTGCAGAATCCTTCCTCAATGGTTAAAACATTTTGAAAAATAGGTTTTTCCAAATACTCATTTGATTTAAAACGTTTTGATTGCGTCAAAACAATCTCCTGAGAGTTTGGCTTTGAAAGACTATTTGAGTTTTGAGGATAGATTTGGAGGGAAAATCTCTATCTCAGTGATTTTGAAAAGGGATAGATAATATACCTTTACCCTTTGTGGAGGAAGATGACGACTTTGGAGTTGCTTCTAGCTTTGGAATAATTTGCTTTGTAGATGGTTCGGTTGGGGGATTGAACCATTTGTCTTTGTATTCTTCTACTCTTTGAATGAATTCAGGGTCTTCGGGCAAGCCATTCCCCGAATTTGTTTGGCTTGATCGGCTTTGAAGGGATCCATTTGTTGTTGAACTGGATCCGGTTGATTAATTTCTTCTTGGATTATCTCAGCCCAAGTCCTGATGGGCTTTGAAGTTGAAGGGAGAAATTCCTTCACTGGGCTTTGGATTTGGGCCGGCTTTGAAGTGGCCGTGGACTTTTCTTCTTTGGATTTTGACTTTCTTGGCATTTTGTATCACTCCTGTTTTTGTAAGAACTCTCTGGTTAGAAAGTCAGGAATAGAATTTGATTCTCCTCGAATAAATTCAATCTCAAAATCAAAAACAGATAAGATAGCTTGCCAACCAAGCAAAATCATTTTGAAGCTATATTTTGGACATCTTTTTGTAAAACTTCTTTTGCAGACTTGCAATCAATCCTTAAAAGAAATTTTTGATTTAAAAGATCGCTTTGAAATTTAGAAATACAGAGAACTATCGAAAGGATTTCCATTTTGATAGTAGAATAATTCTTTTGGGTATCATTCCAGTGAGCAGAAGTAAACTGGACAATACATTCTTTGGAATTTTGAACTTGCTTTAGAATCCCACCATATCCTAACTCCCGATGCATCCGTTTCTACAATCTTAAATGCGGTTGATCACCTAGATGCAGCAAGGAATTTCTAAAACTTATTTTTTAATGCTTTGGACAATCTTTGTATGTTTGATCGGACCAAAGAGGAGGGTTTTTCCTTAGCCTATCATGCGAGGCTTTGCAAGACAGTTTAAATTAGGATAAAAATCCATGACATAATTTAAACTACCAAGAAATCTTTAAAGCTGGGTTTTTTCCAATATTTTATCTGAAACTTTGAAGTGAATGCAAGGGATCTCTCAATTGGAGTAATTGTACCCCGAGAGATGTAATGACCAAGAAATCTAATTTTCGTTTGAAAGAGATATCTTAGACTTTGAAACCACTAAACCATTTTCTTAACAACATAGAAAACGTTTCTAGTGTTTAAAATGCTGTTCAATGGAATTTGAAAGATTAAAACATCATCTATGTAGACAATGCGAACTTTGAAATGGATTAAAATGTCATTCATGATTTTCCGAAATTCGGAAGGGCATTTTTAATCCAAAAGGCATGACATTCCACTCATATTGACCGAATGGAATTTGTAAATGCCATTTTGTAACGATCTTTTGGATCAATCTGGATTTGCCAAAATCCCGATTTCATGTCAAACTTTGAAAAGATGAATGCGAATGCGTTTTTATAAAAGATCTTTCTTATTTGGAATAGGATACCTAATCCACTTAAGAGCTTTGTTCGGGGGTTTATAGTTGATCACTAGCCTAGGAGTTCCTCTTTCTATTTCGCTATTCTTATTGACATAGAAAGTCGCACAAGACCAAGGTGATCTAGACTTTGTAATTAAACCCTTAGACCAAGATCTTTAATCTCTAATCTGCAATGGCTTTCTAAAGACTCATTCATCCGAATGGGTCCGGCTTTAGTAGGAATTTGCTTATCCGAAAATCGTTTTCATATGGCAAATCTACCATATGTTGCTTTCGATTCCAAAAGCATTTGGAAGATCGGGCGAGTTCATTCTCAATCTTCATTTGAAATCAAATTTTTCTTTGAACAAAATCATTTTGCAGTTGATCTAGGATTCTTCAACCCACATCTTGTTGAAGATGAGAAAGATGGGTTTGTTTACCTTTGATCAAAGCATTGATTTCAAAATTGTAAATGGAATGTGCTTTGATAAGATTCAAATTTCTCTTTTTTGGTTTTTCTAGAAAGGAAAACAATCTTTGAATCTTTAGCTTTGAAAATGATTCCAGTAGTTGTCACTTTAAAGGGAGTTATCAAATTGATAAACGGAGTCCCTAAGATATGATTTCTTTGAAGATCCTTTGTAAGAATAAAACATTCTTTAAAGCAATGTTATTTTTAAGAATTGCGGCCAGTTTTACGAATCTTAATCTTTGAAGAATTGGCTGAAGTTAGCCTTTCTTTGGTTTCTTGATGAAACCTTTTAGGAACCGATTGCAGTTGATACAATTGAGGTCTCCTGTATCAAACAACGCGATGGTTTCTATCCGGAAATCACCGGAAAAACAAGCTTTATTTGAATCAATATTTTCTTGAAGTAATTTCCTTTAAAACATTGATAAAGTTTTCAGGAACATTTTGGAAACTTCAAGGTTTTGAAAATCATTTTCCTTATCGAATCGAATCACTATTCATTTGAGGATCGCCAGCAAGCAAGCAGAATCATTTTGTTGTTTTTCTTTCAACTCTTTGAGTTCTGTTTTGATGGTTTTAATCTCCTGAGCGATGGGAAGAGGGTTTTTCAACTTCTTCCCTTTGTCTAAAATCATAGTAAGATTATAAGTATTCTTACTAGAAGAAGGAACCGAGATTCAGTTTTAAAATTTCTTTTAAAACTGCTTTTGAATAAGAGGATCACTAATATGCTTTCTGACCTCAGAAGAGCTTCTTGTTGCCTAGTGAGCATATTAATGTTCTTTGAAGAGCCGAATACGTCTCGAACAATCAGTTGAGGTTTTGATTTCATCAATTTGAAATTCTTCCTCATCGTTTGAGAACTCGATTCGGATGAATCAACTAGAAGAGCGAAATCTTTTGCAAAACTTCTTCTTCTATTTGAAGCTCAGCCTTTTGAAAACTTACAATACTTGAAGTATGGCCTTTCTTACCACATTTAAAGCATGTAATTTTTGAAAATCTTTTTAGAATCTTTCTTTGGAAATTTAGAATGAAATTTGGAAGAAGATGGCTTTTATAGAAATTCTCCTTGCTTTTAGAAGGCTTTCTATATTTGGAAAATCGCTTCTTTTGAAAGACTTTGAGTAAGAATCAACTTTGCATTTCCCTTTGCAATTGACACGGGCTCTATGGGTTGTACTCAAGCCGGTTCTGAAACTACCTAGTTCTGCCTAGTCTTTTCATCTCCCATTTGAAATTTGTCTTTGAAGCTTAAGGTCATGACAAATCTTTAAACCTTCTTTCCGGGTTAGACTAACTAACTCACCATAAGTGTAGAAATCATAAGGATTTGACCGCCATGGGCTTCTTTATGGTATTCCTAACTCTTTCACCTAAAATCTTAGGTAAACCCAAGAACTTTTCTTCCGGAAAGGCTGGCTAGAATCTTCCCAAGCATGACTCCGGTTAGGAAAGTGTCTTTGTAACTTTGGAAGTTGCTAAGCTTCTTGGGGTAAGGTTGCTAAGAGCTCGGCATTTTTGTCTTTAAGCGGAGAAGGTCTCCTTATGAAATGTAAGGAAATAGTGAGGATTAGAGTTGACACTGCATCCTCAATCGGATTTCCTATTTCATCTAGAATGGGAGTTCCTTCTCATCGTGGTTTGGATAACACACTAGGATTTGGAGTTCTTTGTGCTTGAGTGAGATGATAATCCCACCATCCTTTTAACCGGCCGGAAAATCCAGCCTATCAGGGAGCTCGAATGGCTCTATCGGAGGTACCACTTTGGGTTTTGTAGGCATTGCACGCCATGGTCATCTGTTGTAAGAGACCAAGGATGTTGTATTCGGACATTCCATCTATATTCCATTCATGACGGAGGAGGCATCGAATCTAGACCGGGTTAGATGTTGTTCCTATTCTCAATTTGAGCGCCAGATTCAATGCCTCCTCCGCTCATGAATGGAATATAGATGGAATGTCCAATACAACATCCTTGGTCTCTTACAACAGATGACCATGGCAGCCAATGCCTACAAAACCCAAAGTGGTACTCCGACAGAGCCATTGCCGAGCTCCCCGATAAATGGATTTTCCGCCGCTAAAAGGATGGTGGGATTATCATCTCACTCAGCACAAAGAACTCCAAATCCTGGTGTTATCCAAACCACAAGAGAAAGGAACTCCCATTCTAGATGAAATAGGAACCGATCGAGGATGGTCAACTCTAATCCTCACTATTTCCTTACATTTCATAGGAGACCCTTCTCCGCTTAAAGACAAAATGCCGAGCTCCTTAGCAACCTTACCCGTAAGAAGCTTAGCAACTTCCAAAGTTACAAAGACACTTTCCTAACCGTAGTCATGCTTAGGGAAGATTCTAGCCACCTTCCGGAAAGAAAAGTTCTACCGGCTTACCTAAGATTTTAGGTGAAAGAGTTAGGAATACCATAAGAGAAGCCTGGCATAGGTCAAATCCCTTATGATTTCTACACTTATGGTGAGTTAGTTAGTCTAACCCGAAAGAAGGTTTAAAGATTTGTCATGACCTTAAGCTTCAAAGATGTACTCAAATGGGAGATGAAAAGACTAGGCAGAACTAGGTAGTTTCAGAACTGTACTTGAGTACAACCCAATAGAGCCCGTGGTCTAATTGCAAAGGGAAATGCAAAGTTGATTCTTACTCAAAGTCTTTCAAAAGAAGCGATTTTCCAAATATAGAAAGCCTTCTAAAAGCAAGGAGAATTTCTATAAAAAGCCATCTTCTTCCAAATTTCATTCTAAATTTCCAAAGAAAGATTCTAAAAAAGATTTTCAAAAATTACATGCTTTAAATGTGGTAAGAAAGGCCATACTCAAGTATTGTAAGTTTTCCAAAAGATCGCTTTGAGCTTCAAATGAAGAAGAAGTTTTGCAAAGATTTCGCTCTTCTAGTTGATTCATCCGAATCGAGTTCTCAAACAAACAGGAAGAATTTCAAATTGATGAAATCAAAACCTCAACCGATTGTTCCGAGACAGATTCGAAGCTCTTCAAAGAACATTAATATGCTCACTAGGCAACAAGAAGCTCTTCTCGAGGTCAGAAAGCATATTAGTGATCCTCTTATTCAAAAGCAGTTTTAAAAGAAATTTTAAAAATCAATCTCCGGTTCCTTCTTCTAGTAAGAATACTTATAATCTTACTATGATTTTAGACAAAGGGAAGAAGTTGAAAACCCTCTTCCCACTGCTCAGAACTCCGAAGAGATTAAAACCATCAAAACAGAACTCAAAGAGTTGAAAGAAAAACAACAAAATGATTCTGTTTTGCTTCAAAGCCCGATCCTCAAACAAGGATTCCGATTCGATAAGGAAAATGATTTTCAAAACCTTGAAGTTTCAAAATGTTCCCAAAACTTTATCAATGTTTTAAAGGAAATTACTTCAAGAAAATATTTGATTCAAATAAAGCTTGTTTTTCCCGGTGATTTCCGGATAGAAACCATCGCGTTGTTTGATACAGGAGCAGACCTCAATTGTATCAACTGCGAACTGGTTCCTAAAAGGTTTCATCAAGAAACCAAAGAAAGGCTAACTTCAGCCAATTCTTCAAAGATTAAGATTGCCGGTAAACTCAAGCCGCAATTCTTAAAAATAACATTGCTTTAAAGAATATTTTTATTCTTACAAAGGATCTTCAAAGAAATCGTTATCTTAGTGGACTCCGCTTATCAATTTGATAACTCCCTTTAAAGTGACAATCACTGGAATCATTTTCAAAGCTAAAGATTCAAAGATTGTTTTTCCTTTCTAGAAAAACCAAAAAAGAGAAATTTGAATCTTATCAAAGCACATTCCATTTACAATTTTGAAATCAATGCTTTGATCAAAGGTAAACAAACCCATCTTTCTCATCTTCAACAAGATGTGGGTTTGAAGAGAATCCTAGATCAACTGCAAAATGATTTTGTTCAAAGAAAAATTTCGATTTTCAAATGAAGATTGAGAATGAACTCGCTCCGATCTTCCAAATGCTTTTGGAATCGAAAGCAACATATGGTAGATTTGCCATATGAAAACGATTTTCGGATAAGCAAATTTTACTAAAGCCGGACCCATTCGGATGAATGAGTCTTTAGAAAGCCATTGCAGATTAGAGATTAAAGATCTTGAGTCTAAGGGTTTAATTACAAAGTCTAGATCACCTTGGTCGTGCGGCTTTCTATGTCAATAAGAATAGCTAAATAGAAAGAGGAACTCCTAGGCTAGTGATCAACTATAAACCCCCGAACAAAGCTCTTAAGTGGATTAGGTATCCTATTCCAAATAAGAAAGATCTTTTATAAAAACCGATTCGCATTCATCTTTTCAAAGTTTGACATGAAATCGGGATTTTGGCAAATCCAGATTGATCCAAAAGATCGCTACAAAATGGCATTTACAAATTCCATTCGGTCAATATGAGTGGAATGTCATGCCTTTTGGATTAAAAATGCCCCTTCCGAATTTCGGAAAATCATGAATGACATTTTTAATCCATTTTCAAAGTTCTGCATTGTCTACATAGATGATGTTTTAATCTTTCAAATTCCATTGAATAAAGATTTTAAACACCTAGAAACGTTTTTCTATGTTGTTAAGAAAAATGGTTTAGTGGTTTCAAAGTCTAAGATATCTCTTTCAAACGAAATTAGATTTCTTGGTCATTACATCTCTCGGGGTACAATTACTCCAATCGAGAGATCCCTTGCATTCACTTCCAAAGTTTCCGGATAAAATTTTGGAAAAACCCGTACTTCAAAGATTTCTTGGTAGTTTAAATTATGTCATGGATTTTTATCCTAATTTAAACTGTCTTGCAAAGCCTCTGCATGATAGGCTAAGGAAAAACCCTCCTCCTTGGTCTGATCAGCATACGCAAATTATTCCAAAGCTAGAAGCAACTCCAAAATCGTCATCTTCCTCCACAAAGGGTAAAGGTATATTATCTATCCCTTTTCAAAATACCGAGATAGAGATTTTCCCTCCAAATCTATCTCAAAACTCAAATAGTCTTTCAAAGCCAAACTCTCAGGAGATTGTTTTGACGCAATCAAAACGTTTTAAATCAAATGAGTATTTGGAAAAATCTATTTTCAAAATGTTTTAACCATTGAGGAAGATTCGCATGAAAGCCCCTCAAAACTGGTTTCAAAGATTTTCCCTCCAGTTGGTTTTTAAACCTGGAATATTTCAAAGCCTCGTGCTTATTACCGGTCAATCCTTGAGGTTACCGGTTCAGCCCAAATTCAAGCATTTCAAAAAGACAAAGCCCATAAAGACCCTGCATATTCAACATGCACAATCCAAAGAATCCTTCACCCGTCCGATTGGGGTATGGATTTACACTCTCTTCGCTCCTTTCCTACTTCTCTAAAAAGAACCTACCCTTCAAATCTTAACACATCTTTCTCCTATTGGGATTACCAGTAAGCCCGGTTCAATACCTTTCTTATCCAAAACGAAGGAAGAAGCCACTCCGGCTATTCTACTTCCGACACCAATATCCAAACCTCCAAAATCCCTTCATCGGTTTAAACAGTGGTGGAATTACTACGGTAATGCCCCTGAGACTCTTATTCCAAGTCTTATCCCTGCTCAACCTATTCAAAACAAATTACAAACCAAATTCCATGGAAAAGCGTGCTTCCCTTCTCCTTTCCTCCTCAAATTTCTTTTACCCGGTATGTATGGTACTTTCACTTCAATCGCTTCCGGATGGTGAGATTACACTTATCCGTCGATTCAAAGTAAAATGGTAGGATAAATTCAACCACCAAGACAAACTGTCCCTAAAAGCCGCTCAAAACTTTTGACCAAACATAGCTTCTTGCCTCCTCCTAAAGAACAAACAACGCTCTTGGCACAAGTCTTTTCTCCTTCCAAAGCTTGTCATAGCCCCAAACCAAGAAGATTTCCTACAACTTATAAAACAGTTGTCCGAGATACCTTCTTCTAAAGGCAAATCCAAAGCCTCATCATCATCCTCTTCCAAATAGCTATACCGCATTCAATTTGGATGACCCAAATGGGAGACGATTGTTATGGGATACTCAAAATCTCATAAATATTATCTCCTTCTTTAAAAGCCCATGGGTTAAAAACCAGAAATGGTAGCCCAAGGTTATTTGTGTTGGGCCAAAAAGCCCACACTAAAGCCCAAAGAAAAGAAAAAAGAAAAGGAAAAGAAAAAAGAAAAAGAAAAAGAAAAGAAAAGAAAAGAAAAAGACAAAAGACAAAAGAGAAAGAAAAGTCAAAAAAAAAAAAGCAAAAGATTCCTTCAAAGCATGGCCGACAACTTTCTCAAAAGACGGTTGGCATTATCAAAAGACTCCAAAGCATGTGAAGCATCTCCACAAGACTCCAAAGACAAGTGGAATCATTTCTTCTCCATTAAGCAAAGCATCCAAAGCCCGTGACAAGTATCCAAAGCTCCAAGACCTCTATATATAGAGGAGTCCTCCTTCTTCATCCCTCAGAATTTAGAATTCAGTAAAACATAGAAGAGAGAAAGAAAGAAAGCTCTTCCTGAGTCTAATTCTCACAGAAGAAATTAGAATGAAAAGAGTGAGTGAGAGATAGAGACAACTTAACGGTAGAGACAACTTCTGGTGCAAAAGATCCATTTGCACCATTGCAAACGCAGCAGAACCAATAAGAATCTATATTTAAAAATTAAAAAAAATAAAGGGAAAGAAAAATGTCATCAACCAAGAGAGAGAGTCGAGTTGAAAAGAGGAGTTTGAGGATGTCCTTACCCAAGAGGAAGTCTACTGGTTTAAGAAGTCTCAGGAAATTGGATTAAATATGGGGACCGCAATACTATTATCATAATAGTTTTGCTCAAAGGGGAAAACATTAATATGATAACTTTTTTTGAGGGATATGGATGGAGAGTGGACTAAGGACCAAGACGTGTTACCTGGTATTGCTCTTAGTTATTTTCGGAGCTGTGTAAAAAGCCCCTTAATCCTTGTATTCATTATGATGTAGTTGGCTTCTCTCCTCCGATTCCTCAGGATGCTTTGATCAAATTGTAGGCGACTGTAACAGATGAGGAGATTCATTGAGCTCTAATGCAAACGAACCCTATGGGAGCTCCCATGGTTGACGGTTTGCATGCTGTGTTTCTTCAGAAGTATTAAGACTGTGTTGGTGACTCGGTTTGCGGGTTGGTTAGGAATTCTTTCTTTAGCAATAGAACTATGATTGTGCTTATTCCCAAAATTGATAAGCCAGAGCGTATCACACCATTTCGCTCAATTAGCTTATGTAATGTGATTTTGAAGCTTTTTTCTAAGGTGGTGGTTAATAGCAATTGTTATAACATGGATTTCGGTGTAAGATTTTATATAAACCGGAGTACATAAACACGTGATGGGAAGAAACAATGTTAGTAATTTAAAACTGAAAATGGGAAAGAGAGAATCTCACACTTTCAATCAAGAAAATAACATTTCACATGTTCAAAAAAACGTTGGCTTCTTTACTTTTTAAAAACTATACCATTTTTAATTTTTCTTAAAATTATAATAAAATAAATCTATAAAAATCAATATTATATTAAAAATAATTTATTGAATAAATATTTATTTACGTGTTATATGACTGTTATAATTATTTTACTGTTACTATTTTAAATACTTTTGTTTTGACATGTGTATTTATTTATGACACATAAGAATTTTATTTTTTTAAATTGTAATAATAAATTTAAAATTAATATTTAAAATATATTATTTTATATATTTATGAAAGTTACTTATTTATCTCGTATATTGTACGATCATCATAATTATTTTGATTATAAATAATAATATAAATTAAATTTATATATAAAATTAAATAGATCTTAATATTTTATAATTAATTTAAACATTTAAAAATAATAATAAATTAAATATTTTTAACATTTTTTGTTAGTTTTTTATATTTTAAAATTTTATTAGTATAAAAATATATAAATTATAAATAAATTAATAGAAAAACTACATAATTATGTATAAATTTGAAGTCTACATATCAGTAATAAATACACGTGTCAAAATTAAAAATCATATGTGTTAGAATATAGTAACATATGTCAAGAACATTTATTAGACCATATATATATTAATTATTTTTGTTCATTTATATATACTAAAATGTTCATTTTCTATATGAATAATATCTATTAGATTTAATATTCTATAATAATTAATTTTCTTTGTATTTAAATATCCGTTATCTATGAACTTAATATTCATTATGGTTAATATTTATGTTCAGTTTGTTTAATGTATTATTCATCAGTGTTAATATCAATGTTCATTATCTAATACTGCAATGCTTATTGTATATATTTATAATGTTCTATTCTCAAATAAAAATATTGATTATCTATGAAAGTTTTTATTATTTTCGTGATATATATTAAAAAAATTTATAGTTGATATAAACATTCTTCATTTATGTATAATATTCATTAGTTTGTCCCTGGATATTTGTCATTGATGAAAATCATACCCACTAATTCATTCAAATGAACATATATAACATAGACATAACATAAATCGTCCTTACATAGTTGGTAAACAAAAAAACATCAAGCTAAATTTATACTACAAATATTTATATTATTACATACATATCTTTTCAACAAAATTAATTTATCAAATAATAAATATTAAACGTTTAAACAATGAACATTCAACATATATTTAATGAACATAAATTAATCAAAATTTACTAAAAGATTAATGAATATAAATTATTTTTCAAAAAATCGCATCGGCGTCTGACGCGTGTTAATGTTTGATGCACATGTACAACTTAAAATATAAATTTTTGTACAAGTAAAACAATGCCGGATGGACCTCTCGATCCATAAAGCTACATAGACATGAGTCCATCTTATAATTTGTGTACAAACCCCAATTGTTATAACATGGACCTCGGTCTATGATTCTATATGGACCCGAGTCCATAACACACGTGTGGTGCATTTTCTTTCTAAGATATGTGGTGCATTCTACTTCTAAAATGTATAACGCGAGAACTTTTATCTCCGTTTTTTTCATCATTTTTAAATTCTTTTAAATTATAATCAAATAATTTATAAAAATTAATATTATATTAAAATTTATACATAAACTTAAATTTTACGTGTCAATAATAAGTACACATACCAAAATTAAAATCATATGTGCTATAATATAGTAACACATGTTAAAAAGATTTTATTAGACCATATATATTAAAATGTTCATTTTCTATATGTATAATGTCCATTAGATGTAATATTCTATAATAATTAATTTTTTTTATATTGAAATATTCATTATCTGTAAACTTAATATCCATTATGGTTAATATTCATGTTCATTTTATTTGATGTATTATTCATCAATGTTAATATTAATATTTATTATCTGGTACTGCAATGTTCATTATCTGTACATATAATATTCATAATATTCTTAAATAAAAGTATTGATTATTTATGAAAAATTTTATTCTTCTTATAATGTATATTGAATCTTTTTTTTTTTATAATTGACATAAACATTCATTATTTATAGATATTAATATTCATTAGTTTGTTAATAGATATTCATCATTAATAAAAATCATACCACTAATTCACTCAAATGAATATATATATATATATATATATATAACATAAATTGTCTTTATATAATTGGTAAATAAAAAAAATCAAGCTAAAGTTGTACTACAAATATTTATGTACACATAACTTTTTAACAAAATTAAATTAACAAACAATGAATATATTACGTTTAAATAATTAACATTCAACACATGTTTAATGAACATAAGTTAATGAACATTTAATACAAAATCAATGAATATAAATTATTTTTCAAAAAAAAAAAAAGCATCAGCGTCTACGTCAGACGTTGACGTGCGTCAAGGTCTGATCCACGTGTCAGGCGCTGACGTAAAATATTTTACAAACAAAACGATGTCGGATGGACCCCTGAGTCCACAAAACTATATGGACCAGAGTCCATCTTATAATTTGCGGGTTAATAGATTTAAAGATATTATGCCAGTACTAATTGGTCCAACACAAACTAGTTTTGTGCCAAGACGCCACATTATTCACAATATTGTTATTTCTCAAAAAGTCATCCATTCAATGAGAAAGAAAAAAAGGGTGCAAGGATGGCTTGCGATAAAGTTTTATCTTGTGAAGGCATAGATAAATTATACTGGCAAATTATTCATGATACTTTTAATGAGGTGGGTTTTTCTGAGTACTTAATTAATGTTATCATGCAGTGGTGTTGGATGCTTTCAAGCCTAGTCAAAGGGTAAGGCAATGGGACTTTTTGTGCCCTTATCTTTTTGTCCTTTGCATTGAGAAACATTCTCATGTAATTATAAAAGTTGTAATCCAAGGAAGATGGAGACTAATAAAAATTGGTAGGAATGTGTAAGCACTCGTTTTTCGAATATAGATATCGAGGGAATTATGAAAAATTCGACAATGAAAGTTGATGTTCTTTCTGAGTCTCATGGAATTAAGGAGAGTCAAACTTCCGGTTAGAATTATGAGTAATTGAGCTAAATATTACTTTTCAAAATCAAAATGGACTAAATTGATAAAAAAAATTAAACTTCAAGGTCAAAATCAGACAAATCACCAAGTACAGGGACTAAATTGCAAAAATCTCAAAAGTTGCTAACCTTGAGCCAATCGGCTTTGCATACAGCCGATCTACTCTGTGTAGAGCCGATTTGCTTTACACAGTGCTGATTGGCCCAAAACTTGGATTTTCATTTTTTTTTTTTGGTATTTTTTGACTTTAAACGTCAATAATTATTAAAATATGCTTTCTAGAAAGTTTTCATTAATAATTATCTAGATTTTAATTAATTTTATATAATTAAATAGATTTTTATTGATTATTATCCTAAATATTTCAAAATTTATATTTATTGTTCAAAAAAGGATTTTGATAAATCCCTTTAATTATCAATAATTCTTTGAAATTGTCGATAATTAAAAGCATGATTATTCTGGCCTCTAAGGTTTCCTCCACTTCCTCCATAAATAGAAAAGGAAATCATAAGCCAGAAGGTTGGCAATTCTAGACAGACAGAATGATCGGTGAGATTCTTTGGCAAAGTACTGAAATTTTAGAAAGTAAACATAAACCCTAAAAGACTCTGGCTTCCCACCTGATCTTTGGATCAATCTCCTCTCCTATTCTTAAGAACTCAAACATATCATCATCCTTTCCTTTTTTATGATTATTTCTGTGATTTAGTTACATGCTTAAGGTTTTAATCCTGATATCTAATCATTGTCATAGTAAATAGGAGAAAAAATAAAATTTGTTTCCCTGTCTTTTGAAAATAAATAAATAACAAATAAGAGCAATTCACTGTGACACGTTCATTAAAAAAATATTTTTGTGTGGATTCTTACATCTCCCTATTATATATATATATAATTATTATTATATGTATTATTTTATATAGTCTATAGATTAATTTATATGTTTCACATGATTATATTTAAGTTTTTTGTGATGTTTTATTGAACTGATGTTATTTTCACTAAATTTATATGCTAGGATTTTGAATCTAATAACTCTGTGAGATTGCATGTTAGATCCAGGTCTTTGCCATGATTCTTCTTAGAATTATATGATTATTGTTCTTTATAAATTTTGATCAAGTTGCCATATTTAGTTGAGTATCTATTCAAATATGCTATTGAGTTAGTTAACTACTATTCATCTATTTAAAATCTATTGATGTTGTCACGCCTAAACTCAAAACATCCAAATAAATATCAAAATATGTAATTAACTTGTAAATAACATTATAAGGGTTTTTAAATCCAAGCTAAGTTAGATACACATATTAAATATGGACTAAAAACATTTCATAAAGAAAATATAATGAAAATTTTATCAAACTAGTATTAATGAGATCAATATCTTTAATTTCATAAACGTATATTATTACATAATTCCAACATATATTTATAAACTTATGGAGCATCACAAACTTAATATACATAAATTAAATATACCAAGTACCCAAAATGCCCCTATGCTCGAGATAACTCATCTGGCCCACCTGATAATGTTAACCGATGCAAAAGGGAGCAATACACAGTTAAAGCTATCTATAATTGTGCTAACCTAGAAGGAAAAAAAATATTGCCAAGGGATGAGCTGACAATTTAATAAGCATTTAATTTACTAAACAATAGTATATTAGGAAAAAATTACCAAAGTTATATTAAGCATATAAATCATACAATTAATTCACAAATAATTTCAAACTCAACCAATTCAATATTTCAACCAAACAAACAATTCCATTTTACATTAATTTCCATAAAATTAGGGTCGGATGACTTAATCTCACATTTTCTCACTTAATTCATGTTTCGGTGGCTACCGGACGAGACTATCTGCCGGCTCAGTCTTGCCATCTCACATACTCTGGTAGCTATCCCCCCAGCTCAGCTTTTCCGATTACACACCTATGAATCCGAAAGTCATCCTTTCCTCAAATCAGAATTAATTCACTTCACTTCATAAACACATCACAATTAATTCACAAAGTCTCAACTCAAGTAATATCTCATCCAATTCATAATTCACAAGTATCAATTTATTCATTACTACTCAACAAGCCAAGAGCATAGCAAACACCAATTCAATCATCTAAGAATATGTCAAATAATCAAACATAGTAATTCCTACTCATATACACAAAGTTTAGTCTATTAAATACTTACAAAAATTTATAGGACAATAAGATAGTCTTATTCCTCTCTTTTTACCACTTCTTTGCCCTTGGACACACATATTGTCATATATTCAATACAAAGTACAATCAATAAAAAGGCATATATATATCTGCAATTCAATACTTGATTTAATATGATGCATGAAATGAATGATAACATGACAGTTTGTTTATTTTTGTAGGCAGTTTACAGTAACTAAATTTAAAATTATGCCAGAAATTATATACAATTAATAAAAATCTCATATTTTCTAGAATCATACTTACATCCATTTACAAACTGTATAAAGAATCACCTCAAAATCATTTATATAAAGAAAGTTATGATAATTTTAGTACAGCTGCTCCAATTCCCGTTTCAGCAGAGCAGTAAAAAGTTGTCTCTTAAATGACCAATCAAATGGATAAATTTTCTCATGAAATTTTGTAGACTTATAGATGACATCTTCAAGTTTCCATAGACACTAAATTCACTAAATGTGGACTCTTATAACTCAAGTTATAGTCAAAATGCCGAGACTGTTTTACATAGGTAAAAAATCAGCAACATGCAAATATCTATAATTCATGTAATCAAACATCAAATGATATATTTTTTTACAAAATTACGCATGATTCATGCTATATAATGTCCTAATTACAATGCTACAGGTTCAAATTAAGTTTTTTCTAAATTACCCAAAAACCTAACTTAATCACTCAAATAGATAGTTAAAGATAAACTCACCTCTATTAAACTTCTTGCTCTTCAATTAAATCTATCAACAATAAAACTTTCTCCAAATCTTAATTATCTTCTCTATCAAAAGCTTCAAATTATGTTAATGGAGTTTGAGAAAAAGAAAAAAAAAGAATAGAAGAAGAAAGAAAGAAAAGGAAATGAAGTGGTGATGGTAGAGATTCCTCACTCATTTTTTCATATTATTATTATTATTATTATTATTATTATTGCCACTTATCACTCTCTTTAAGGTGCCACTTGTCCTTATAACTTTCCTCCCCATACAACCCTCACTATAAATTCTATCAATCAATTAATCCCTCACTCAAACTTATACTACAAATAACTCCTCTAACTATTCTTACAATTTTGTCCTCACTTTTTGAAATACCCATAAACTCTACTTCTACCACTTAATATAGTGAAAGGTGTTACACAAAATTATGATGCAAATAACATGTTTAATGATATGTTAATGCATATAAATTATTATTTAAAATACGGCTGTGACAGATGCGGTTTTGCTTTAAAAACTAGTTTATCTATTTATTTTGCCTCACTTTCTCATATAAAAAATCATCCATTTTGTGTTTTTTTAGAAATCATCGCTAATGCTTTTTAAAATTGTTCGTTGCAAATATCATTATTTTGATAGAAAATTTTAGCGTCATTTTAACAGCAACAATATATTATTTTTTCGCAATAACTATAATTTTTGTGATGTCAACAATATTTTCATCACTAAAAATGACCATTTGCTACTAGTTATAGTGTCAACCTCAAGTTTTAATCAACTTGCTTTATTTTCGAGGACTAAAATAATGTTGTTGTGATATGCTATTTGTGTAGCTAAAATCTAAGATAATGAACCTATCAATGCAGACTAGTACAAATGGTCAGTATCAAGGTCGTATTCTCCGGAAAGGGTGATTCTAGACCTACTGCAGCGTCTTATGTTATCTAACCTAAACAAAATCAATGAAGTATTATGCTATGATTAAATATGAATAAATAATTAATTAAATGTCAAATAATCTGAAAGGATTTAGAAAAACTCTCGAAGGAAAAAGCAAACCCTAGGGGACCTAAGCTAGTTAGATTTTAGTGAAGATAAAGATTATATTGATTATCAATTGCAATTACCCATGGACGAAGTCTTAACTGAATTTGGTCTCCCTCTCGAGATAACCGAATTCCTAAACCTAATAACCTAAAGTTGGAATCTCTTCCTAATGATCGATTATTCGATTAGCATTAAGATTTAACCCGCCTCTATTAAGCTTTATTAATTCTTAATCCGACTAATTAATTACACTTATCTCTAAGTGATCATTAACCAGTTCTTGCTATTCAAATTTCCAATTACTAAATGAATTTCTCAATTACATAAAGCAATTTGAATACCACAACTCAGAACGTCTCATGAATAAAGTGATTTCTCATTAATAATGAAAGCAAAAAGAAATAAGCATTGATAATCAAAATCTCATGAGCATTAAAATCAATCCAACAACATAGGAACTCCAAATGGGTTTGACAATTTAGTTACTCATACTAATAAGCAACACAAAATAAAGAATAGATTCAGAAAAGTAAATTAAAGGCATGTAGACCCTTCTTCTTCAACTTGGATGAGAAACCCTAAATTCCCAATTCAGAATAGTAAACCCTAATTTGCCTCTTAAATTCTTCCAAATTTTATCTTGATCTTCAATTTGATGTTAAAACAGTTGTAATCCTTCCTTCAATGGATGAAATAATCTTCTAAGGTCGAGTATTGAAGTCCGGAAGAAGATGGTCTAAGCTTGTATAATGGAGATCAAGTCAGAAAATCGAACCCTAATTCAGCAAATCGTTTTTGCCTATATAGTTCCTTCAGCACATCCGTGGTCAAGCCCGTGCTGATCAGCATGGGCGGAGTCCAGGCCGTGCTGGACCTCCGCGTTCCGCATTTGTTGACTTCTTCCAAGCCGTGCCCTAGCCGGTGCTGATCCACCACGGGCCGTGGTGGAGGCCGTGGTGATTTCAGAAACTGTGCCAAAATGGCACTCTTGGAGGGCAACTATTTGATGATTCAGCACGGCTGGAGTCCAAGCCGTGCTCAATCTTGGAATACTAGTCCTTGCTCAATTTGATGGATTTTAGTCCGTAATTGCACGGATTTTCCTCGATTATTGATAATATCCCTCGATAATGACCTGAAACGTGAAAGGAACCAAAAGACAGGTGATTCTAGCATAAAACGAGATAACTATGCACAAAAATATAAACAATTGAGCATGTAAATATGTATAATATGATGCATATCATATTGCAATTAGTAATACTTATCTAAAATAAAAATATAAATTTTAGATGTCAAATAAAAAACTAGAGTTGATTATATTATTTGATAATTTATAAAATATTTAAATTTATTAATAACAAGAGAAAAATATGCTTAAGAAAAATCTTAAAGATAATGAAAAAACATCCTTACCAATCTAAGGATAAAAGAGATTTTACATATAATTGCACCATTGCGACTGATATATAAAAAGGAAAAGACATAAAGAATAAAATAATACCAGTACTTCAAGAGACTAACAACCAATGATCGTAAACTTATAAAAACTAATTTAAAAATTCAATCATCATCATTTTGAAATATTTTCTGAAAGATTTGCATCTTAATTTTTATTTCCACCTTTATAATTGACATCAACCTATAGGAAAAAATATTTATTTTCTAAATGTTATTTTTATTATGTTAAAATATTTTTAAAATTTGTGAAAGTATTTAGTTGTGAAAGATACTCCAAAAAAATAATTTAAAAATATTTATAAGTGAATATGTTTTTCAATTTTATATTAAGAAGTGAAGAATATAAAAAAAAAAATTAAAATGAGGAAAGTTCAACTTATATTAGAGAAATAAAGAGATTATATCGTACTCTATGAGATGGTTATGCTGTAGATATTTTTCCACTAGTTTGTGTAATACGATAAGACTGTAAAATCTAATGAATGATACTGGGTATCTGATTTTTGGGTTCATTATGCTCATCTTCTATTTTTTTGAACTGATTGTATCATTCTTTATTATTTTTTTTTTTTATATCTTCTTCAGCATATCGCTTGCTAAAATCTCTAAATGAAGAGGCTCCATGACTTGGTTCTCCAGTCACATCATGATAAATGTCCTATTTATTTATGGAAGTGTCTTTTAATGTTACAACTGATTTTATTGATTCTATCTTATCCTAAAACAAATATAGGGAAAATATGAAAATTTGACTAAATTTAAGAATCTTAAAGAAACTAAAAAAGAATTTAGCTTGTTACATAAAATATTTTTGCTTTTTCAATAGCTCAAGAACCATCTTTTCTTATACGAATTTTCTTCCATAGGTAAATTGCACTTAGCTCTTTTACCAATTTTTTTTTAAAGATGAAATCATTTCATAAAGAAAATATAGCAATATAATTTAAAGATTCATGCATTAAATATTATCAATAACTTAAAAAATTATATCATATCTGCTCGGTATCTTTTTGCTGGCATTAATCCAATTATTGTAATCAATTCAGACTTTAGTCGATTTTGACTATTTCCTCTATTTTAATCTACAAAATTTCATCAATAAATTAAAATACTTGTACTTCACATAAATGCAAAAAGAATACTAAAATATAAAAAGCTAAAATATGAATAGATAAAAATTGGATATATTTACTTTCCAATCTTTCGTTCTCCATTTAATCACCATATTCTTCCAAACAGAAGGTAATACGCATGACAGATGATGGTTGCAATGCTCTTTAAAAGAGTGATATTTATTAAATACACTATTCCTTAATGTAGACGTCCAATATGAAAAACGAGTCTACACATATAACTTATCATCAGAGTAATTGTATAATACCCGGAATTTTTTTTTAATAATAAAATATTATTAATAATAAATAAATAAATTTTTACTTAGATTAATTTTATTTTATTTTTATTTAATTTAATTAGAATGATTTAAATAGAATTTTAATGCTAGACAAAATAAGGAAATTACTTTGTATATATATTTTGTTTGATTTTTTTAAAAAAAATTAATTAAGTAAATTCTTTGAAAAATAAATTATATTTTCGGTCATTCAATTTTTCCTCAATATGAATATATAAATTAATTTCTATATTGAAAGTTATGAAAGAATTAGTAAAGGATATTTTTATAAAATAATTTTTAGGGAAATGACATTTTAATTAGCTAATGGTGTTAATTTTAATTGAAAAATATTTAGCAAATTGATTAATTAAATTAATTGTGTTAGGATTAAATTGAAATTTTTTTTGTAATAAGGATTAAAAATATAATTCATTAATATGGGGTTTTAATGAAAATTTGTATGTTTGGTATTTTTGTAATTAAATATGTTGGCAAGGGTTTTTTGATAATTTTATATTTAAAAGCAAGGGTAAAGAAGTAATTATATATTTTCAATAATTCTGTTTTGGCCCAAATTAAATAGTTAGGGGCTTAATTGAAAAGCTAAAGAAAAGTTAAAGGGTTAATCAGAAATTTTTATGCACGAAATTGTTGGTAATTAAAGAAGTTGAGGGATTAAATGGTAGTAAGAGAAAGTTGGGGGACCTATTGGCGATAGAAGAAAAGAAAGAAAGAAAGTGGTTGCTGGTTTCAGTTGCTGCGGGGAAGCTACTCTATTTGATTACAACTTTTGCAGAGGTTGAGTTGAACAAGCATATTGTTGGTTGAAGAGAAAGAATAATACGATGTCATTAAGAATAAAAGTAGGGTTAGACAAGTTCGTGGAAGAACTGAAGGAAGCACTAGATGTTGATATTCAATACAGGTATCAAATGGCAAGCAACTAATGGTGAGTGATGAACGACAAGCGATGAAGATAGCAGATAATGGTACATGCAATGAGGATGGGAGTCGATGGTGCATGCGATGAGAACGCCATGCAATGCAGCAGCGGCCGCAAAGACTAGAAATTGTATCTCTCCCAGTAAACTACAATATCTCAACAAATCATCGGCTAGGGATATTCTTAAGATCTCCAGCATGCAAATCATCGTTCTTAGTAGAGGCGGTGCTGGGTCGATTAGAGGGCGGAAATGAAGCAGAAAAGTAGGGCAGCATTCATTTTCGGTAGGAGATCAGACGGTGGGGGAATTAGATGGGGTTGAGAAAAATCACAAGTTGCAGGTGGCGGTTGCAGCGTCGGCTACAGTGGTGTTAGGTGTAGGGAATAGAGTTCTGTTTAAGCTAGCTCTTGTTCCTCTTAAGCATTACCCTTCTTCCTCGCACAGCTCGCTACTTTCGGATATGGTTTTGGGTATTGATATTGTTGCTGATGTTTTTTAAGGTGTGAGGATTTGCAGGAATTAGTTATTCTCATCAAAAGCAAAAGTTGTTAATGCTGACAATAATGTTGGTAATAGCAATGCAGTTTCTTTTATAGAATTTGAGATGGTTATTTGTTATGTAAAAGCAAGAGTTGTAAGAGTTCTTAAAATGCCTTATCATACAAGATCTAGTCAAAAATTTAGTGTGCTTGCTGGTGGGGCTTGCACTTGGTTTGGGTGGGTATGATGATTTGGGCTGTCCTAATGTAATTATGGGTTATAATATTGGAGCATGTAAATTTTTTTAGTAGGGGCACATCCTGATTCCGTCCGTAATGGATTTAGAGTGGATAATGGTCTATTTGGAGCATGGTTGTGCATATTTGCTACTGATGATCTAGACATGTGCCTTGATGTTTGAAAATGGAGGGATGATTGAAATTTATCAATGTGCCTTGCTACTGGAGTCAAGAAAGAGATGATTCGTCAATTTGGCTCGCTCCATCCGAGGCATCGGAGCAAAGCTAGGAGGTCGGTCAAAATTGTGAGTTAAAATCATATATCTGCTTACGAGTTTCATACTAAGATTTTTATGCGATATCTTTGATTAAATGATTAATATTTTAATTATTTGTTATTTACTATCTATATATATTTCATTTTCTGCATTATGATTTTATTAATTTCTTGCTTACTCGAGATGGGACGGCTGTATAACATGCTATTTGATGAGTTGCACCGATATAAATCTGAAACAGATAGTAAAAAAAATATAAATTTTAAAAGGTAAATTTAGGACTTGCCCTGGTCAAGCATTGCTCTTTGGGCGCCGGCTTATTTAGAAACCTAAGTGACCGGACTAGAGTTAAGGACCCTGGTCGAGCTTCGCTCTCTGGGCGCCAGTCTTATTGGAGTAAGAGAGCCAAAAGGCTAAGACTAATAGTGTGACCGGACTGAACTTAAGGACTCTAGTCGAGCTTCGCTCTCTGGGCCCCAGTTCTGTTAGAATGAGAGTCGAGATGTTAGTGTTGGGATTAGGGTTTTGTTAAAGAACTCCAACCCGTGGTATGAAATATAAATTTATTTATTTTAATTTACAGAAGCATAGCATGACATGTATTTTTATTTTAAATTAAGCAAATATTTTATTGAAGTGTTCATAGTCGTTTTTGGAATATATGATTTTAACTCATTCTCGAGACTGACAGTCTCAATTTCACTGTATTTCAGGTGATTGTTAGTCTTTCCGCAGTTCTTATCTAGTAGCCCAACTCCTTCATCATCGGGTTGATGTAATTGATTTTGGTATGTTTGGCTTGTAAAATTTTAGATTCTCCACAGTAGAAATTTTAGACTGTTAGTTTGTAATTTTATGTAAATTCAAGTCTTGCCTAATTATGCTGGTAGACCGTATTAAGAATGTAGGATTTGATGGTTAAGGTTAATTGTGAATCAGTGCTTTGGATTGAGTCTGAATTTTTAATTTGATTGAGTTAGTGGATATTCAGGCTTACTACGGAATTTGGTGGCCTTAAACCTACCCATTCTCTAGTGCCGATCACGGGCCCACAGATCGAGTCGTAACAAATTGTGGTAAAACCAACATCTAAAAATGATTATAAGGTGTTAAACTCGGTCTCTAGATATTCAGCATAAGTGATATACGACTTATCTATTTTCTGATGAAAATATTGTTAATCTGATGAAACGCTATGGGAGTTATAATCCTACAAAAAGCAATCATGAAATGTTATTTTTAAAAATAAGCATATGCATATACATGAGTATTTTGTGTAAAAATTTAATAAAAGAAACACTTATATATAAAATTTTACTTACTATAAAAAATTTCTAGTTAAGTGTTATGTCCCAGTTGCACTCCTTTGTCTTTTCCTCAACCTTTTCTTTTTGCAGTGCTAGAAATTTAAAAAAGAAACAAATTATTGGGTTGGCATTAGGATGTGGATGTTTTAATCAGTTGACTTTTACAATTATATTTATCAGTTACATAAAAAAAAGGTGTTATAATGCGGCACATTTATTAAAATACTAGTTACTAGTTTTAATTATTTTGATCAATTTATCAACTAAATAGTTTTTTGTAATCTAACAATTCATTTTTCACAATGGCACAATATCATTAGCGTACTATAGATAACTCAAAAGTATTTTAAGAATACATATATAAATATATAAAAAAAGAAAAATTTAAGTATTACCTTTCCACTAGCCTTAACTGAAACTTCAGATTAACAAACTAGAACATGTGTTATTCCCATTGGTGATGCACCTATTTATTCACCATGTTCATGTGGATCGGATTCTTCATGTAAGCCTTCATCTAACAAACGAGGTTGCTTTTGTTGTAAGCCTTCATTCTGTTGTTGTATGTGTTCTTAAAATCTAATTCTTTTCTTCATTTGAACACACTATACATTCATTTATAAATAATTCAAACTTTAGTTATTATAAAATTATTAAAATATAACATATAAAAATAAATTATTAGATAAAATATATTTCAAACATGTTTAAATTGCCCAACATACAGTATAGAAAGAAGAGCAACTCTAGTTAATGGACTTCATTAAAATTTATAATAAATATATATAACTTTTAATTTACAATACATTATAAGAATATTTTGATGGAAAGTACTATATCAATTTTATTGAAAAATATAATAAAATAATGATCTCATTCATTATAAAAACATCATTATTAATTTTATTTCTATTCCAAATAATCTCATCATCTTTGTTGTCTACAGTATAAGCATCATGCATTAAGGACTCTTCATAAAATGGCTCCTCTTCCTTAGCAAGTATTCTAAAAAGACTTCTTGAATTTATTTTAATTATAAAACTCCAAACAAAATCTTTAATTCCCTTCAATTAGAACAGTTGATTAGCTTGGCAAGCTAATACATATGGCTCTTAGGCGTTTTAGTTTGCGTGCAGTATTAATGCTAATATTTTCATGTTGATCTCTCTTGTACCCAATTCCTTCATTAACTATACCATACCAATCATATATGAATAATACAATTGAATTCCTTTAGTATAATGAAGTTCAATAACATATGTGAGTGAACCATAATAAGGAAGCATATCATTGTGAAATTCTCCTTTGACAACAACTCCATTATTTTGAGTTTTTTTTTTACTTTTTTTCATATGAAACTTAAAACCATTGACATAGTAACTAGAGCAGCATGTAATTCGCTTGTCAAACCTTGAGCTAAAGAAATCATATCCAAATTAATTTGCTCTTTTTTTTTTCATGTAATCAAATAATCTGCAAAAGTAAAAGATGTGTGGTATATAGCTAACATAAATATGTTAATTATTTAAGTATAACTAATTATATCTTATTTTTAAACCATCAAATAAAGTGGCGACTATACACTTTCTCAATATTATTGACACCTAAATCATCTAGGTGTTTGTTATGTTCTTTACAGTAAAAGTATAATACATGATTAAGTATATAAGAAAACTATAGTATATACATAAGGCTCGACTTCATTATAATTATGTAGGACATAAAGTGTAGTAACATTCCATAACATATTGTCTAATTCTTTTTGTTCTTGGTTTTTCTAATGGCCTACCAAACAATGAAAAACTGATAATTTATAGGGCTCATATGAATATTTTCCTATATTGTCATTTCTTTCAGGCTGATTAGAAATTGTTTTGAAGCCATGCAAGTAGTGAAAGCAAAAAGTTATGCATTCATTTGCTGAATATGCCTCAAATATAGATCCTTCTAGACGTGCTTTATTACAAACTTTACCTTTCAAATTCTTTAGATCCCTATTTGAAATGACACATTATTTGAAATTCTAGTAATAATAAGATATGTTAGAATTTTTTAATAATGATTTCTAAAATGAAAAAAGATAACTCAATAAATGTGCTAAACTCAATAAATGCAGTATAAAATTTTTTAAGGAGTAAGTCACTAACTATTAGTAGAAGTATTATCTCGAGTGAAACATGGCAATCATGAGTCTTCACACTTGAATTTTACCCTCCCTAACATTCACACATCAAGATAAGTTTGCTGCAGAACCATCTAGATCCTTTAGGTTTGATGACCAATTACAAAATTCTTTTTTCTCATCCTTTGGCAATGAGAAATAAGTAGATGCTAACATGTCTTCCCATTTTCTTCTTTAGGATAAAGAGAATGCCTAACTCTCATATTCTCAATATCTCGACGTCCACTTAAAGAGTTTTTCTTATTTTTTCATCAATATTCATGAATGTTCCAATCACATTGTCACATATATTCTTCTCTATATGTATTATATCTAAATTGTGCCTTAATAAAAGCATCTCCCAATATGGCAGCTCAGAGAAACTACTATGTGTTTTGTCATACCCAAAAATATTTTGCTTTCTCACTGATTTGCCAAAAGTACTCAGCTTTAAATGGCGAAGTTGTCTCGAGGAATCAATGCCGGATGGTAGTTTTGGTGCTACTCTTTCTCCTTTTTTCATCAAATTGTACCTTTTGCTTGTGCCATCTTTGATCATGTGGTAGAATAACAACGTTGTCCCATATAAAATTTTTTATGCCCATGCTCCAATGTTAAATGAGAAGTTTGAATACAACAATATGGACTTGCTAATTTTCCTTTTGTACTCTAGCCGGATATATAACCATAGGAAAATCATTAAAGGTCCATAAAATTGTAGCTCTCATTTGAAAATTCTCATTCAATGATGCATCATATGTGCATATGCCCCATTATCCCATAAATCCTTCAATTAATGAATCGTTGGTTGCATATAAACATCAATGTCATTACTTGGGCCTTTTGGACCTGGAATAAGTAATGTCAATAACATATATGACATCTTTATACATATCAATTGAGAGAGGTTATACGGGAATAATGACAAATGATTCATGAATTTTATCCATTCTAACCCGAGCTTCAGTGTTTGTAGGATATCGTAATACTCCATTTTTCACACATGCGTCATGATGCCATCTCATGTCCTTTGCCGTCTTAGTTGACATAAACAACTTTTAAAGTCTTAGTGTCAAAGAAAAATATCTAAAAACCTTCCAAGGGATCAATTTTCCCTTTTTTCAACTCGTAGGATTAGATTTCCATCTTGACAAACTACATAAAAGACAATGAGTTGCTTGTTCATGCCTCTTGTAGTAAATGATACTGTAATATCCGAAATCTTTTTTAATAATTAATAAACGAGTTTTTATTTAAATTAATTTTACTTTATTTTTATTTGATTTAATTGGGATGATTTAAAATAGAATTTCAATGCTAGATAAAAATAAGGGAGTTATTTTCTATATCTAATTAGTTGATTTTTTTAAGAAATTAATTAAATAAATTTTTTGCAAAATAAATTATTTTTGGTCACTTAATTTTTCCCTAATATGAAAATGTGAATTAAATATTATATTTAAAAATTATAGAAGAATTAGTAAAGAATATTTTTATAAAAGAATTATTGGAGAAATTGAAGATTTTAATTAGCAAATGGTGCTAATTTTAATTAGAAAATAGTTAGAAAAATTGATTAACTAAGTTAATTAAGGGTTAGGATTAAATTAATAATTAATTTTGAAATAAGGACTAAAAATATAATTTTATTAATATGGAGTTTTAATGAAAATTTGTATGGTTGGTATTTTTATAATTAAGTGTGTCGGTAAGGGTATTTTGGTAATTTCACATTTAAAAGCAAGGGTAAATAAGTAATTCTATTTTGGTCCAAATTAAATAGTTAGGGACTTAATTGAAAAGCTAAAGAAAAGTTGGAGGGTTAATCAGAAATTTTGTAAGGCAAAATTGTTAGTGATTAAAGAAGTTGAGGGACTAAATGGTAAAAAAAAAAGTTCAGGGACCAAATATCAATAAGAAAGGAAAACAAAGAAAGAAAGAAAGAAAGAAAGGAAGGAGAATCGAGGAAGAAGGAGAAGAGAGTGAGAGGGAGGACCTTCGGTTGCCATCCGCATGTTGGCGTCGATGGTAGCAGCCAGCATTCAATGCGTTTCCGGCGACGGTGGTGGTCGACTCCTTTTGGCCTGAGCTTCATTTCGGCGGTGTTGGTGACGCTTTTGGTGGCCAGAGTTGGAAGTTTGTGATGGAGAGAGAAAGTGGGGGCAACCGGAGTTTTCGGGCTTTTTTGGCGAGTCCCGACGAGCTATGGCCGATTGGAGGGCATATCAGGACTCTCATCAGCTCAAGCTTTCCAATGGCACCGGTTTCGCGACGATCTGACTCCGTTTGAAAATCGACGCCCGAGATTGTTTGTAAATCTCTTTGGATGATCGGGGGTCAGATCGGAAGATCAAAAGCTAAAATCATCATCAACGGGTTGTCTCGAGTCCGTAGGCGCGTTAGTATCATCGATCGGACTCCGGCGGTTTGAGGCGAGTTGACCAAGTGATCAAGCATCTCGATAATCCGTCAGTTTGGCTCGCTCCACTCGAGGCATTGGAGCAGAGCTAGGAGGTCATCAGAACAGTGTGGTTAGTTTTCTACAATTCTTTTCTCTAGCAACCTGACATCTTCATCCTTGGGTTAGATGTAACTGAATTCTTTGGTATGTTAACTTTTAAAATTCTAGATTCTCTGCAGTATAAATTTTAGACTTATCAGTTTGTAATTTTATGCAAATTCAGGTCTTACCTAATTATGCTGGCAAACCAAATTAAATATGTAGAATTTGATGGTTAAGGTTAATTGTGAATCAGTGCTTTGGATTAAGTCCAAATTTTAATTTGATTGAGTTAGTGAATAGTAAGGCTTACTACGGGATTCGATGGCCTTAAGCTTACCCAGTCCCTAGTCCGGTCACGGACCCACAGATCGGGTCGTGACAAAGTTGGTATCAGAGCTTAGGTTTAGATTTCTTTCGACCTAGGTTAAGATTCTTGGTACTGCGAAGCTAGGATTAAGTCTGTCCTTGTTTGTTTTTATTGACTCCAGTGTCTCAGCTTTCACTGTTAGAGAGTCTATCATTCTTTTCTTGTGAGCTTGTCTTTGATGCTGTGTTGAGAATGAGCACTATAGGGATAGCAAGATCAGAAGCGCGGTAGACTCGTGTCGTTTCTCCAAGTGATTAGTGTAGAGTGGCCTTGGATGCTTCGATTGTTGTTTCGGCAGTGGGCACCCACAGTCAAAATTGGTGTAAGGTGTAGTTGTATTCGTGTCATGAACTGCCTCGTCATCGCATCGGGTATCACCTTAATGAGTAGAACCGAAGTTAGTACGTGGGAAGTAAGCAGAGGTTATGGTTGAGTTTTATGGTTGTAAGAAGCATAAGAATGGTGGTTGGTGTATTTTTCGGACGCTCGGAATCTAGAAAAACTTAAGCGAACACTATTTATTTTCTTTGTAGAACAAAATGTTTTAAAATACAATATTGCGCTCAGTCCTGCAAGAACTTATTATGGCATTTCATTGTTAGGCATGCACAATTTCATGACTCATTTTTAGGGCATGCATCATACATCGTGCATTTCAACCCTTGGTGATAGGGGGCATCATCGGGTTAAATGCACCGCTGGTACCAAACCTTCACACTTTTTTCCAAATGGTACCAAACCTTTAATTTGTTTCTTTTTGGTGCCACTCCTATTATTTATGTATCTTCTGCCGGTACCAATGAGGAATCCGGCACTTATTTGCTGATGTGGCTACCGGATTTATAAAATACCACAGACCTGTTGCCACATATATTGCTGACTCCTTTACTTTATCCTAGTCACCAATTAACAACATCTCAACTCTGTCTCCCATATCTAAACCCAAACCCATTTTGTTTTCTTGTATCTGTTTCCTCTTCTCATCTCTCAAACCCATCAATCCATGTAAATAGTGTTTGTAATTTCAGTTTCAGTTTCAAATCCAATCCAAGCAAAGGCATTTTCACTTGGAATAAATCTCCTGGGACCGTTATCAATGGGAAAAACGTGGGTGTTTAGGGTGCCAAAGACCCAGTTGCTACAGCTGTGTTGCTAGGTTGGCTAGGAGCGAAGCAGATTTCAAATTCAGTTCCGCAACATCTGCTGTAATGGAGTTCATCTCTGCTGCATGATGCTAGCTCGTTAATTCACAATGATTTTCTGATTTTCCCTACTTTTGGTATCCGATGGCTGATTTTCTGGCTCAAATTGGACCAAATGCTGATCACTTTATTAATTATTGTAAAATCTAGCTGTTTCCTTTCTTTTTGTTAGCTTTCGGCTAAATGCAATTACAACAACTATATGAAATAAAACCTAACTTTTTGCTCATAGATAAAAACATTGCATTTCTATACATACACAAACTTGGTAATGGATCATTTTTCAGTGTTCAAAGAGATTAAACTAATGGAATGAAACAAGCAAAAAAAAATTATACAGATGAAAATAGAGCCGTATAAAGAATAAATAAAAGTTGTGCCAAGCAAGAGCAGCCAAATTCCGCTTGCTGCATCCTATACCAGGCACAAAACTTGAAACCTTAGAAGCAACCGAGGAGTTTCTTTGGTGTTTGTCCAGTAGCACGGTGTTTTGCAGCCATTTCCTCTGCCTTTAGCACTTCTTCACCTCGTTGGGCTTCAACCATTGCTCTCTTTTCTTCAGCCTATTGTTGATAATTTTATTTTTTTTCTTTTTCGGTTGTTTGCAGATACAGATTGCTGACTAGGATAAAGTAAAGGAGTCAGCAACATATGCGGCAACAGGTCTGTGGTATTTTATAAATCCGGCAGCCATATCAGCAAATAAGTATCAGATTCCTCATTGGTACTGGTGGAAGATACAGAAATAATAGGAGTGGTACCAAAAAGAAACAAATTAAAAGTTTGGTACCATTTGGAAAAAAGTGTGAAGGTTTGGTACCTGCAGTGCATTTAACCCGGGCATCATCACTCTAGTGCGTAATATTGTAGAATTTTATATAAAGAAAATGACTAGAGATTTTACGATTTTATAAAGGTATTTTTCAAGATAATAATAATTTTTATCAGTGATGATTATAAAGTAAATAGATAAGTAAATCTTTCAAAGTAAATTATGTTAGCTTGGGATTCTCTGGATGACAAGCTGAGTTGCTACGAGAATGAATTTATGGCATAGTAGGCTCCATGTTGGATTGTAGAGGAACAAAGGAGACTTTCTAGATTCCAGTCGAGTAGGAATTCTGTTCCAGGATGCAATTGGCTTTGTGTTGGTTATCGCAACTAGATGAATGTTATGATGTGGATGATGTGATGTGGATGTTAAGGATATTCTGTACATGCAAGGGACACGTCATTAAGAAAGAATTTGGCTAATGGAATTTTGGCAGGACCGGAGTTGGTCTGGATCTTTCATTTAAAGAAAATTCCTTTTACTCATGGGAGTTATGCGGGCCAGCGTGGAGATTTGTATTAGAGAAGTATGTATTTGTAAGGCGTCTCGTATGCAAGAAGTGATACAGTTTGGTAAGGAAGGCGAGTTAGCCCCTATTGTGTGGAACCCTTAGAATTATCAGCAAGTTTGGTAAGGTGGCATGCAAGATGGACTTGCCACTAATTTTTTTTTCTCACAGGTCAATCCAGTATTTCGTATATCCGTGAAAAGGAAGTATCTTTTTTGTCTTTCGTTTATATTGTAACCTTGGTGTGCGAAAGTAAGTGAAGATTTGACTTCCAAGGAGCAGTCAGTCATGATCGTGGATTTCCAAGTTTGCCAAATTTGCTCCAGAGTTTTAACGATAGTCAGGGTTTTTAAGGTTAAATTATTCTATCGAGGAAAGTACCCGAGAAGCCGAGCTAGAGATGAGAGGTTCCTACTCTTATTAGTTTCAGTCTTAGTTTGAGTCTTTTATCTTAAAATTCGATGACGAATTTTCTTAGGTGGGGGCCGGGGGAGGAGAGTGTAATACCTAAATTTTTTTCTTTTAATAATATAATATTAGTAATAATTAATAAACGAAGGTTGTCTCTTGCCTACCCATGGATTCAACAGCAGTTTGAAAGGTTGACTCATTCGGGAATCTCTGGATCTATGCTTATTTTCAACTCCCCGAAGCATTTCGTTGCTTACTACGCTCACTCGAACTTGGAACTAGTCGGATAGAGTATAAATTTTCCTTGTTTGTTAAAGAATAGGTAAAAAAAATTTTCCATTTTCCATTGCACACGACTTTCCCTATTGCTTGTCCTATCATACGTGCTGAGCTTCTTTCATTCATCAATATGGATAGGTAGAGTCCTTTGCTTGTATGCTTGGCATTACTATAGTAGCACCAGTCTTCCTTCCTTTTGAGTGCACATGAAACTTTTTTATTTAAATTAATTTTACTTTATTTTTATTTGATTTAATTGGGATGATTTAAAATCGAATTCCAATGCTAGATAAAAATAAGAGAGTTATTTTCTATATCTAATTAGTTAATTTTTTTTAAGAAATTAATTAGGTAAATTCTTTGAAAAAGAAATTATTTTTTGTCACTTAATTTTCCCCAAATATGAAAGTATAAATTAAAAATTATATTTAAAAATGATGGAAGAATTAGTAAAGAATATTTTTATAAAAGAATTATTGGGAAAATAGAAAATTTAAATTAGCAAATGGTGATAATTTTAATTGAAAAATAGTTAGCAAAATTGATTAATTAAGTTAATTAAGAGTTAGGATTAAATTGATAATTAATTTTGAAATAAGCACTAAAAATATAATTTAATTAATATGAGGTTTTAATGAAAATTTGTATGGTTGGTATTTTTATAATTAAGTGTGTCGGTAAGGATATTTTGATAATTTCATATTTAAAAGCAAGGGTAAATAAGTCATTCTATATTTTTAATAATTCTATTTTTACGCAAATTAAATAGTTAGGGGCTTAATTGAAAAGCTAAAAAAAAGTTGGAGGGTTAATCAGAAATTTTATAGGGTGAAATTCTTGATGATTAAAGAAGTTGAGGGACTAAATGATAAAGAAGAAAAGTTTAGGGATCAAATGTCGATAAGAAAGGAAAAGAAAGAAAGAAAGAAAGGAAGGAGAATCGGGGAAGAAGGAGAAGAGAGGGAGAGAGAGGACCTTCGGCTTTTGTCCGCTAGGTGGCCGGTGCAACTGAGGCTGAGCATGTTGGCGTGCCAAGTGCGAGAATAGTCATCGGCCGATTCAGGAGATTCGGTGGCGATCGACTCCCCTTGGCCTAACCTTCATTTCAGCGGTGTTGGTGACGCTTTTGGTGGCTGGAGTTGGAAGTTTGCTGTGGAGAGAGAAAGTGGGGGCAGCCGGAGTTTTCGACGAGTTTCGGCGAGCTATGGCCGATCAGAGGGCATATTCGGACTCTCCTCAGTTCAAGCTTTCCAATGGCACCAGTTTCGTGGCGATCGGACTCCGTTTGAAAATCGACGCCCAAGATCGTCCGTAAATCTCTCTGGATGATCGAGGGTCGAATCGGAAGATCGGAAGTTAAGATCGTCATCAGCGCGTTGTCTCGAGTCCGTAGGCGCGTTAGTATCATCGATCGAACTCCGGCGGTTGGAGGCGAGTTGACCGAGTGATCAAGCATCTCGATAATCCATCAGTTTGGCTCGCTCCACTCGAGGCATTGGAGTAGAGCTAGGAGGTCGTCAGAATAGTGTGGTTAGTTTTCTGCAATTCTTTTCTCTAGCAGCCTGACTTCTTCATCCTCGGGTTAGATGTAACTGAATTCGTTGGTATGTTAACTTTTAAAATTCTAGATTCTCTGCAGTATAAATTTTAGACTTATCAGTTTGTAATTTTATGCAAATTCAGGTCTTGCCTAATTATGCTGGCAGACCGAATTAAATATGTAGGATTTGATGGTTAAGGTTAATTGTGAATCGATGCTTTAGATTAAGTCTGACTTTCAATTTGATTGAGTTAGTGAATAGTAAGGCTTACTACAGGATTCGGTAGCCTTAAGCCTACCTAGTCCCCAGTGTCGATCACGGCCCATAGATCGGGTCGTGACAGATACAATCATTCTTCCGTGCATATATCTTCTCATAATGGAGATCTATATCTTTTATGATCTTTTTTGCCCCATAATTGGACATCACACATAGAAAATGCAACTTTCAATAACTTCAAAAGCATATTGAAGACCTTATTACTCAAGTACATGCTCTTTAAATGCATTAGCTTGAGTATAAAGACATGTTTGAGTACTAGTTACGTTCTGGATACAATGGTTGCTTAACCTTATTAGTAATCTATAAAATCTTTTGGCTTCATTATTTGGCTCTTGTCTTTAACTTCTACTTGTTTTCTCCTCAAACCTCATTTCTAGACAAGTGTCACAAATAAATCCATTCATATTATCATTTTTCACTTCTTCATCACTACTATAAGCCTTATTTATTTTCATAAGAAATTTGAATTTATTTGGTTATATTTATTAAAAAATTATGGTTAATTTGGATAATGTTTGTCATATTTATTCTAAGTTAATTGATATTTTCTTTTCTTTTCTTTAGTTTATATCATTAAATTAGATTCTTGGTTAAACATTCACATTAAATATTACCATAAACAAGTTAAAAGTAGATTTATAGGTGGATAAATAGATTATTCCTCGTGGGAACGATTTAGTACTTGATACTATATTACTTGATTGATTTCGTATATTTGCAAACAGTAAACAATAGGGCTGAGCATGGATCTCGATGATTTCCGCCCGAACCAAATAACCATACCGAAAAATACCAGAACCGAAATAACCGAAAGTTTTTATAACCGAATTGAACCGATCCGAATTTTTTTACTATTAAGGTATGGTACTGGTTCTTTAGTAAAAACCATACCATAACCGTACTATAACTGATCCGTCTTGTACTGATCCGGATCCAACCGTAGAACTGAATTTTTTACATATATTTATTAATAATTATTTATATTATATAAATAATACATATTAAAAACAACTATAATATTATAAAATACTTTATCCTCTATAAAAAATTATTTTATATTTTCATTTATATAATTCAAGCAATTGTTATCGAAATAAAAAAATAATACATATTAAAAATAACTATAATATTATAATATACTTTATACTCTATAAAAAATATAAGTTATATATATTAATATGTCACATACTATATCGATGCTAGTAATCTAGTATACATACTATAATACTAGATTTAAAATTTATTTACTATCTAGAAATCTTTGACAAGTTAATTAAAAGATTACTTAATTTAATAAAAAATTTATATAAATTAGTAAAAATTATAAAAAGTTATTATTATATAAATGTAATATTATTTACATTAGATTTATGAATAAATTAATTTTTAATTATATAATATTTTTATTTTAAAAATAATAATATTAATTATACTAAAAGTATTAATTTATATAAATATTAAAATTAATAAATAAATATTTTAAAAATAATTGTTATATTATTATACTAATAAAACTTAAAAAATTAAATATTTAGAAATAATTAATTTATTAACTTTCAAAATATTATAAATTAATATTAAAATATTAAAAAATATATTAAATTATATTTATAAATTTAATTTTTTTAAAAGGATCATAGAAAATCGTACCGTTCCCATCGTTGCCATCGTTCGCCATTTCGCCATTTTGTTCCCTTTTGCCCCTTCGCTCGCATTGTTCTGCCGCCGCCATTTTCGCTGCTCTTGTCGCCGCCGGCCGTTCTGCCGCTTGCCGCCGCCATTCCGCCGCCTCCACCCTTGCCGTGTGATCCGATTTTCACCGTTGCTTCCATCTTCTCATGTATTGTTATTGTTTTAATACACTTTTATGGTGTTTTAGCAGAATAGCAGACCTTGGCTTTTATGGTGTTCTATGGTAATTTTTATTTGATTGAGGTCTTAGCAATATGTCCGCTTGATGCTAATTAACCCTGTCGTTTAGAATCTATTGCTTTGCATGATTACCATTTATTAATGAGATTCCCTAATACATTAAATTAAGGAAGGAGGGTCTATTATCGAAGCTATTAACGAAGATTAATTTCAGTATACAACTCATCCCTCATGCAATTGCAATGATAACAAATATGCATTTTTTTGAACATATGCAAATAGAAAGAAGCATGGAGTTAGCATATACAGTCCTATTAACCTTGCATTATATGACAAGAATATAGCAATTAAGCTTTAACTTAATTTTATCTTATATTTTGCAGTTTATAAAGATGGTAAAGTATGGAGTTAGCCAACTTCAAATAGTGATGGCTTGTGCTTAGCTTCAATTCCACCTCCATCGGAAAATAATGCTTTATTTGCTGGCAATAACAGTACCGCTGCCTGTTCAAGTAAACATCCATGTCCACCAACAATAGAAAAAGAAATGCAGACTGTTGACACTAATGAAGGTACTAATACCGCTAATCCACCAACTTCCCCTCCTAGTAAAACTAGGTCATTTGTTTGGTTGCATTTTGAAAAAATTAAGAACTCTGATGGTAAAGAGACGAGTAGAGTTAGGTGTTTATAGTGTGGTAAAAATTACCATGGTGGTAGTGCCATGGGAACTTTGGGTCTTAGGAAACACTTGCGAGTAACCTGTAAACAATTTCCTCATAAACAACAGTTGATTGATGCAGAAATTAAGAAGAACAAATCGCAAAAGGCCCTAACATTCTTAAAGTCCATAAATACAGAAAATCCTAAGATTGAAACTTGGTGTTTTGATCAAGAAGCTTGTAGGAAAGCATTAGTTCGAATGATAATTAAAGATGAATTACCCTTTAGATTTGTGGAAAAGGAAGGGTTTAGAGAATTTATTCAAGTTGTTGTACCTGATTTTATTATTCCTTCTAGATTCACCATTGTGAGGGATTGTTTCACTTTGTTTGCTAAAGAGAAAAAAAAACTTGAAAGCCATTATTGCAACACAATGTCAAAGAGTCTGTTTGACCACTAATACTTGGACAAGTGTGCAAAATTTAAGCTATCTTTGTTTGACTGCTCATTTGATAGATGCTGATTGGAATATGCATAAGAGGATATTGAATTTTTGTATTGTTAAGAGTCATAGAGGTATAAATATAGGTAATGCAGTAGATGCTTGTATGAAGGAGTGGGGTATAAACAAAGGTCATGTGCATAACTGTTGATAATGCATCTAGTAATGACACTGCTATTCAGCAGTTGAAGAAAAGATTATTAAAGAAAAATGCATTTATTTTGGATGGAGATGCATTTCATATGAGGTGTTTTTGTAATATCCGGAATTTTTATGTATTTAATAATGAGTTTTTATTTAAGTTAATTTTAGCTCTATTTTTATTTGGTTTAATTTGAAATGATTTAATGAAAATTTTAATATTAGTCAATTGAATGAATTATTTTTCTATACCCAATTAGTTTGAAATTTTAAGAATTAATTAAGTAAATTATTTGAAGGGTAGATTATATTTTTAGTTATTCTAATTTTTCCCCAATGTATATGTATATGTATAAATAAAATTATATATATTGGAAAATTTTGGAAGAAATTGTAAAGGATATTTTTATAAAAGAATTTTGGGGAAATTGGTATTTTAATTAACTAGTGGTATTAAAATTTAAGTTGGAAAATAATTAGTAAATTGGTTATTTAATTTAATTGTGTGTTAGGACTAAATTGGAAATTTATTTTGAAATAAGGATTAAAAGTATAATTTTATTTTTATAGAGTTCTAATGGAAATTTGTGAGTTTGGTATTTTTGTAAATGTTTATGTCGACAAGGGTATTTTTATAATTGTGTATTTTCAATAATTCTAATTTTGGTCCAAATTAAATAGTTAGGGGCTTACTTGAAAGGCTGGAGGAAAGTTTAGGGGTTAAATAAGAATTATTTTGGATGAAATTGTAAGTAATTAAGAAAGTTAAGGGACCAAATCCTAATAAGGAAAAGTTCAGGGGCCTGATGTGGATATGGAAGGAAAAAGAAAGAAAAAAAAGAAGAGGAAGAGAGAGAAGTTGGGCACGCCGGGAGAGAGAGAGAGAGTGAGAGAGGAAGGCGTGCCCATCTAAGGGCATGGCCAAGGGGGCTGGTAAAGACCGTACCTTTACCCTAGCCCCATTACAACCTTGGTAAAGACCCTTTGATTTTGGTATTTACTTATTCACAGTAGCGAAGATATGATTTATGAGCAAGCTTATGGTGAGCGGGTCTTGTGCATTTGCTTTGAGGGATTTGTTATTCACCTAATATACACTTTGAGCGACTTGAGTGATCCCTGTGAGGCATTGGTTCATGATGTTTGTGTTGAGTTGTCATTTAAGTTACTCATGCATTAATATTATTTCCATTCTTTGTTAATGGTTTGTAATTTGATTTATGATTGAGTATCCTTTGAGATGTGTTGAATACTCTCTGTTGTGGACTAGGGGCATAAACTGAAAGGAATTGCTAACTGTAGTTTTATGAGGTGAGTTGTTAATTGCTTGAGGACAAGCAATAGCTTAAGTGTGGGGTAATTTGATAAGCATAGTTTTACACATATTTGCTTGCATATTATTGCGTATGTTCTTAGCAATTATTGTGCTTTTATTCCCAGATCACCCGTGTTTTATGTTCTTTTGCATTTCAGGAACATTTATAGGACCATCATCGTTGTTTAAGCAATTATAGATCAATACGTGCGGAAACGGACGAGAATTCATCAAGATCGGACAAGAGCCCGCATCGCATACATCGAGCACGGCCTCGGACTCGGCCATGCTCAACCATTGGCTTTGATTCTTGAAATTGGCACTTTGGGCACGGTTTCCGTAGCCACCACGGCCCGTGGTGGCCAACACGGGTAGAAACACGGCCCGTGGTGGCCAACACGAGTAGAAACACGGCCCGTGGTGGCC
Source organism: Ricinus communis (assembly GCF_019578655.1). NCBI lineage: Eukaryota > Viridiplantae > Streptophyta > Magnoliopsida > Malpighiales > Euphorbiaceae > Ricinus > Ricinus communis. The sequence continues at coordinate 29,066,283 of NC_063261.1, read as the reverse complement.
AACACGGGGAGGAATACTACCGTGGTGAAACCCTACTGCGAGATCCATAGCCAAAGACGGCCCGGACTTCGTCAGATTGACAAAGACGGCCTTGAACACTACCGTACGAGTTAAATATATAAGAAAAAATGAGTTTTTCTTAAGTGAAAAAGAGGGGGGGAAGAAAAGAGTGACATTGAGCCCTAGTGGTCGGTTCGGTTCGCACAACACCGAAAAGAGAGAGTTGCGTGAGGTAAGAATCCGGAATCGTAAGATTCCGAGTGCAAAACAGTAGTGGAGCAATTCAAGAGGCGTTTGGGAGATTAATCAAAGTGTAGATCCAGGATTTGGAGCTCGCTCATCCAATTCGAGAGAAAAGGGTGTACATGTTTTATTTTCATTATTCTTTCATTGTAATTGATTTCCTAGATTGTTTTAAACATGAACATGTTTAGCTAGACTGATTTAATCCATTGGGATTTCTTTACTATGTTGGCTTGATATTATATTGTTGGATTGTTTGAGTTGGTTTTGTATTCTTCTTGTTTTCGGTGATGAATAAGATTATGCATTATTCATGAGACGTTGTGAATTGTGATGTTTAGATTGCTTTATGAGATTGAGAAATCCGTTTGGCAATTGGAACTTTGAATAACAAGAACTCAGTTAATAATCGCTTAGAGATAAGGATAATTAACTAGCCGGATTAAGAATTAACAAAGCTTAATAGAGGAGGATTAAAGCTTAATGCTAATTTAAGAATCAATCGTTAGGAAGAGATTCCAACTTTAGGTTATTAGGTTTAGGAATTCGGTTATCTCGAGAGAGAAACCGAATTGATAAGAATTCGGCCCACGGGTAGCATAATTAGACTCACCGATCCTTTATCTTTTGTTCGGATGCCAACTAGTTTGGATTCCCTTTGGGTTTGTCTTCTTGTCTTGATTATTTCACTTATCAATTACTCCTGCATCTCCCTTAGAGCTTAGCTCGTAGTTAATAGTTAGTTTAGAATTTATTCATCATCCATTTTAGGTTAATATAACAAAGGACAAAGAAGTAACTCTGGGCTTTCGCTTTCCCGAGGAATACGACCTTGATACTCACTGTTAGTGCTAGACTGCATCGATAGGTACACTGCCTTAGATTGTAGCTAACACGAGTAGCACACATCAAGTTTTAGCGCCGCTACGGGAATTGTTTTAAAACTAGAGTGAAATTTGCTATTTGTTAATTTAGCCATTTTTTTTTCTTTCTTATTATTTTATGATTTTTATTTTTATTTGTTTATTTATTTTATTTTATTTGTACATATTTATTTAGCTTAAGTTTATGATTCATATAGTGAATGATAAGGAGGTTCAATGCTAAATTTAAACTCTTTGTATGATACATTGGAAAATGGGATCGGGAACCAAGAGAGTGCTAAAAATTGGGATGCCCGTGCATATTTAGATGCTCGAGTGGAATCGTTTATAGGGCTACCGATCAACTCTCTTCTCCTATCCTTTCATCTCAAGTCTTTTGTGAATTTTGTTGTGGTTTACATGTGTGTAATGATTGTCAATTGTATAGTGATGTTGCTCATTGTTCTTATAACGTGAATGTGAATTATACGGAAGTTGGCCAAATGACTCATATGGAAGCACCTACAATCAAGAGTGGAGCACTCATTCACCCTTTGGATGGAGCTTAGATGGCCAAGAACCACTAGGAATTCAGCAACTACATCAAAGAAATTTAATGTTGCACCTTCAACTCAAGATGAAGAGTTAGTGTCGGAGGAGTCGATGATGAGGTTCATTACAAGTCTTGATGACAGATTCCAACAAACAGAGAGGATACTTGAAGATCAACAAGCCTCGATTAAGAACATAGAGCATCAAGTAGGCTTGATCTTTCGCCATTAGCGGCGAGCAATTGGAAACTCCATCAAACGCTATTGAATCCGAGGGAGCATTTGAGCGCCATCACTTTATGCTCAGGGTGAGAATTTTTCCTGGTTTATCTACTATGTTTGATGATGATGCTTCATGCGGGACGATCTTTTGAACATGGAGATGGAACCATAAAAGGAAGAGGCGAACATAATTCCTCCGAAAGACTATCAGCGAGGAATGTACAGTTGATGATGCTTGAGTTGCGATTAGAGGAATTGTTGGTAGATTTTCCACAAGTCCCTTCGATGATGGAAGATGAGCATGAGTTATCCAATAAAGAAGTCTTGGAGGAGCTCGAGTTTCTTCTAGCAAGAGAACCAAGCCAGGGACTGAAGAAAACCATTAACACTCCTGAAGAAATTGCCCAACCGTCGATCCTTCCAATTGTTGAAACTTTAGCTTTCAAATTGGAAGAGCCCCTAGAGCATCATGACTACGTGCAATTATACGAGGAGCGAGTTTTGCCCATCATACTGGCAGCTTGCTTGACTGTCGGGAAGAGGAAGTTGACGATTATCCCTCTAAGCGGATATTTGAAGCCATTTGCTTGGAAGAAGGATGGATGGTCGTCGATCACGCCCATTTGCTTTTCACCATGAGTCCAGCTAAGAAGACTCATCACATCAAAAAGAAGCGCTTTTGGGAGGCACCCCAATTTTTATCTTTAATTTCTAATTTTTTTTTTAACCTTTTTATTTTGAAACATTTTATTAGTTTTAGTTTTCATATTTTCAGTTTTGATTTTATTTCTTTATTTTATTATTTTCAGATTCTACCGAGGAGGCACTGAATTTCCACAACATCGGCCCTCGATGGATGATCGTAGGCGATCCCCTAGATCTTTTATTTTCCGCATTTATTTACTTTATTTTTCATACATGTCATGCACTTGGATTGTATTGCCTTTGTTCTCTTAGTTGAGCATTCCATGCGGGGTATCCATAACATTTTACACTGAGGACAGTGTGTTCTTCAAGTGTGGGGTGCTTATGGGTAAACCCTAATCTCTCATATGGATTTTTAATTGCTATGGCTAGGTGTTGTGTATTTTTAGGAGATGTTAGGACATTGTGTTTTTATGCACTTGAGTATGCTAATTTTGAGTCGATTGATGACTTGATTTATAGAATTGTAGTTACTTTTCTTTGTTGTTCATTGTCCTTGGAAAACCATTTATGGTGTTTTACATCAACCTACGGGTTAAACCGGTGTTATTTAATTGTTTTTCGAATTGTCGAATTTTAACTTAGAACGTTGATAATATCATATGCATGTGTTTCTTAAATAATGATTCAATTAATGATATTGCGAACCAACTGCACCTAATACCACACCTGAAAGTGAGATTTTGAGCCAGTTGAGCATTCATTTTGCTTATGCTCTTTATATTTCTTGTTTGAATGTGCATTGTACTTAACTTTGCTTCTAGAACTTGCTTTGTAATGCGTGTTGAAGTTACATGAATATTGTGAATACCATGAGATGATTTGGGCGATTTAGGATTCCCCACATTTGACCAAAAGCCTACCACCTTATGTTTCCATTAGTTAGCCAATTTTTGAGCCTTAACCTTTTCTTCATAATCTACACCTATACACTTCAATTATACCATTCTTTACATTTATCTTTCCTTTACCCTTATGCTGGAATTTCTTTCTGTGATATGTTCGACTTTATGTGGGATTAAAATGCTAGTTGCTATGTTGGTAAATTCACTAAATCTTTTGATATTTTAAATGCTCCCTTTGATCCAATTTGTATTTGTTATTCTTTATGTTTATTCGAGTTGTATGCGTCAGCTAATAAGTCGCTAGTTCATTATTATAAAAAAAAAGAAGAGAAAAAAAAAGATGAAGAAGAAGAAAAAAAAATATAATAAACAAATCTCTTTAATTATTTATCTTTTATTGGATTTAGAGCATTTGCGGCGTTATTCTATGAAGTAGGGATTTTAGTGAATGATTCTTTTGTGATCTTAGGCATTTAATCCTTTGAGCATATAATATTGTTTATCGCACGAATTCCAAACATTTTCATACTTCCGTCCAAATCTCCGTACCTTTACCCTAGCCCCATTACAACCTTGGTAAAGACCCTTTGATTTTGGTATTTACTTATTCACGATGGCGAAGATATGATTTATGAGCAAGCTTATGGTGAGCGGGTCTTGTGCATTTGCTTTGAGGGATTTGTTATTCACCTAATATACACTTTGAGCGACTTGAGTGATCCCCGCGAGGCATTGGTTCATGATGTTTGTGTTGAGTTGTCATTTAAGTTACTCATGCATTAATATTATTTCCATTCTTTGTTAATGGTTTGTAATTTGATTTATGATTGAGTATCCTTTGAGATGTGTTGAATACTCTCTGTTGTGGACTAGGGGCATAAACTGAAAGGAATTGCTAACTGTAGTTTTATGAGGTGAGTTGTTAATTGCTTGAGGACAAGCAATAGCTTAAGTGTGGGGTAATTTGATAAGCATAGTTTTACACATATTTGCTTGCATATTATTGCGTATGTTCTTAGCAATTATTGTGCTTTTATTCCCAGATCACCCGTGTTTTATGTTCTTTTGCATTTCAGGAACATTTATAGGACCATCATCGTTGTTTAAGCAATTATAGATCAATACGTGCGGAAACGGACGAGAATTCATCAAGATCGGACAAGAGCCCGCATCGTATACATCGAGCACGGCCTGGACTCTGGCCATGCTCAACCATTGGCTTTGATTCTTGAAATTGGCACTTTGGGCACGGTTTCCGTAGCCACCACGGCCCGTGGTGGCCAACACGGGTAGAAACACGGCCCGTGGTGGCCAACACGAGTAGAAACACGGCCCGTGGTGGCCAACACGGGGAGGAATACTACCGGTGAAACCCTACTGTGAGATCCACGCCAGCCAAGACGGCCCGGACTTCGTCAGATTGACCAAGACGGCCTTGAACACGGTACCGTCGAGTTAAATATATAAGAAAAATGAGTTTTTCTTAAGTGAAAAGAGGGGGGAAGAAAAGAGTGACATTGAGCCCTAGTGGTCGGTTCGGTTTCCGCACAATCACCGAGTGCGAGAGAGAGTTGCAGTGAGTAGAATCCCGAATCGTAAGATTCCGAGTGCAAAACAGTAGTGGAGCAATTCAAGAGGCGTTTGGGAGATTAATCAAAGTGTAGATCCAGATTTGGAGTTGTTCATCCAATTCCGAGAGAAAAGGGTGTACATGTTTTATTTTCATTATTCTTTCATTGTAATTGATTTCCTAGATTGTTTTAAACATGAACATGTTTAGCTAGACTGATTTAATCCATTCGGGATTTCTTTACTATGTTGGCTTGATATTATATTGTTGGATTGTTTGAGTTGGTTTTGTATTCTTCTTGTTTTCAGTATGAATAAGATTATGCATTATTCATGAGACGTTGTGAATTGTGATGTTTAGATTGCTTTATGAGATTGAGAAATCCGTTTGGCAATTGGAACTTTGAATAACAAGAACTGGTTAATAATCGCTTAGAGATAAGGATAATTAACTAGCCGGATTAAGAATTAACAAAGCTTAATAGAGGAGGATTAAAGCTTAATGCTAATTTAAGAATCAATCGTTAGGAAGAGATTCCAACTTTAGGTTATTAGGTTTAGGAATTCGGTTATCTCGAGAGAGAAACCGAATTCGGTTAAGAATTCGTCCACGGGTAGCATAATTAGACTCACCGATCCTTTATCTTTTGTTCGGATGCCAACTAGTTTGGATTCCCTTTGGGTTTGTCTTCTTGTCTTGATTATTTCACTTATCAATTACTCCTGCATCTCCCTTAGAACTTAGCTCGTAGTTAATAGTTAGTTTAGAATTTATTCATCATCCATTTTAGGTTAATATAACAAAGGACAAAGAAGTAACTCTGGGCTTTCGCTTTCCCGAGGAATACGACCTTGATACTCGCTGTTAGTGCTAGACTGCATCGATAGGTACACTGCCTTAGATTGTAGCTAACACGAGTAGCACACATCAAGTTTTGGCGCTGTCGGGAATTGTTTGAAAACTAGAGTGAAATTTGCTATTTGTTAATTTAGCCATTTTTTTTTCTTTCTTATTATTTTATGATTTTTATTTTTATTTGTTTATTTATTTTATTTTATTTGTACATATTTATTTAGCTTAAGTTTATGATTCATATAGTGAATGATAAGGAGGTTCAATGCTAAATTTAAACTCTTTGTATGATACATTGGAAAATGGGATCGGGAACCAAGAGAGTGCTAAAAATTGGGATGCCCGTGCATATTTAGATGCTCGAGTGGAATCGTTTTGCGGGCTACCGATCAACTCTCTTCTCCTATCCTTTCATCTCAAGTCTTTTGTGAATTTTGTTGTGGTTTACATGTGTGTAATGATTGTCAATTGTATAGTGATGTTGCTCATTGTTCTTATAACGTGAATGTGAATTATACGGAAGTTGGCCAAATGACTCATATGGAAGCACCTACAATCAAGAGTGGAGCACTCATTCACCCTTTGGATGGAGCTTAGATGGCCAAGAACCACTAGGAATTCAAAGAACTACATCAAGAAACCTAATGTTGCACCTTCAACTCAAGATGAAGAGTTAGTGTCGGAGGAGGCCGATGATGAGGTTCATTACAAGTCTTGATGATGATTCCAACAAACAGAGAGGATACTTGAAGATCAACAAGCCTCGATTAAGAACATAGAGCATCAAGTAGGCTTGATCTTTCGATTACTAGCGTGAGCAATTGGAAACTCCATCAAACGCTATTGAATCCGAGGAGCATTTGAGCGCCATCACTTTATGCTCAGGTGAGAATTTTTCCGGTTTATCTACTATGTTTGATGATGATGCTTCCGCGTGACGATCTTTTGAACATGGAGATGGAACCATAAAAGGAAGAGGCGAACATAATTCCTCCGAAAGACTATCAATGTGAATGTACAGTTGATGATGCTTTGAGTTGCTAGAGGAATTGTTGGTAGATTTTCCACAAGTCCCTTCGATGATGGAAGATGAGCATGAGTTATCCAATAAAGAAGTCTTGGAGGAGCTCGAGTTTCTTCTAGCAAGAGAACCAAGCCAGTGGACCGAAGAAAACCATTAACACTCCCTGAAGAAATTGCCCAACCGTCGATCCTTCCAATTGTTGAAACTTTAGCTTTCAAATTGGAAGAGCCCTAGAGCATCATGACTACGTGCAATTATACGAGGAGCGAGTTTTGCCCATCATAATGGCGGCTTGCTTGACCGGCTTGGGAAGAGGAAGTTGACGATTATCCCTCTAAGCCGGATATTTGAAGCCATTTGCTTGGAAGAAGGATGGATGGTCGTCGATCACGCCCATTTGCTTTTCACCATGAGTCCAAATGAAGACTCATCACATCAAAAGAAGCGCTTTTGGGAGGCACCCCAATTTTTATCTTTAATTTCTAATTTTTTTTAACCTTTTTATTTTGGAAACATTTTATTAGTTTTAGTTTTCATATTTTCAGTTTTGATTTTATTTCTTTATTTTATTATTTTCAGATTCTACCAGGAGGCACCGAATTTCCACAACATCGCCTCGATGGATGATCAGGCGATCCCCTAGATCTTTTTATTTTTCCGCATTTATTTACTTTATTTTCATACATGTCATGCACTTGGATTGTATTGCCTTTGTTCTCTTAGTTGAGCATTCCATGCGGGGTATCCATAACATTTTACACTGAGGACGTTGTGTTCTTCAAGTGTGGGGTGCTTATGGGTAAACCCTAATCTCTCATATGGATTTTTAATTGCTATGGCTAGGTGTTGTGTATTTTTAGGAGATGTTAGGACATTGTGTTTTTATGCACTTGAGTATGCTAATTTTGAGCTGATTGATGACTTGATTTATAGAATTGTAGTTACTTTTCTTTGTTGTTCATTGTCCTTGGAAAACCATTTATGGTGTTTTACACATCAACCCTCGGGGTTAAACCGGTGTTATTTAATTGTTTTCGAATTGTCGAATTTTAACTTAGAACGTTGATAATATCATATGCATGTGTTTCTTAAATAATGATTCAATTAATGATATTGCGAACCAACTGCACCTAATACCACACCTGAAAGTGAGATTTTGAGCCAGTTGAGCATTCATTTTGCTTATGCTCTTTATATTTCTTGTTTGAATGTGCATTGTACTTAACTTTGCTTCTAGAACTTGCTTTGTAATGCGTGTTGAAGTTACATGAATATTGTGAATACCATGAGATGATTTGGGCGATTTAGGATTCCCCACATTTGACCAAAAGCCTACCACCTTATGTTTCCATTAGTTAGCCAATTTTTGAGCCTTAACCTTTTCTTCATAATCTACACCTATACACTTCAATTATACCATTCTTTACATTTATCTTTCCTTTACCCTTATGCTGGAATTTCTTTCTGTGATATGTTCGACTTTATGTGGGATTAAAATGCTAGTTGCTATGTTGGTAAATTCACTAAATCTTTTTGATATTTTAAATGCTCCCTTTGATCCAATTTGTATTTGTTATTCTTTATGTTTATTCGAGTTGTATGCAGCGTTCGCTAATAAGCTGCTAGTTCATTATTATAAAAAAAAAAAGAAGAGAAAAAAAAAAGATGAAGAAGAAGAAAAAAAAAATATAATAAACAAATCTCTTTAATTATTTATCTTTTTATTGGATTTAGAGCATTTGCGAGCGTTATTCTATGAAGTAGGGATTTTAGTGAATGATTCTTTTTGTGATCTTAGGCATTTAATCCTTTGAGCATATAATATTGTTTATCGCACGAATTCCAGCATTTTCATACTTCTGTCCAAATCTCCGTACCTTTACCCTAGCCCCATTACAACCTTGGTAAAGACCCTTTGATTTTGGTATTTACTTATTCACAGTAGCGAAGATATGATTTATGAGCAAGCTTATGGTGAGCGGGTCTTGTGCATTTGCTTTGAGGGATTTGTTATTCACCTAATATACACTTTGAGCGACTTGAGTGATCCCTGTGAGGCATTGGTTCATGATGTTTGTGTTGAGTTGTCATTTAAGTTACTCATGCATTAATATTATTTCCATTCTTTGTTAATGGTTTGTAATTTGATTTATGATTGAGTATCCTTTGAGATGTGTTGAATACTCGCTGTGGACTAGGGGCATAAACTGAAAGGAATTGCTAACTGTAGTTTTATGAGGTGAGTTGTTAATTGCTTGAGGACAAGCAATAGCTTAAGTGTGGGGTAATTTGATAAGCATAGTTTTACACATATTTGCTTGCATATTATTGCGTATGTTCTTAGCAATTATTGTGCTTTTATTCCCAGATCACCCGTGTTTTATGTTCTTTTGCATTTCAGGAACATTTATAGGACCATCATCGTTGTTTAAGCAATTATAGATCAATACGTGCGGAAACGGACGAGAATTCATCAAGATCGGACAAGAGCCCGCAATGCATACATTGAGCACGGCCTGGACTCTGGCCATGCTCAACCATTGGCTTTGATTCTTGAAATTGGCACTTTGGGCACGGTTTCCGTAGCCACCACGGCCTTCAGCACGGCCCGTGGTGGCCAACACGGGTAGAAACACGGCCCGTGGTGGCCAACACGAGTAGAAACACGGCCCGTGGTGGCCAACACGGGGAGGAACACGGCCGTGGTGAAACCCTACTTGGTGAGATCCACAGTTCCAAAGACGGCACGGACTTCGGCCAGATCGTGACCAAGACGGCTTGAACACGGCCGTCGAGTTAAATATATAAGAAAAAATGAGTTTTTCTTAAGTGAAAAAGAGGGGGGGAAGAAAAGAGTGACATTGAGCCTGGTGGTTCGGTTCTCGCACAATCTTGAGTCAGAGAGAGTCAGTGAGTAAGAATCCTTAATCGTAAGATTCCGAGTGCAAAACAAGAGTGGAGCAATTCAAGAGGCAGTTTGGGAGATTAATCAAAGTGTAGATCCAGTTTGGAGCTGTTCATCCAATTCGAGAGAAAAGGGTGTACATGTTTTATTTTCATTATTCTTTCATTGTAATTGATTTCCTAGATTGTTTTAAACATGAACATGTTTAGCTAGACTGATTTAATCCATTGGGATTTCTTTACTATGTTGGCTTGATATTATATTGTTGGATTGTTTGAGTTGGTTTTGTATTCTTCTTGTTTTCAGTATGAATAAGATTATGCATTATTCATGAGACGTTGTGAATTGTGATGTTTAGATTGCTTTATGAGATTGAGAAATCCGTTTGGCAATTGGAACTTTGAATAACAAGAACTGGTTAATAATCGCTTAGAGATAAGGATAATTAACTAGCCGGATTAAGAATTAACAAAGCTTAATAGAGGCGGATTAAAGCTTAATGCTAATTTAAGAATCAATCGTTAGGAAGAGATTCCAACTTTAGGTTATTAGGTTTAGGAATTCGGTTATCTCGAGAGAGAAACCGAATTGAGTTAAGAATTCGCCCACGGGTAGCATAATTAGACTCACCGATCCTTTATCTTTTGTTCGGATGCCAACTAGTTTGGATTCCCTTTGGGTTTGTCTTCTTGTCTTGATTATTTCACTTATCAATTACTCCTGCATCTCCCTTAGAACTTAGCTCGTAGTTAATAGTTAGTTTAGAATTTATTCATCATCCATTTTAGGTTAATATAACAAAGGACAAAGAAGTAACTCTGGGCTTTCGCTTTCCCGAGGAATACGACCTTGATACTCGCCGTTAGTGCTAGACTGCATCGATAGGTACACTGCCTTAGATTGTAGCTAACACGAGTAGCACACATCAAGATCGTCCGCAAATCTCTCCGGATGATTGGGGGTTAGATCGGAAAATCAGAAGCGGGAATCGTCATCAGCGCGTCATTGTGAGTCCGATGGTGTGTTCAGAGCGTCGATCGGACTCCGGCTACAGGAAGCGAGTCGACCGAGCGATCGAGTGTCTCGGTAATTTTCTCTGGCCCGTTGATCTTGGAAATCCTTTGATTTAGAATTGTGCAAATTGTTTTGTGTTGTGTATTTAATATTTGTGAGTCAAAAATAATTGTCTGTCAGTTTGCTTGCCTCGTATTTTGTGCTGTGTGGCGGAGTGGAGAAATAGTGAAGTTTAGGGACCCGACTCCCGTAGTTTGAATTGTTGAATATTTGAAGTGTTTTTCTGGCAGGTCCTGGACCCGTTTTTACGGGGGGTAATGTCCGTGTTGTAGGGGAGGTTCTGCCGGATTTTCGGTAGAATTCTCCCGAGTCGAGATTCTTAGACAGTCAGTCCTAGGAGTCTAGACCTAGGATTAATGATCGATTGTTTCAGCGTTTTGATAAATTGTTTTCCGTGACTAGATTGTCCGGTTTGTTCTCCGCTCCCAATAGAGGCACCGGAGCGAGCTAGGAGGTCGCCCCAATTCGCGAGTTAAAGTCACTTAATCATTGCACTATTGCTAAGTCTGAATTTAATATGCTATTTTGGAAGTTTATGCTTAATATGGTTATTAGTATCGCAACGTAAATAATTTCACTAGATTATTAATTATTGAAGATAATATAAGTATTATTATAGTAATGTTATAATAATACCAAATATTATCAGTTTTCCACATGAGTTGCATGATGTCTTACTCTAAATTGTTAATCATTATTTTGATATGGTTGAATGACTTCTTTAGACAATAATATTTATTAAATGTGGTGATTGCGATTTGGGAAATGTGGCTTGTAGAACATGCCGCCTGATGGGTTACATCAGGATCGCGTGCGCATCAGTAATGATCATGGACGGGTAATAAGATTTTTATGAGTTCGCCCTGGTCGAGCATGGCTTTCTGGGCTGATTTGAGTAAATTGCGGTAATAAGATTATTATGAGTTTTAGTTTTGCCCTGGTCGAACATGGCTCTCTAGGCTGATTTGAGTGAGATGCCGGAGTAAAGGACCCTGGTCGAGCTTCGCTCTCTGGGCGCCGGCTTATTTGAATATTAAGTGACCGTTCTGGAGTTAAGGACCCTGGTCGAGCTTCGCTCTCTGGGTGCCAGTCCTATTGGAATGAGATGCCGGAGTAAAGGTCCATGGTCGAGCATTGCTCTCTAGGCGCCGGCTTATTTGGATACTTAAGTGACCAGACTGGAGGTAAGGTCCCTGGTCGAGCATTGCTCTCTAGGCGCTAGTCTTATTAGATCAAGAGAGCCAAAAGGCTACTAGAATTTGGTGATTAGGGTTCTACTGAGCCACTCGTCCCGTAAAAGTAAAAATATATTATTTATTTATTTATTTATTTATTATGGTATGATTATAATATGAGTTGTATTTACGTGCATGGTTTGATATACTGATTCGAATAATTAATATTTTCTGTGAAGCCTGCAATAGTTTCTAGATTATTTGATTTTAACTCACTCTTGAGGTGACCTGATCTTAATTCTATCGCTTTTTCAGATTCGTGGATCGTTAGTCTTCCATGACTCTTACTCAGTAACCCGACTTCTTCATCATCGGGTGGTGTTTGATTTGGTATATAAATTGGTAAATCTTAGATTCTCCGCAATAGTAATAGTAGATGTATCAATTGTAAATTTTTTTGAGTTTCGGGTCTCGCCTAGTTCTTCTGGCAGACCGATTTAATTGTGTAAAATTTAATGTTACTGTAAATTATGGCGTTAATAATAGTAAAAGTTGAGATGATATTGGTTTCAGTGGTGAGTGTCAGGCTTACTACGGGACTCGGTGGCCTTACGCCTACCCATTTCCTAGTGTCGGTCACGGGCCCACGGATGGGGTCGTGACAGTTTTGCTCATATCCTTCAATTAATTGTGAAAGATGGACTTCAAATATCTCAAGTTTCCATTAAAAAAATTAGAGATGTTATGAAGTACATTAGAAATAGTCCTCAAAGAATGGATCTATTTAAGAAGGCTTGCGAGTTAGCAAATTTATAGAATAAGTCCTCTTTACAGTTAGATTGCCTAACTAGGTGGAATTTAACTTATTTGATGTTAGATTGTGCTTTGGGCTATCAAAAGGCTTTTGATATGTTGGAGGACATAGACTCCAAATTCCTGGCTGATTTTGGTGATGATTTACCTAGTGAAGTAGATTGGACTAAAGCTAAGGTGCTAATAAAGTTTCTTAAGAAATTCTATGATGTTACTTGCAAACTATCTAGCACATTGTGCTCTACTTCAAATCTTTATTTTAGAGGTGATAAAGATTTTAAAAGAATTAGATGCTTCTAAAATTAGCAAGGATAGTGAGCTAACTGAAATAACCATTGAAATGCGAGCTAAATTTGACCAATATTGGGGTTCTTTAGATAAAATGAATGTTATGCTATTTGTGGTTGCTGTTTTGGATCCTAGGTGCAAATTAAAGTACTTGAAAGCTAAGTATACCATTTATTATGGTGAAGATGAGGCAAAAAATTTGAAAAAATGGGTGAAAACAGCTTTAGAGTTGATGGTGGATAAATAAAGATAATTAAAGATCAATTATATATGGGTGAGGTTGTAGGGAGCTCAGAGAAATCTGTATATGATAGTGGGCTAAGTGATACGGAAATAGAAGAAGAGATTGATGAGTTCTTTTTAGAGGAAGAAGCGCAGCAGAATTTGTCTAAGAAATCTGAGTTAGATAGGTACTTCTAAAAATTTGCAGAAAAATTCACCATTGATTTCGATATCTTAGCATGGTGAATGTGAATTCAGTAAGGTATCCTATCTTGTCCAAGGTTGCATGCGATGTATTGGCTATCCAAGCTTCAACAGTAGCATCTAAATCTGCATTTAGTACTGGAGGACGAACTCTAGATCAATATAGAAGTTCTTTATTTCCTACAACAACAGAGGTCCTCATTTGTTGTCAAAATTTGCTTAAAAGTTCAAATAAACCTATCCAACTAGAAGAATCAATAGAGGATATTGAAAGCATAGAGTCAGGTAACATTTCTTTACTTCTTATATGTGTTTGTTTATTGTTGATGTTGTTAAGTTTTATTGACATAATTTTTTACTTTTATTGTAGAAATTATTCAAAATCCTGAGATTGGTGAGTCCCTTATGCCAAGATTAAATGTGGAGTGCTAATTTTGAGGGGAGGTAATAACATTCCTTTGCTAATTTTGGACATGTATTTTAGTGCTACATAAAGTTTGTAAATTTATTTATTTTAATGATTGCCATCTGCAAAATATTTTTATGCTAGCAGTAACATATATTTTAATAGTTTGTATTTGAATATTGAATGAATTATTATATTTGCAAGTGACTGAATTGCAAAACAGGTTATTCAAGAATGTGATTGCAATTCTAATTCAGATTTTCATACTACTTTTTTTAAGTTGGTAATCATATTTTCTCTAAATGTATTTGATTAAAGATGAGATTAAAGTTGTGTTTTTAAAATTTTTTAGAATTGAAAATAGCACCGAACCGAACTGTATTTAACTGTAAAATTGGTACAATACGGTATTGGATCCTTTTATGTTTGGTACGGTATTGGTACCTTCAATTTTAAAATAACTGAGGTTTGGTATGGTACTGGTGATTTATAGATAACCGAATTGGACCGATCCGTGCTCAGCCTAGTAAACAATATATATGGCAAATATATTTATTTTTATATACATTTTAATTGTCATTAGCATTTGTATATTAATTGATTTATGGTTTGGCTAATTCTACTAATATTCTTAATGAAAAAAATAAATTAAATTAGATTATAATAACTATTTTTACTATTTATGTTATTAAATTTTAAATGATAAATTTTAAGGAGGTAATGTTGCTAAAAATTAAAGTACAAGGACGTAATATTAAAAAGTAATGTTCAGGGGGCAAATGTTTAAAAATGTTAAATAAAGAAACTTAAAAATTCATTTATATTCTCATTAATAGAGAGTGTGGTACACACACTAACCTTTTGTTAAAAGAGAACCTAATATCAACAAAAATAAAAGTGTAAAGACTCAATGTGAACAAATAAAAGTGTAACTAAAATTTCTTACAAATAATAAAAAGTGCAGCGAGGCTAAATATGCATTTTTCCCATAAACAATAATGGAAAAAGAAATGAAGAAAATATATGGAAAATGATTCTCCTTCACTCTCCTTGTAAAAAGTTAAAATTACTTAAACTCTAATTTGAGATGTAAAAAAATTTTAATCTATGGAAAGACACTAAAATTTGGTCAATTATTATTTTTATTCCTATAATTTTAATTAAAAAATTAAAAATCTAAATAATTTTCCTTCCTTTCCTTTAATGATTATTTATTATGTAAAAAACACAAGAGGATAAATATTTTCTTTCTCTCTACCTTAAATTCCTTTTCATTCTTTATTGTCATCCATAGTGAGAATTATGAAATCAACGGTTAAAATATAGGATGTGAGGAACAAAATATTAATACTTTTTACTATTAACTTTTAAAATGCAATTTAGGTAATAAAAAAACTCATTGACATATAAATTCAAGGAATGATTGAAAACAAATATAATGATAATAATATTAATAATCTAAATTCAAAATTAAAGTGTATATACATCAAAGCTAATATTTTGTGACAATAATCCCCCCTGAAAAGAATTATGTCACTAAAGATAATTTGAAATAAATAGAAACAAGAAAATACATAGTTCTTTCAACCCTTTTTTAATATTGAAATGAATTTGAAAGACTTTAGTTTGATTTTGTTGTTGCAGATTGACTTGGTGCAAGTAAACCATTTTACAAATAACTTCATAATCTTACAAATTGGCAGATCAAACTAACTCTACACCAATTGATAAACCTATTTCTTCATTGAGATATTGGTCGGAGTTGGACAAAGATTCAGCTTACAAGAGAAATTAGCCTTTCCTTCTTCCAATGAGCTTTCATTCCCATCACCACCAGTTTTGAGCTGCTACGGCCCGTATGTCTGCCCCATAATCACTTTACATCAAATTTTTTTAGCACCCTGGAGTTCCTTGGCTAGCCTAATGAACACTGGCATAGGACAATCTGTCTTGATTGCATTAGAGGCAATGTGCGACCGACTAGCAGCATAACCCTCCTAATAAAACCAAATGCACCAGGCCGTTAGACTGGGGAATATCATTTAAAGCCTCCTGGCTGGTCATGGTGAAATGTTATAGTTATGGCAGCACACCTGGAGGAGAGTGTTCATCAAGGTCTTTATTGGAGGTGAATTAATTTTTGCACGGCTTGCCATCTGAAATGATTAAAGGGATAACTAACAAAATCCTCCTCGAATTTTATAAATAAAGTTGCAAAACATAGCATATTGACAGAAACAAATAAAATGAATGCACAAGGATTTTAAAAGACCTCATCCAGTTTAATGAATCCAAATGGTAATCTGGGGTCGCTTTCATCTAACATCTGTTTCAAAAGTTTATCCAGATCAGCTCCTACATCATTTCCTACCCATCCCCATTGCTCAGCCAAATTCAACATTTCTGTAATGAAGGTAGCATCATGAAGAGGTCCTGTCCACAGGGGTCCAGAAACAGTAAGGGGCCTATAATCCTGAAAAAACAGAGCAACAGGAAAAAAAATTAGCATATCCTAAGATATATAAGATGCAACCTTGATCATAAGACTTGTGGTGTAATGCACGGTGCCAAAGCTAGCAAAAAAGAGACTACTGGTAGACATAGGTTGGAAGATTAAGCGAAACAAAATAAGGTAATACTACTCAGTGTAGCACATCGTAAAATGGAACGGTTAGAGAATGAAAAATATACTTCATTGCTGCAGAAACTGCAACTAAAATGACCAAGCTCTTCCCATGAAAATGCTCGAGTATTTCCACATTGATTGCAGTAGGTGATGAAACCATAATGCCTAATCAAAATGGTAAAGCCATTTTGTAAGTACCAGCACCAATATAAAGTGTCAAACTCATAAAAATATAAGCCACTGAATTATAGAATACCTGTTCTCATGTTCCTTCCCTCGATTCACTCGGAGCATAACTCTAAAAACTGGTCCATGATATGAGTAGTATGAAAAAAGTGGGGTAACATGATAACCCAGCAAAGATGCTTCCCTCACAGCCCCACCTATAAGCATTCGCAAACCAACCTCATTGGAACAAGGCATAGGGCGAATATATGCTCCATATGCAGCTAAAGAGCTAGACCATAAAAATAACAAAAGTATAACCATACTACTCAACCCAATTACGGAACTCATTTAAACTACACGAATTAAAAAGAAATAACTCTGTCTCCACCAAGTCCCAAAGAACTGACTCTGTTTTTCAGTAATAAAAACAAACAGAAGCACTAAAGCAATAAACTTTTGTATTCAAACAATACCAAGACAATCATTTTAACAAACAATAACAGTTCATTTCCAAAAGAATTACTCACCAATGAGGCCTATGACCACCAGAAGAGTACCCATCAGTGGAAGTAAGATAAAGCAATCCGTCCAATTTTAAAGCACTCATTGCACTCCTTAAAAACAAAGAATCACTTCCAAATGAATCAATGTCAATCAAGTCAAAGAAGTCCCTTTGCAAGTAACACTCAGTCAATACTCTATTCGCGTCGAAATGTGTAACAACCCACTTTCTCTCATCACCAAAACCCCTTCCTACTTGCTTCAAATTCCCAACAATAACACCTCTATACTCATCATTTGCATCATTTGCCAATACAAAATCAGCTTCTGCTTCAATTAGGTACCTACAAGATCTAATTCCACACCCACACATTGCATCAATAACCCTTAATGTGCCTTTCGATTGCTTATATAGAGCTCCTGCCAATATCCCCAAGTCTCTACCTTTAGCACTTTCATGGCGATAAAAGGAATCTCCAGTCTCAAATTCAATACCCCTTTCTACTTGAAGCTCAGAGTTACAGTGAAATTTATTGAATTGAGGTTTAAAGATTGGAACTTTATTAGGGTATTGGGGTGGTCTATAGAGAAATAAAGAAGGGGATAGAGCTAACATGGCGGGAAAGTTATAGGGCTTAGATGATTTTAGAAGGGTTTTAGATGGGTCAGTTATTTGACTATGTAAATGAACGGTCCTTCTGATTAGATAAGTTTTACATCCACGAGATTTGGACACGTCAGCAACAATTCAACTTTGATTATACTGGGTTTTCTTTTGCTCTTTTTTTTTTTTTTTCTCTCTTTTATTACAATTTTCTGCGTTTTCCTGCGTCCGAATCCAGTTCGAGTAGTAGAAAGGGTTTAGTGGATTTGGGGTGCTTAAAGCTACTACCTTTCTTCTCTAATTTATGGAGAAGATGTTTAATTTGTGCTTTTGTGAGTCACTTTATATGAAAACAGATTTGGAAATTAAGCACAGTAATAAGGCAAAACAAAAAAAGGAGAGAGCACCCTGTTTGGCACTTACCAAGGTATTTCCTTTTTCTAACGTCAAATTTTTAAGATTTTTCCTTTTCTGTAATTTCTGTCAATGTAAAAATGACATAATGTATTTGCTGGTTTGCCGTTTCCAGTTTTTGCAGTTTTTTAGCATTTTTATTGTGCCCCATGTTTTTCTTCATTTCTTTTTTTTGCACTTGTCAGTTTTGGTGGCTTTTGTTCTGAAATTGGATTTGGCTTCATGTAACTGTTTCAATACTTGCTTTTAGGAAAGTTCCACTGTAGTTCTGGTTTGCAAAATGCAACGATTGGCTATCATATACTGTCGTTCAAGGGATTTGATGAATAGGGTTTGACTGACCCATATTGCAGCATTACTTTCAACTTACCTCTGGCAAGGTATGCAGATAATCTTGTTATAAACATTCTCATTGTAATGTTAGTAACTTGAGCTTAGTCATCTATTTTGGTGTTTCTGCCGTTTTTTGTTTGGATTTGGTTGATTTTGTACCCTACTTACTAGGGTTCCATGTATCTCAATTCTCAACCATTTCTCTTTGGAGCTAGGCTTGATACATGGTTAAACATTCTATCATATTTAGCTTTTGTAAGAACTTGTGAACTCTAATTAAGGTTGTTTATTTTTAACTACATTTTCCGAGTTAAATCTTTCTTAAAATTCATATGATTGATAGAACTTGGAAAATCTAATACAACTGGACTTTTTAATTCAAATATCTTGGAATTAGAATCTATATAAATTCTCTTTGAATCTTAAAATCTAGTTTAAAAATTATTCTGCCAGTTCATATATTCAGGTGTTTCAAATAATTTGTTTCCAATTGGGCAGACATTAGACCAAATGACTGAAAGGGTAAAAAAGATAGCACTTACATACAACTATGACACTTACTAGTTTACTAGGCAGAAATATAACCATTAATTTTTTGCTGGTGAAGCATACCAATATTTCTATTTCAATCACTTCTATGCTGATTGCAATGATATTTGTTTTGAATATCAAACTTTAATGTGCTATAACTTGATATACTGGAAAACCTTCAGTTTACCCTCAATTCTCAACCTGTTTTTCTTTTAAGATTAAGGCTTTTGACAATAAAAGGTTTGCAGTTATAAAACATGGTTTGGCACTGTTGGGCTTAGTGAGTCTTAGTTTAAATATCAATTTTATTAGACAGGCAAAGGAAAAAGAAAAAAGAAAGAGACAGAGAGAAACAAAAAACAATGTCTTTTCTTCTGACTTCATAATCAAAAGCTAATAAATTTTTTTGACATTATTATACTATTTTTGGACATTTGTACTAAAAGTAGTAAAAAGTTTGCAACTTTATAAAACTTTACAACATTACTACCTGATTTACAATCAGCCTTTGACGGAGAATCCGAATTAACAAATCTAATTTTCGATAAATCAATAAGGCCTCTCGCCAATTTTACGGAGAATCTGAATTCCAACGACTTAGAACCCAGTTTTGAGTGTTTCTTTCTTTATAATAGATTATGTACTTGATGATCAGGGTAGAGCTTAGATTGCCTGCTAAATATTCTCTTTGTTTATATTTCTACCGCCTAATTTGGTTATACTATCATTTAGATACCACCTGATTTTGGTCACTATCATTTGGATTACATAGCATCTGCTATGTGACTCACAAAATTAGGCACGTGCATTCTGGTTGCTAAATTTTTTACCTTTTTAACCTATTTGGTTAGTTTCATGAAGATTTGCAACTTTAGAGGACTACTTTGTGAGGGCTGCATGCATGTTGACCATCTTATTTTGTATACTATAATTTCGTCCATCTGTGACGCAAATGAAATTATATAACTAGAAAGAAACACTGATTGATGATTAGATACACTTGTGTCTCATTCTTCTCTCTCTTTCTTTCTTTCTTTTTTTTTTTTTTGTATCCATCTGCTAATTGTGTTTGACCGCATGCCCGCATTTATGTGGGGACTAACACTTTATGAATATGGTTCCACACCACATAATATCGGTTGTCACAAGTCTTAATTCATATATGGATAATCAATAAGTTAGTTGAACTATAGAAAATTTACAGATGATTTGCGTAGACTCGTTTGTTAATCATCGGGAGGAGTTAAAACCAGGATCCCAATGATATTGACCTTTCCAAAACAGCTTCGAGTGTTTTATAATAGCTTTTGTACAAGGTAGTTGGCATTTTCCTCTGACAGTGAATCACCTAAGAAATGGGCAGAGAAACCAACATTTCATTTCTGTGCAATAAATGCAATTACTAAGTGATATCTAGGAATAAAAAAACTAGATCTGAAATCTACAAAATTTGAATCACAAAGGACAAGGAAATAGGAGTCTGAATCACACAGGATAACTATTAGGAATTTAAAGCCTGAATGGGAAATAGCTAAAAATTGATCTGTCACCAAATCTAGCTTCTTTCTTGCAAATAAGGAAGCACAACTTTACTTTTTAACCTTATTGCAATTTGTCTCACATTCTGTGTTGGTCCATTAATGAATAAAGACCACTTTGCTAAGAAAATCTCTCCAGATTCTAACATTTAAAACTCTTCTTTTGCTTGGTGTGAGGCTAAATTCAACCATTTTCTATTGGATGGAAAGACTAGTCAACAGCAGGATTTGTTTATTTTCTCTTGTTTCGTCTCTTTAATTTTCACTTGAGTACAAATACTAATCTCATTCTGGGGTTTCGCTTGAAGATGAAAGGGGAAGAGATGATGGGGAGGTTAGAAGCTTTTTATTTTCGTTTTCCCTTTGTTAATATCACACCTGTCCTTATTCCTTGCTTTTATCCATGCTTGCCGACCCATATATACAACTCTTTTCTTTAAAAATCTAATCTCATTTCTGTGGAAATAGTAATCCCACTTTCTGATCCTATTCCACATGGTACCAAAAAATCCTACTTTTTCTAAATAATCCCGGTTTTTTCTTTTTTTCTTTTCTTTTTTCTCTTCGGCATTTCTCTTTTTCCTTTTTCCTTTTTTATGGTTGTTTCTACTCCCATTGTACCAGTTCTTCTTCTATTATATAAAGGCTGAAAAAACCTTCAAAATATAATAGAGAGTGTTGGAGTCTGCAAACAGTGTAGAATTACTTTCAACTGCTTCTGAAGCACTGGACAGCTAATTTTTGTTCTCAACTGGTGCCAATTTCACACATTGGTTATTTCTGCTTCTTTAGCAGTGTATCTCTACTTATCATTCCTTTTCTTAATCTACTCTTGATGTCGGCTTAAAATTTTTGTTTTGGTTTCTGCTTATTCATTCATTTATTTGAATTTCTGATTTTTTACTGCCAAAGGTTCCATTATTGAGTTATACGATCAGTTAAAAGGAAGTATCAATGGCACCGTGCAATGGTGAGGAATCCTAAGTTTTTCTTTGGAACTTAAAATTATGGGAGATCTTCAATGGTGTTTGTCTTCTTGCTCTTCTTCAACCTCTTCCTCCCATTCACTTGATCTATACCCATTGTCAATTGATTCGGAACTCTGGCTAATGGCTGAGAAGAGGACCCAGGAGATACTTTGGGTTCTTCAACCTTCTTCGTCTTCTGAGCAGAAGAGAAAGGAGGTTATTGATTATATTCAAAGGTTAATCAAGCATCATTATGCAACTGAGGTGAGAAATTCCCACCCTCTTTTCTTTGTACATCTTTTTTGAGGGGCAATGTTATATTCAATATAGTTCTTTTTTCTTTCCTTTGATGTAGTTTCTCTCATTTAACATGATATGATTAGCCCTAGAAAATTTTCTTTTCCTCCATTAAATATTTGTATGTTCTGGATCTTTCTTCTTAGTATATTTCTATATGTTTTGATAAAGTTTTCTTACAATGGAAGTCTGTTTCCATATTTTCCTTTTAATTTAGCAAATATAGTGGTTTAAAAATACGGATTCCTCATTAAGAAGGTCTCATCTTTTGAGGTGTTGGTACTGTAAGGATTTGAACTGCTATAGTTGATCTATGGACAGTTATTTAATTTATAGGATGACTAATAGGTCGGTCTGTGTTTTTCTACTGAGAGGTCAGTTAGATCATAGATCAGTGAACCTCATGCATTGATTTTCACATCTCCTTATTTTATCTAGTACTTGCATATTTCCAGCTCCTCATAACATGGCCGATTCCATCATCCATGCCGTGTATGTGGTGGGAAACTCATCTTTTCACCTACAAGAATGGATATTAGTAATTAGCTTCTCTAGTTTAGGGGGACTTGGTGAGAACTTAACCTACATGTATCATCATGTGCATGCTGTTATAGCCTGATCCTAAAAATGTTGAGCCAGAAGAATTTAAGACGTACAATCCTTTTCTCTATTAACTTATTAAATTCACATTACGTGGAATTTTGGCGTTTTGTTATGTGAAGTCATTCAGATCTGTTCACCTATGCCAATTAGTTGAACACTTTTGGGATCTGAGGGGCCCTCTTGACTTTTAACTGCATTTGAGCATTAATGCTTTGCCAAGGGAGATCAATGAACAATTAATTCAATTTATTCACGTAGTATTATACAGACCTTAAACTAACATGAAGTCTTTGTATTTTCATGTACAGGTCTTTCCATTTGGTTCTGTACCACTGAAAACATATCTTCCTGATGGAGATATTGATCTAACTGCTCTCAGCCATCAAAACATGGAAGAGGATTTGGCTAGAGAAGTCTGCGATATCCTCACATATGCAGAGCAGAATCTTGAGTCTGAAGTAAAAGATGTACGATATATTCAAGCACAGGTTAACTTTCTTCACTGTAATCTTTATATTGTAAAGTCATGACTTTGTAGTCCATTCCAATATCAATTAAGTTTCATCTTAGAACTGTACTTATAGATGCACATTTGCTTTTTCTGTTATCGCGTTTTGTCGACACTGTTGTTTCAATTGCTTCCGTGCTGACTTTGTCCTTTTTCACCTTATGTCGCTTTGTTTCTCAAAGCTTAGAAAATCTTCCTTCTGCCTGTTTGTAGCAAATGAAAGTGGTATTATTTTAAGCTGAGTCATCTAGGCAGTTCATAAATGGTTTCTCGACCTTAACACTAACTCCCTTTTAAGCACTATTAACAATATGGGCATGGTATTTATAGTGCTTCTACATTCTGAAAATTGCCATGAAAAGGCTATTACATTTATGAACAAGAAATCAATATGAGAATGTTGACAGCTCTTTGGATGCTGATCAATGAGAGTATTATTTATTTATGTCGTGCTCATTTAAATTCTTAAACAAACAAATATGACAATTAAAACTGTCATAATATGTTTTATCTTTTCCTGAATGTTGTAGAAATTGTACCATTACTTGTCTCTTCATAAATATGCAAATAGTTTATTCAAGCTCTGGCATCTAACTTTTTTCATATACCCCTGCATTCATTTGCAACCCTATACAGAGACTTCCTAGAAAGCGAAGTTTAGATTCTCTCAAACCTAAGATGCTTTGAACCCTAAATAGAGAATTCCCAGAAAGAGAAGTTTAGATATTCTCATATCTAAGATGCTGAAAGCGCTTGCAATGATACCATGTTACAGTAAAAGCTGAAGAGAAACAAAGTACGTTTACTATTCAATTTTATCTAAGTCTAGGCAAAATTGAGACTGTCCATTGAACATATATTCTTAAGAATTGATGCATGTTTATATGTGCTACTAATTTAACGGAAGCAATGCTTAGTAATTCTTTTAACAAAATATTCAATTCTTTGTTGCATATGATGTTTCAATGTTACTATTTTTTATGACAGGTCAAGGTTGTGAAATGTTCTGTGAAGAATATATCAGTTGATATCTCTTTCAATCAAATGGCAGGGCTCTGTGCTCTTTGCTTTCTGGAGCAGGTACATTCCTATTCTACCCCTTGGCTCTAAGTTTCCTAAAAACATATTACCACTCAATCTGTTATACTATTGGAGGGGAAGAACATCAAGATGAATGGGAATCAAGAGTTTTTTCAGAGTAGTTAGTGCGTGGTTGCAGTTTCACTGATGGGATATTACTGTTTTCTTTACATTGTTTTTCTCAAATTATTGTTTCCTTATGTTGCAAGGGTACAATATTATCTTTAGGATTATTTTGGAAAGAATTATTCCTTGTGAAAACTGTCACCAACTTAAGCTGGTGCCACTTTTAACTTCTGTTTCCGCACATTCGTCTTGGCATTCTTATCTCTACCATGCTCATCCTGTTGACAAGTGTACATGTTGTAATGCTATGTGTATATGCATGTTTATATGTATGTTTCATGCCTGCAAGTGTGATTTTACATGCTCTCCTTGCAATGGCTATTTGTAATTATCTTTTCAGCTTAGTGTCGTCATCAAATACTAGATTTGGTCCTTTCCATTTCTGATGTAATTGTTTGTTTACCTAAAAATCCTGGCTCTGAGATTCTGTGTTAAATCTATTATTTGGTCTCTTTTTTATCAAAAGAAGTCAAAAAAAAAAAAAAAGGTAGCATCTTATAGTGTTATAATGGTTTTTCAGGTTGACCAACTTATTGGGAAAGATCATCTTCTCAAACACAGTATTATCTTGATCAAAGCCTGGTGCTTTTATGAGAGTCGAATTCTTGGTGCCCACCATGGCTTGCTCTCAACATATGCATTAGAAATATTGGTCTTATATATTGTAAATGTCTTCCATTCATCGCTACCTGGGCCTTTGGCGGTGAGTATTTTTAAATTCAGAATTTCTTTTGTGCATCTGCAGATGAGAGTTAAGTTTAACTTTCTGTTTACAGGTACTATATAGATTTTTGGAGTACTATAGCACTTTTGATTGGGATAACTATTGTGTCACCATTAACGGTCCTGTTGCAATATCTTCTCTTCCGGAAATTATGAGTAAGCAGTATTAGAATGTCTAGAGAAATTCTTTCAGTTACTTATTCACTCAAATCTGATGTTGATTTATTCTTTTGGGGTATTGCAGCAGAGGCACCATATAGTAATCGGAATGAGTTATTGCTCACTCCAGAGTTTCTGAAGAGATGCAAAGAGAGATTTTCAGTTCCTATAAAAGCAGTTGAAAATGGAGGCCATGAATTTTCTATTAAGCATCTCAACATATTGGATCCTTTAAAAGACAGTAACAACTTGGGGCGTAGTGTCAGCAAAGGTATGATTAATGATAGACACTGAAGCTATGTTAGGTGAAAGACAAGATAACAAAGGTTTGTGTTTGTGCATACTGCATCCGCAATGAACTTCTTATATGTTTGTAGAAATCTTACTCAGGATACTGCCACAAATTACTGAATGAACATGAACTGGTGTTGTGGGTTGGAAAATACTTTGCACATCATCTTCTACTGATGGACGTTTGATATATCATTTTGTAGTCATGACACAAGTAATTGTCTGAATTTAGGAAAAACAGTGGAGGCTTTCTATACCTATAGATGCATGAAAATTATCGGATATCTTATACATTATGTACATTGATATGTACACATATGCGCATCAGCACATGTGTTCCCACAGGCATGAACACATGCACACGTGTGCATATAGACAGAGATAAGCATACACAATGTTATTGTCATCTTTATCTGTAGAGGTGAACTTAAATTCTGGTTTTATTTGTGTTTGCGTGTTGAGGTCATAAGTCCCTGGTGTAAATGATCAATAAAACTGATCAATTTGTCTTTTACCAGGCAATTTCCACCGTATAAAATGCGCCCTTTCCTATGGGGCTCAAAGACTTGGAGAAATCCTTATGCTACCAGGAGAAAACATGGGTGCAGGACTGGAAAATTTTTTTATAAATACTTTGGATCGGAATGGGAGGGGAGAAAGGCCAGATGCACCAGTTCCTGTACCCACTTTTGGCACTGGAAGATCTGAGGCATCTGATCTCAGTGGAGACTATGACAATTACTACAATGGTATACTACAGGGCCAGTGGTATCACAGTTATTCACTGCCTGTTTCTCCCCAGTTGACTCCCCCGTCATCTCCTTCCCAAATCCAGCAAGGATGTACTTGGGATACACTGTCTCAGTTGCTGCGGTGGAAGCAGAATTTTTTGTCTCAAAGGGGCACAAATGTATTTGTCCCAAGAGTGCCATACCATCACCCTTATGCTGCAAAGGTATATGCCACTGCTTCTAGTACTGATGAAATGGGGAAGTCACGAGGAACAGGCACATACATCCCTCATGTGGTAAATCTAAATTTCTTGTTTTTCTTGATCTGTCAAATTGACTGAGCTTGTGGATTCTATACCAAAGTAGATAAAAGTCATTGACCAAAAGAGAGAAAAATTCTTGAACTTTGCAGAGCCATCATCCTTGCAGAGATAAGATGTCATGTTTCAGGGTGAAGAATCCAGATTCTCTGACTTACAGTTCAATAAATTCTCGTCGAAAGGCTGAGAAAGTTGAAGGTGGCCCAGAGGCAAAGAGTGATAATGAATGCTGCCTTAATCTATCACTTGATCAAAACAAAGCAAGAGAAGAAAATAGTGAGAATGGCAGCTGTCCGGATCTTTCACTGGATCAATTCCCACTTCTTTCCTATCAGGCCAGTCATCGCATCTTGCAGTCCCCGCAGGCCAAGGAATGCTCTAACTCGATAAGGAGCATTCCATTTGGAACTTTCAGGCATATACCATCTCCACTGGCACTGCCTTCATCAGTGACAGGAGTGCAAACAGAATCTGTTCCAACCACTTCGGAGATCATACCTGCTATCCGGGAAACGGGAATGCTGAAGCAACAAAAATCATTAGACTAATATAGGTATATACAGCATTCTCTCATATTAATGCCTTGAAAACCATATACAATATTCTAAGTTCTCTTCTTGCTCATTTGGCACTGCAGGGTTCTCAAACAACAATAACACCACCTTTATGTCTGTTAATGCATGAAACAAAGGATTCAAGGTGAAAGATGGAACCAACAGTAGAACAGAAAGACTGATGAATATGTTTTATGTAGATCTTTGTCTGCATAGAGATTCCCATTCAGAAGCATTCAAAAGTAATTCTGCTTCTGCTTTTGGTTATCCCTCTTTGGCCCTACCTCCGTTTTGCTAAAATAACATTAACTGCTTGTAGAGGATGGCTATTTTGAACTTCTTCCATCCGTTTTTAGGTGATTATGTAGGAATATGCAATTAGCTTTTATATTATAATATAGCCCCTGAAGGGAAAAAAAACTTAAAACCTATCTTTTCTCATAAAACTGTTTAAACTTGCTAGTGGAAACATTGAGTTGGATTCCTTTCACCATTCAGGACTTGCATATAAGAGAGGGTAATTGTTCCAATGCACCATAATGCATAATATGGCTAGAAAATCCAAGTTTCTACGTACTCAGTGATACTCCTTGCAATAAATAAAAAGGGATTAACGTACTGCTATAATAACACACTCATCTCATCTTCACAGGGATTAGATGCATTAACACTGAAGCGTATATGCATAAGTAGAATCACACCATACAAGAAACTAACTTTCAGCACGCAACACTGTCCTGGGAGTAAAAATATACATTGAGCAGCATGTGCATCTACTCGAGTACCAAATGATGCTGCTGAATCTCCTGTAATGTCTTTGTGCTGCAAGCCAAAAGAATCCTTAATGAGAATGCTGACGTATGAAAAGATAAAACGCTTGAACCGAGTTAAAAGAATTTGGGCCACTTCGGAAGTCCCCTGAACACACATCACTTGGTAACTTACTTGACTGCTATGAAATTGTGAGGTGTTTATTTGACATGTTTGCTCCCATTTGTAAAATGAAAAAAAATATTAAACATCTGAATCTTTGATTGGAACATAATTAACCCCAGTTAAAGTCAAAACGAAGTTTAGATTGATCACAAATCCCAGCAAGGCATAGCCATGCAACCACGGGACAACTTTATGCTCTTAACTATAGAATTTTAGGACTTGAAAGGCTTCTAATACTCTAAGGTCAGTTGGATAGGGTATGAGATTAAAACATGAGTTATGTATGATACTGCTGTATCATTGATGCTTGTGATCCTGAAACATGACTGTTATCAATACTTGCCAGGCATGATTAGAAAAAAGGGTCTTATAAAAGGATTGCTAACAAATTCTGTTTAATCCATGCGATTCAATTTCCTCACCTGCCACAGGTCTCGCACCACGACAGTGGTGCCAGATTCGACCCCAAGTGCATCCCATCTAACTGTAATAGTTGCAGATTTTGAACATCGGTTACAGAGAACAACAGCCATGCGATGTCCAGTCAAAGGGCCTGCCCAGACCTGGAAATAGTAACAACTACTTAAATAACCAGGTTAAGGATTTGAATTAACACAGGACCAACTCAGTTTATCAAATATATAATTATTAGCCAGATATGTTGCAGTACATAGAATATACGCCTAGCCTTATTTCTCCATTAAGCAACTGTTGCATTTCTGAAGAAACAAATGAGCGAAAATCGGCTCTTTTCTATTAAAGCCCCATGTAAATACAAGGCAATTCTTGTCTTCAATCATAGAAGACCCAGGTCGACATGAAACAATTTGAATGGGAAACTATCAATTACTCAGCTCTATTCAGGTGTAATTTTGTTGAATCTATTATAAACACATGCAAGAGGCAGGACCTGTAGGCAACCATCTGTTCTAGAAGTTTGAACTTTCCTTCCCTGAACCCCATGCGGGTCTAAAAAAGAATCAAAATCTTTTTCTCTTTAGTATTTCAGGCATGGTATACTGAAGAAACAATAGTATAGAAATCTGCCAGAAAAAATGGAAATGGTAGCAAAAAATTCTTTAAACAAGTCAGAGAGATATCAGATTCACCTTGGTTTACAGCAATGACTTCCTTATTTGTTAGAATCTCATAAGTTTCTGCTGTCATGTTTCTTACATCACAACCAATCAAAAGCGGGGCCTGCATGTTCATGCTCAAAATAAGTTCATGGATTCAAACTTCCCTGAGAACCCACATCAAATACTAAACATTCACGCAATGCAGAAGGATATGGTAATCATATTTGTACACATTAGATTGCATAAAAAAAAATTGCGTCATCTGAATTACACAACTCTATCCAACTAGGCAAAGCCTTAACAAAAAATATATGGAAAATTTGCGTCTTCTGAATTATACAACTCTATCCAACTAGGCAAAGCCTTAACCAAAAATATATGGAATAAGCTACATGATATTTGTTCAGTTGCTTAGCTCTATCAAATATGTTTTTTATATTGTATTACCTTCATAACAATCATACAAAAACTTAATAGATGAAATAACTAAACCACTGTGCTGATTATCTTTCTGGCCCAGAAAAAAGAAAAAGAAGATTGTCAATTCAAGCATACATCCCAAAGCCAATGAGTAAAATAAATAGACTTCAAAGGTCAGACCTTCATCAAAGCCCAGATGCTGAAATGTGTGCGACACTCCTGATAGGTCATGCCTCCATTACCAACTTCCAACATATCTGGATCTGCCCAGGTAAAATAACATAGATAATAAGATACAAATTTGGGACACTACAGCTGAGCCTTCATGCGAGCATGTTTCGAGAAGTCAAGTTCATACCATTCCATCCACCAGGTCCTGCATATGCTGCCCATTTATCATTCAGATCGGCTATAGTGGTCATGCTTAGCAATAAATGAGAAGACTCTATCAATATGACAACCGAATTGCAGGAGAAAAAGAACTACCTGTAGTTCCTACTATGAAACAGATAATTCAGGTAGTAATAATATGCTCAAAATCTTAGGACCAAACTGAGGCAGTGCTGCCAGCTGGCATTTAGGTATTAAATTAATGTATATCAAAGTAATTATGTTATAGAATAAGTTCCTACTGGCTTTTAAATAAAAGTAAGACATTTGGGTGATTAACTAGCAAACTTCTTATGGTTCTCATTTTATTTATCATTCATTGCTCCAAATAATTTGAATTTTCATCTATGCAGAGCTAATTAGGTGGTTATGTTACTACAGTTATTCATCGCCGTTTTCTTATGACAGAACAGTAGCACAACAGCAAACTAAATCCGTGCAGTTCAATGAGAAGGGACTAGATTTATTCACGCCAAGAATAAAAGGAAATCATGTTCCAACCCTTTAAAAGTAACTGTCCTCTAAACCAGATATTGAAGCCTGCTTGGCACAACACATATTTTGGACATATATTAGACTCCAGAAGACTAATCTTACCCATGAATCATTAATGTCATCTGTTGTGCGCCAGCTATTTCCAACTTCTCCAGCCCACAAAGCAGGGTCATCAACACCCCTGTCAAAAACATGACAAAAGAGTCAGCATTAATCTCATAACAAAAAAAGAACAACTAGGGAATTTACAGAACTAGATGGAGTAATTGCTTTATCATTCACAAAGCAAATAGAAAATTGTGCGACCAGTAGCATTTAGAGCATCACACATTGGT
Source organism: Ricinus communis (assembly GCF_019578655.1). NCBI lineage: Eukaryota > Viridiplantae > Streptophyta > Magnoliopsida > Malpighiales > Euphorbiaceae > Ricinus > Ricinus communis. Next base: position 29,035,591 of record NC_063261.1, on the reverse strand, counting down.
GGCTACATAGAAATTACCAAAATTACATAAGTTGAGTTTAAGGTACCTAGTGATGGTTGTACAAAAACCTAAACAAGACTAGGTTAAACATGACACCTTTCTATTGGTATATACCGAGATTGAAACAGTTGTCACACTATAGATAATCCACACCTGATAACACAATACTAAGCATTAACTTGATATAATAATTCCCAACCATACAATAATAAGTCTCTGAAGGTGATCGCTGTTGGGAATTCTGTCAATTAGGGATTTAGCTTTGATTCAGCCATATCACAGATATATGCTAGGATTTGTATTATATGTAAATATAGATAGTCAAATCTGTAAATTAAGAAAAATTGGCTGCTGTCCATATTTAAATTTAGTTTTCCTTTTTTTCTATTATTACTCTCTTTATTTAAAGAGGACTTTGTAATCATTCAAAAATTAATCAAGACACTTTTTCTTGAATATTTCCTTAGTTGGTATCAGAGTATGGTTTCTCTTAACATGCCTGAAACCCCAAGTCTGCTTTTGTTTTTTTCCCTTTATATTGCCCTAAACTTGTTAAGCCATGTATGAGGTTACATTAGAAACCACCCAAAGTCCTGCTATTGCTGTTCAAACAAAAACTTCCGAGACCTAGCCACATCATTCTAGTACCCATTTTGCCCGAATCACCACTATTCATTTAAATGGTGATAATTTATTTCGCTGATCTTAATCTTTTCGGTTGTATATTCGTGAGCAAGGGAAAATTGGCTACATTACTGGGGACAAGAAAGCTCCTACAGCAGGTGATCCATTATACCATATTGGAGATGCTGAAAATTCCATGGTTATGACATGGCTGGTCAATTCCATGGATGAAGATATCAGTTCAAATTATATGTGCTATCTCACTGCAAAGGAATTGTGGGACAATGTCAATCCGATGTATTCTGACCTGGGTAATCAATCTCAGGTTTTTGAATTGACTTTAAAACTAGGAGAAGTTCAGCAAGGCAATGACTTCGTTACTAAATACTTCAATTCATTGAAGAGATTGTGGCAAGATCTCGACTTATTTAACACATATGAGTGGAATTCTACTGATGATTGCAACCATTACAAGAAAATGGTGGAAGATAGTCGTATTTACAAGTTTCTTACAGGCCATAATGTTGAGTTTGATGAAATGCAAGGAAGGATCATCAACAGACCTCCTCTCCTTTCTATTAGTGAGGTTTTCGCTGAAGTTAGGAGGGAAGAAAGCTGAAGGAATGTCATGCTCGGAGAAAAGACCATTGGTGAGTCAATTGAAATTCTGCCTTGATTATTAATGCTGCTGCATGCAAGGCTACAAATTACCAGCGCAGTTGTGATGAGAAGTCACAGGTTTGGTGCGATTACTGTAAAAAGCCGCGACATATCCATGAAAGCTGCTGGAAAATTCATGGTAAATCTGCCAATTGAAAAAGCAATAAGCAAGGAGAGAAGAGCAACCGTGGGGTCCCTACTGCCAATGAGGCTGACTCAAGTCCCTTTAACAAAGAGCAAATTTGATCAACTCATGAAGCTGATAAAGTCTAATTTTGCATCTGGTATTCATAGTGTTTCTTTGGCACGAACAGCTAAATATCCTAAAGCCCTTTCTTGTCCAAATTTCTTACCCTCGATTATAGATTTTAGAGCCTCCGATCATATGACTAGCCTTTCTGATTTATTTATAACTTATTCCCCTTGTTCTAGCAATGAAATAATCAGAATTTCCGATGGTAGATCACCTATTGCACGAAAAGAACTTGTTAAACTGACCGAGAAAGTTAACCTCAATTTTGTCGAACATGTTCCTAAATTAGCTTGCAAGCTTATATCTGTTAGTAAATTAACGAAAAACTCTAATTATCATATTATTTTCATAGTGATGTTTAGGATCCCTCTAAAATTTCTATAATTTATAGAAAAAAAGTGGTTTATTACATTTATTGACGATCATACGCGTTTATGTTGGGTTTATTTGATGAACAAAAAATTTGAAGTGAAAAATTTATTTAACAATTTTTACACTATGATTGAAAGTCAATTTCAAATCAGAATTGATATTTTACTCTCTGACAATGGGACAGAGTATTTTAACGAGCTCTTGAGTGATTTTTGAAAAGAATTAGTATTTACCACCAATCTACTTATCAGGATACTACTTAACAAAATGACATTTATTGAACGTAAAAATAAATATTTACTCAAAATAGCATGTGTCATAATATTCTCTATGAATATCCCAAAATATTTATAGGGTGAAACTATTTTAACAGCGTCCTATTTAATAAATAGGATGCCTATTAGAGTGTTAAACTTCAAAACACCATTTGAATGCGTAAAAGATTACTTTTCCAAAAATAGATTACATTTGGACCTACTTATTAAAATTTTTAGATATACGGTATATGTTCATATACTAAGTCAATTTCGTCAAAACTTGACCCACGGGCTGTAAATGTGTTTTTTTGGATTATGCTCCATACAAAAAAAATTATAAGTGTTATGATCCTCAAATAAAAAAATTCACGTGAGTATGTGTATATCTTTTTTGAAAAGCAATCCTAATTTACCCAAAATTCTCTTTAGAGGAGAAGCATAAGATTGAAGACAATTTTTGAGATGTTTTTGTCCTATTTGCTGATGTAATTTGGCTTATATAGAAATCACATATTTCGAAAATAATAATGTAATATTCAGTATTTTATTTTTGAATAATAATAATAATAATAATAATATTTATTTATATATATAAAAAAAATATTATATATATATAGATATTATTTTTACCTCCCATTTCCCCCGCTTTTCCTTCCTCCCTCTTCCTCTCTCCCTCTCTTTCTTCCCTTCTCGCTCCTTTCCATTTGGTTGCCTCACTTTTCCCGCCTTCTTTCCGCCAGCTACCTCTCATCCGGAAAATCTTCAAGTGTCGAGCAGAACTTTCCGCCCGATCCGCAACCTTCCCACTTTCCCCAAAACTCTTGTACGAGCTTCGTAGGAGCTTCCGGATTCGAATTCACACTGGTAGGGTGTTTTCCGAACGCGTGAAATATTTCAATTTCGGCTCGGTATAATTTTATTTAAACTTTGAAAATTATTTTGTAATATTAGAAAACTATTGTGGCTATTAATTGCTTGTGATGGTTAGTTTAAAAATAAATTTAATTTAATTATTTGTGTTGTGGTGTTGTGGAGTCGGGAAAATATTAACGTCGTTCTTGTGGTCCGGCTCTTATTATTTAATTCTAGCATATTTGATGTGTCTATGGCAGGTTATGGATCCGTTTTACGAGGAAGTAAACGTCCGTGTTTTAAGGGAGGTTCTGCCGGATTTTCGGTAGAATTCTTCCGAGTTGAAATTCTTAGACAGTCAGTACTAGGGATCTAGATTTAGGATTAATGATCAATTGTTTCAGCGTTTTGATAAATTGTTTTTCATGATTAGATAATCCGTCTGTTCGGCTCGCTCCAACTGAGGCACCGGAGCAGAGCTAGGAAGTCGCCAAAGCTGTGAGTTAAAATCATATATCGGTTATGCACGTGTCATGCATAATTTTTTGAATTGCTATCGTAATTATTTTATTGCAAGTTTAATTATTAATTTATTTATTAATCATATATATTATGCTTTTAATCCCTATTTATGCATGCTCTTTTTTTATCATTGCATGATGACTCGGGATGAGACGACAGTAGAACATAAGAGTTTGATGAGTGTACTGAAATAGGTCCGAGAGTGATGGAAAATGGTAAATAGTTAAATTTGAAAAGTAAAGATTTAAGAATTGCCCTGGTCGAGCATCGCTCTCTAGGCTTAGTAAAGTGTGGTTGTCGGAGGTAAGGTCTCTGATCGAGTTTGCTCTCTGGGCGGCGGCTTAGTTGGAAATGAAGTGTTCAGGTTGGAGGTAAAGTCACTGATCGAGCTTGCTCTCTGGGCGCCGGACCTGTTGGATTAAGAGAGCCGAAAGGCTAAGACAAGTGACCCGACTGGAGGTAAGGTCCCTGATCGAGTTTCGCTCGCCGAGGTTGATCGAGATATTAGTGTTGGAATTAGGGTTCTACTGAAGTACTCCGTCCCGTAGCGTGTGAAAATTATTTTATTTAATTTAAACATGACATGACACGTATGTTTTTATATGACTTAGTATTTATTTCAAATTAAGTAAATGTATTATTGAAGTGATTGCAACTGTTTTTAGATATGATTTTAACTCACTTTCGAGACTGACAGTCTCAATTTACTGTTTTCCAGATTCATGACTGTTAGTTTTCCTGCAACTCTTATCTAGTAACCCGACTCCTTCATCATCAGGTGATGTATTTGATTTGGTATGTAAATTTGTAAATTCTTAGATCTCCGCAATTGAAATAGTAGATGTATCAGTTGTAATTCTTTGAAGTTTCGGGGTCTCGCCTAATTATTCTGGCAGACCGAATTAATTGTGTAAATTTAATGGTTACGAAAATGTGGAATCAATAATATTAATTGACATGAGATTTATTTAAGTCAGTGAGTGTTAGGCTTACTACGGGATTCGGTGGCCTACGCCTACCCATTCCCTAGTGCCGGTCACGGGCACACAGATGGGGTCGTGACAGGTCACTTAGGAGAGTCGAGTCCTTTGGTGCCAAATGAAGAAGTTTCTCGTGCAGGGAGAGAAATATTACAAACTGGAAAAATGATCTAAATTTTAAGCTTCAAGTTTATGCTAGGAAGAGATTTCGCCAAAGGAGTAAAGACCTGAATATCAACTCTGCACAAAACCAGTTTGAAAACTCGAGAAATGGTATTGTAAGTTCAGATAATCCTATTCTAGCTCCTGTTATAATTCCTTCAGCTTTGCCTAATGATTCACCTGTTGATTCTTCAGCAATTCCCAATAATTTTCCAATTATTCATGATCTTGATGTCCTATAGCAATTAGGAAAGGTGTCTGGAGTTGCACCAAACATCCTATAGCAAAATATCTCTCCTACCAAAGACTATCAAAAAATCATAAAGCTTTCACATCTAGGATTTTATACTTGTTTGTTCCAAGGAATATACATAAAGCATTAGATGATCCGAATTGGAAATTAGCAGTCAATAGAGAAGATGAATGTTTAAGAAGTGGTACTTGGAAGATAGTTTATCTACCCAGGAACAAGAAAACAGTAGGGTGTAAATGGGTGTTTACAATAAAGTATAAAACTAATGGAAGTGTTGAGAGGTACAAGGCTAGACTGCTTGCTAAAGGCTTCACTCAAACTTATAGGATTGACTATCAGGAGATCTTTCCTCCTGTGGCTAAAATAAACTCTATTAGAGTCCTATTGTCCCTTACAGTAAATTCAGATCGGCTTTTACACCAACTTGATGTTAAAAATGTTTTTCTTATCGGTGATCTTGAAGAAGAGGTCTTCATGAGCTTGCCACTAGGATTTGAAAAGAAACTTGGGAGTGACAAAGTATGTAAATTGAAAAAGTCCTTATATGGAATAAAATAGTCACCAAGAGCATGTTTGAAACTTTGGAAAAGCAATTATTACTTATGGCTTCCTTCAAAGTCAGGCTGATCACACTATTTTTTATAAACACTCTAAACATGGTAAAGTTGCAATTTTGATTATTTGTGTTGATGTATTTTAACTGGTAATGATAAGACAAAGTTGGCAACCCTTAAGAAAAGACTCGCAAAAGAGTTCCAAATGAAGGATCTGGGAATCCTGAAATACTTCCTAGGAATGGATTTTGCAAGATCTAAAGAAGGTATTTTTTGTTAATCAGAGAATATATGTACTTGACCTTCTTGGAGAAACAGGTTTACTTGGTTGTAGGGTGGCAGAAACTCCCATTGAGCCTAATTTGAAGTTACATGCTGCCAAAGTCAAACAAATAAAGGACAATGAGCAATATTAGAGACTTATTGGCATATTAATCTACTTGTCCCATATGCGACTAGATATTGCTTTTGCAGTTAACTTGGTAAGTTAGTTTATGCACTCACCAGGACCAAAGCATTTTGAGACTGTCTATAGAATTTTGAGATATCTGAAAAGGACTCCTGGTAGAGGCATACTGGTTCAAGAAACATGGCCACCTACAAGTTGAAATCTACACTGATGCAGATTGGGCAGGTAGTGTTACTGATAGGAGATCTACTTCAGGGTATTGCTATTTTGTTGGGGGAAACCTAGTTACTTGGCGAAGCAAAAAACAAAATGTGGTGGCTAGAAGTAGTGCAGAAGCAAAGTTCAGAGCTGCTACCTGTGGAATTTATGAGGCAATATGGATCAAAAGAATACTTGAAGAATTGAACTTTTCTCATTCAGCACTAATGAAAATCTTTTGTGATAACAAAGTTGCTATCTCCGTAGCTCATAACCGAATGCTACATGATCGTACAAAGCATATAGAAGTGGACAAACATTTCATCAAAGAGAAGGTTGATGCTGAAATAATATGCATGCCATACCTTCTGACAACGGAACAAATTGTCGATGTTCTAACATAGGAACAACACATGAAACAATTTGATAAATTAATTGGCAAGCTGGCTATGGAGGACATCTACAAACCAGCTTGAGGGGAAGTGTTGGAAATTCTGTCAATTAGGGATTTAGCTTTGATTCAGCCATATCACAGATATATGCTAGGATTTGTACTTTATGTAAATCTAGATAGTCAACTCTGTAAATTAGGAAAGATAGGCTGCTGTCTATATTTAAATTTAGTTTTCCTTTTTTTTCTATTATTCCTCTCCTAAGTAAAAGAGGACTTTCTACTCATTCAAAAAATTAATCAATACATTTTTTCTTGAATATTTTCAAAGTATCTCCTACATTAAAAGTTCTGATTTGAAATTCTCACACCAAATGTTTATTCAGATGTTAGTCTGAATTGGCACAATGTGAGAAGATCGATTACATTTTCTTCATGCAAGGCTTTATGTGTTTACAATATGGAGAATCTCATTTTGACATCTCCAAAAAAAATAAACCATTTCAATCATGAAATTAAGCGATAACTTGAGAGTCAAGATGCTCAGCTATGACCCATTACTCTCTTCATTCTTTTAGTGTTTGCTTTCAAATGATAAATTAACTCATTGCATACTTCAAAGAGGGAATGTAAAACACAAATACGAATAGAAAATTATTCACCTCCATGCACATGCAAATACACTTAGGTAATGGACCATTCAGTAGGCCTTCAATCAACATTCAGGACAATATAGCAAAGAAACTAATCCAAGAAGCAATTAGATCAGCATCATCTTCTTCATGGTGAAGTGACCCTGGTCGAACTTCACATGTAAAAATCCTACAGAGATGCAGTTTGGTGAGTCCATAGAGTGAATAGAGATCAAAACAGCAGTGATCATAATGAATTATCTATCTTCCAGCTTCTGACACATGCTTGAAAACTTTTCATACCCAGGATCAGAATAGATACCAAGCTTGAGGCCTTTCCCATGTATATAATCAGCAAGAACTTTGATTCCTCATGGAAAGTTTTTATGATCAAGACTAGATGACCCTGTGAAATACCAAAAAATTCATAGTAAGGGATTTGAGATGATTATTAGCTTTCAAAATTTGGACTTCTCCACTTTTTGTGTGTATAAATGGGAGAGGGGAGTAGAGGCTTTCAAATTATTATTCTATGCTGTCTTGTGCAAACAAGTTACTGTATATTGAAAGTCTCAAAATGTCTCTACTCAACTAGTGACATGCTTGTATGCTCCCAGAAAATTGCTCTACTCGAAGAAGAACAAAGAAAAGGAAAGAAAACTCCTATCATACGAAGAAGCATTTTTAATTTTTAGTTAGAAGTAGATAATTTTGTGAAACATTAAAAGTCAATAATGCAACCTACAAATTGATAAAAGAAGTGAATAATATTTCCTAATATATGCATAACTAGATATGTTATAGCTGCTACAAATTATTGGATGAGACATATAATTTGGAAAGGTTAATAGGATTCAACAGACCTTTGCATCTCTCGTTGCAACAGACCAGCAATCATCTGCATCCCATAAAATGGAATAAGAATAAAAGAGAACTAAAATGCTAATCTTCAGAGATCATCTGAAACAATCAGGAATAATACCTATATTGACATACACATAACGTAATCAGCCAAGCCAGTTGAAATAAGTGCATCAGCTGTCAAATGTAAAGTTGGATGTTAGAATTTCTAAAGGAGTTCCTGATAAGGAAAATAAGACATGTAGACAATCCTAAGAGTTTCTAAGTTCAAACTCTATTGTCTACATGTGATTTAGAAACCATATTCGTGTATCAAATTATGATCAATCAATTGCATACAAATATGCATTCAAATTCACTCTAGACATATAGTCATCAATTTTAATGAATAGACTTTCATGAAGCAAGCAACAAATTTCAGGGCATAATTAGAAAAATTCCATCAAGTTTACCATATATGAGGTGCCCTTACACAAACATATTTCTCCAAAACCAGTACATAGGCACCTAAGAATCTGCCCACCCACTCGCAGTATAATGTTCTTCAACTTATTCTTTATTTATTGCTTATGGGATTTTGAAAATGCTATCAAGAGGGTGAAAAAAGGACTGCTAACTCATCCTTTTATCCTCTTCAGCCGACTCAAGTGATTCTTCTTTCATTTCTTCTCTACTCTTTCAACTTACTTGCGTACTCACAGTTCACAGCCACTCAACCATATGAGTTTGAGCCAGCATTCCTCCGACTCTTCTCATTTACTTGAGGACTCCAAAATTAATAACGTATATCCAATTGTAGATTTTTCAACAATGTACCAACATAACACCAGGATAAATGCCAAAAGAAAAGAAAAGAAAAAAAACAACAAGGTATCAAAACTCACATGTTTCCTTGATGACTGTTTCATTGATATTACATGCAAAGAAATTCCAGCTATTCCATCTGTAAGGACACTTGTAAAATACAAAATCAAACACCAAAAAATACAAAATATTTGCACAATCTAAAGATTTTGGCACATGTTATAATTGTTGAGTACACAAAGTTCTTTTTTCTTTTTTGTCCTTTGAAACAGAGGGGATTTAGAAGGGAAGACAGTATTTCTTGATCATACGCATAAACTAAGACCAGTACACTCTCGGAACTTTATGATCCTATCAGTGTCTACATCAATAAACTTATAAAGATTGCGAAATTCATCAGAAAACGCTACTTTGGTATGAAACAAAAATATTTAAATAAACAATAAAGAGAGAAAGATAGAGAGAGAGAGACCCCATTTGAGGAGTTCGAGCCAAACCATTGTTGAGCTGAAAAGTTCCACACTTTGAAGTGTCAAAAATGCTATGAAACAATTTGCTATACCTAAAACTTCCTTTCTCATTGCTATATAAAAGAGGAACTTCTCTTCCTGCAATTGTCACTTTGCCATCATACCTTTAAAAAAAAGAAGTAAAAAGGGAAGAGGGTCTAAATCAAGAGCAAAAGAAAGAGCTCAAGATCTTCCCTCACATCATTCGAATCAACTTTCAATTTGCTTGGACAAGTCGTTTTTGACCACTCGAGCCGAAACTCGACCTATGAGTGTCAAGGGAGGATTCCCCTATAGTTGTAGTTTTTCCTGCTGAACCAATCCATTCAGTTTCTCCCGAAGCCAGAGAGAAAGCCGCGAGGAATATTCTCATCCGTTTGCAGGGACCAAAAACCTATTCGTCTATCGGTAAAAAATAATGGACAATTTCTTTTGGATGTGAGCTTCTCGCCTACTGAAGTGCAAAAAGAAAAGTGAAATACCCATCAAATATAAGAGAAAGAATTGCTTCTTTTCTCCATGAATGATTTTGTGTTTTTTCCTTCAATTTCAAAGCAAAAGAACAAAAGTACAATCAAAACAGAGACAAAAAGATAGTCTTGGAATATTTTAACTATGCTTTGTCCTATTTTCTTCAGAAGACAGCCAGCAATTTGATTATTTTCCACTATTATTATAACTACTGAACATCATTTATTTCCTTAAATTCTTTGATTAGTTTATTAATTTATTTAAACATGGATAAGGCTTCTTTACCAAATGTTAAATGTTTATATGATTTAATTTAGCTAAAACAATACAAATTGTCATCTGCTAAAATATATTAATTAATCTTGCACTTTCTTTTTATTCCAAATTTAATAGGAATAAGCTTCTAATAACTCATAAATTTTATAAGTGGGTTAAATATGCTCTTTTAATTTTTCTTCCTCATTTTAAGTCAAGATCTTGATATTTTAGCTTAATTCCCCTTAGATAAGGGAATTTAAAATAAAATAAAAGTAATTAATTTTTATTAAGGATTAATTATTTTTTAATATTATTATTAATAGCTAATTACTTAGTTATTAAATTTAATTTTAAAAATATTTTTATATTTTTATTGAATTTAACTTTTTAATACAAAGAATATAATTCATTCTAAGGACTAAATTGAACTAAAATGGATATATTTTGAATTAAAATAACTTAAAAGTGTCAAAAGAACCTATTTGGCCCTTTGGCAGTAAACAAACTAAGCATTTCGTGAGCTATTGCTTGATGTTCGACTCGATAAAAGCTCACATGAGTTCGTTAATAGAGACTCATTAGTGTTAAAAAACTAAGTTCAAACTTATCATTACTCGGCTTGTTAACTCGCGAGCTAGTTTGTTTATAAATTTATTAACGTATTGGGGAACTAACTTCCATTAATGGTTGTGTTAAACTCGTAATATTTTTTATTATAATTATTTTATTTTATATATTTATTAATTTATATAAATTAATGTGTGAAAATATTTTTATTTTTATTTACATTATAATTAATTTTTATTATTACATATTTAAAATTAATGGATTTAACAAGATGAAATAAATTATATTATTAAATAAATCAATTGAATTAAAAAATTTGGGTTGAATTTGATAAATAAATTTTAACGAGTTAAGCTTAAAATAAGCTCGAGTTTGTTATTATTTAACTTAAGCTCGATTCAGGTTCGTACAAAACAATAATGAAATAAGTTTAAATTTATTAAAGTTCGATTAGATTTAATTTGTTTACAGCCCTATTTGGCCCACCCTCAAAGTTTAGTAGCTTGTTTGAAGCTTGTTCCAATCCAATAATTTATTAGGTATTCTCAACAAGGATTTTAGACTTTTTACAACAGTATAAGCTATTCTTTCATGACCCTCCACTTGGCAGTGTTTTATATATAATTTTTTAATAAGAAAATAATATATAATATTGATGTGGCATGTTGAAAGAGTACTAATCTTAAATATCAATAACACATGTGATATAAGTTTATGATTTATTTAAATAAAATTGTCATTTTCTTAAAAAACAAACTATTATGCCAAGTATAATACTTATTATAGGTGCTACAAAATAAAAATAAATTTACTATCTTTCTAATAATAATAATAATAATAATATATACACATATATTTTGAAGTGTATAAAAAGATTAATAACTAATTAGTAAAAGAATAATAATTGAAAGAATATGGATTTTAAAGACAATTTAAAGAATTCATGAAGTGTTGAATAATTTATTGGTCTAATAGAATAAATAGAGACAATGCTTAAATTTATATATGTGAAATTTAAAAATAATAAAAAAGATTATTAAAATTTCTAGCATTCTGAATTATAAAAAAATCTATTTTATAAACGTACGAGGACTTATTGGTATAATAAAATAAGCAAAAAAAATATTGACAAGTTATTCTATAAATTTATTTAGAAAAAGTAAAATAGCCAAATATATATATATGTCTCGTATTTTTTTTACTGTAGCATATAATAAATATAAAAAATTTTATAACAATGTGTTACATGATTTAAAAACAGTTAACACACATAAATAAAAGTAACTTATAAAAATAAAAAATTAACAAATAATTTTTATATTAAGCGGGAAAAGACGAACACACAATTCCAACGACAGTAGGAGAAAGAGAGACTTTTAAACCCGATTCATCCACTGCAAAATCTGATATGCTGAACTACAGAACGAAAAAGTGAGATTGTTCCTCACTCGATTTCCACCTGCCCAGCTAGTCGCATCAAAGGCATTCCTTCCGTAGTTGTTTATTAAGAGAGAAGAAGGGAAAGCAGGTCCCTAGAATGGTTTCAGAGTACACAAGTCTGACTTCGATTGGATAAAGAGGTCGAGTTAGGCCAAGAAGGCTAAAGCTGCTAATGAAATTCATAAATGCACTGAGGTTACCCCTTAACTAGCTCTCTAACGGTGATAGGATGAGACACCTCTTTATCTAGATGGACTTTACAGTGTTATTCAGGAGATGATGGCTCTTTGCAAAGTCCCGAGATGCTTCCCTTTTAGATGCTTCGGCCAGTTCTCACCAACACATATCATAAGATTCTTGAAAGCTAGACTCTATTTGACCATGAAGTCAAGGCGCGCTAAATTATGAGGAAGTAGTGGGTAAAGCAAGTCGTTACATTAGAGATTCGTATCTATATTTTGGACTTCGTGATTGAGCCGACCTAAGTTTAGTGATCGAGGAGTTGATGGACCCAGCACTTGGACCTATTAGCTATTTTTTCCACCCAACAAAGAATGGCACTATTCTCATCTCCCGAAGTAGGTGCAAAGAGCTCCAACTCAGTGGTCAATAGAAAATGGTTAAGCGATCACTTCATTAATAGAAAAATCCACAAGGCTTACATTTAAAGATCTATATTAGGCATCAGAAAAGATTGAATACGGGATGAAATTGCTTTTCTAGGCTTTCATTATACGCCATACGAAGCTGACATTACTTGATTCGCCATCTTTTCATTTGCTTTGGCTTTCTTGTTCATATATAGGATGGCATACCTTCTTTTAAGGGTCATGAGTTCTTAGAGTAGAGTTGAGGCTATTTATAAATTAAAATAAAAAAAAAAGATATAAACTAAAAATTTATTCCATTAAACAAATAAGATGATTGTACAATAACATAAGTAAATTACTAGTAATAAATAACTTACTCTAGCTAAGTCATTTGTATTCAATTTATTTAATTTTTTTTTTTATCAATAGCAAGATGGCATCAAAGGGGAAAAATTACCTAACAAACAACATGAGATTTACTCTTTAAAATACAAAGCAAACCTAACAATAACAAGATGTAAAGTGTAATATCCCGAATTTTTATATATTTAATAAATGAGTTATTTTCTATACCCAATTAGTTTGAAATTTTAAGAAATTATTCAAGTAAATTATTTGAGAAATGATTATATTTTGGTCATCCAAAATTTTTCCAAATGCATATTTATATAAGTAAAATTATATATTGAAAAATTTTGGAAGAAATTATAAAGGATGTTTTAATAAAAGAATTTTGAAAAAATTGGTATTATAATTGATTAGTAGTATTAAATTTTAAATTGAAAATTTATTTTGGAATAAGAATTGAAAGTATAATGTTATTTTTGTGGGGTTTTAATGGAAATTTGTGAGCTTGGTATTTTTGTAAATAAATATGTTGGTCAGGGGTATTTTTGTAATTGTGCATTTTCAATAATTCGGATTTGGCCCAAATTAAATAGTTAGGGGCTTAATTGAAGGCTAAAAAGAAGTTTGGGGGTCAAATTGGAATTCTGCAGGATGAAATTGTAAGTAATTAAGAAAGTTGAGGGACCAAATTGTAATAAGGAAAAGTTCGGGGGTCTAATGTCGATATTGAAAGGAAAGAAAATCGGGGAAGAGGAAGAGAAAGAAAGGGAGGAGAGAGAGGGGCGTCATGGTGGACTATGGCGGTGGAGTCGGACTTCCGAGTTCCTCAAGGGCTCTCTTGCGGCCGGAGACGGAAGATCCGGTGGAGAGAGAAAGTAGGGGGCAGCCGCGTTTTTCAGCTTTTCCCGTGAGGATGGACGATCGGAGGACGTATCCCGACTCTCCTCACCAAGCTTCGCGACCGGCGTGGCGATCGGGCTTCGTTCGCGAATCGTGATGAGATCGTCCGCAAATTTCTCCCGGATGATCGGGTGTCGGATCGAAAAATCGAAAGCGGATCGTCCGCCGTCATTGTGAGTCCGATGGTGTGTTCAGATCGTCGATCAGACTCCGGCGGCCGGAGGCGAGTCGACCGAGCGATCGAGCGTCTCGGTAATTTTCTCTGGCCGTTGATCTTAGAAATTCTTGATTTTAAATTTGTGTTTATTGGGTTATATTGAGTATTTGATGATATTTGTGAGTCATAAATAATTGTTTGTCAGTTTGCCTGCCATAGTCGTGTTTTTGTGCTGTGTGGTGGAGTCAGGAAATAGTGAAGTTTGGGGACCCGACTCCCGTTGTTTAAAGTGTTGGACATTTGGAGTGTTTTTCTGGCAGGTCCCGGACCTGTTTTACGGGGGTAACGTTCGTGTTGTAGGGAGGTTCACTGAATTTTCGTGTAGTTCCCGAGTCGAGATTCTTAAGGAATCTAGACCTAGGATCTATTGTAATTGTTTCATCGTTTTGATAAATTGTTTTCCGTGACTAGATTGTCGGTTGCTCGGCCTCCTACCGAGGCACCGAGGCGAGCTAGGAGGTCGCCAAACCCTGTGAGTTAAAGTCATTTAATCTTTGTGCTTAATATGATTATTAGTATCGCAAAATAAATGATTTCACTTGATTATTAATATTTGAAATAATATAAATATTATTATTAGTATGTTATAATAAGACAAACGTTATTATTTTTCCCCTCACAAATTGCACGTTGTTTTATCTTAAATCTTTAATCTTTATTTCCGATATGTGTTGGATGAGTTCATCGGATAATGATATTTATTATATGTGATGATTGCGAATTGGGAAATGTGGCTTGTAGAACATGCCTTTGATGGGTTACATCGCGGTAATGATCATGGACATGTAATAAGATATTTATGGGTTTGCCCACGGTGAGCATGGCTCGGGCTGATTTGAGTAAATTCGCCGGGAGGTAAGGTCCCTGGTCGAGCATTGCTCTGCCTTATTGGATTAAGAGAGCCAAAATGGTCGTTAGAATTTGGGGTTAGGGTTCTCTTGAGCCACTCGTCCCGTAAAAGTAAAAATATATTTTTATTTATTCATTTATTTATTTAATATGGTATGATTATAATATGGATTGTATTTACGTGCATAGTTGATATATTGATTCGAATGATTAATATTTTCTATGAAGAAAGTAATAGGGTATGATTATAGTATGATTTGTATTTATGAGCATGGTTTGATATACTGATTTGAATAATCTATGTTTTTTGAGAAGAATGCAATAGTCCCCAGATTATTTGATTTTAACTCACTCTAGACCGGTCTCATTTTCTTAGTTCTCCATGACTCTTATTCAAGAACTCCTTCATCATCGGGTGATGTATTTGATTTGGTATGTAAATTGGTAAATCTTAGATTCTCCGCAGTAGTAATAGTAGATGTATCAGTTGTAAATTTTATGAGTTTCAGGTCTCGCCTAGTTTTTCTGGCAGACTGAAGTATTTATGTAGAGTGTAGTATTTAAGATAATTTGTGGCTTTAATAATATTAATTTGAGATGAGATTTGTTTAAATCAGTGAGTGTCAGGCTTACTACGGGTTTTGGTGGCCTTAAGCCTACCCATTCCCTAGTGCCGGTCACGGGCCCACGGGTGGGGTCGTGACATAAAGGGCCTAAAGCTTTATAAACTGACACTTCTAAAGATTTTTTAAATTTAGGCGTTATATATAGGGATGGTAAGTCGGGCGAGTATTTGTGGGTACTTGGTCCGACCGAATCCTAATGGGACATACTCAGATAATAATAAACGGATTTGGGACGGATTTTGAAATTTAATTTTATTAGCTGTATCGGGTTCAAGTCATGTTTGAATTTGAACTTACGGGTACCCATTATCCGAAGACGATTATATTAAAATTTATTTATTATATTATATTTTTATTATTTTAAATATTATTTTAAATTTTACTAAATTTATGTTTGGATTATATTAATATATTGAATATTTATATTTGTTTAATTTATATTTTGTACTTTTTTGTTTATATTAATTTTTACTATATATTTTAGAATTTAATTACTATAAACGAATTTGATAAATGTGTATCTATTTAATTACTCGAATGTTTATATAAACGGATAGGATACCCGCTACCTATTTAAATATCCATAGATATATTTAATAATTAATTAATATAAACAAATTTTAATTGCATCCGAAGTATTCCTATTCGGATTTGTGATGGGTTCGGATAACAAAAAAAATTTCTCAAATAAGTTTAGGATAAATTCAAGTACACATATTTTAATCGAGTTTGAATTTGAACATCCTTAAATAAACGGATTCCTTAACCCTTCCAATTCATATTATAAACAAAGAGTTTGGCCTAAAAGCCCAACGTAAAGATGAAACATAAGCCTACAATAGAAATGAGAAATTGAAAATGCCCCTAGATTGTCTTTTTCCTCGAGCTGGAGACTTCCATTGGTGGCCGGCTAGACACTTCCACTCCGATCGAGGGGCAAAATATTAGGTTAAGATATAAAACTATTTTATTAGCACAAATACCGTCAAAATAATGAAAATGGTTTTCTATTTAGCCACAAAAGATGAAAAACACCAAAACAAATAGTCACCAGAGTGAATATGCTTGCTTCCAACATATGTGGTATTTAAACAGGCAAAATTGGCTATGGTTTTCAAGGTCCAACACCAACACCCTTGCATCAACAATCTTTCTTTAACCTCCATAACCACTGATAGACAATATCCTACAAGACTTTGGAAAATGCCATACTCGACTAACGCCAACAAGATGTAGTCGATAAAAATAAAACCAACCAAATAAAGACATTAAAAGAAAAAACCAAACAACCAACTATAGATGATTTATTTGAAATAAGAACACTCAAAATGTACACAAACGACATATACAAATAGAAAAAATAAGTGTCTTATAGGGTAAGCTTTTGGTAGCAAAGACTATTAAAGTTTATCCGCACCATAACCCTAAAGATCGAATACTGTCAATTAATAAAAAAGAAAAATTCTAAAAAGAGGAAATTTTCTTTTTTTCTTATACTATTTTAGTACATTTCTTTTATAGAAATAGAAATATGGTATTTTGATATAGCAAATTATTACTTATTTATTATATTTTATTTTGAATAAATTCAAGAGAATAATATTGTTGTATATAATATTATTTAGTAAATAGTATTATGTACTCATTATTTATAATAAACATAAATCATTATCATTAAAATAGTTATTAATAATATTATGTAAATGAATTTTTTTTAATTTTGTTTATAGTTCAGTTTCATATAATTTTCTGAATTATTTCATTTTTCTTTTCAAAAAAGAAAAGCACGAATGTAATTTCTAAAGCGACATAGTTTGGGAATTAATTGTGCTCAACATGCCGATTATAGCATGAGGTCTTTTTTTAAGGGTTTGTTACCCAAAGTTGGTTATAATAAATATTTTCTTAGTTTCACAGAAAGAGACAAATAAATTCGTTATTGTCATAGCAACATATTTTTTTTATTCAAAAAAGTACCTCTTGAATATTATTGAAAGTTTATCGTCATAAATTATGAATATAAAAATATGGTTATTTTATCATAGAATTTGCAATTATAAATTATGAATATAAAAAGTAGTTTATTATAGTGAGAAGGTACATTTTAGCCTCTAATTGTTGCTCTATGGTATAAATATACTTCTCAAGTAATTTTTGGGACATTTAACTTGAAAATTATATTTTTTAGGTTATATTAGCCCTTGGTAAGCAAATGGTATATATCACCGTTTATAAAAATTGAGTTAGACTAAGAACCTAAGAAATTAAAACAATAGATCTAACTCATCTTCTTTCCTAACCTCTTTTTTCTTTTCTTTTTTTTTTTCTTAACCTCTCTTTATTTTTAATGAAAATTTTCCTTTTTTACAAAAGATAGTAATGGCACCTAACTTATACTCTGCAAATTAGAAAAAGAAAATTGAAAGTTGCTTTACATACACAATGATAATTCAAAATGTAAATCATCTCCTTAACAAAAAAGAAGAAGTTGATGCGGTTCTTGATATTATTACTGCAATAACTCGTTAGATAAAATTTGGGTTAGAATTGGAGAGAGCATATTTGAGTCAATCAACGTCAAGAAATATTGGAAATCATCAATCTTGGTAGTGAACTTTGCTAACTTCTTTGATTTCTTATTCCTTCATTTTTTCTTTTTGTCCCAAACTTTAGATCTCTTTATGTTGTCCAAGAATAGAGAAAAAAAGAAAAATTAAGGTAATCTCAGTATCCATTTTTCGAATCTAGATATTGAAGGAATTATGAAAAACCTGATGATAAAAGTTACTACCTTTCTCAAGTCTCGAAAATTGAGGAATGACGAATACGAGTAAAGAATTGGAATAATTGAACTTAAAATTACTTTTCTAGAATTAATTTAGACCTAATTGATAGACAAATAAAATTTGAGATATAAAAAGACAATTTTCAAAAGTTTAGGGACTAAATTGTTAAAAAATTTCTAACTTTTGCTTCTTAGAGCCAATCGGCTCTGTGCACAGCCGAATTGGCTCTATGGACAGGAGATTGGCTCTACACAGGGCTAATTGGCTATTTTTTAAATCGGAAGCCGTTTTATGTATATTTTCGATCTAAAATGCTAAAAATTAGTAAAAATAAGTTTCTATAAGGTATTTATGATAATAATTGGGATTTGTAAATATTATTAATGCTAATTATTTGAATATAAAATTTAATCTCTTTTTATTTGATATTAATATAATAAAGGGGAGGAAATAATTACAATTTATTTTTTAAATAATTGAATAATTATCAGTTTTTTCTAAGATTTTCTAACCCTACTCCTATAAATAGAATAACATCGCCTAATTCTAGGACTAGCTACATTGATTAATTACTAAAGCAAGAATCCATTAATTAATTACTAGAGCAAGAATCCTCAAAAGTTTTCTAGCTACATTTATATATACAGAAGCCCTTAGCAAGCCACTAAAAAAGAGCTACCAAATTAGAAAACCTATTGAAGAATGACAAAAACTTTTCTGAAATTCCAAAAGCAGAACTGGATTTCCAACCACTCTTTGATTCATCAACATCTCCAATTGTTTCTTATATACATATATATATTTTTATAGATACATATTAGGAATTTTTTTAATGTTTGTCCCACATGATTAGACTAGAATTCATTTCTATTTAACATGTTGATTTTATTGGGTCTTAAATATGATAATTAGAATACTTAGGGTTTCGAACTTGATTTGATCGGATTTTGAATTTGTATTAGTTAATGGTATATATAATTAGATTATATTTCCATTCTTTTGTTGATTTTACATATTCTAACTAAATCTTTTACCCTTTATGCATGTGAAAATCGGTTCTAGGCATGAAAAATCAAAGAAAACAGCAAAAAGCCACCCGAAGCCCTTAGAGCCGATCAGCTCAATGCAGAGCTTATAACCAAGCTAGACTAGGTGGGCATTGTATATGATTAATTAGTAAGTTAGGATAATAACTTTGAGTATGGGTTGGGCTTTAATAAAATGGGCTATATTTAGATGGACCTCACATATTATAGTGCTTGATGTGTAATATATAATCGTTGCATTTATAGAGAATAGTCTATTAAACAATAAAATTAAAGACAGATATACACAAATAAAGAAGTTGGCTTCCAGATCCATCTCTGGATTTATGACGTAAGCTTCCTTATAGAATCGAGAAATGTCACTCATTAAATTACTCGGGTGGTGACTCACATCTCCGTGCTAGTCTCTATGGCTAGTTAGCATGTTCCCAATTAGATTGAAAAGTTTTACAATATTATAGTCACTAAAGACACTTGGGTGCGCGGCCGAAAACTCCACATACAGGTATATACTTCATTTTGTGCTTTATCTTATATTGTCTTTATAATGCTCGCAAAGTGTTTGTTGTAATGGCCGAATAAGAATTAACTAATAATATCATATTTTTTTCATATTAATTTCTAAAATGATGTTATGCTATTGATATTTTTGGAATTGATTTCTAGATATTTCTATTAATTAGATTTAATTTTTTAATTCATGGGTATTATTTAATTAAGGTGAAGAATTCTTTTAATGAAATTTGTAATTTTTTTGATATCAAAGTTGTATTCACGGTGAAATTAATTTGTATTAGCAAGATAAATTTGTTTTGCATTTGTGGTGAATTGAGTTTGTATTATAAAAATATACTTATATGAAGATTTTTATTATTTCTCTGGTATATGATGAAAGAAAATGAATAATCATATAGTATTTTATTCAAAGAGAAGGTAGACAAATTAAGGAAAATGTGATTATTGTTTTAAATTCAATTAATTTTTTTTAAAGAGATAATAAAATTATTATTAAATTAATCTTAATTAGCAATATCAATGTATAAAAGAAGAAGCCAATTTAACATAACTAACCATTGCAATGGTCCTTTATTTATCCAACTGAGGTTTTATAGACAGTGTTATATGCCATTTGCTTATCATTTTGAAAGAGGGGCTAATTTAACTGGAAAAATATAATTTTTGATTTAAATGTCCCAAAAATTACTTAAATGGCATATATATGTTGCAAAGAGTAAACATTAAAGATTAAATTGTACCTTCTCCCTTTATTATATAGCTTACAATTGATTAAACTTTGACAAAAGAAAAAAGAATATTTTCTGAATGTTTAATTTGCATCTCATTTATTGGAAATTGAATAGTCATTTGAGGCGTGAAAAAAGCATGCCTACGCTCTTAAGATTTGATTTTATCAATATTTACATTGTTATATTAACTAACCTTAATTCTTTTTAACTTAATACATATTTAGATATCTAAATTTTGGTTATTTAATTTTTTTAACTTTTAATTTTTTATCTAATTTGATAGATATATCACACCATATTTATGAGCACTTATTTTTCGAATTCAAATATCGAGGGAATTACGAAACATCCAATAATGAAAGTTACTGCCTTTCTCAAGTCTTGGAAGATTGAGGACAGGTGAATCCAAGTTAGGATTGAGAATAATTGAATCAAAATTACTTTTCTAGCATCGATTTTGACTCAATTGTCAGAAAAAATTAATTTTAAGGGGTAAAACAACAGTTTTCACAAGTTTATAGACTAAATTGCCAAAAAATTTTGCTCACGAAGCCAATCGCCTCTGCATGCCGAATCAGCTATGTGCAGAGCCGGTTAGCTCTACACAGTGCCGATTGGCTATTTTTTGAGATTTGATGTCATCTTTTGCATATTTTTTTTGACTTAAAATGCTAAAATTGACGAAAAGAAGTTTCTGGAAGTGATTTGTGATAATTATAGATATTTTTAGTGATAATTATTTGAATATAAAAGATTATATTTTATTTTATTAGATATTAGTCTGATAAAAGGAAAAAATAATCGATGATTTTTATTTTAAATAATTAACACTTATCTAATACATCTAAGGTTTCCTAATTCTACTCCTATAAATAAAACAATATGTTATAGGTCTAAGGTTAGCTACATTTATTAGGCAACCAAACCTCCATTAATTTAAACGTCCATTTAAGGAGAGAGTTTTAGGAAACAGAGAGAGAAGTCACTAAGAAAGAGCTTTGAATTAGGAAAGTTTTTCTTTAGAATGATAAAATATTTTATCAACCTTAGACAACACTGGATTCTCATCCTTCAATTCAACCACCTCATTATCCCTAGAGATTCACAGATTAGCAATCTATAGTGACAACCTAAGGGTTCCCCAAAATCCAGCATCATCAACATCTTTTTCTCCTTTACTGGTTTTTTATTTTATTTTTATGATTCTAGAAACATGTTAGGATTGATTTCAAATGCTTTAAATATCTTTATGTGACTAAATCTAGGGTTTTAATAGTTTTATGTATCTTTATGAAGTTTATGTATACTAGGTTTTGAATATGATAAAATATGAATGTTTTGAATTTTGAATCTGATAATATGAATGTCGTGGGTCTTGAATATGATAATATGAATGTATTGGATTTTGGATTTGATAATTGGAATAGTTAGAGTAGTATGTTAGATTTATGGCTCTTCTTTAATAATTATGTGATTACATCAAGTTTTTAGGGCTGCATGATTAAAATCTAGAATCTATTAATCTAAAGTTTTATTTATCTTCTATCAGTTTTTGCTTTCTAGGGTTTGTATTATTTTATATCTCTAGTTTAATTTATTTTGTTTGTATGTCCTTTACCTTTTTTTTTTTGTTTTAATCTTGTTTTAATCTTTTGTACATGTTAAATTGGCTTTAGGGTGAGAGGATCGAAGAAAAGATGCAAACTCGGCCGTTACCAAGCCCTAGAGCCCATCGGCTCTGTGCAGTGCTGATTCGGCTCTACATCAATTTGGCCCTATTTTCATATTTTTATGCGATTTTAGGTGATTTTTGTACACTATAACTTAGTTTATGCATTTTGGTTGATTTTTAGCTATAGGAAGATTATAATAACTAGATTTAATTTTTCTGCACTTTATTTTTACTTTATTTTTTATGTAAGTCAAGTATTTGCTATTTGATTGCCTAATTAATACTGGACATATAGACATTAGTCATTAAATTGGACCGAACATGAAAATTGTAGTCCATTAGGTTAATGAGATGCCTAAATTTAAAATTCATATAGACTTATTAGGTTTTTCCATGCTTTAACTGAATGAATTGGGCCATATTATATTTAAGATCATTCAACTGGAGTTTAGTATAAAAGATAGTCCATTTAGGTTTAAAGGCTGGAATAAATGCATAATTTGTAGTTGGGCTAGACTAAGTAAGCCTTGTACATAATTAAATAGTTAAGCAGGCTAACAAAATAAATATAGGCTCGGTCTAATAAAAAATAGGTTAGAGTTATATGGACCTCACATATTGTAGTGCTTGATGTGTAGAAATATTTATGTTGCATTTATAGGAAATTTCTCATTAAATAATAAAATTAAAGACAAAGATGCATAAATAGAAAAGTTGGCTTCCGGATCCACCTTTGGATTTGTGGCGTAAGCTTCCTTATGGAATTGAAAAAACGCCACTCATTAATAAAAGTGTCTATGTGAATTACTCGGGTGGCGGCTCCCATCTTCGTGCTAGTCTCTATGATTAATTAGCGTATTCCCGATTAGGTTGAAAAGCCTTCCAGTGCCGCTAAAGACACTTGGATGCGCGCCCACAGTGGCGACTCTGTTTGGGATAAGAGAACCTGATTCTAGTGTATTTTTATCTTTAATTTTATTATTTAACGAGTGACTCTTGCATCACTACACTTCCACACATTGTGTACTTTGGTCCCTGTAACCGCGATGGTGTTGGTTAGTAGTTCTTTGGTTCCACTTGAACCTTTGAATTATGGCATTAGCTAACCATCACTCATAAGTAATGAGCAAGTTTCCTTCGTTGTATGGACTTTTGAGTGGGGAGACGAGCAAAGCAAGGATACTTTTTGCTTATAGGAGCCTTTTATCCTTACCTAAGACTTAGGTTATGGTAATGACAGTAGCAATTTCCTTTAGGAACTTTGTTGCTTGTTATTTGAGATGTTCTCTTTGTAAGTACTCACATATTGGAAAGCTTTGACCCAAGAACATGTGAAATTAGGCCTTAGGCCCAAAATATACAAGCTTTATACTTATTTTTAAAAATATTGCCTTATTTATTTTAAATTTGCTTTGAGAGATTATGGCTTGTGCATTAGCCTACTATCCCTTCTTGGTAGGAAGCCTTGGCCCAAAATTCTACGGGAGAAAGACTCGCCATGAACCGTGTATAGTAGAAATAAGGTTGGAAGGGATGCTAACCATCACTCATAAGTAATGAGCAAGTTTCCTTCGTTGTATGGACCTTTGAGTGGAGAGACGAGCAAAGCAAGGATACTTTTTGCTTATGGGAGCCTTTTATCCTTACCCAAGACTTAGGTTATGGTAATGACAGTAGCAATTTCCTTTAGGAACTTTGTTGCTTGTTATTTGAGATGTTCTCTTTGTAAGTACTCACATATTGGAAAGCTTTGGCCCAAGAACATGTGGAATTAGGCCTTAGGCCCAAAATATACAGGCTTTATACTTATTTTTAAAAATATTGTCTTATTTATTTTAAATTTGCTTTGAGAGATTATGGCTTGTGCATTAGCCTACTATCCCTTCTTGGTAGGAAGCCTTGGCCCAAAATTCTACGGGAGAAAGACTCACCATGAACCGTGTATAGCAGAAATAAGGTTGGAAGGGATACTTTGTATAATGACTTTGTGTATGCTAAACCTTTCTCTTTATTCTTTTGCATAGCACGAGCATCATGCTTCCCATGCATTGCATGCATCATACTAACACCTTATTTTTTAGCCATATAGATTTTTCACCTTTGGTTTGGAATAAACAAGAGGATGGCAAGCTAGAATGGATATTAAAAAGGCCCTTTTTACCAACAATCAAAACAAGGGCCCAAGAAGTAGCATTTCAGAAGTTGAAATAAAGATAGCCCACAAGGAAGACATTGAAGCTATCAAGACTCCAATAATGTCTAACATAAGGATTATGATCTGAGAGAAACTCCAGCAAGCTTTGGCTAAGATTAGATTTTTGAGAAATATACAATCTAAAAGACTACTACTGCCCCCACAACTACTACTCATGTGTGCAAGCACGTGGTGAGCACCTCTGGAATTTAGATGACTACATGCTAGAACAAGCTAAAAAAGAGTCTGCTCTTACTGCAAAAGCTATTACAGAATTTAAGATTTTGCATGATCTGGCTAAAAAGCTCGATAAGATGCAAGATATGCTAAAAGGTCAAGGTTTATATTCGACCTTTGTTTTTGATGAACTGATGCTAATTGGAAAAGAGAAGTTGTCTCCTACATTTTGTATGCTTGAAATGCATAAGTTCAATGGAACCGGATATCCAAAGGTGCACTTGAAGCAATATGCTACTATCATGAATACTACTCATTTTGGCTAAGATCTAAATCATCAAGTCATTTATACTATTATTAGAAGGGCTAACTTTGAATAGGTATTATTGTAACACCCCCATCACATGTTAACCAATAAACATTAGCTAGGAAGCATACAAGCGTCGTAGAATATATACTACAGGTAGATAGGTCAATATGTAGGTTGTTAAGAATCCAGACACAAGGTTATTAACATATAAACATATGATTATACTTAAACATCATTTAACAAGTATTACAAACATCTTCTTATGCCTTATAAGGCATACTTCCATATATATCATATAACTGCATATAAAAATGCATCAGGAGGAGACTTCACAAAACTGGCCCAACTTGACAGAACTGCTAAAAGCTAAACTTCGCATACAACCAACGGATGCACTACTATTTACAAACCTGAAAAGAAAAATTTTGGAGAGGGGTGAGCCTCCAGCTCAGTAAATAAATAATCAACATAATCTATATCACATACACTTAATACAATTTCCACCCAATCACATAACTTTCCATGATATTCATAGTTTAGGTATAAAGTCATACCATTCTACTCAATTCATTACAACCATCATAGAAGAAATACAATTCAACAATTATGGTTAGTTCTCACGGCTTGTGGATCCCCTTTAATGTGCTGCTCCGCCTCATCCTCACATATCACACACGTAAGCTGCTCCGCCTCATCTCACATTATACACTTTTATAGCCTCTCTAGGCTTTAGCCTCCCAAGGCTTTATATATATATA
The DNA here is from genome assembly GCF_019578655.1 of Ricinus communis. Taxonomy (NCBI): domain Eukaryota; kingdom Viridiplantae; phylum Streptophyta; class Magnoliopsida; order Malpighiales; family Euphorbiaceae; genus Ricinus; species Ricinus communis. The sequence continues at coordinate 29,009,842 of NC_063261.1, read as the reverse complement.
TGTTTTTTTCACAGGGGAATCCACCATTCACATGCACATATGCACTTAACATCACAATTCAATCATTTCACTTATATCATATTTCAGCAATAACAATTGTTCCACTCAACACCAATCATTTCCATCTCAGTCATTCAAACATAAACAATATTAAGCAAACGCAACCATTTGCGGAACATTTGATTAAATATATGAACATAGCAAATATTAACTATTTACTTACTCAAAATATACTTATTCCTTTAGCATATAAGAACCTCCTTTCTCCACAACTTCCTTTCCAGGGCCTTTGAGTACTGTCAACACATTCATCAATTCACATTTCATGCATATTACAAATATTCATGTAAATGCGAGTTCTAATGCATTACAAGATCATCCCCTCTCTAATTCATAGGTCTAACTCTTCCTCTAAGACTCTCAATTACTGTTTTAATATCCTATAAACATTTTCCATCTAGTTAAATACCAATTTAACTCAAATTAACATCAATAAATTGCATAAAACTAATCTCCAACATTTCTGTTTTCTAGACAGAATTTAGTACCAAGGTATATTTATTGCTGGGCAAAATTGGCTTAATACAAAAATCTCATATTAAATAGACATATCCATTTATGCGTCTAGTTTCATCTCCAAGAAGAATTACTCAATTCCGACTTCTATAGATTTAATTATTTTCAAATTACTGAGCAAGGGTCATACAGCTAGTTGTACCCGAGCAGCAATCTGTTTGCTCAATTTAAGTAACCAAAACGGCAAAAATAGCAAAATCACAAAACTACAAAGTTATAGAGGACTCTTTAAACTTTCCATAGACACCAATTAAGCTTAATTTGGACTTATATAACCCATGTTATGCCTAACATACAGAACATCAAGGTTGCTGGAATTTTGACAGTTTTCTATCTTAACATACTTAAACTTAAATCAAGCTTAATCTTTATGCAATCATTCAATACTCTACTAATTCATGATAATCAGACCTTTAATTAATCAATGAGAGCATCAAATGAAGTTTTTCCAATTTGTAATCAAGAACCCTAATGACAAATTAATAACACTCAAGTAACAACTTACCAATTTCAGCTTTTGGGTTGCTAATATGCTTAAATCCTTTAGCTTTAGCTTGGCTCCTTCAATAGTTGGTAAAATCCTATCTTAATCTTAAGTTTTTCTAGGTATTTCACTCCTCTCTCTTATTCCAAATTTTGTGTTTTTGGCCATGTACGAATTTTAGAGAAATGAAGAGGTAAAATGAGCTTACTCATGGTTCCAATTTCCAATATTCCTCTCTTAATGCCACCACCTACTAAACTATTTTATCACCCTAAATTAATTCTTACTAACCATATATAGGTACTAACTTTTAATTGTATCTTTTAAGTCCAATCTATTTACCCAACCTTCAACTATTGGTTCAATTAAGTCTTAAGGCTTAATACACATAACCCAAGTACTTAATCAACTTATCTAAATTAATAATCTAATATCATGCTTCTTATTCTCTACTTATAATTAATATATATATGTTCTCATAAAATAAAAATATCATTGATATACCATCATATGCCCAATGATTAAATGTAAATGCACATAACATGGATGATGAGAAAATGCAGGCGTTACAATTATGGTTTGGAAATGCTCATCAAGTCTAATTGGAAAAAGCTTTGCGATGCTTTTGTGCAACAATATGACTACAATGCTTACCTAGAAGTCTCTATAAGATATTTAAAATCGACGAAGCAAAGGTCTAATAGATCTTTTCTGACTTCTTGACTAGCTAGAAAAATAGAGCAGTTTTAATAAAGAATAGGCCTTTTGAAAATGATCAAGTTCAGATATAATCCGAAATAATCTCCTATCTTGGGTGGAAAGATTGCAAATGATGAATCCCAAGACCTTCGTGAGCTTGTACGATGATGGCTTACAAGTAGAAGACATTGAATATCCTAAAGCTAGTGGAGCATGGAAAACTTTGAAGCTATAGATTGAAAAGCTACCATATGAAGATGATGAAGCTTCACAAGATTCAACTCTCAATTTTTTTTAAAACAAAAACATGATTATGATTTTAGGATTAATGAAATAACTGTGATCTTTGCTTATTTGATGTTTATCTTAATGATATTTTGCATGATAATTATTATTACATGAGTATATTTAACATTAATTCTATTTGAATTGGTTTATTTAATCTGGGTATAGTTGAAAATCTTAGGTATATTTCTACCATACATAATATAACTCTTGAAGAGAAAAAAATTGAGAGAATAAAAAAAAGAAAAAGAAAAAGAAATAGATAGTATTTGATACGCACGATTGAATTCAAGGTAGCACATTGGGGGCAAAGCAGGAAGGCCAAGTTCAACCCTCATTACATTAATTACAACCTTAAAGCAATGACCTCTAGATTAAAGATTAATGTTCTAATCCCGAAACATGCAAGGCTCATTACATTGACTTTAGAAAGAAATTTAGATCGAGCTAGAAAACTTCCACATTAAAAAAAGAAAAGATTAAACTTGAAGATACTGAAAGGAGTTCAAATCTTAGGGGCAATAAGTTCACAAGTCAATTTATACTGTTTCAGATACTATCTTTTGAAAAAAAAAAGGAAAACAAACCTACTGACTAGAGGATCTATATAAGTTAGTTAGGCAAAAGTTAAGAAAATAAAAGATGAGAGAAAAATATTCAACTAGAAAATCCGAAAGGACTAGTTGATAACAAGAGTAGTATTATGTGATGTACTCGTTTGTGCCCTTATTAAATGGACGAAATTTGATTAAAATTTTTGTTAATTTTGCACATTGGGTTTCATTGCGTGTGCAACCAAAAGGAGAAAACAAAATAAAAAGAAGAGTCTATGAGACCTAATGGAAGCAAGATCATTTTCTTGTAGCACTTAAGTCTCCATTAGTTGACATCACACTTAATCAGCAACCCACAACCTCTCAATCTTGTCTAAAAATCACACCTCAATGGGAAACTTCAAAGTCAGGTGGATATTCGAGAATAAGCTATTAATGACAGAGCCTAGATGAGGTATGGAAAGTAGATTCTCAAAGTCCTGGCAAAAGAACACATACCACGTATATTCAAATAGTGATATGTTAGATCTTCCACCAAGGACATTGGATCGGGGACAAACGCCTACGAAAAGATCGTTTGGACTTAAGAAAAGGCCGTTTGGATTTATCCATGGTTTGTTTATTCCTTATTTCGAAAATCCTATTTCGTTCAAATCCACCAGATAAAGGTGTCTGGCAGGCCCTTCATCTAGTCAACTCAATCCTTACCAGTGACGTCAGCTCCTAGCTTGATAGCACTGCGAGTTCACAAATGTTTTGGCTCATATTTTGTAATGTCTCTTAGAACTACCACTAGTTGGATCTTCTCGTGCAACCAAATCTGCAAAAGGAGAAAATAAGAAAAGAGAAAATAAAAAAAAAGTATAAAGAAAAGAATATACTAAGTTACGAATCCGAAAGGGTGGCTTAGGCAAAAAAAGAATCTACTAAGTTGAAAACCCGAAAAGGCAGCTTAGGCAAAAGTTAAGACATTAGCTTGCTAAGTTGAAAACCTAGAAGAGCAGCTTAGGTAAAAGTTAAGGTGTAAAAGTATAAAAAAGGAAAGATTTGGTTACTATCTGTATGAGATTGTCACGGAGACAATTGTTATTGTACAAGTATCAGTACAATCCCCAGGCAAAAATATTCAGTCTTCGCATGCTTGAGTTATCTCTAAATCTACACTTTTATCGTCACCATGACTTTTAGATCTTTAATATGAGTCAATTACAACTTCGACTATTAGGCTCTAGGCTATGTGCCCGAAGAGCAGACGATTGAGCTTTTAAAGTATCAATGTTGATGGGCACCAAAACACCTCTGTCCAAGCTAAAGGATATGTTACATGTCATGCATAACATGCATATCATGCACCCCCTATTATTTTTGCTTAATGTAATCTTTATACACTTTTATATATACCACTAACCTGTAATAGGAAAATAAAGAAAAGTTCGATAGATAAGAATCTCGTTGCAACAAGTGTTGATCTATACTCAATTTACTTTCCAAAGTAAAGCTCAAAAGTTTACAACTCGAAGCAGAAGATGATTAGCTCATTCCCCAAAGCGGAAAATCAGCTTACTTCCCGAAGCGGAATATCATCATACATCCCGAAGTGGAAGATCACAAACCTATTTCCTGAAGTGGAGAATTAGTTCAAGTTTTGAAGGACAAGTGTACTTCTTGAAGTAGAAGATCCCTAAGTGGATATCCAATTTACTCAAAGTAGAAGATCCCGGAGTAGGAAAATCATTATTCTTCATCCTCAAGAAAAAATTATTAGTTTAATACCCGAAAGTGGGAAAATTTAACAAATCATAATCCGAAGTGGGAATTACAACATAATTACATCCTAAAGCGAAAAGCTGTAAATACAAATCAAAGTTATTGGTGGTTCTCAAATCAACGGGCATGGTTCCCAAAATTAGCGGGTGTGGTTTCCAAAACGATGGGCGTGATTCCCAAATCATCAAGCATAGTTCCTAAAATCATAAGGCTTGGTTCCTAAATTAACAAGCGTGGTTCCTAAATCAACAAGCCTGGTTCCCAAATCAACGAGGGTGGTTCCCAAATCATAGAGTGTGGTTCTCAAAATTAGCAGGGGCAGTTTCCGAATTAACCGACACAATCCCAAAATCAGCGACCGTGGTTCCTAAATCAACGGGCATGGTTCCCCAAATGAGACGGGTGTGACCCCTAAATCAAAGCCAGATAGAAAGTCTGCACCAACATGAACCTACAAAGTGTGGCTTCAACTATAATTATTTTGAGGGGAGGTCTTCAAGATGTATCGGGTGTGGTCCCTAATTCAAAGTTAAATAAAAAGTCTGCACTAACATGAGCCTACGAAGTGTGGTTTCTATAGCTCACATTCATATCATTTTACCGTATCCTTGATTTTTATGCTTTGTCTGAATTTATTTAAAGTTTATTTGCATAAATCTCGATAAACCGGGGGAATTGTCTGCATCTATTTTCTGGATCTAGATATCAATAAAATTACGAAAAGCCCAATGATAAAAGTTACTGCCTTACCCAAGTCCCGAGAGATTTAGGACGGGTGAATCCAAGTTAAGGTTGATAATAATTGAATCAAAATTACTTTTTCTAACATTGATTTGGACTCAATTGTCGAAAAAATTAACTTTGAGGGATAAAATGATAGTTTTTGCAAGTTTAGGGACTAAATTGCCAAAATATTCTAAATTCTTTTGCTCACTAAGCCAATCGGCTCTTTAGAACTGATCGGCTGAGCATACAGCCAGTCGGCTCTACACAGTACCGATTGGCTATTTTTCGAGATTTAATGCCCTTTTTTGCATATTTTTTGACTTAAAACGCTAAAATTGATGAGAAGAAGTTTCGAGAAGTGATTTGTGATAATTATTGGATATTTTTAGTGATAATTATTTAAATATAAAAGATTTTATTTTATTTTATTAGATATTAATCTGATAAAAAGGAAAGATAGTCAATGATTTTTGTTTTAAATAATTAACACTTATCTAGTACATCTAGAGTTTTCTAACCCTATTATTATAAATAGAATAATATACTCTAGGTCTAAGGTTAGCTACATTCATTAAGCAACCAAACCTCCATTAAATTAGACATTTGTTTAAGCAAAGAGTTTTAGAAAACCGAGAGAGAAGTCACTAAGAAAGAGCTTTGAATTAAAAAAGTTTTTCTTCAGAACAATAGAAGATTTTCTTCACCCTAGACAATAATGGATTCTCATCCTTTAATTCAAATGCTTTATTATCTTCAGAGACTCGCAGATTACCAATCTACGGTGACAACTTGAGAGTTTCCCAAAATCCAGCATCATCAACATCTTTTTCCCCTTTACTGGTTCTTTTGCTTTTATGATTCTATAAACATGTTATGATTGATTTTAAACATATTAGGATTGATTTCAAATGCTTTTTATATCTTTATGTGATTAAATCTAAGGTTTGATTAGTTTTATGTGTCTTTGTAATGTTAATGTATACTGGATTTTAAATTTGATAATATGAATGTCCTGAGTTTTGAATATGATAATATGAATGTATTGGGTTTGGTATATTATAATTGGAATAGTTAGAGTAGCATGTTAGATTTATATCTCTTCTTTAATAATGTTGTGATTGCATCAAGTTCTTAGGGCTGCATGATTAAAATCTAGAATCTGTTAATGTGAAGTTTTATTTACCTTTTGTTAGTTTTTGCTTTCTAGGTTTGTATTATTTTATATTTTTGGTTCAATTTAATTTGTTTGTATGTTCTTGGTCTTATTTTTTCAGTTTTAATTATGTTTTTATCTCTTGTGTATGTTAAATCGGCTTCGGGGTGACATGATTGAATAAAAGATGCAAAATCAACTATTACCAAGCCCTAAAGCCGATCGAATCTGTGCAGTGTGTGCTGATTCGGCTCTGCACTAATTTTGGCCCTATTTTCAAATTTTTATTCAATTTTTGACAATTTTTGTATACTGTAATTTAGTTTATGCATTTTTATTTTGATTTTTAGTTGTAGGAAGTTGTAATAATTAGGTTTAATTTTTCTACAATTTATTTTTACTTTATTTTGGATGTATGCCAAATATTTGTTATTTGATTACCTAATTAGAACTGGACATCTAGACATTAGACCTTAAAATTGAACCCAGCATGAAAATCGTAATCCATTAGATTAATGAGATAGTATATTGGACCTAAATTTAAAATCCATATAGACTTAATGAGTTTTGTCATGCTTTAATTGAATTAATTGGGCCACATTAGATTTAAAATCACTCGGTTGGATGTTACCATAAAAGATAGTCCATTTAGCCTTAAAGGCTGGATAAATGTATAATTCGTAATTGGATTAGACTAAATAAGCCTTATGCATAATTAAATAATAAAGTAGGCTAACAAAACAAATATAGACTAGATCTAATAAAAAAGGGTTGATTTAGGTGGACCTCACATACTGTAATGCTTAATGTATAGAAATATTTATATTGCATTTATAAGGAATAATATATTAAATAATAAAATTAAAAATAAATATATACAAATAGTGAAGTTGGCTTTTGGATTTATCTTTGGATTTATGGCGGAAATTTTTTTATAGATTCGAGAAACGTCTCTAATTAGTAAAAGTGTCCCGGTGAATTACTCGGGTGGCGACTCCTATCTCCGGGCTAGTCTCTTTGACTAGTTAGCATTCCCAATTAGATTGAAAAGCTTTTCAGTGCCACAATCGCTATAAATACTTAGGTGCACACCCAAAATCAATGCCCACAATATTCTTTAAATATTTAATTACTTTTTAATATGTGATTTCAATAAATATATCGTATTAATATTTTAATGGAACAAAAATTAAATGTCTAGTAAATTAAATTTAAAATTTAAAATTTCTAAAACTTATAAAAGTAAAATTAAATATTTATTAATTTAAATTTAAAATTAAAATATTAAAGTAATTAAATAATCAAATTAATCTATCTAAGGATTGTGGCTTTATCGTTGCATTAGTTTAAACAATGAATGGACCAAATATATATCAGGCCCAACATCGCAGAAAGTACCCAACCCAATCCACTAAAGTTATGACAACGAAACATATATAATAAACCCTAAAAAGAGGACAAGGAAGTCTGCGGAAGAATTGTGAATTATTTCTTGTTCTCCTGTCAAAATCAAAGAGAATGATGTCTGCTGCAGCTACGGTGGCAGTAATTGAAGATCTTGTCATAGAAATTCTGCTCCGAGTACCCACAAAAGAACTACTCAGATGCAAGTGTGTATCCAAACAATGGCTCTCTTTGATTTCTGATCCCCACTTTTGTGCCTCCCACTCTCGGTTTCAGCAGAGTTTTAATCCCAGAATCACTGCTCTATTCCTTGACGTAAACAAACACATCCCTGAATTTCAAGTAATCCCTTTGGTGTCTTCCCCTTTTACAAGTGGAGCATTTGTTGTCAAAGATTATTTTAATGTCCGTCGAGCCAAAATACTACAATCCTGCAACGGTTTGCTTCTTTGCCGGTCTAGTTTCTTGGTCCACTTTGGCGAGAATAGACATCCGTATTTTGAAGATTTCGATATTAATGATCGTGGGTATTTTTATTTTATATATAATCCTACTACTAGACAGTTCAAGAAACTATCTTTGCCTACTTCCGTAAACGAGAAATTGAGAATCTCTGGGAATGAATTGGCAGGGACTGGGTTGCTTAGTGTTTGTTTGGTGTTTGATCCTGTAATATCATCCCATTACAGGATCATTTTCATTTCAAATTTGTGCGATCTAAAAGATTCCACAACTTATTGGCTTGAAGTTTGTATATATTCCTCAGAATTTGATACTTGGACTTCCCAAAGAGCAAGTGTTGATATTGAAATCTTCCTGGATATTTCACCTCAACCAGTATTGGGAATCTACAACTATAATCATGGAGTTTACTGTTATGGTTCAATGCATTGGCTCAGATGCGATGCAGTTTATTCTCTCCTTAGCTTTGATGTTGATACACTGAGCTTCAACAAGCAAATGCATTTTCCTGATGACATTTTCGTTCGCTACTTTGGTGAGTCTCAGGGCCATTTGCATTGTGTAACTTATAAGCACGGTTATCCTGATCTGGAATATGATGTTATGGAGATAGCAGCAGACTATTCTGAGTGGTCTTTGACATACCATGTCAATCTTCAATCCATCAGAAGGGCATATCGCTGCCGTGGTATTTCAATATTGAGTGTAATCCGTGACGAAAATGCAGAAGAGTTGATACTTGTGATATCTGTGGATGAGAGTCCAGTGGCTTATCATCTTTCTGATGGGACTCACAGAAGACTTTATGATTCAGGAACAAAACTTGCATATTGCAATTACAGGGCCTATCCGTGCTTTCAGAGCCTTATTTGTGTTTGATCTACTTGGTATCTAACTATTTTCAGCTATTGCTGTATTGCCATTTACATCTGATAGTTTTTAGCTCCTATTATCTGTCATCTTCAGTCTCCAACATTACTTCCTCCTTTCAAATCCAGGCTTCAGGAGTCTCCTTCCAGTGGATGCGAGTGTTAGTTCTGACAAGATAAGCAGGAAGAGAAGAAGGAAAAGAAGATGCTCCTGCTTGAGTTACCAAGGTCAAGCTAAGAACTCTAGGTACCTATTGAGTTTCAAAAGCTTACTGCATTCCTCTTGTCTTCAATATTAGAACTGATATTGTGGTGTTGCAAATCTTTTACTTGGGCTTTAGATGATATGGAGTAGTAACTAGAACATCAGAATTACTTGTTGATTTCTTATTATGGGAGAACCCTGCTTTCTTTACAGTTCAGACAGAGTTGTCACAAAGTAAAAAACTTCTTATATTTCAGATGTTCCATTACTGCTTTAGAATGATATCTCAATCTTTATTCCTGCCAAAGACGCAAACCATATATTACTTATTCATGGTACCAAAGGTTGAATTTTTTTTTTCCAGGCAGGGGTTTAATTTAGGCGAGTGCTCAAGTAATATTATTTTTTTACTTAAATATTATATTTAAATTAATTAAATAATTTTATAAGTATGAGTATGCATATTATAATTAATATTTATATAAAATTATATATATTTTTTTAATATCGATTATATCTGTATTTAATCCGGGAGATAAAAGATTTTTTTGAGTTGATATGGATAAGCTCACAAATTGACTCAACTTGATTACACCTTTAGTTACAATAATTAAGCTAAGCTCTTTTTGAATCTCTACTTTTATTTTTGTCAGAAACCAACGTCTCATTCTTATTGCAGTTAGCCTAATCAAATCGTTAATTAACATAGATATTATTATGAGATCATCAGGCGGATGAACATTACATCAAACTCCGAACACTATTTGTCATAAAACAATCTTAACTTGTAAAATTCACAGCTAACAAGCACAATCTTTCATCTCATTAGCTTCACATGATTTACAAAAAACAATTAACTCAACCAGAAATCTCAATAGCCTTCTCATCAGTTTTCTTGACTTCATCTTTAGGAACAGTCACAGTGAGAATTCCATTTCCCTTGGAAGCTTTAACCTCATCCATTTCACGTTCTCCGGCACCCTAAACCTCCTGAAAGAGATGATTCTGCCATGATTATATATACATCAAATGGAAAGGTTTAGACTTCTTTTAGCAGGTGCATTGAGAGAGACTTGATAGAGTATTATGAATTGACTTATTTATTGGCGAGATAAGGCGATGGAAACCAACGTCAATGACTTTGCCAACAACTATTCATGAATCATAGTTCAAAAGAAATATTTGATATCATAAGGATATCAAATTCTCAAATAACTAACAGAGTACTTTAGTATTTTAGACTAATTTAATAGTAAAATTAAGAAGTACGAATAAACTCGTGAAATTCTTGCCCTCAAAGTCAAGATATAATCACGCAGTTATCAGAGGCGAACTCTATAAAAGAACTAATAACCTATTGTGTAAGCATTTTATCTGGACCTGCTATGCAAAAAGCTAGAGAAACCCCATCCCACTCTTTCCTTTTTTTGCCCTCATGTCGCCAAGCGGGAGGGGCATGGAGATGAAGAAAGAAAATTCTATCAACTTGTTCCGACCTAGGATAATAAGCTCATGAGCTCGGTATTACTTTAAAATACAATTAAACTTTTAAATTTCAAAGTAGCTAAATTATATTTTTAAAATTTTAAAAATAAAATATTTATATCCTTAAAAAGAATTTGTTTTTTAATTAATGATGATGGTATTTTTTTTTGTCAAGATGAAAGAGAAATTATTACTATGTGATTTTTATCTACTAAAAGAAAGAATAAATTCTTTCTCATATGTAAAAAAAAAAGGAGTTGGAAAGAGTTAAATAATTTCTTATATTGTTACTTTATAAATAAAGTTATTTTGTTTTTCAAAGAATAAGAGGGGTTTAATTGTGCTATGGCCAAACTTGAGGAGTTTATCGTACCTTCTACTTAAATTATATATATATAGAAAAAGTGTTTTTGACATGTTTTGATACGTAAACAAAATGTTGATATATTAATCTATTATTTAATAATTCTTATAATCCTAAAAGAATAATACTTAATTATACCTTAATGTTATATTAATTAATAAATTAATTTATACAATGACTTCTAATTCTATAAAGTAGAATTTTGATTATATTTTTAATGTTTGTTATACATAATTAATAAAATAAGATATAGATTTTTTTTTATATGGATACTTATTTTAGCATATAAAGTTTCTTAATATATCTATTTATTTTTGACACATAAGTATTATACTGACATACAATTTTTATAGCAATTGTATAATTAATATATTAACTAATAAGTTATGTTCAAATGATGCTAATTAAAGAAATAGTATTTTAATTATATTTTTAATAGATTATATTAGCTAATGAGTTAATTCTAGTTATCTAATGATTTCTATTAAAAAAAATAGGAGATCAATTATATTTGTTGTATTAATTTATATATAATTAAAAAATTAACTATTTAATTTTTTAAAAAATTATATGTTTATGGCATTAATAAATCTTAAAGCATTGACAATATATTGAGGAAGGCAAAATACTTTGAGTTATTATTATTTTCTAAAATATGATAAATAATTATAAAATATTGAAAATACTGTTAAATTTTTTCTATAAATTCATTTTACATTGTTATTTATAATTAAAATAATAATAATAATCGTGCAACTCGTGGGTAAATAACTTCTTTGAACTAGATATTAAAAACACAAAAATGCATGCACCGATCTAGCTTGACAGTAAGTACATATAATATTTCAATTTGAGCAACGTCTCAAGTTCAATTTTTTTCTCCTTATTTATAATTCAATAAAATAAAAAGAAAAATACAAGAATTAATTAGTGTAATATGACAAACCTCATAAAAAGGCCATATCCTTATTAATTTTTCTATGGATAATAGTCAATTTGGTCTCTAAATTTATAATGTAAGAGTAAACAAGACCAAACTAAACTTCTTTTCCAAATAAGCCTATAACTTGTGTCTTTTTGCTCAATTTAGTCAAATTATCAACATTCAATAATGCATGTATATTACACTAGATAGGTCACCTGTGCGATGCTGCGAGTCAAATCTAATAGCGTTGTATAAATTATAAATGTAACTCAACTTAAAAATATAAAATACTAATAATATAAAGTAATTCCAAACTTTCGTTCATACAAACTGTTAAAAATATATATGCTTCTATAACAGTTGTTCTAATATTCTGTTACATAGTAAAATGAGAATAACACATAAAATTAGACAAAGGATGTTCCGTTTCGAAAAAACTGCCAAAAAGAAAGAAAAAGAATCATATAACTACTATAAACTTCAATGTCAAAAAGAAAAAAAAAAAAAGAAAAAGAATAATGTAACATCAATATCATTTGTAAAACTAAACTACTATTTTATCTAAGAGTTCATTCAATTCATACAAGTTGAATTATCATACTTTGTGGCTGACAATGATGAAATGCCTATGAAAAAATTACTTTTAGGATAGGACATCATATGAAACAAAATTAATTATAAATATTGTGTAGTTTTATTTGAAATATGGATTAATAAAAGAATCTCAAAGAAATTAATATCAAGTGCTAACACTTTTTTTTTCGCCGGCAATCCTTTAGGGAAAAGGTCACTTTATAACTCGTTAAATGACACCGTTGTAGAAATCTCTTCGTTAACAACTGGTAAAAATTGGAGTTGCAGATAATAATCTTTCTCATATAAAAAGTCAAGGAATCGCAAATTCTTTTACCATCGTCCATCACTAATGACATGCAAAGTAGCAAGTCATTACATTATGTGTAGATAATACATATGTTTCTTCGTCTTTAAAAATGAGCAAAAATGTAAGAAGTAAAAAGTAAAAAATAAAATAACACTAAATCTGTCACGACCCCACTCAGCCGTGGTACCAAGACTAGGAATGGGTAGGCGTAAGGCCACCGAAACCCGTAGTAAGCCCCGACACTCACTGACTTAAACAAATCTCATCTCAAATTAATATTATTAAAGCCACAATTTATCTTAACAGTACATTCTACATAAATACTTGATGCCGCCCGGAAAAACTAGGAGACTGAAACTCGAAATTTACAACTGATACATCTACTATTACTACCGCGGAGAATCTAAGATTTACCAATTTACATACCAAATCAAATACATCACCCGATGATGAAGGAGTCGGATTCTTGAATAAGAGTCGCGAGAGGACTAACGAAATACGAATCAAAATAAGAGTAAAAATGAGACGGTCGAGAGTGAGTTAAAATCAAATAATCCTGGGAACTATTGCATTCTTCTCAGAAAATATTGATCGTTCGAATCAATATATCAACCATGCACGTAAATACAATCCATATTATAATCATACCATAATAAATAAATAAATAAATAAATAAAAATATATTTTTACTTTTACGGGACGAGTGGCTCAGTAGAACCCTAACCCCAAATTCTATCACCCATTTTGGCTCTCTTAATCCAATAAGACTGGCCGGAAAGCAATGCTCGACCGGGGACCTTACCTCCAAATTCGAACACTTGAATTCCAAATAAGCCGGAGAGCAATGCTCGACCAGGGACCTTACCTCCCAAGCGAATTTACTCAAATCAGCCTAGAGAGCCATGCTCGACCAGGGCAAACCCATAAATATCTTATTACATGTCCATGATCATTACCGGTGCGCACGCGGTCCTGATGTAACCCATCAGGCGGCATGTTCTACAAGCCACATTTCCCAAATCGCAATCACCACATTTAATAAATATTATTGTCTAAAGAAGTCATTCAACTATATCAAAATAATGATTAACAATTTTAAAGTAAGACATCATGCAACTCATGTGGAAAACTGATAATATTTGATATTATTATAACATTACTAATAATAATATTTATATTATCTTCAATAATCCAATGAAATTATTTATGTTGCGATACTAATAACCATATTATGCATAAACTTTCAAAATAACATATTAAATTCAGACTTAGCAATAGTGCAACGATTAAGTGACTTTAACTCACAGGTTTGGCGACCTCCTAACTCTGCTCCGGTGCCTCGGTAGGAGCGAGCCGAACAAACGGACAATCTAGTCACGGAAAACAATTTATCAAAACGATGAAACAATTATAATAGATCCTAGGTCTAGATTCCTAGGATCGCTCTAAGAATCTCGACTGGAGAATTCTACCGAAAATCCGTGAACCTCCCTTACAACACGAACATTACCCCGTAAAACGGGTCCAGGACCGCCAGAAAAACACTCTAAATATCCAACAATTTAAACAACGGGAGTCGGGTCCCCAAACTTCACTATTTCCCGACTCCGCCACACAGCACAAAACACAAGGCAGGCAACTGACAGACAATTATTTTTGACTCACAATATCATCAAATACTCAATACAATCAATAGACACACAAATTAAATCAAAGAATTTCCAAGATCAACGGCCAGAGAAAATTACCGAGACGCTCGGTCGACTCGCCTCGGCCGCCGGAGTCCGATCGACAATCTGGACACACCATCGGACTCCAGATTTTTCGATCTGACACCCGATCATCCGGAGAAATTTGCGGACGTTCACGGCCGTCGGTTTGCAAATGGAGCCCGATCGCCACCAAACCGGTGCCATTTCGAAGCTTGAGATGAGGAGAGTCGAGATACGTCCTCCGATCGTCCATCCTTCACGGAGCTCACGGAAAACCAAAAACACTACCGCCACCACTTCGCCAAAACTCTCCCTCCGGCCACCAAAAGCCGCCGCCGCCAAAGGAAGCTCTCTCAGCGGAGCCGATCGCCACCGAGATCGGCCCCGAACGGCCTTCGAAAGCCGCTACCACACGCCGCGCGATTCCGCCTCACGCTCGCCTGACGCCGCCCATCGGCCGCCTCCCCGGGCTTCGCCACCGACGCCAGCTCTCTCTCTCTCTCTCTCTTCCTTTCTTCTTCCCCGATCCCATTCCTTTCAATATCGACATTAGGCCCCCGAACTTTTTCTTATTACAATTTGGTTCCTCAACTTTCTTAATTACTTACAATTTCATCCAGCAAAATTCCAGTTTAACCCCTAAACTTTCCTTTAGCCTTTCAATTAAGCCCTTAACTAATTAATTTGGGCCAAATCCGAATTATTGAAAATACACAATTACAAAAATACCCCCTAATCGACATATTTATTTACAAAAATACCAAGCTCACAAATTTCCATTAAAACCCCATAAAAATAACATTATACTTTCAATCCTTATTCCAAAATAAATTTCCAATTTAGTCCTAACACACAATTAAATTAAATAATCAATTTCCAACTTAAAATTTAATACTACTAATCAATTATAATACAAATTTTTCAAAATTCTTTTATAAAAACATCCCTTACAATTTCTACCATAATTTTTCAATATATAATTTTACTTATATAAATATGCATTTGGGAAAATTTTGAATAACCAAAATATAATCATTTCTCAAATAATTTACTTGAATAATTTCTTAAAATTTCAAACTAATTGGGTATAGAAAAATAACTCATTTATTTGTCTAACATTAACATTCAAAATTTGTATTTAAATCATTCCAATTAAACCGAATAATAATGAAGCTAAAATTAACTTAAATAAAAACTTATTATTAAATATATAAAAATTCCGGGTGTTACAAAATCAATTTCTAATATATACGAAATGGTAACATAGTTTCTCAATTTTCATTTTTCTTTTTTTAAAAGTAACAAATATTGTATTTATTAGCAAATGTATGGAAACACCTATATGAATAGTAAGTTTAACTTTTGTTACGTGGAAGTATAACCTAACATATAAGTTCAGTATATATTTTACAAAGTATACATTTCAAGGCAGGATGCATGGTGAAAAATTAATGAATATATTAATAGCATAAACAGTAATAATAACCAATATAATAACACCAAAACATTATGTCCCTCAGTCCAACAACAAAATAATAAAACCAACGTTCCCACAAAAACTAAATGGCCATCAGTTTAGAGTGACATAACAAAGTGTTAGAAGCTTACATTAATAGGATCAATAGTTAAACCACCCACCACCAACACTTGCAATGGTAGTTTTATAGATATTAACCAAGAGGCCTACATCGTAACACAATAAATTAGAATAAATTAGCATTCAGTAAATGGAAGAGACTAATAATAAAGCATGCATATTAAATTTTTGCAAAGATACAATAGGTAAAGGGTTAAATATTTTAACATCTCTAAGTTCTGTCATATTACACTAGTAAATTTTTATTTATTAAAAAGGAATGTAATGAAATTAATTGTTACATCCTTTCGTCAGATTTTTTTTATTAGTCAATCATTATTTTTATCTAAAATATTAGCTCTATTTTTATAAATAGAGATATTTTGACATCTCTGAATTTTATCAAATTGTACTAATAGATCCCTCAATATTTAGTTATTAATTTTAACATCTTTCTCAGAAATATTAAAATAATTAACATAATTTTATAATTTTAACAATTTTAAATAAAAATAAAATTTTTATTAGACTAATTATTCAAATCTAAGCAAAATAAAATATAACAAATAATAATTATTCAAAGTATAAGAAAAAAAAAAAATTAAAACACATTCCCTTAGTAGGAGGAAGTTTTCCACTTTTAGTACAACGAAGAACATGTGGTAAAAGATTAACTTGTTAGATAAAAATAAAAGTTATTATTAGAATGGTTAGGTTTCAGATCAGACGACCACACAACGAAATTACATCTCATGGCACCATAAAATACAGGTAAGAACTACCAGCAGACCTGAATTATGGAAAGAAAAAGAAAGAAACTTTAACAATAGACAAACAACAATAGTATAAGCACTGTACTTTAGTTAAACTGTTTATATGCCATATTTTCTAAGTAAATTGCATACAGTCCCTCAAGTTTGATCTATATAGCACTATCGTACTTAACTTTTAATTCGTCTCACAACACTCCTTCAATTATTATCGGAGTATTAAAAGATCCCCTTCCTTCAATCTTTGGTTAAGAGTCAAATGAAAAAGTGACATGGCTTGTCCATATCATTCACACACCACATGAGCTACTAATTCACCACATCTGTAAAATCCACTTATAATACAATCCAATAATATTAAAGCACCTGATATTTATTTTAAAAATTTAAAAATTAAATTATTAAATTAACTTAATTAAATATAATAATGATAAAAATAATAGAAATTAAAAAAATTAATTCAAAATCAACAAACCATTATCCCTTTCATTTTCTTACAATCCAAACATCTTAAACCTAAAAAATATTTCAAATAAAAAATGAACACAAAAATCAAAACTAAAAAAATACACTACATATGATAAGAATTGCAATAAGCAGAAAACCATAACACTGTCATCGTTTGAATCATCATAGGATTGGAATACCATCATATCATCATCGTTGTTCAAAATTTCTTCGACTTCAGATTATTAGGAGAAGAGAAACCACCATAATGTCATCGTTCTTATTCGAACTATCATTTGCTGTCGTTAGAACCACCTATCTCTTTTTAAGAACTCTCATATCTTTTTGTCTCACTCTTTATCTTAAAAAAGACATACTAACACAAGAACTCTTAATTTTTCACACAGATAGAGAAAAAAAGAAAAAACAAGAGAAAAGACTAAAGACAATGACTTAAATAAAAAAAAATGAAACTATCAACAAAACCTATATTAGGTCCGGGTCGGGTAGAGAAGTTCCCACCACCATTGATGAAATACCTGGGAAGCAATATTGGTGGCAGAAGTAGAGAAGGTCAGGATCAAGTCCTATGTTTGTTAGAAAAAAATCGTAGCTATTGAAATTCAAGAACCCACTTCTCCAAAAATTTGACTTTTGCCACCAATTTAACAAGGAATTCAAGCCTAATTGCTCAAGACCCTCTTGGCATAAATAAATTTTATTCTTTCATGTTAATTTTAAAAGAAAAGGCAAGACTAAAGTAGATTGTTAAAAGATTGAGCTAAAGATTTAGATCAAGAAAGTGAAAAAGACGATTATGATTGAAGAAAAAATTGAAGCTAAAGTTTATGTTTCTACAACCATAACCATCACTACCACTTTGTCTTTAACAAGAAGCAGATCTGCACTTTATAGATCTTCATCTTTACCTAATATATTTTTTCGGGTTATCTTTAAGTAATAAAGAAATAAAAAAAAGAGAACCCAATAAAAAAAACACAAAAGAAGAAGAAGACCATGATGATAGTCCAACATCAGAAAGAGAGTTTCTTTGTAAAGAATCTGATCAAGGATCAAGATTACATCAAAAAAATGAAGAAAATTAGTTTTATAAATTTTTTTGAAGATGCAAGAATTTAGAATTGACAAGAATTGCTAAGAAGCTTATATAAAGATTAGTTTCTAGAAGAAGAGAAAGTTGGGTTTCACTTAACTAATGATATGGAAATTTCTTTTGAGATGTATATTTCATTTAAAAATAAAATTACACATCTGTCATGCCAAGTCATTTTTCTATCCCTTACTTAACCGAAAATTAACAATAGAGGGTTTAGTGATATATGAATTAAAGTTTGAAGGGTGTTATGATACGAATTAAAAGTTAGGGAGTCATATATGGGTCATACCTGAAGGATCGTCTATGCAATTTACTCTTTTTGTCCACAATAAAGTTAAAATGAAAAAAAAAATGATTAGTCCACATATCACCACAACTAAACAATTGGAGTTTTTTCCCAATAAAAAATGGGTTAAATATTATTTACCACAACTGAGATTTGATGTAATACACAAGTCGGTTCTGTTTGATGATTGCACATATTTTGATAATCATCCTACTAGCATATTCAATATTGATTCCATGCCATGTCATGCATTTAACCTAGGTACATTTGACTCTCCGATGGAGGTCATGATTGGAGCCAGTTTAACTCCTGAAAAGAAAAAGATATTGAAAAAAATACTAATAAAACTTAAAAAATATGTTTTGCCTAGTCTTTTGAGAAAATGCCCGAAATTGATCAAGAGATTGCCAAACACAAGATACCCATAGAAAATGAGAATGTTAAGACTAGATGGGCTCAGTTAATAAAGGAAGAGATCAAGAAGCAGATTGAGGCCTGATTTATTGAAAAGGTGAAATATCCAACTTAGTTCTCTAATATTATGCCAATGCCAAAGAAGAATAGAAAGGTCCGAATGTGTGTGGATTATAGAAACCTAAATAAGGCATCACCAAAGGGTGACTTTCCATTACCCCACATTGATATCCTGGTAGATTCAGCGGCTTCACATGCCATATACACTTATGTGGATGGATTCTCAAGTTATAATCAGATTATGATGCCCATAGTTGACAAGCTCAAAACAATGTTCATCACTGGATGAGGTGTGTTATGCTAACCAGTAATTCTCAGACTAAAGGTGTGTTATGCTACCGAGTAATGCACAGACTAAAAAATGCATGAGCAACAAATCAAAGAATGGCAGTTTAGATGTTCCATGATACGATTCATAAAAAAGTAGAGATCTATGTGGATGATATGATGGTTCAGATGAAGACTCGAGAAGAGCATTTTGAAGTATTAGACAGATTTTTGGAAAGAGCAGAAAAATATAACCTTCGGTTATATCTGAAGAAGTGTGCATTTGGTATGATCGAAGAAAAATTGCTTGGGTTTAAAGTAAATGAGAAGGGTATTGAAGTAGACCTTGACAAGGTGGCCATTAGAGAGATATCACCACCAAAGACAGAAAAGGAAATCAAGGGGTTCTTAGGCAGGATTTAGTGCATCAGCCACTTCATTGCCAAGCTCACTACTATTTGCTCACCAATCTACAAGCTGTTGAAAAAGGACCAGAACGTAGATTAGGATGGGAGGTGTCAAGAGGCGTTCGAGAGAATAAAGGAGTATCTGATGAACCACCGATATTGAGGCCTCCGCAACTATACCGGGGCTTGATTCTCTACTTAGCTATAGAAGTAGAAGCAGTTAGGGCTATGTTGGCTCAAGCAATTGAAGGCGGTACAGAGTACACAATTTACTATATCAACAAGAAGCTGTTACCCTATGAGGTGAAGTATAATGAGATAGATAAAACTTACTTAGCCATGGTATGGTCTTCTAAAAGTTAAGGCATTATTTCCAGTCTTATCGAGTGCAAGTAGTATCCAGACATGATCCTATGAAATACTTACAGGAAACTTCAGCTATAGTTGGTGAGCTAGGAAAGTGGCTTTTTTGTTGACAAAACTTGATATTGAGTACGCCATGAAGAAAGTAATAAAAGGACATGCAGTGGTAGAATTATTAGTGCAAAATCTAATCAAAGATGATGAGCCATGTAATTTTGAGTTTCCTAATGAGAGTTTAGCTATGATATTTGTCATTGGATGGAAAATGTACTTCGGCAGGGTAGTTGTCAAGAATGGTGCAAGAGTTGGAGTCGTCCTAGTAACATTGTCTGGTGAAATACTACCTATAACTAAGAAATTGAGCTTTTGGGTCACCAACAATATGGGTGAATATGAGGCTTGCGCCTTTGCTCTACAGAGACTACTAGCTATAAGGATCAAAGAGGTGGAAATCCTCGGAGACTCCATGCTGGTAGTATCACATTCAACTGGCGATTAAGACTTAAAAGAGGACAAATTGAAACCATACCATGAATATATCTAGAAGATTACCAAAGCATTCACCCAGTGCCAAATTATGCATATTAGTAGAGATAGTAATACAAGCAGATGCATTAGCAGGGTAGCTTCAGTCTAGGAGAACCCGAGAAAGGTTAAGACTAGACCCTTGGTGGTGGTTCAATCACGAGCTGTGTCATAAGAAGAAGAAAGAAGCACAAGTTCGAGTTGCATTACCAAATGACAAGCCATGGTATTATGATGTTCTAAAATATTTAAAGGATGGTATATATCCCGAGTGTGTTGATAAACATGATTAGGCAGTCCTTCAGAAATTGGATATCAAATTCATAACCAATCATGGGTTATTATACAAAAAGAGGTTCAAATAGTATTCACCTTAGATGCATTGATGAGAAAGAAGCATTGAAAATAATGGAGTAGGTTCATGCAGGCATTTGTGGTAGTCACATAGGTGGACCATTATTGTCTAGGAAGATTATAAGGCAAGGATATTTTTGGCTTACTATACTCGCTGATTGTAATCGATTTGCTAGGAAATTCTATTAGTGCCAAGTTCATGGCAATCTGATGCATTTTTTGCCATTTCAGCTACAATGAAGTCTCCACAACCATGCTCAGCTTGGGGAATAGGCATCATCGGAGAAATCAAGCCACCAGTTAGTAATGGGCATTAATAGATTATAGTGGTAGTAGACTACTTCTCAAAGTGGTCAAAAGCATAACTCTTTACCAAGATAGAAGCCAAGTACATGTTTAAATTTATAGACAAAAAATATGATTTGTCGATATGGGCTACTACATCATATAGTATTTGATAATGGCATTCGGTTCTAAGGAAAGTTTAAGAAAATGATAGAGAAGTACAAAACTGAACATTAGATGTCTTCTTCCTATAGGTCATATGCGAATGGAGTCATAGAGGCAGCTGATAAGAGCATAATAAAATCTTGGCTAAGATAATTTAAGGGTTAATGGATTGGGCGGAGAAGTTGCCATATGCCTTTTGGGGATATCAAATTACTATGAGGAATCCTACAGGGG
Organism: Ricinus communis; assembly: GCF_019578655.1. NCBI lineage: Eukaryota > Viridiplantae > Streptophyta > Magnoliopsida > Malpighiales > Euphorbiaceae > Ricinus > Ricinus communis. Next base: position 28,988,019 of record NC_063261.1, on the reverse strand, counting down.
AAACTCCTTACTCCTTGGTCTATGAAATAGAAGCAGTGCTGCCAATAGAAGTTGAGATCAAGTGATTAAGGGTGATGATGGAAGCTGAAATACCTGAGGCTGAATGGTTAAGAGATCAATGTCACAACCCGATCTGTTGGCCCATGACCGACACTAGGGAATAGGTAGGCTTAAGGCCACCAAATCCCGTAGTAAGCCTTACTAACCGATAACTCAATAACATGCTTATAAAAATATAATATTAATCATGCCTAACATGTTATACATAGATCTAACTAGTCTGATAACATTTCACGTCCATTATGGACCAGAAAATTATAACAATAAAAAATATTCTACTACGGAAGGTCTAGAGTATAGAATAACCAAAAATATGAAAGTATAGATTATTTACAATAAGCCCGATGAAGGAAGGAGTCAGGCTGTCAAAATGCAGGATGGCAAAGAACTCTAACTGTCACCTGAAAAATAAAATTGAGACTGTGAGTCTCGAGAGTGAATTAAAATCAAATAATCCTGTAACTAATGCATTCTCCTCAATAAATAATATTTTGATAATTTAGTATATCATGCTATTGCATATCAAATATGAGTCACACTATAATTTAGAAATAATATATATTTTAAGACTTATAGGACGAATGCCTCAACATAACCCTAACCCCAAACACTAGTAGCCTTTCGGCTCTCTTATTCCAATAGGTCTAGCGCCCAAAGAGCGAAGCTCAACCAGGGTCCTTACATCTAGCCTAGACACTTCATTCCTAATAGGCCGGCGCCCAGAGAGCATTGTTCGACCAGGGTTCTTTCTTCGGCAGTCAAACTTTCACAACCTAGAGAGTTATACTCGACTAAGGCAAAATCCAAACATAACCTGGTTACCTGTACCTGATTATTAACGGTGCGCACGCAGTCCTGATTCAACCCATCAGGTGGATGTTCTACTATAGCCCCATCCCATTGTCATAATCGTAACATAAATATAATAACCATAAACTAACATTATTTTCAACAACATACTGAAATTAAGGATTTAGAATCTCGGATAAAGCGAGCATGCAATTTATGTATAGAATTAATAATAGTATTAAAATAACATTAATTCTGATTTCAAAAATAACGAGATAATTTTTCAGATAATAATATTAATATTATTTGTGGTAATTACTAATTAAATAAAATTATTCATAATGCGATACTGAAAATCATATTAAACATAAATCACTAAAACATCGCATTAAATTCAGACATTGCCAATACCCTACACCTCGGGTGGAGTCAAGTGGAAGGATGGATTATCTATTCACGAAAACACTCAGTTAATAGACAATCTTAAATTTTTCCTTAGGCCTAGACCCCTAGATTAGACTGCCTAAAATTACTTTAGACTCGAGAATTCTGTCAAAAGTTCGGCAGAATCTCCTCTAAATTGTAGACTTTACCCTCTATAAAATGGGTCCAGAACCTACCAAAAATATTTCACATATACTGCGATTAATTAATGGGAGTCGGGCCACCAATACTGCATTAATTTTTCTGACTCCGCAATACATCACAATCACAAATAATTAGATCTAATTAATTTTTAATTTATCCATCATTGGTAATTATTATTATTATTATTTTAAAAACACTGGGTATTACAATCAATATGATCAACTCAACTTGATCGATGAAACCAGAATGAGAGCTATGTATAACACACAACTGTACCAACAAATGATTACTTGAGTTTTTGACAAACTTGTCAAGCCTTGACCTTTAAAGGTGGGTGATTTGGTCCTTAAAGAGGGAAAACATATAGATCTAGACCGTCTAGGTAAATTCTAACCCAACTGGGAAGGCCTATATCTTGTTAAGAAGAATTATCTAAAGGAGCAACAAAATGTCAAATATCAACGGCAATGAGTTTAGTCAACTAGTCAACAAAAACAAGCTCAAGCAATATTACATATAATGAAAAAAGAAAAAAGTGAAATAGAAAAAAAAATAAAATGAATAAGTAAAACCCGTAGGGAGCAGTCTAATAAAAATTAGGGCAGTTCCTGTGAAAACCAATAGGCACCTTAGGAAAAAATAAGAACCAAATAAAAGGAGAGATAGTGTTCGATTAGTTAAAAAACCCGAAAGGGTTAATTAATCACGGGAGTTAGGCTGATTCTAATATGATTTTAAGGTTTACTTTGGTTAAGATGATCAATGACATGATTTTGAATTATGTGAATATACTTTTAAGATTTTATATCAATATATTTTACAATTTTTAAATAAAATCTAACAAATAGAACAATTTTATCTTTTTGCATTTTCCACTATTCTAATCCCTAATCATTGGCTAATATAGGAACAGTACAACATCATTGCTAAACATTAGTGTGCCTGCCCAAGCTCTATAAGTGTCTTCCACAAAAGAATCACTCAGCTTTGGCAAGTTGTGAAGATGGTCTGGCGGCTCCAAGTGCTGCAAACATGGTATAGGAATCGAGCAAAGATAGGCCTTGGCTCGAACTCTGGCAGAATAGTGGTGATTCTTTATGGTTCTCTATATTGATGGATAGGTTAAGAGGGAGTATAAAAAGAACTAAAATCCAGCCTTGAAAGTACAACATAAGAGGTATATGTCTGTAGGGTGATGTGAGTCAGACGCCACCAAGGGCACATCTAGCGCACCTCCTTATCGAGAAAAGTACTCAACCACTATCACCATTCGGTGATATTATTGGCAAGTCGTTAGCGTGTACCACTCAAGAAGTGTTGAGCACTATACTTCATTGGAGCCACGCACATGATGGGGATGAGACTCAGTTTCTCCTATAACCATATCTAAAAAAAGAAGAAAAAAATGAATAAAAAGAGTAAAAAGCAAAAACCCTAAAGAACTTAGACAAAAATTAAGACAGGTGCTCTAGGCTGAAATCCAAAAAATGGGTGGCCTAGGAAGAAATTAGAGCACAAAAGCCATAAATAAATATCAGATATGGATTAGATAAAATACTAGGAGGATGATCAAACTACTCCAAAGTCAGTTACTCTAACCCCTTGAGACTTGGTCTAATCCTACCAAGGTCTTTACTATGATGAGCAGAATAAGAGTAGTAGCGCCTGCCATTTAAGGAAGCAAGTTCATAATCCTCAGGTCATTTAGACTATCTTCTTGCGCTAGCAAGAATTTGGATGTCAAGTAAAAATGGCAGATCCTCTACCAAGTTATTATGGTCGGATTAGTGGACTCCAATAACCTCATCAAAGACGGGAGGTCAAGCCTGAGTCCACTATGATGTCACGTCATACTCTGAATGGAAAGTTCAAAGAAGCTTGCAACCTTCAGTGGTGTCTGAGGTTTTATAGAGGGTAAAATCACCGTGTTTGTGGACTGTGCAGAAGTGTCAGAGGGTAAACTTCTAAGCTTCTGAAGTGAAACACGTGGGTGTCTGCATCCTAGAAACTCAGAGCAACATAAAGAAAGGTAGGATTGACTCTCACGTCCTGTAAAAATTTGAGGTAGGCCAACGAGGGTCCTAGTGTTAGCCAGGCACTCTTCAAGATACCCTTCAGTAGTGGTTGAAAAACAACAAAAGAAGGTTTGCTGATGATTTCAGAGAGATATGGATTGGATGGATATGAAAAATGAGCTAAAGGGGCAAAATTAGACCTCTTATAGGCTAATTTAGGGTCTTAGCCCATGTGGGCTAAGCTTACTCAATGTGAACTAAGCTTAAGGCCACCTAGGTTAAGCCTTACCCCATGTGGCTTTGGGTATTATCAAGTGCAAATGAGGGCTAGCATGTGAAATTTAAGCTTCATTTTGTAAAAACTCAATTGCGATTTGTATTTGGAACCATTTTCCTATGATTAAACATTATTTAACAGTCTATGTTTAGTATGATTCTTTCAAATGCATTACTAAACTGCATGCGACTATCCACCATTCAAAGTGAAAACATCAAATGAATAAATGAAGTAAAGATCCAAAATTCAGTATATACAATAAAAAAAAGAGAAAGGAAAAAGAATCCAAAACTAAGAGGTCACGCAGGACCATCCAAGAAAATCCCGAAAAACAAAAGAAATAATGGCAGATCACGAAGTGTCCTTGCCATCATCGCCACCATCACGGTCATCATGATCATCACCTAACAAGTTGGCAACGTCAATAGTGTCATTAAAATCTTGGGTCTGCAGTTGAGTAATCTCCTCCTAAAAAGCAGCCCTCTCTAAGGCCCACTTAGCGTGCTCTTCATCAAAACTAGCATAAGTGGCGTTCCACTGTGCGTGAGTCTCATGCCTTTGTGTTTGCTGCCAGGAAGCATAAGAGGCGTTCCACTATGCCACATCCAACTGCTCAAGCAAACACGCACAACACAATAACACATTATTATATATCATGCATACATACATACATAAAGCATAAAATCAACAGGAACAAAGAGTTACTTGGTGGTGCTACGCAATCTCCAAGGTCAACGCCTCACAGTCTTAACTCGCATAATCTATGGAAGCTCGAGGAACCTGCAATTGAACACAATAGTGAAAACTATAAAAAATACAATCAATCAATAAATAGAATAACATAGGGACTTACATGGGTCGTGTCATGCGGCTGGTACTCTAGCATAAAAGACTTGTCGAGGTGAGCATATTTAGAAATGTAGCCGCTCTCAGACAACATCATCATGACAATCGATATCAGGTGTAGCAAGTCGTTGAATACCACACCCTCTGGAGCAGGCAACTGTGGAGGAGGCATAGGTTGCTCAGGAGCAGGAGTAGAGGTTGAAGATGAGGATCCTGTGGTCTACCCTCACTTATAGTGAGAGGACTCTTGGCTGGTGCTAACTTCAGGATTGGCGAAGGCCGGTGTGTGTGTCATCTCAACTAGGGTAATGGCAAGCGTCCCGGTGAAATCCTCATATGTCATGGCAACCCTTGCTCTCCTCCACCAACTTGTCATAGGAGTACCCCACTTGGGCTCGCTAGACCAACACTACCGTCATCTACCTTACTCGGGCCAGTCATCGAGGCAGTGGCAGTGGAATGAGTCGATCAGACGGGCTTAACCTCCAATCCTTCAAATGGTTGCCCATATACCAGATGCGAACCGGGGGGGCCTCTATAAAAGATCGGCGCTCATCTAAAGTAAGTGCTGCCACTAAAGCCTCTCCGCTGCCCAACATTGCCTAGTCAATAAGCCGGGCCCACGGGAACGTCTCCACTTACAAAAGAAAGTAAAACAGTTATGATATCTAAACTCTATCAATATCAAATTTTTTCATTAACACTTTTTGATTGTAGGTACTCACATCAACCCATAGGATGGTGTTAAGCCATTGGCAGTGAGCATCTAACTAATGTGAGTACTTGCTCTCGATGCGTGAATCCGTCCATTAATTTAGAAAAGGGATAGTAAGCCCGTTGAGAGTAGTGCACCCGATCAGAGATAAGCCAATGCTCGTGGGCCCATATATGGACAAACTTTAGTTAGAAGAATAAGCATGCACACAAAGGAAAAAATAAAACAAATAAAATAAATAAAAGCTGTATCGAAAGCAAGTAAGCAAAGTCGCATGGGTTCACCCAGCTCGATATCCCTGGTCCAATCCCCGGTATAGTTGTGCCAGTCCAGCTTAGCCCTAGGCTAACTGAGAGACAATGTTCGGGTCTGCCAACAAAGGAAGAATCCCAAAGTGGAAACACTGCTCTGTATCCGCCAAAATGGTGCTCCCCAGCAAATATGTAATGAAGGATCGAGCATACTGATCAGCTGAGTATCGCTCAAAGGCTACTCGGTGGTGTCAACCCTCCCAATCCAGTGAGCTCACAACGAGGTCAAAACTACCTTCATTTGGCTCTTGATGGTAGGCATGAATCCTAGCAGCTCGGCCAACCCATTCGTACTCTAATGGAATCATAATCGAAGATCGACAGGTCATCATTACAGCCAATTCGGTGAGGGTGATGTAGTCCAGCGGGGTCACAGTTATCTCCTTAAAATGCAACTAGAAGTTGTACGTCATGTTTAGCCACCTCTTTATCAAAGCTATCATGTCATCATTCCTACACATGTAGAATGAGGCCAACAGGTAAAACCGACATCAAAGAATGTGAACCCTAAACTTCACATATAGATCATCCTACCACATGCGTGGGTAGGACAAGTTACCCGCCAAGCCTTGACGGTCAATAGACGACTGCAAACATAATATGCTGACTAAATCTCTTCACTTTTACTTTGCACTATATTTACTTCTAACATTAAAAGTTGTTCAATTCTTTTAGTTATATAAGAATCATTTAATTCAATTTATCATTGTTCAACTGTTTTCTAACATGCAAAAGTAAATAAATAAACAAATACACAAAAATAAAAATGATGAACAAAATAATAAAATAATAAAGCAAAAATAATAATCATAAAATAAAAAAGCAAAATAATAAATAAAAGTAATAATAAAAAGGAAAGTCAAAATCACCAACCTTAGGATGCTAGAGAAAAGCCTAGTGGGTAGTCGGCTGCACAAGGAGGGGCATGTTATACTCCTCCCTTATCACTACAGAGTGATCTAAACATTCGATCATAATCAGCTATCTAGACAGTCGCACTAGGATTCCAAGATCGCTTGTCTTTTATCAGCCATCAAGATTTCCAAAATAAAGTAAAGGTATAAGTTTTGGCAGAGTTCCAAATCGATAGGTCTTAGACACCTAACGAGGGTTTCTCTCACTCATAATTTCAGTCAAAAACAAAAAATGAGACAAGTGATGTCATTTGGCTTCACTTGGCCTCTTTATAGGCCAAAATTTGGTTTAAGCCAACGGGGGCTTAGGCTAAGCCCATGTAGGCTTAAGCTTATCCCACGTGGCCTAAGTCTTAGTGTACATAGGGTAAGCCTGAATAAAAGCAAAATGAGAGCTCTTTTGACTGCAAAAACTATGAATTGAGGCAAATTTTCCTTTATCCTTCACATTTATAAAAAATTCAGTCCTAATATAAAAAAAATTAATTTTTCTACTAACCCTAGCCTAAGAAGCCAGTCTTGAGGCATGTTTTCCTTTCAGATAATTGCTTTGTTCAAAGTCATAATGCTCATTCTCCAAACAAAAAGGGCAAAGCTGCCCGCACTATAGACAAAACCATTATACAGAAATGAATAAAAGTTAAAGAAAGGCGAGATAGTGTCTACCAAATGATACGAGAATAGAGAGGTGGTGCCTCTTATGATAAGGGCAAGATGGTGTTATCCCTACAAATTTCAAATGTCAAAGTAGCGAGATGGTGTCTCTTACAACCTTAATAAAATCAGCGAGATGGTGTCTATCATAATCCGAGAAAATAGTGAGGTGGTGCAATCTATCTTGGGGACAAGATGGTGTCTTCTCTACAAGGGCTCATTTACCATTAGAGAAATGGTGCTTCTTGCCTTAATAGGAGTAGTGAGATAGTGTCTCCTATGATTTCAATAAAACAGGCGAATTGGTGTCTCCCAAAGAGTATTTAAGTAGCAAGGTGGTGCCTCGTGCTTCACAAATCTAGTAAAATAGCGAGATGGTATCTCCCATAATAAAGAAAAATTCTTCAAAACCATATATAGAGGCAAGATGGTATCTTACTCAAACAAATGAAACTCTAGAAGAAAACTAAACCAATAAGGTGATATCTAATCATTTTTCTTTGATTCAAACTCATTCTTTCAAAAATTGATTTCGCATGCAAAACCAATTTTCAAAAGAACTCATTTTCCAAAGCAGGGGGCAAACTTTTATTACTTAACTTTCCCTCATCCATTATATAAGCCTGATGACGAGACTGGGATAAGTCCGGTGGAGCAAGCTTCAAGGTAGGAAGGAAAAGGCTTTGAAATACACTAGAGAACGCACAGAAACTTCGGAATGGATTGATGAAAACCTTAAACCGAGGCCTTAAAACCTCAAAAACCCTAACCGATACCTAATATGCATTGTTTTACACATGTTTATATGCCTAATTACTTTCATTTTTATGCATAGTTATCTTTTTTATGCCAGAATCACCTGTGTTTTGGTTCTTTTCATGTTTGAAGTGATCATCGATGGACATTATCAGTATTTAAGGGAGATACGTGCGAATACGGACCAGAATCCATCAAAATTGAGCAAAGGCTAACATTTCAAGGTTGAGCGCGGCCTGGACTCTGGACGTGCTGAACCATCGACATTTGACCCTCAAAAGTGACCTTTCAACACGGTTTCCGAGGCCACCACGACCTCCATCACTGCCTGTGGGCTGGTGGCTCAAAGACCAAGCATGAAAGGCACGAGAGTTGGGGAGAAGAGGCTAATTTTTCGGGACTCAAGATCCAAGATGGAGCTTGAGCACAAGACGAAACATTTATATAGGAAAAATCGAGTTCGTTTGTAAGGGGTGCGATTTTCTCACTTGATTTCACACATACATGCACGAGCCATCCTTTTCCAAACTTTAATATTCGACTTTAGTAGGCTATTTCTCCTATTGAAGGAAGGATTACATTGGTTTAAACATCACATTGAAGATCAAGAGTGGATTTGGAGGCATTCAAGAGGCAATTTAGGGTTCATCATTCAGATTTGGGGATTTTGAGTTGTTTATCCAATTCGAAGGAAAAGGGTGTATCTGTTTCATTTTCTTTATTCTTTCATTGTTATTGAATTCTTAGTTATTTTAGACATGAACATGTGTAGCTAGATCGATTAAATCTATTGGGATTTCCTTACTATGTTAGCTTAGTACTAAATATTGAATTGTTTGAGTTCCTTTTTGTATTCTTCTTGCTTTCAATATTAATAAAATATCACATTATTCATGAGATGTTGTCAATTGTGTTCCTTAGATTGCTTTCTGTAATTGAGAAATTCATTAAGTAATCAGAATTTTGAATAGCAAGAACTAGCTAATGATCACTTAGAGATAAGGGTAATTGACTAACCTGATTAAGAATTAACAAAGCTTAATAGAGGCAGATTAAAGCTTAATGCTAACTTAATAATCGATCATTAGGAAGAGATTCCAACTTTAGGTTCTTAGGTTTAGGAATTCAGTTATCTCGAGAGGGAGACCGAATTCAGTTAAGAATTCCTCCACGGATAGCAATAATTGGATTCATCAATCTGTTATCTTTTATTTGATTGCCAACTAGTTTAGGTTCCCTTTGGGTTTGCTTTCTTATTTTGATTCTTTCATTTATTCATTCATTCTTGTATCTCATTTAGAAATCAGTTTCCAGTTATTAGTAAATTTAGAGTTCATCCATCATAAATTTTAGGTTAGATAACAAAGAATGAAGTAGTAACTCTGGGTTTTCATTCATTCTTGTATCTCATTTAGAAATCAGTTTCCAGTTATTAGTAAATTTAGAGTTCATCCATCATATATTTTAGGTTAGATAACAAAGAATGAAGTAGTAACTCTGGGTTTTCACTTTCCTGAGAATACGACCTCGATACTTGCCATTAGTGCTAGACTGCATCGATAGGTTCACTACTTTAGATTGTAGCTGCATATATAGCTTATCAATACCTTAAAATCTTGAAAGCCTTAATTGAGGCCTCAAAAGCTATAAAATCCTATGAAAAGCCACTTTAACCCACGTGGGCTAAGGCTTAGACCACATGGGCTAAGTTAAGTCCATCTGGGCTTAGCGAGGTCCGCGTGGGCTAAGCCTTGAGCTAAGCCCATGTAGGTTAAGTTAGGCCCAAATGGAGTAAGGCTAAGCCCATGTGGGCTACGCGATTACCCTATGCGAGCGAAGACTCTAGAAGGAAATCTTCCTAGAAGTTTGGAACCTAGAAGGCATATTCCCTTTTAGGGACACGTGCCACCATCTCCTCTCTTTCCAAAAATATAAAGAAGGTTGATCCTTTACCCTTAAATTACTAACATTAATCAAAACCTAACACTAAAAACACCTTACAGACCCTAAAAATACCCATACATATTCATACTATTATGTACATAAAGCACTAACAACATTCTCTACCCCAAACTTGGCAACAAAAAGAAGGAAAAGCTTAAAGGTTCCAACAGCTTTGGAGCTCCTTCCTCATACCAAAACCCTAAAGAGGTTTTACCCTTACCCATTCTTAATACACAAAAACCCTATAACCTCCAATACATCTACCTATTACCTAAAAATTCTAGATGTTACACATCCAATAACCTCTCAAAACACCATTTTTGAACCCCCCGAGCAATAAAAGCCTTAAAAACAACATTCAAGTTTCCATTTTTAGCTCCTAAAATACTCATACTTCATTCCTTCTCATTTTCCCCAAATCTAACCCAAAAGTCCATTAACCTTTACACCACTTATGTTTCTTTTCTTTTACAGGTTCGTTTCATTCATTCTATAAGATCCTAGAGCTTCCATTGGTGTCTTGAAAGCTTGAGCAAGTTCCTTTCTGATAGGATATTTGTGCAGCTACAATCTAAGGCAGTGAACCTATCGATCCAGTCTAGTACTAATGGCGAGTATCAAGGTCATATCCCTCGGGAAAGTGAAAGCCCAGAGTTACTATTTTGTTCTCTGTTATATTAGCCTAAAATGAATGATCAATAATTTCTAAATTTCCTAATAACTACAAGCCCAGTTCTAAGTGAGATGCAGTAATGAATGGATAAATGAAACAATCAAGACAAGAAAGCAAATCCAAGGGAACCTAGACTAGTTGGCAATCAAACAAAAGATAACAGATTGATGAATCCAATTATGCTACCCGTGGACGAATTCTTAATTGAATTTGGTTTCTCTCTCTCGATAACTGAATTCCTAGACTTAAGAATCTAAAGTTGGAATCTCTTCCTAATGATTGATTCTTAAATTAGCATTAAGCTTTAATCTGGCTCTATTAAGCTTTGTTAATTCTTAATCCGGCTAGTTAATTATCCTTATCTCTAAGTGATTATTAACTAGTTCTTGCTATTGAAAATTCCAATTGCCAAATGGACTTCTCAATCACATAAAGCAATCTAAGCACCACAATTCACAACGTCTCATGAATAATGCATTATCTTATTAATACTGAAAGCAAGAAGGATACAAAATTAAACTCAAACAATCCAAAAATTTAATATTAAGCCAACATGCTAAAGAAATCCCAACAGATTTAATCGATCTAGCTACACATATTCATGTTTAAAACAACTAGGAAATCAATTACAATGAAAGAATAACGAAAATGAATCATATACACCCTTTTCTCTCGAATTGGATGAACAACTCCAAATCTGAATCTGCACTATGATTGATCTCCCCAATTGCCTCTCGATTTGCTCACTCAATCGCTTTGACTTAACCTTGCTCTCATGATCAGTGGTTCTCACTCTCTACAACTCTCTCCCGAACTCAGTACTCTGCAAAGACTGAACCAGCCACCAAAACTCTTCTCCTCCTCCTTTTTTAACTCAAGAAATCGCTTTCCTTATATACTTTTCCTAGCACGCTGTGCTGGTCAGCACGGCCGGAGTCCAGGCCGTGCTGAACCTTCAAATCTCGCAAGTTAGGTTTTCTTCTTGGCCGTGGCCCCGCCGGTGCTGAGCCACCATGGGCCGTGCTAGAGGCCGTGACAGCCTCAGAAACCGTGCCCAAAATGCCACATTTGAGGATTAAAGGCTAATGGTTGGTCACAGCTAGAGTCTAGGCCGTGCTGATCAGCACGACCTTGACCTAGGTCGTGCTTAATGTTTGACATGCGAGCTCTTGTCCAATTTTGATGAATTCCCATCTGTTTTCGCACGTATTGATATATAATTACTCAAACACTGATAATGGTCCTATAAATTCTCCTGAAATGTAAAAGAACACAAATCACGGGTGATCTTAGAATAAAAGTATGATAATTGCTAAGAAAATATACAATAATATGCAAGCAAATATGTGTAAGACTATGCACATCACTTCCCATCCAAAAAGTCATCTTTCTTTTTGAAAAAATTCAAAGGTATTACCCCGAGGGCTCAAACTCTAAATTAAACTTGCTTTGTGTATTTTTTACATTTATTTTATCATATTTAATGTCCATTATGCATTTAGAAGCTACTTTTAGTCAAAAAAGCCATTAGAAGAAAAGCTTAGAGCTTCTATGTGCTTACCTTACGCAGGGTAAGCCCTACTCCATATAGGCTTTCGCTTAGCCCATGTGGGCTAAGGCTTACCCCACATGGGCTAAGCACACATGAGCTTTAAACTTCCATTTCTTATATTGTTTATATGTGTATGTGTTATGTGTTTGAATAAATAGGATGTTAGTTTTCCTATTATACTTGCTAATCCATTTTGTATCCTTATTAATTTCTCTCTTACCATTCTTTATATATATTTTGTTATGCTTAGATTTCACCTCATAGGTTAATTGATAAACCATATTATGTTGATTGATCACCTCACATGTTAACTAAAATAAACCGATTTACCAACATGAGTCCCCCGCCTTCCAATAATTCACTCACCTAATCAATTAAAGATAAAATGAACTTGACACCCACATTCTTAAGAAAACTGTTTCTTATTTGGTCACCTTGGTATGTCAAATAAAATTTAAAGTACCAGTGTACCTCCTTCGGATTAGTATCACCAATATGCCTTCCCTACTTAGCTAGATGCATGCTAAGCTAGTCCATCCTTTCTCACCTTTGTATTTTTAAATAAGATAATAAAATGTCATCGTAATAAAATGGGTAGCAAACAAGCTAGTTTAGTACGATAAGGGAAACAAAAAGCCTTAAAGTCTCATTTCTACCTAGTACAATAAGGGAAAGAAAAAGCCTTAAAGTTTCATGGAGGCTAGACTTTGGGTCCGAGCCTGTTAGGGTGCCTAACCCCTTCCCAGCACGTACCTAATTTTTTGAACCCAAATTTTAAATCTGGAGAGGGGGAAAGTCAGGTTCTCCTTGAAGAATTCGAGCCGCCATCCTTCACCCCTCTTTATTTGTCCCGATTATTTTACTCAGGTGGTTAGTCCTAGTCTTCTCTGATAATTCACAGTCATTGCGGTTGTCGTGATTCCTTGAGACATCTTCCCGGACGGCCCGCTTTCGAATCAACCCTAGTATGGACGAGGAAACCTCTGACATAGTACTGTAGCTGCAATCACTTAGGGTAGGTCCTGAAAAAGCTGCGCTCATAATTACAAACCATTGTAAGCTTAGAAATGAACCAATTGATATACCGTAGACGTCCTAAAAACCCTATGACTTCTTTTTCCATCTTTGGTACCGGCATCTCTTGAATCGCCTTAATCTTGTCTGAATCTATCTCTATCCCTTATTGACTCATAATGTATCCTAGCAGCTTCTATAATGTTACTTCGAACACACTCTTCTTAGGGTTCAGTCTCAGATTATGCCATTCCACTCATCCTAGAAACCTATAAAGCCTGAAAATGTCCTTCCCTTGTTTCTAATTTAACCATCATATCTTCCACGTACACTTCAACCTCCTTATACATCATATCATGAAACAAGGTAGTGGCCACTCTTTGATAAGTTGCTCTAGCATTCTTCAACCCAAACGATATAACCTTATAGCAATATGTGCCCTATTTTATGAACGTCATCTTCAGCTTTTCCACGACTACCATCGTAATCTGATTGTATTTAGAAAACCCATCTGTAAGAGAATACATCACACTGAAAGCCACATTGCCCACTATCACATCAATGTGAGAAAATGGAAAGTCGTCCTTGGGGCAAGCCTTGTTTGAGTCCATGTAGTCCACACACATTCTAACTTTTTCATCCTTCTTCAGGACCAAGACAATGTTTGCCAACCAGTTAAGATAATCGACTACATCTAGGAAATGGGCTTTTACTTGTTGAACAAGTTCTCTGATCTTCTCTACCCCTTCTAGCCTCAGCCTTCTCATCTCTTGCTTGATGGGCTTGATGTGCGAGTAGGTCGGGATATGGTGCTCTGCTATTTTCCTGTCCAACCCTGGCATATTATCGTATGACCAAGCAAATAATGATTTTTTTCTAATATTTTTTCAAATTCCCTCCTCTCTTTAAGAGATATATCATGAGCAATATAAATTTTTTTAGTTTTCATTTGTGCCTCAATTGAATAAGTAAATTAGTATAAAGTTAATGTCAAATATGCATATGTAATTATCATCAAAATGTACACTACCATAAAAAACAACATCATATAAGTAGGCAAAATCAGAGTTTATATCATTAATCTTAGAAATAAAAAATTCATCGTCCTTATAAAGTCCAGACGTTATTACATCAGTTTTCTTATATAAAAGACATCAATAATATTTTCCTCAACTAATGCAGCTAAACTCTGCGGATTCTAGTCTTTGGGTAGGCTAATGAGGTCTTCCAACTTCAGCTCTTCAACCTTGGCAATGACATTCTCTCGAACGTCCTTGATACTCAACTCAACCATCATATCAATAATCAAGCTTTTGAAGATTTTGAAACTGGCACATCGGCGCCATCTACAGTGATCGGCTCAGGTTCACCGGAATAAGACTTGTACTCTTTGACAAAGACCTCCTTCAGAGTCTTACTTTTTAGTTTGCCCTCATCTTCTTCTTCGTTATAACCTAAGCCATGTTGAGTCTTCTCTCTTTTAAAGTTTGGCAACTCTGCGACACCCTGCCGATTCTTTTGCATCCCCATTCCAAGCATGAAGTCTATCCTTTTAAACATACTAGCCACTTTAGGATCCATGTAGTCCTCATAAAGCATAGCCACTTGAAACCTATTCGGGCATCAAGTTCTTTAGCAACCTCTTGGATGGTTGAAACGACCTTACCACCCTCAACATTGACCGTGAGCATCTCTCATTCATGAGGAAATCTGACATTCTGGTGCACAGTAGAAGGTACTCCACCTAGGGCATGGAACCATAGCCTACCTAATAATAGTGCAAAAGCTACTGGGATATACAAGACTATAAACTCGATCCAATACTCTGTGGGACCAATTTTCATTAGGGCTGAGAATGTCCTTTCCATATCTCTCTTCATCTCATCATATGCCCTTATGACCATGTCCAAAGATTTCATATCCTTCGCAGTCATTTCCAATTTAGGAAGGATGAAATAAGGATAGACATTAATGGTTGACCCATCATACACTATCACATAAGGAGTCCTCTTTCTTTGTTACTTCAATTGTGATGTTTAGAGCCTTATTGTGACCCCTTCCTTCCAATGGCAAGTCCTTGTCTGAGAAAGTGATCATTCTAGTAGTTTTGTTAGTTACCATCTTGATCATTTCCTTAGAGGTAGCTGTTGTACTTATAGTAATACTGGACAAAGCCTGAATCAAAAAAATTTTCTGGTTTAGTAAATGCATTATCTTCTCCTAGATGTTAACCATATTCTTATTCTTCTTAGCTCTTCTAGCAACCCTTTATCCTCTTCTTCTGAACCCTTTTCTACTTGTATCAAATATTGAGGTCCTTTATCACTGCCTTCGGCTTCTTGCCTCGTCTCTTTGTTGGAGTCACTGTCCCCCTAGATATCCTTGGCACTACTGTCTTGAACTTCAAATTCATCCTCAAAACTGTACTAGATGTTTATGGCCATAATCAACTTCTTCTCTCCTTGCTTCTATACTTCAATAATGTAAGAGTCACTAATTAGATGATTATCACTATCCGAACGCCAACCGCTCGATACAATGTCTTTAATTCGGATGCCAGTTGAAGGAGGCTTGGAACAATAAACCTTGTAATCAGATATGCCCGATGGTTGCCTGATATGCATTATGTTACACATGTTTATATGCCCAGTTACTTCCATTTTTGTGCATAGTTATCTTGTTTTATGCTAGAATCACCTATGTTTTGGTTCCTTTCATGTTTCAGATGATCATTGATGGACATTATCAGTATTTGAGGGAGATACGTGCGAATACGGACCAGAATCCATCAAAATTGAGCAAAGGCTAGCATTTCAAAAAGTCCAGGCCATGCTGAACCATCGACATTTGACCCTCAAAGGTGGCCTTTCAACACGGTTTCTGATAAGCTATTTGTGTAGCTACAATCTAAGGCAGTGAACCTATCAATGCAGACTAGCACTAACGGTGAGTATCAAAGTCGTATTCTCAGGTAAGGGTGATCCTAAAAGTACTATAGCGTCTTATAATATCTAATCCTAACAAATCAATGAAGTTGCTACTCTATGATTAAATGTAAACAAGTGGTTAACTAAGTGTCAAACAGACTGAAAGGATTTAGTGAAACAACCAAAGGAAAAGCAAACCCAAAGGGACCTAAGCTAGTTGGATTTTAGTGAAGATAGAGATTATATTGATTACCAATTGCAATTACCCGTGGATGAATTCTTAACTGAATTCGGTTTCCCTCTTGAGATAACCGAATTCCTAAACATAAGAACCTAAAGTTAGAATCTCTTCCTAACGATCGATTATTAGATTAGCATTAAACTTTGTTAATTCTTATCCGGCTAGTCAATTACCCTTATCTCTAAGTGATCATTAATCAGTTCTTACTATTCAAATTTCCAATTACTAAATGAATTTCTCAATTACATAAAGCAATCTAAATACCATAACTCACAACGTCTCATGAATAATGTGATTTCTCATTAATAATGAAAGCAAGAAGAGACAAGCATTAATAATCAAAGCCTCATAAGCATTAAAAACAATCCAACAACATAGGAAACCCAATGGGTTTAACAAATTTAGTTACTCATACTAATAAGCAACATAAAGTAAAGAACAAATTCAGAAAAGTAAATTGAAAGCATGTACACCCTTCTTCTTCAAGTTGGATGAAAAACCCTAAATTCCCAAATTCCGAATGATGAACCCTAAATTGCCTATTAAATGCCTCTAAATCTACTCTTGATCTTCAATTTGATGTTAAAACTATGTAATCCTTCTTTCAAAAGATGAAATAGTCTCCTAAAGTCGAATATTGAACTCTGGAAAAAGATGGCTTATGCATGTATGTGTAAAATCAAGTCAGAAAATCGAACCTTACACAAACGAACTTGATTTTGCCTATATAAATGTTTCAAGATGGTTTGCTCAAGCCCTCGCGGCCGGTCAAAGACGGCCATGCTCAAGCCTGTTGGTCAAGACGCTGCTCAAGCTCCACGGACCTTCGAGTCCCGAAAAATTAGCCTCTTCTCCCTGACCATGCCCTCGCCGGTTCTGAGACACCATAGGCCGTGATGGAGGTCGTGGTGGCCTAAGAAACCGTGCCGAAAGGTCACTTTTGAGGGTCAAATGTCGATGGTTCAGCACGGCCAGAGTCCAGGCCGTGCTCAACCTTGAAATTCTAGCCTTTGCTCAATTTTGATGGATTCTGATCCGTATTCACACGTATCTCCCTTAAATACTGATAATGTCCATCGATGATCACTTGAAACATGAAAGGAACCAAAACACAGGTGATTATGGCATACAACAAGATAACTATGCTAAAAAATGTAAGTATTTGGGCATATAAACATGTATAAAATGATGCACATCAGTTTCCGAGGCCACCACGGTCTCCATCATTGGCCGTGTTGGCTTAGCACTAGCGAGGGCATGGTTAGGGAGAAGAGGCTGATTTTCAGGACTCGAAGGTCTAGCACGGCCTGGACTTCACCTGTGCTGACCAACATAGGCTTGACCACGGCCGTGCTGGGACATTTATATAGGCAAAATTGATTTCTTTTGTTAGGGTTCGATTTTCTGACTTTAGATCTCATATATGCACATGAGCCATCTCTTTTTAGACTTTGATATTCGACTTTGGGAGACCATTTCGCATTTTGAATGACGTATTTCAGTGGTTCAAGCATCACATTGAAGATCAAGAATGGATTTGGAGGCATTCAAGAGGCAATTCGAGGTTCATTATTCAGATTTGGAGATTTAGGACTGTTCATCTGACTTGAAGAAGAAGGGTGTACATGTTTTTAATTTTATTTTTTGTATTTGTTCCTTATTTTGTGTTATTCATTAGCATGAGTAGCTAGAGTTGTTGAACCCATTGAGGATCTTTTGTTTCTTGGATTGCACTTAATATTTTTGAGATTTTGACTATCAATGCTTGTATTCTTCTTACTTTCAGTATTAATAAGATATGACATTATTCATGAGACATTGTGAACTGTGTTGTTCAGATTGCTTTTTGTGATTGAGAAATTCATTCAGTAGTTAAAAATTTGAATAGCAAGAATTGGTTAATGATTACTTAGAGATAAGGGTAATTAACTAGCCGGATTAAAAATTAATAACTCTTAATAGCAGTGGATTAATCTTAAGGCTAACCTAAAATCAATCCTAGGAAGAGATTCCGTCATTTAGGTTCTTAGGTTTAGGAATTAGGTGTTCTCGAGAGGGAACTCCAATTCAATTTAGAATCTGCTCACGGCTAATCACAATTGGTAATCAATCTAATTTCTACCTTCACTAAAATCCAACTAGCTTAGGTCCCCTTGGGTTTGCTTTCTTTCCTTGTTTGTTTCATTAAATCTTTACAGATTGCTTGACATTTAGCTAATCACTTAGCTTGCATCTAGTCATAGAATAGTAACTTAGTTAATTTTATTTAAGGTTAGATAACATAAGACGTTGGAGTAGTTCTATGATCATCCGGGTAGGGGATGAGATCGTCACCTATGACTTGCATAATTCCATAAGCTAGTCTTTAGATCATAATAATGTTGTGTATGTTGTTAATGTATTCGATGATGCTATTGAGACACAGTTGCAGGAAGTATTAGTTGAAGACCCTCTACAAGTCACTTTACCAAGAGGAGATGAGCATGAGCTGTCAAATGAGGAAGTATTGGAGTAGCTTGAGTTTCTGTTAGCAAACGAGTCAAGCAACAATACTAATGAGTTTGCTATGATTGACAGGATAGGTGTGCAGAAGTTGAGGCCATCACTTGAGGAACCGTTGGTTCTCGCTTTGAAAGAGCTTACAAAGTATCTTGATTATGCACATATGGATGAGGATAACGGGCTGCCTATCATTCCAGCAGCAGACTTGACACCCGAGGTGAGGGAAATGACATTGCCCTCTTGAAGGAAGTACTTAAAAGCGATTGCTTGGAGGATTGCTGACAATTTAAGGATCCATAACTTAGCAGTTCAGTCGCAGCATATGTCAATACCATATCGAAATACAACCTTTTTAACAACTCAGCATTAAAGACCAGGAACCATTGCCTCATAGGAATCTCTCAAATCACTTACAGTATTTATAGGTAAATAAGAAAATTCCCTCAATGCACCTGTACAAAACCTGTTTACCATAAGCTTGCTCATCAATCTCATCTTCGCTAATATGAATAAATGAATACCAAAATCAAAGGGTCTTTACAAGGGTTGAAATGTGGCTAAGGTAAAGGTAAGAATATTTGGATAGAAGTGTAAAGTATACTGAAAAATCATGCAATTATTTAGAATGAATGCTTTAGGAGTTGAATACCAAAACAACAAAAATACTCACTAAGCCTTATTTGAAGTAGAGGATGCTCAAAGGATTGAATCCAAAAGAGAAAAGAGCTAAGAAAGAAGCACAATAAACACTTATTTAATTTTTTTCTTTTTTTTTTAATATGCCACTGCAGCTTACACAGAGGCTGCATGGTTAATGACACAAACAATGAGAATAGTTTTACAATTTGGATTGAAGGGAGCATCAAAGAATGAATAAAATGACTAAGTGAATTTATAACAAAATTAGGCACTATGATTCCATGAAAGAAGAAGCATAACACATAATTATTCAATATACAGGGTGAAAGAAAAGACAAATGTAGAGAATGGTATAGATGTAGCGTATAGGTGTAAATCATGAAGAAAAGGTTAAGCCTCAAAACTGGTTGACTAATAGAAACAAAGGGTAGGCTTTTGGCCAGATGTGATAATCCTAAGTAGCCCAAATCACTTAATGGTATTCAAAAATTCATGTAACCTCAACAAGTATTACAGAGCAAGTTCTAGAAACAAAATTAAGTATAGCGCACACTCAAACAAGAAAAATCATGAGCATAATTTTCAATGGATGCTCAAATTTTGGTTCAAAAGCTCGCGTTTGAAGTGGCTAAAATTTGCAATTGGTTCTCAGACTTATCAATTGAATCATCACATAAATGGTATAAGAGATTGGCATAATCAAAGTTCAAAGATAAAGGTTGGAAACTTGCAAAGAACTCAAGCAACACCGGTTTAACTCGGCCAAAGTGACATACTGAACAAAGTGAAATTGCTTTCCAAGAACAAAAATTGAGAGGGATAATCATTTACAAGTATGTGAATTAAATCATTAATTATAAAAGAACAAACTAAGCTTAAGTGACATGAAGAACATAGGTCCTAACATCCTAAAAATAGATAACACCAGTGATAGCAATTTCAGACACATCCAAAAGTCATAGGAAAAAGAAAAGAACATACGGTTTACCCACACCCACCCCACACTTGAAGAACATATTGTCCTCAGTGTAAAACAAAGTGGGTACCCCACATGGGATGTACAAATAATGAAAGCAAAATTAATAGTATCTAGGTAGATGACATGTACGAAAAATAAAGTAAATCAATGTAGAAAATAAAAAGAAGATCTAGGGGGGCTGCCCTGATCATCTGCTGAGGCTGATGGAATGGAAATTTGGTGGGTACTTGATAGGATATTTCTGCAGCTACAATCTAAGGCAGTGAACCTATTGATGCAGTCTAGCATTAATGGCGAGTATCAAGATCGTATTCTCAGGAAAGTGAAAACCCAGAGGTACTACTTCATTCTTTGTTATCTAACTTAAAATATATGATGGATGAACTCTAAACTGGAAAATGAGTTCTAAACGAGATGTAAGAATGAATAAATAAAAGAAATAATCAATACAAGAAAGCAAACCCAAAGGGAACCTAAACTAGTTGGCAAACAAATAAAAGATAACAGATTGATGAATCCAATTATGCTACCCATGGATGAATTCTTAACTGAATTCGGTCTCCCTCTCAAGATAACCGAATTCCTAAACCTAAGAACCTAAAGTTGGAATCTCTTCCTAACGATCGATTATTAAGTTAGCATTAAGGTTTAATCCACCTCTTTTAAGCTTCGTTAATTCTTAATCTGTCTAGTAAATTACCCTTATCTCTAAGTGATAATTAACCAGTTCTTGCTATTCAAATCCAATTACTTAATGAGTTTCTCAATTACAAAAAGTAATCTAAGGAACACAATTCACAATGTCTCATGAATAATGCGGTATCTTATTAATACTAAAAGCAAGAAGAATACAAAAAGGAACTCAAACAATCCAACAATTTAGTACTAAGCCAACATAGTAGGGAAATCCCAATAGGTTTAATCGTTCTAGCTACACATGTTCATATCTAAAATAACTAGGAATTCAATAACAATGAAAGAATAAAGAAAATGAAACAGATACACCCTTTTCCTTCAAATTGGATGAACAACTCAAAATCCCGAAATCTCAATGATGAACCCTAAATTGCCTCTTGAATACCTCCAAATCCACTTTTGATCTTCAATGTGATGTTTAAACCAATGTAATCCTTCCTTCAATAGGCGAAATAGTCACATAAAGTCAAATATCGAAGTCTGGAAAAGGATGGCTCGTGCATGTATATGTGAAATCAAGTCAAAAAATTGCACCCTTCCAAATAATTGACGATTCAGATATATAAATGTCTCAAGACACCACACGGGTCAAGCCTGCACTAATCAAAGACGGGAGTCTGGCATGGACCCGAGTCCCGCAAATTGTGGCTTTTTCTTGGCTTGGTGCCCCTGCCAAAGCCGGCCGAGCCACCACGGTCGTGATGGAGGCCGTGATGGCCTCGAAAACTGTGCTAAAATGGCACTCTTGAGGGTCAAGTGTTGATGGTTCAACACGGCCAAAGTCCAGACCATGCTCAACCTTGAAATGGTAGCCCTTGCTCAATTTTGATGGATTCTGGTCTGTATTTGCACGTATTTCCCTCGACTACTAATAATGTCCATTGATAATCACCTAAAATATGAAAGGAACCAAAACACAAGTGATTCTGGCATAAAACAAGATAACTATTCACAAAAATTGAAGTAATTGGGTATATAAACATGTATAAAATGATGCACATCAGTCCTCGGCAGGAGCTAAAAATAAAAGATAAAGAAATAACAGAAACTAAAAATAAAAATTAAATAAAATATGAAAACTAAAACTAAGAGAAATGTTAAAAAACTAAATAAAAGTTGGGGTGCCTCCCAAAAGCGATTCTTTTTGTCTCGAGTCGTTTAACTGGACTGGGTAATCCCTCCTTTCGTGTGCTGGTTTAGCTTGCTCTGCGGTCCAATCGTCAGGTTATTAATGTCGTCTATAAGAATGTGGGTTGAGCAATAAGTGAGGCTAATCCTTGGAATGTCAGCATTTTTCCAAGCGAACCACTGTAGGTACTCCCTTAGAAAGGGTAAAGGCATCTCCCCCTCCTCAGGTGTCAAGTCCGCTACTAGATTAACATGCAACCTCATATCCTCATCCAGATATACATAGTTGAGATGCTATGGAAGATCTTTTAGCTCTAGGACTGGTGGTTCCTCAAGTGATGGTCTCAAATGATGCACACTTACCCTATCAATCTCACGAACTCCCCAAGAGATTGCCGCTTAATGTCATGTGTGCAACCAAAATTCAAGCCGCTCAATACTCTTCATTTGATGTACCATGCCCATCTTCCATTGGCGAAGCAACTTCTAAAAGGTCTATTCAATCAAAATTAGACCTCCTAGACATACACTATATGTAATGAACAAGGTAATAACAACCTAAATAAATAAATAAAATAATGATAAGAACAGAGAAGAAATAAAAAAATATGGCTAAAGTAACAAATAACAAAATTTACTCTAGTTTCCAAACAGTCCCCGACAACGGCGCCAAAAACTTGATCGGCTATTATATAGCTACAATCTAAAGCAGTGAACCTATCAATGCAGTTTAGCACTAATGGCGAGTATCAAGGTTGTATTCTCGGGAAAGTGAAAACCCAGAGTTACTACTTTGTTCTTTGTTATCTAACCTAAAATATATGATGAATGAATTCTAAATTTACTAATAACTGGAAACTGAGTTCTAAATGAGATGCAAGATTGAATGAATAAATGAACAATCAAGACAAGAAAACAAACCCAAAGGGAACCTAAACTAATTGGCAATCAAACAAAAGATAACAGATTTATAAATCCAATTATGCTACCCGTGGATGAATTTTTAACTGAATTTGGTCTCTTTCTTGAGATAACCGAATTCCTAAACCTAAGAACCTAAAGTTGGAATCTCTT
This sequence comes from Ricinus communis, assembly GCF_019578655.1. NCBI lineage: Eukaryota > Viridiplantae > Streptophyta > Magnoliopsida > Malpighiales > Euphorbiaceae > Ricinus > Ricinus communis. The sequence goes on along the minus strand of NC_063261.1, from coordinate 28,964,725 downwards.
CCTAACGATCGATTATTAAGCTGCATTAAGCTTTAATCTACCTCTATTAAGCTTTGTTAATTCTTAATCCGGCTAGTCAATTACCCTTATCTCTAAGTGATCATTAACCAGTTCTTGCTATTCAAAATTCCAATTACTTAATGAGTTCCTCAATTACAGAAAGCAATCTAAGGAACACAATTCACAACGTCTCATAAATAATGCAATATCTTATTAATATTGAAAGCAAGAAGAACACAAAAAGGAACTCAAACAATCCAACAATTTAGTACTAAGCCAACATAGTAAGGAAATCCCAATAGGTTTAATCGATCTAGCTACACATGTTCATGTCTAAAACAACTAGGAATTCAATTACAATGAAAGAATAAAGAATATGAAACAGATACACCCTTTTCCCTCGAATTGGATGAACAACTCAAAATCTGAATCTACATTGCGGTTGATCTCCCGAATTGCCTCTTGATTTACCTCAAAACCCACTCTTGATCTTTAATGTAATGCTTGAACCATTAAAATATGTCCTTCAATATGCGAAATGGTCTCCCAAAGTCGAATATCGAAGTCTAAAAAAGGGTGGCTCATGCGTGTATGTGAGAGATCAAGTTAGAAAATTGAACCTTAGCAAAATAATTGTGATTTGCTATATTACGTCTGACAACATGGTCAAGGCCGGCTGGACCTCCCGAGTCCCGCAAATTGGTTTTTCGTCGTGCTCAGCAGCCGAGCCACCACTGCCATGACGGAGGCCGTGTCCCTAAACCATGCCAAGACGGCACTCTTGAGGGTCAAGTGTTAATGGTTCAGCACGGCCAGAGTCTAGGCCGTGCTCAACCTTGAAATGGTAGCCCTTGCTAAATTTTAATGGATTCTGGTCCATATTTGCACATCTTTCCCTCGACTACTGGTAATGTCCATCGATAATCACCTGAAACATGAAAGGAACTAAAACACAGGTGATTCTGGCATAAAACAAGAGAACTATGCATAAAAATGGATGTAATTGAGCATATAAATATGTATAAAATGATGCACATCATTTAGTGTTTCCAAGTATTCCAATACTGAATGGATGTTAGGTGAAAATCGTTACCCTCTCTAGTCTACCACACTTTCTTATCTCTTCCAACCTAAAGGAGAATCTATATGGCTTCAAAACAGAGAGTTAAAGTGATGCATAAGATGCATGGTATGCATGATGCTCATGAAATGCACATGCTAGCAAACATAAAGACAAATAATATATAAGTATAGTATAACCATCCTTCTAACCTTATTAATTATGCACATGGTAAAAAGTTAGTCTCTTTTTCCTAAAAGTTTTGGTCTGAGCTACTATCAAATAGGGGATAGTAAGTACTAATACACATACCAATAGCTCTTAAAGCATTTTAAACAAATAAGGGAATATTTTCCAATATGAGGGCAAAGGCTACATGTTTTGGGCCAAGGCCTTTCAAGATCTGGGCTTCAAACTCTTACAAGAGAAAATATCTCAAACAATAAACAATTGGGTATATAGGAGGAGATTTCTATTGTCATTACCATAGGCTAAGTCTCAAGTAAGGATAAAGGCTCCATAAATCAATTATCCTTCCTTTGATCATCTCCCCATTCAAGGGTGCATGCAACGAATGAAATCTACTTATATTTATGAGTGATGGTTAGCTGGTGTCATAGTTCTAAGGTTCGAGTGGAGCTAAAAAACTACTAACCGATGCTATCGGGGCTACAAAAAATTAATATACACAATGTGTGAAAATAGTGTATTGATGAAAGAATATATTATTAAATGATACAATCAAAGGTAAGAATACAATGAAATCAACTCCTCTTATCCCTACTGGAGTCGCCACTATAGGCAGCGGTTTTGGGTGCGCACACAAGTGTCCTTAGCGACTACGGCACTGCAAGGCTTTTTAACCTATTTGAGAACATGCTAACTAGTCTTAGAGACTAGCGCAGAGAAAAGGAGTCGCCACCTGGGTAAGTCACCAAGACACTTTTACTTCTTACATGGCATAATTAGATTCCATAAGGAAGCATCGTCAGATCTAGAGATGGATCCAAAAACTAACTTTTTTATTTGTGTATTCCTACCGTTAATCTTATTAATTAATAATCTATTCTCTATAAATGCAGCGTAATATTTTACACATATAAGCAATACAATATGTTAGGTCCACCTAATTCTAGCTCATTTTATTGATTAAGCCTAAGTTTACTAATCTTTAATCCTAAATTGGCTGCTTTTTACATACAAAGCCTGTTTTGATTTTCTAGGCATATATGGGTCAGTTTATTAATTAAATATGGTAAAGCCTGTCTAAGTCTTGGATTTTATGATAGGCTCAAATACCATTTTATTAACCCGATGGACTACAAGTTTCATGCCAAATTTGATCTTTAAAAGCCCTAAGTCTATATGAGTTATTTTTAGTTAACAATCAAACAAGTAAGTATTTATCCACTGTTCACAGATTACAAATAAAGAAAGCAAAAGAAATTAAAGCCAAAACTAATAAAAACGAATAAAATAACCAAAAACTAGCAAAATCTGGTGATTAGGCAAAGATCCGGCAAAAATTATCAAAATCAGGCGACTTAGGGACGAACAACTAATTGGTTGTCATATAGCCGATCCGCTCTATGTAGAGCCGATCGGTTGTTCATAAAGTCGATTGGCTCTAAGGTTGGTTTAGAGCCGATTCAAATAAATAGTAGCTTCAAACTCCCTAAATAACCGAGGTACATATATAAAAACATAAAATAATGATTAATATTTATGTAAATCATAGTAAAATGAGTAAATAAACAAATTTCTAGGTCAAAGAACAACATTAATGGATTTTGAACACACTAGCAATAGGTAATTGGCTCAAAAGCATATTTAAATTGATACCCAACTAAATATGGCAACTTTATCCAAAATATCAATAGATTGACAATTTAAAGCCTAACCATACAATTCTAACAAGAATCATGGCAAACACTTAGATCAAATTAGGCAAACTCATAAAAGTTATGCGGCTCAAAACCCTAACATGCATATCTAATGCAAATAAGATTAATTAAGTAAAACATCATGGAAATCCTATATCTAAACATGTGAATCGTGTCTTGCAAAGGTAGTTGTGCATGCACCAAAGGTGAAGATAGGCCCAAAGACTGTTGATTGCATCTTCATAGGATATGCACATAACAATAGTGCTTATCGGTTTCTTGTGTATGACTCTAAAGTCTCAGACATACATAAAAAAGATGATATTAGAATCAAGGATTGCATCATTCTATGTATTTCCATGTTTGTCCAAGGAAGGAGTAAGTGTCTCTAGGGAAAGACCAAGTTCTTCCAAATGAACACATGAGACTAGATGAAAATAGTTACAACCATGGACATGTTGAGGATGAGTTGAGATGTACCAAAAGAGTAAGAATAGAAAAAAGTCTTATAGTTTAGATTTTTTAACTTATTTGCTAGAAATAGAATCTCAATCTTATAACGAGGCTGTGAACTCTTAAGAAGGTCCTTTGTTGAAAGAGGTTATTAAGAGTGCAGTTGAATCCATAATATAAAACCATACTTGGAAATTAGTGGATCTTCTACTAGGAAATAAACCTTTAGGATCCAAGTGGATTTTCAAAATAAAAAGGAAAAGGTGCATAAACACCCTAGCATTTTGGGCGAATAGCACTTAAGCCCCTAATCTTTTTTCTTTGGCACAAAAACACACGTGACCATGTTTTTACTGTATCTTAAGCCCTTTAACTAATGGGGATTCTATTGGGAATAAATGCCCATTTTCTCTTAGCTGATGTGGTAGTATTTTTATGGGAGGTTAATAACAGTAATATTGAGTTGTCCTCTCTCTTAGCTTTAAATTAACAAGAAGAATCCTAAAAATCAAATTTTGAAATTGGGAAAGGGAAAAAATAAGGTTATTTGAAGAATAAAGAATTGAGGGAGTCAAAGTGATGTCTTCTTTTTCTTCCTCATCAAGCTCTGAAAGGCGATCAAACATAGAAATTTTTTATGAAGGAGAACCGAAATTCTGCAAGTGTAGAGAAAGAGATATGAATGTGAAGGCTCCATGTGGACAACATGGATAGAGAAAAATCGAAGGAGAAGGTCTTTTGGTGCCCTAAGTACAAGGTGAGGTCTACATTACTAAATTTTTAATTTGTTTTGGTTTTGGGGAACAATAGTGGATATATGTAATTGAAATTATAAGGTAATAGCTGTGGATTTTTTTAGTTGCATGATGATGCCTTAACTATTAAGATTAAGGAAGTAATCAATGATCTGAAATTTGTGAATAAGGTGTTGTTAGTTGAAAACAAGAAGCTAAAGGCAAATGACAAAAGTGTTGCTTCAAATTTGGATATGGAGAGTGAAATTGCTAGTTTATGGAGAGAATTAGAAAGCTTGAAGAGATCTACTATGGAGAAGAATAGGCATGCACGAGATCATTTGCATAGAGCATAAGCTGTAATTGTGCTAAGTTGGGTTTTTTTAGCAATTTATGTACTGGTTTAGAACTAAGGACCTTATACGACTCTTAATGAAGTAGCAGTTTAGTTCCTTTTGACAAGGTACCATTTGTTTCAATTTAATGAAGTAAAAATCTTGGCTGTTTTGGCAATTGTTTGCTTATGTGTTGTGCAACTGTGGTATCTATCTAACTGCACTAAATAGAACATGAATTTGTAGTAGATGGAAATGCCTAGTGAAATGAATCATAAGACAACCAATCTGAAAGTGAAAAGACAAAAATATTTCATTAGAATTTCGACCTCGCGGATGTTTATGACAAAGAATGAAATAAAAAAGCATCAGCACTTGGTTTAAACCAAAAGCGATACTTTAAACTCCTATCACAATAACAGTACATTACAAGCATCAATGCTAAACACAAAACACTAAAAAATAAATTGTTCTAAATTTGTTTTCCAGTTTCATGTGAAGTTTTATTCCTATGAACTTGGCCCCTCCTTCTTTCCATATGCTCCAGCAATTGCCTTGCAGTTAAGGCAGCTCCTTCTCTCCATTGCAAGCTTAGAGGTTGAAATGGAAGGTCAGTTGCATAGGTGACCTCTGATCCATCTCTTCTGAAGCTAATAGGCTTATATGAAGTAGTATGTGAAATATCTCTAGCTTGGTCTTGCCTTATTTCTCTCTTATTGGGGATTGCGAATCTCACAATAGTATCAAGCTAAACTTGCATTTCCTCATTACTTTCTGCAATTACCCTCTTAGTAGGCATGCCGGGCTAAAAAAGCAGATTCATAAGCTAGAAAACTCTTTCCAATTGAGACTAAATAAATTTTCATGAAATGGATATTATGGTGTCTTACATTATAAGTTGTCTTCCTTCTGTTGAGGTCAACATGGTAGCCATAACCAATTATTTTGCTTCTCCTACCCCTTACACATGAACCTCCTAAATCCTAAGTTGTCACCTCTAATTGAGTACCACTTCATCGTAGTATTGCCTTGTCCGCTAATGGGGGTGTGCCGTTGTTGTGGATGCGATTTCCTGCATGGTTTCGGTAGATTTCTGCCACTTGTGGTTTTATTGACCCTAGATTATGGGGATACAGAATTCCCTCTGCTCATATTGTTTAGTGTACTTTCAGGTACCTTCTAATAAAATAACTTCATCCACCTTACACACAAATAAGCACACAAAATATGATTCATGCATACAAAAAACTAGTTCAAATGACTGACCTGGTTGCCTTTGTTTGGGCACCTACTTCTGTTGTGTCCTTCCTTGTGACATATAGAGCAGCATTATTTTTTACTTTTCTTGGAAATCTTAGAACCTTGAATTGTGACATATGATTCATTGCTTGCCCTTACTCTATTCTGTTTAGGTCTACCACTCATTTTTATAAGTGGTGGAGGTTCTATAGGTTGGTAATCTTCTACTTTCATAAAAAAATTTCTAAGTACGGGCAGTAAAGGGTATTGGTAAGTTGCCAAGTAGGTTAACTTATGGTAAAACTAGTTGATGACAGTAATTGGGTCTATTTAGAGTGTTATATGGCGCAAATAGCATGAGGGCATGGAATTCCATTTAGGTCCCATGCCCTACTTGTACATAACTGCCTATCCAAAAATATTGTATAGTTATCATCCTCTTCCCCAATTTCATAACCTACATCCCCATTAGAATCTTGAAATAATCTCATACAAGTTGGACTAGATTCATTATACCATTTCTCACATAACCTCTTATTGTCCCTAATTTTATTCATAGTCTGTAATCTAATTTCTTCAAGCATAGACACAATTGGTTTGTGTTTAGCACCTAGAATCTAGGAATTGAAACTTTCACTAATTTTATTGTCTACCATATAACATTTACTGCTATTACTAAAAAAGCTTTACACCAGATGTGTGGAGGGTACCTTATTAAATCTTTTGATGCTCTCTTATTAATGCCTCCAATTTTTTCCAACTTCAACTTGAAATGTTCTTGATATGTGCTCCAAGCATAAGTCCAGAACTTCTTCTTAAACTCACCTCCTCTCAATTTCTTTGACTAATTAGCATAAATATGTCTCGCACACAATCTGTGCTATGCTTGAGGGAGGACCATATTAATAGCATTAATTTATCCTTAAAAAAAATAAACTATTATACAACTGAAAGAAATAAGCATTGGTTTAAAATGAAGAACAAGTTAGCATTTTACTTACTTTTTTGCATGTCTGAGATCACAATATATGCAGCTCTAACTATTATTGTAACCAAGACAGAAACCACTTCCAATTAGCTTTATTCTCCTTGTTTATAACTGCCCAAGCTATGGGAATCACTTGATCATCCCCATCAACTACTACAACAGTTAGTATTTGCCCCTTGCATACTCCTTTTAAGAAACACTCATCAAGACCAATGATAGGTCTATAATCGTCCCTTCCAAATTCTCTTACAAGCATCAAACAAAACAAACATTTTCCTAAATATCCTTCTCCCTTCTTGTAACCTTCTCTGTATAACTTTATTTCTACCTTTGTGTCTAGGTTTGATCTTTTCAATGTTGCAGTATGCCTCTAAATAACTAAACTCTACCTTAAAACTACCTTCAAGTTGAGTCACAATCAATTTATTGGCTCTTTTATACTTATGGAAATTGACATTGATTTTTAATAAAGATTCTGCCTCACTCTTCATGTTTGCCACAGAGAATGAAGAGTTTTTATAAACCTTATTGTAGAAGTATTTAGCTAGGAAAGCTGCACTTGCCTTGGAATATCAAATTGCCTAAAGCACCTATGCTCCTCAACTAGTGTTTTCAATGCCAGTCTTGGATATTTTCCATCTTTAGAAAGATAAATCAAGAATGGGCAGCCAGTTTCACTCACACATTTCATTCTTAATCTACTAGGTTCATTTGGATTTATTTTCAACTTATAACCAAACTTTATAGCATAATTTGCTATAGCTATTCTTGCCTCTAGAACATTAGCAAATGTCATGCTTAACATAAAAACCCTTTTCTCATTCTCCTCATCATAAAACACTCTTTCTTTTGGTACTACTATACATCTTGAATATGTACTATTTCCATCACTCTCACCACTATCCTCTGGATTCCTAGTACACTCACTCTCATTCTCCATAGCCTCATCACTTATATAACCTTCTAGCCCTGTATAATTATTTCCAACAGTCTCATTTCTTTATGTTATGTTCCTCTTCCCAGCACTAAATTGGTTGCATTGTGTTGGTAATGCATATATTTCAACCTCCTCAAACCATGCCCTAGCCCCAGCCCCAACCTCATCAAGCATAACCCCGCTACTCCCAACTTCATCCAGTACAACCCCACTACTCCCGAGCCCTAACTGCATCAAGCCCATACCGACTAGCATCAACCCTAGTGCTAACTGCATCAGAACCATACCTACTAGCATTAATCCTAGCCCCAATTGCATCAGGCCTAGAACCAATAGCATCAACCCCAGCCCCAACTACATCAGGCCCTTCAATTCCTAATATTCTTGGCTTAAAAAATGGGCTCATTTATATCCTGGTCAGCATAAAATTCCACCTCACAAACCTAACAATTTTTATTAATGTGGTTTATAACTCTCCTAATAGAATCATCATCATTAACTACAAACAGACCATCTTCCATTTCTTCACTAGGCTCTAACACAAAAATGTTCCTCACATTCATAAACCCTATATGTTTTTCATATCTACTCCTGATATCCATATAGCATAAATAGTCTACATCAAAATCATACCGTACATCTATAAAACCATCTATATAATCCAACCTTGGATTATAAACCTATTTACCACTATAGTTAGACCTTGAACCTATTATGCCATCCATTTCATAAGTGAAGAAGAAAAATAGAAAATAAATAGTTTCAGCATTAAGCATCAAGTTTAAATATCAACTTTAAATATCATTTTCATACAACAAGTCTAAACTACATTACTGTAAATGAAAAAAATGAAAAAGGTAATGCAGTGCTCAAGCATTATGACGATAAGACCCTTAAAAAATTTAGCAAGGATGATTCTGGTATAGCCAGAACTCTGATAAACTTATGTCTACATTTCTCTAAGAACAAAAATGAGAGCATTACTCAAGTGAAGTATGCTATAGTGATTGGAAGCTTAATGTACCTAATGAGTTGTACAAGATTAGACATTGCTTATATAGTAAGTAAATTAAGTAGATATACGTGTAGTCTAAGAGTTGGTCATTGGAAGAGAATTATAAGAGTACTCAGGTACTTGAGGTATACTTGTAATTATGGGCTGCATTATACAAGATATCCTACAGTTTTAGAAGGATATAGTGATGTGAATTGGATATCTAACATGAAAGGTTCAAAGTTTACTAATGCATATTTGTTTACATTAGCAAGAGCAGTTTATCATAGAAATTCTCTAAACAAATAATTATAGCTAGATCCATGCGGGCAACGGTTTCAAGCATGCAGCTAAGTGTCTTTAGCGACCACAATACCACAAGGCTTTTCAACCTATTCGGAAACACGCTAACTAATCATAGAGACTAGCACGGAGAATGGAGTCGCCACTTGGGTAATCATTAGGACACTTTTTCTAAATTTGTGGCATAAATGGATTCCTTAAAGAAGTATCTCCATATCTAGAGATGGATATGGCAACCAACTTCCTTAATTGTGTATTCCTACCTTTAATATTATTAGTTAATAGTCTATTTCCTATAAATGCAGCAAAATATTCTCTACACATAAGCAATACAGCATGACATAAGTCTCCTTAATTCTAGCCCAATTTTATTAAGCCTCAACTAACCTTACCTGTTATTACTATAATTGACTACTTATATTTCATGAAAAAGGCACACTAAGTCTAGGCCAAATTTCTTTGATTAAGTCCAAGTTTACTAGCCTTTAACCTAAATGGGATACTCTTTGCATACAAAGGCTTGTTTTAATTTTCTAAGTCTAAATGGGTCAAGTTATTACTTAAGAATGGAGAAGTGTGGGCAGCTGTTTCGGGCGTGCACCCAAGTGTCTTTAGTGACTACGACACTATAAGGCTTTTCAACCTAATCAAAAACACACTAACTAGTCACTAAGACTATCACGGAGATGGGATTCGCCATCCAGGTAATTATCAGGATACTTTTACTAATGAGTGGCGTTTCTTAGATTCCATAAGGAAGCTTACGCCATAGATTCAGAGATGGATCCAAAAGCGAACTTCCCTAGTTGTGTATCTTAGTCTTTAATTTTATTTATTAACAAATTATTCTCTATAAACAAGGTGGTTCATACATAGGCATAATACATATAATTTACCTAGGTCTAGCCCATTTCATTAAGCCCAGCCCATTTTAAAATTGTTAATCTAGCTTGCTAGTTAAATATGTACGACTCTTTCCTAGTCTAGCCCAATTACAAGTTATATCTTTCTAAGTCTTTAATCCTAAATGGACTACATATTATGGTAAGGACCATTTTGTGTGAACCTAATTCTAATATAGCCTAATCCTAACTAAAACATGGTAAAACCGACTAAGTCTACTTTGATTTAGAACTTAAGCCCGATTAATATTGATTTAGACTATTGGACTACTATTTCATGTTGGGTCCAATTTTAACCTAAAGTCTATATGTTTATTTTTTAATTAAGCAGTCATGTTACAATTATTTAACATACATTAAACCAATAAATAAACAAAAAATAAAGTGCAAAAAGATAAATCTAACTATTACAACCCTACAACTAAAATTACAAAGAAAAGCCATAAAACCTAGCTATAGTACACAAAATCGACAAAAGTACAAAAAACTCATGAAACACCAAAACTTAGGGCAAAGGAAGTACAGAGCTGATCAGCTCAACATATAGCTAATTGGTTATGCACTAAGCCGATCGGCTCTAGGGTTTCCAAACCTTAGTTATTTCTTTGTGACCAAAAACCCTTCTGCTTAGTAATGAACTGATAGGCATCATACTATACGTGTTTTCATGCCCAATTGTTTACATTTTTATGCATGATTATCTCGTTTTATACTAGAATCACCTGTCTCTTGTTTCCTTTCTCGTTTCAGGTCATTTTCGAAGGACACTATCAACAATTGAGGGAAATACGCATGATTACAGACCAAAATCCATCAAATTAGACGAGGACTAGCACCCCGAGGGTTGGGCACGGCCTGGACTCCGGCCGTGCTGAATTGCCAACTAGCTGCCTTCCAAGAGTGCCTTTCGGCACGAATTCCGTAGCCACCACGGCCTCCACCACAGCCCGTGGTGGCTCAGCACTGGCTTGGAAGAGGTCAACACAACGGAATCGTAGGGTTCAAGACGACTTGACCACCGTGTCAAGAGACTATATAGGCAAAAGTTCAATTTTCTTAGAGGAGGCTCCATTTCTCTGACCTAATTACAATATACACTCAATTCACTTATTTTCTAGACCTCAATTGTCGACCTTGGGAGATCAAATTCATCAATTGAGGGAGGATTACATTTGTTTTCAACATCGATTTGAGGATCAAAACAACATTTGGGAGCATTCAAGAAGCAAATTAGGGTTTGATATTTTGGATTAGAAAATTAGGGTTTCTCATCCAACTTGAAAGAGAAGGGTGTACATGCCTTCAATTTTCTTTTCCTTATTTGTTCCTTATTTTGCTTTAACTATGAACATGAGTAGCTAGATCTTTTGAACCCATTGGGGTCTTTATTGTTGATGGATTGTGCTTAGTTGTTAGATTTGTAATTGCCATTCTTGTAATCTTTTTGCTATTTAGTAATAAAGTTTGATTCAGTTAATTTGAGATGTTGAATTAATTGTCTTTTGGGTTTTTTCTTGACATTGAGAAATGCTTGTTACAACTGGAAATTGAATAGTAAGAACTGGTAGTTAACACTTAGAGATAAAGTTAATTCACTCGCCGGATTAAGAATTAATAACTCTTAACAGATCTAAATCACGCTTAATGTTAATCTGTAATAATCTGATAGGAAGAGATTCCATTAGGTTAGTGCAGGTTTAGGAAGTCAGTAAGCTCGAGAGAGGAACCGAGTTTGATTTAGAATTTAGGCACGAGTAAGCAAGATTAATAATTTATAAAATCAACCTTTAGAATTACATCACTTAGGTCCCCTTTGGGTTTGCTTCTTTTCTTGCGGTTGTCTTTTGATTGTCAATTGCTATTTATTCCTTTATTTGCATTTATAATCATTAGTTAATTAATTTAGACTTCTCACACTCTATTTCAGACTAGAAGTGAACAGTAGTAACTCTAGGTTCACTCGATCTCCAGGGATACGACCTTGATACTCACTAGTGCTAGGCCGCATCGATAGGTTCACTGCCTTAGGTGTAGGTTGCATAAGTAGCCCATCAAGTTTTCAGCTTCCGTTGCCAGGGAATAAGTAACGGTGAACTAGAGTGAATTATTTTTGTGTTAATTTAGTCATTATCTGTTTATTTATTTATTCTCTACTCTATATTTTATTGTTTTAGTTGATTGGTGGTTGTTTAGATTGTCGGTTTCAAGTAGTTTATGACAAGAAGCTCTAACCCTGATCCTATAGAACCCTTATCTGACCCGGAATGCTCACTCAGATTATTGAGATGACCTTTGCAGGCAGTTGAGGAGGAGGTCGGAGTTATAGTTCAGGTTCATAGAGCTAACGTGATGGAGAACCACAACCCCCAGGCCGATGACGATCAGAGGACAATGTGCGAATTTGCGCGACCATCTTTGGATGTGACAAAAACTAGTATAGTCAGACCTGCTGTAGCAGCCAACAATTTTGAGATAAAAGCCAACGTTATCCAGATGATCCAGCAAAGCGTGCTGTTTGGAGGATTGCCCAGCGAGGATCCTAATGAATATATCTCCAACATTTTGGAGATTTGTGATACATTCAAGATAAATGGAACAACCGATGACGCCATTCGGCTGAGATTGTTTCCATTTTCCTTGAGGGACAGAGCAAAAGGATGGTTGCAATCTTTTCCACAGCAGACGATTACTACCTGGAAGGCGTTGGCCGAAAAATTTCTATATAAATATTTTCCCCCGCTAAAACTGCTAAACTTAGAAATGATATATCTTCTTTGTGCAGTTTGATGATGAAAGCATGTACGATGCGTGGGAGAGGTTTAAGGACCTTTTGAGATGCTGCCCACATCATGGATTGCCAGTGTGGATGCAGGTTCAAACCTTCTACAGCGGATTGAACCTTGCGACGAGGTAGATGGCGGATACTGCAGCAGGTGGGGCGCTAAACAATAAGATGTCCGAGCAGGCTCAAAACTTGATAGAGGAAATGGCCATGAACAATTATTAGTGGCAATCCTCTAGGAGCCGACTAGGAAGACAAGGAGTGGTCAACCAAGTGGATTCTACAGTAACCCTGGCAGCTCAAGTGGAGCTTCTCACCAAGAAGATTGACCAACTTCAGATGCCGGTTCATGCATCGAACGTTAGCTACGAGTTTTATGGTGGCCTACACTACAGTGCGAACTGTAATGCGAGAGGTATGTTTGCTTCATCCTCTTCTAATTTTCCATCTGTTTCTGTTGTGTCTTCTGATGTTGAGCAGGTTGATTATATGGGGAATGCCCCAAGGCAGCAGAACAACCCTTACAGCAACACATACAACCCTAGGTGGCACAATCATCCCAACTTCAGCTGGAGCAACAATAATACCTGAGGGTCCACTGTGGTTTCCAGGAGAGTTCATCGCAATAACAACGTGGCCTCGCACAAGCTCCCCCTCCACCAGAAAAGAAGTCAAATTTTGAGGAGCTTATGATGAAGTTTGTGACATCTACGGAGATGAGATTCCAACAAACTGATAGTGCACTTAGGAATCAGCAGGCCTCAATTCAGAACTTAGAGACTCAGATTGGCCAAATCTCTAAGATGTTATCTGAGAGGCAACCTGGAGCACTCCCTAGCACCACTGAGTCTAACCCAAGGGAGCATGTGAAAGCCATCACTTTGTGTTCACGTAAGTTAGTGTCAACTCCTTCTAAGCCTGTTATTGACGACTCCACTATTGATGTGCAGGTTGAGGTGAGCAGTAAGGTTAAGGAACCTGAGGGACAAAAGGTGAAACCGATCCCAGTCAGGGAATATCAGCCTAAGATTCCTTATCCTGATAGACTTAAACAAGTAGAAGCGTAAGAGCAGTTCAGTAAGTTTTTGGATATTTTTAGACAACTGCATATTAACTTGCCTTTTATTGACGCATTAAAGCAGATGCCAAAGTATGCCAAGTTCTTAAAGGACATACTTAGCAGAAAAAGGAAGTTGGAGGAGGTAGCCTATGTTAAGCTTAACGAAGAGTGCTCAATAGTGTTTTAAAGCAAGTTGCCAGAGAAACATCACGATCCAGGGAGTTTCACTATTCCTTGCACTTTAGGTAACTTGTGTGTTGATGATTTATTAGCTGATTTGGGGGCTAGCATAAATGTCATGCCCACTATTTTGTTCAATAAGCTAGGTATGGGGGAGGCAAAACCCACTAGGATGTGCATTCAATTAGCTGACCGTTCTATTAAACTTCCTAGGGGGATTGTGGAGAATGTGCTAGTCAAGGTAGATAATTTCATATTTCCTATGGACTTTGTGGTTATGGATATGGATAGTGAGCATGGTGTACCATTGATTTTGGGGAGACCTTTCCTTGCCACAGCTAGAGCTAAAATAGATGTATTTGAAGGTAAGTTAGAACTTAATGTAGGGGATGACTGTGTTACTTTTAGTTTACCCCCATTTGATAGTTCTCCCACCGACCATGTTCATGCCATATGCAGTATTGATGGAATTAGTCTTGCATGTGATAAGCAACCACAAGATGTACAATTGGATGATGCTATACATGTTTCTTTCCCTGTTGATGTGTTTTATCCATCTAAAGAAAACAACTTGTATCAATTTGAGACTTTGTACTATGATACACCAGAGAAGGGTAGTTACAAGTTTGTTTATGACAGGTCACCTAGAGAGGATTTAGAGTGGATGAATGGGCATCCCGACTCGGTATGGAGAGCACCTCCTTGGTCATCCACTACACACATTGGACCTCTTCTTTGTGCTTATATGCCTCAAGCCCTAACTTACATTGAGCCCACCTTCTCAATTTGCCTGCAAAGTAGGAATGCTGCTACAGAGTCCAGCTAGACGACTCGAACAAAAAGAAGCGCCTTCGGGAGGCATTCCTGAATCTATTTATGCTTTTTGATTTCTTGGACATCTTTTATTATTTATTTACTTCTCTAGTTTGATATCTCAATTTAATTTTAGTTTGTTTTATTTTGAGATGATTTTAGTTTATTGAACCTTTTTACTAGATGTTGCTTGGAATGTGTTTATTCTTGAGTTTTGCACGAGTTAACCTACTCGACGCTCATATGCAATTTGGAGGACTAACATATCTTAGAGTGTTAAAGCACACATCAAGGTAGGAAGCTCGGTGATCCGAGATGGCAAAGGAAAGTTCAGAAACATCCCCTTCACCATGGTTTCCGTGGCCATCACGGGCTATAACACGAGGTCGTGCCCATCAACACGGCCTGAGTCAAGCCCGTGATGAAAGACACATGAAGACTTGGAGAATATCGACCATTCAAATACACGGCCCAAGGCATCACGGCAAGTGACAAATTAGTGAACAATCGAAGCATAAGGGCTCAGCACGGGTTGAGTCCAGGGAGCCGTGCTGATCCGTGCCCTCGCCGTGCTGACCCCCGTGCCTATAAAAAGAAGGCCTCCAAAAATTTTTGCTACCCCTTTTCTAAAGCTCCAAGGTGTGGTTTTCTTCTATTTCTCTCATTCTCCCTACTTTTCTCGGCAATTCCAAGTAAGTCTCTTCACTTTTTGCTTTTGTTTGTTTTTACTTTAGTTTTTCTTTTATGCATATACTTTATTTAGGACATGCTAGTATGTTTTGGTAGTTTTTATGTTATTGCACTGCTTTAAGATGACCTCAATTAGATTTAATTTATATTAATTGTTATGTTTGCTGTGAAGTTGATTATGAAATTGATAAGTGTGGGGTTTGCATAAATAAAGTTTGTTTATGGCATTCTATTATGAATAAGTGTTTGAATAAAGTTGCGTTAGTTGGTGCACGATAAAGTAGTTTGGAATGTATCGATTAGTTAGTTTATGCAAGAGATTGAGGCTTTAGTCTTTCGTTAAGTCTAAAGTTTTCTGTTAGTCGAATCATAGCCGTTATGCTGTCCAATTTTCAGTAGGATTTTTTATTAACTTAATTTCTTGTACGAATAACTAATGATTCATTGCATCAGGTAATATGACGGACCGCGATCAATCCCGTAGGAAATAACCAAAACGAGTTCCTACCAGCAAGTGATCGCGTGGCGAAGGAACATCTTCCTCCACAGCACCAGAACCATCACCAGCACAAGCACCAGCACCAGCACTAGCCCCAGTACCGCAACACCAACTAGTCTGAGCTCGAAGAGCACCTGCTGTGAACCCACCTACACCTGGTCGTCATCCACTGTGGACATTTCCTAATGCAGAAAATGAGATTCAGTTCCAAGTCATGAGATAGAAGCAAGTGATGGCGGGTCGTTGCATCGACTTCGCATCCCTAGAAAGAGTGGGATTGGTTCAGGATGTGCGCACTCTGTTCGAGACTATGCCGTATGCGCGATTCTTTGACATCATTGAACCAACCTACCGTGAGCTTACAATTGAATTCCTCAGCACCTTCTTCCTGCAGCAATAAATCACAAATTGGCATCAGCCTGATGCAGTTTATTTCAGACTTGGGGGAAGGGAGTTTTCAATGTCAGTCCCGCAATTCGGCATGCATTTGGGATTATGGACTGAACATGAGATCTCTAGGAAGGAGTATCAGGGATGCCTCTACATCCACCCAATATCCTACGACACCATGTGGGACTCATTGGTACTTAGGCTGGAAACGTACTACCTAAGCAGGTCTAAGGCGTCTGGCCTTCCAGATCATCTCCGCTATCTCCATACCTTATTAGCCTACACCATTACAGGCAGAGAAGATAGTTTTGGAGCGGTGACACAAACTGATGTCTTCATCCTCTAGGCTATGCAACATCAGAAGAAATTGGACGTGGGATATTTGTTGGCTCGTTAAGTCTGATCATTTATAGTAGATGCCAAGAAGAAAATGCATTGTTATTTTGGCCTGTACATGACTAGGTTAGCCAAGAGATTGGACATATTGGACGATTGTCTGTCAGGGCTTTCAATTATTGGTGACATGACACCACTGGGACATCGAATGCTCAGATTAGTGCTTTGGCTGACCGACCAGATCGAGTCTGCAATCTACAACAGTAGCACTATACTCAATTTGCACAGTTTCAAGAGGAGACTAGGGCACAGCTTGGCTGAATGAACACCGTGCTTTAGCAGCTTATGAACGGGTTGGAGAGGCAGGCCACCCAGACAGACTTCCTAGTGGAGCAGATGAAAAAGTTGATGGACGCTAGAGCACAAAATCAGCGACTCATCGATGAGATGGAGTTCGATCCGGCAGCTTCACGGACCCCGATCCACCCGCTGTTCCGAGGATACACCATCAGCAGACTCCTAGCAAAAAAAAATTGTGCAACTTTTCTTTTTCCTTTTTCTTTTTATTTTCTTTCCTTTATTTAATTTTATTTTCTTGCTTTTGTATGCTGAATTTTATGTTATTTCCTTTCATTTGTTTATGTTATTTTAAATTATTTTAGTAAATCACTATGCTTCCCAATATGAAAACTATGCATGATCTTCAATAACTATGATGTGCGAGTCATATGCTTACCCAGTTTTAATCTTTCTAACACTGTGGACAGTATTATACTTAAGTGTGGGGTAAGCACCTTAGTTTGTTATTATCTTGAATTTTGTTTCAATCAAGTAGTTAATGATTTTCCTCTTTTGAATAGATACCCTTATAGCTTTTATTGAATCTTGTTAGAAGAAGAAAATGAACGAATCTCTTAATTTCAGTCGAGCCAGGTAAAACTGGTGTTTTTCCTCAATTTTTCCATTTTACTTTATCTCGGAAATAGAACACTATTAATATTGCTGCTTGTTATTATGATTGATTGTTTAAACTTTGATTTGAGAATTCATGCAATTTTGACCCACTCAAATGATGAGGTTTTGAGCCAAATTAGGCATCATTATTTTTTATGCTCCTTTTCTTGTTGTTTAGTGAGCATTGCATAGAATCTTTATTTCTAGAACTTGCTTTGTGATTCTTTTTAAGATTACATGAATTTTTGATAGTTATAAGATGATTTGGGCACTTAGGATTTACACAATTTGGCCGAAAGCCTAACCCTGTTTTTCCCATAGTGAACCAATTTTGAGCCTTAGTCTTTTCTTTCGTTGTGATTCACCTTTAACACTCACTTTATCACTTCCATTCATTTTACCATTCTTTCTACCGTTGTTGCTGGAAATTATGTAAGTTTATGCTGCATTTCATTTTGGATCAAATTGCATTCCTTTTATATATAATCGCTAAGTTGCTAGATTTTTCATAGATGCTCCCTTCAATCCAAAATTGGATACTCATTCTTATTGTTTATGTCAATAACCACATCAGCTCCTATATAAGCTGCTGTAATATATATACATAATATATATCAAAAAAGAAAAAGAGAGAATTTAGTATTCTTTTAGTTCGTTTCAAGCATCATCTTATTATTGGAGCAACTTAGTGTTCATTGGTACATCATTTGATCCTTGGCTATTTTCTTGCATTACCTGCATAATTTTCCAACAACTTTTAGCCTACTTTCCATATTTCTCCGTACCCTACCTTAACCCCATTACAACCTGGCTCAAGACCCTTTTGATCATGATTATTGATTATTTCACAGTAGTGGAGATTGGATCTATAAGAAAGCTTATGGTAAGCACTTTTTTCTGTATTTTTGCATTGAGAGCTTGGCGATCCTCTTTCACCAATATACACTTGTGTGTTTTCGAGTGACATCTTATAAAGCATGTTTCTCAACTTCTCAGTTTGAATGGTTTATCATTTTAATTTTAGTAGTTTTATTAGTTTTGTTCTCTCTCTTAAGGATTTAGTGATTTGGGGATTTTATGGAAATTCATTACAGAGTTTTGAGATTTGTTTTGAGCTAACTTTCTACGAAGTATTTGATTGAGTTATTTGATATTTATTTGAGGAGTGAGTTGTTGATTGCTTGAGGACAAGCAAAAGCTTAAGTGCGTGATGATTTGATAGGCATCATACTACACATGTTTTCATGCCTAATTGCTTACATTTTTATGCATGATTATCTTGTTTTATGCTAAAATCACCTGTCTTTTGTTTCCTTTCTTGTTTCAGGTCATTTTCGAAGGACACTATCAACAATCGAGTGATTACAGACCAAAATCCATAAAATTGGGCGAGCACTAGCACCCCGAGGGTTGAGCACTGCTTGGACTCCGGCCGTGCTGAATTGCCAACTAGCTACCTTCCAAGAGTGCCTCTTGGCATGGTTTCTGTAGCCACCACGGCCCGTGGTGGCTCAGCACCAGCTTGGGCACAGCCTGGAAGAGGTCAACACAATGGAACCCTAGGGTTCAGCATGGCCTGGACTCAGCCTGTGCTGACCACGGCCGTGCTGAAGAGACTATATAGGCAAAAGTTCGATTTTCTTAGAGGAGGCTCCATTTCTCTAACCTAATTCCAATATACACTAAATTCACTTATTTTCTAGACCTCAATTTTTGACCTTGGGAGATCAAATTCATCAATTGAGGGAGGATTACACTTGTCTTGAACATCGATTTAAGGATCAAAACAACATTTGGGAGCATTCAAGAGGCAAATTAGGGTTTGATACTTTGGATTGGAAAATTAGGGTTTCTCATCCAACTTGAAAGAGAAGGGTGTACATGCCTTCAATTTTCTTTTCCTTATTTTGCTTTAACTATGAACATGAGTAGCTAGATCTTTTGAACCCATTGGGATCTTTATTGCTAATGGATTGTGCTTAGTTGTTAGATTTGTAATTGCCATTCTTGTAATCTTTTTGCTATTCAGTAATAAAGTTTGATTCAGTTAATTTGAGATGTTGAATTAATTGTCTTTTGGGTTGTTTCTTGACATTGAGAAATGCTTGTTACAATTGGAAATTGAATAATAAGAACTGGTAGTTAACACTTAGAGATAAGGTTAATTCACTCGCCGGATTAAGAACTAACAACTCTTAATAGATCTAAATCACGCTTAATGCTAATCTGTAATAATCTGATAGGAAGAGATTCCATTAGGTTAGTCCAGGTTTAGGAAGTCGGTAAGCTCGAGAGAGGAACCGAGTTCGATTTAGGATTTAGGCATGGGTAAGCAAGATTGGTAATTTATAAAATCAACCTTTAGAATTCCATCACTTAGGTCCCCTTTGGGTTTGCTTCTTTTGTTGCGGTTGTCTTTCGATTGTCAGTTGCTGTGTATTCCTTTATTTGCATTCATAATCATTAATTAATTAATTTAGACTTCTCACACTCTATTTCAGACTAGATAACATAGTGAACAGTAGTAACTCTAGGTTCACCCGATCTTTAGGGATACGACCTTGATACTCACTAGTGCTAGGCCGCATCGATAGGTTCACTACCTTAAGTGTAGGTTGCATAAGTAGCCTATCATGAACATAAGTTTTCTATTCTTTTCTCACAGTATTCTAATCGATAATAGCTTCTGTTGTTGTTCTCTCTTGTTGTTACTTTAACCCTAGGCATCACTTTCTATTTATAGAGGTAGAATTTCAAATAAAATCCTAGAGGAACATATAATCTTTAACTTTTCAAAAAAAAGAATCAATAAATATCTAATATTAATTTAAATAAATATCATTATTATCCATAATTATCGTTAAATGCCTTCTAGAATCTGTATCTGAAAGTAAAAGTATCAGAAAAAATGACGGAAGCGAGAAAACCTAACTTGGCACTGTGTAGAGCCGATTGGCTTTATACATATGGAAAGCTTGAAAAAAGTTTGCAATTTAGTCCCTGAACTTGTGAAATCCATCGTTTTGATCCTCAAGCTTTATTTTTCTTGACAATTAACTCCAAATTGATTTTAAGAAGGTGATTTTGGTTGGATTAACGACAACCTTAACCTTGGATTCGCCCATCTTTCGTCTCCCGAGACCTGAGAAGGCAATAACTTTTGTCATATCATTTTTCGTAGTTTCCTCAAATTCTAGATCTAGAAAATGGGTGCTGATAGCTGCCCCCGGTTTGTTAAAATTTATAAGCATGCAATGCATCTAAACAAATAGAGACAAATCATAATATCAATGATAAGGTAAAAGGATATCTCTATAAGCTATAGAAGCCACACTCTGTTAGCTCGAACTCTGATTGTTGATTTGATGTGGGGGACCATGACTGCTTGAATTTTTTGAGGGCTTTGCCTACGATCGGAGAACCATGTCCACTAATTTTAGAATCACATTTGTTGATTTAGAAACCACACCCGTTGATCTGGAAACCACGCCTGTTGATTTCATGATTGTAGAGACTTCACTCTAGCTATTTTTCCAATTCAGGAACCAGTTTACCACTTCATGTCAATTTGGTAATTTTCTGCTTTCAAATACTTTTAGTTAGAAATTCCCGCCTTGGGATACGATCTTATTCATTTTGATGCCTTTTGGAAGCTATACTAGTATTTGGCCCATTCAGGGACTAAAGCATAATTTTGATGGATCACGGACCAAACTTATAATTTTTAAGAAACTTTCACTTTGAGACACCAACTAGCCTTTTATGTTTTTTCTGAGGACTTGCATCAACTTTTTTGGACTAAAACGTGACTTTGATAGGTTGGGGACCTAAATGATATTTTTGCCCTCTTCCAAACATATGTATATATCCTTATATCCCTTATTATTTAACTTCATCTATTTTTCTTCACTTTTCTCTCTCAAACCATTTTTCGCTCTTTTTGTGATTTTCCCCTCATTTCTTAACTAAATTCTATAAAATCAGTCTTGAAATGGCAACTGTTCCTCAAGATTTGCTGAACGTACCCTAATCACACTAAATTCAGATTTTTCTCCTCCAATTTCTCATCAAAATGACTTTAGGCTTGTAAAGGGAGAGGAAGTCTCCCTTTTCGCAAAATTGAACACCCATCAGGCATTTTCGACTGTCGAAGAGGTATTTTCTTAGCTTAAACATTGTTTTCTGTAACTTATACACTAGACATACATGTTATTTATCTAAAATATGCAACAAATTACGAAAATA
This sequence comes from Ricinus communis, assembly GCF_019578655.1. Taxonomy (NCBI): domain Eukaryota; kingdom Viridiplantae; phylum Streptophyta; class Magnoliopsida; order Malpighiales; family Euphorbiaceae; genus Ricinus; species Ricinus communis. Next base: position 28,942,948 of record NC_063261.1, on the reverse strand, counting down.
TTGAAAACCATGTGCCCTAGCCTGTAGAGTCAATCGGCTGTATGCAATGTCGATCGGCTCGGCATAGTCTGAATCGACCGTGCATAGGCCAAGAAAGGGTTTCAAGGCCATTTTTTAAAAAAAAATCAACAAGTAGACAATACTTACCTATCTAAATTATGTCTAACACATGTGCATTTGGCTTTTTAGGGTGATGTTATGTTGATTCGGTTTGTAGAAAATTTTTACGGTGCACATGAGTGGTTCGATGATCTCCCTAGCTCTGTCCAAGCTAGGATTAGAGATACTAGCTTTCATAGGTTTGTAGCTACACTCCCATCAGTCATCAGGAGGGTTGACCATACCTTTATCTATGCCTTGCTCGAGAGGTGGATGGACACTGCTTACAACTTCCACACCCTAGTCGGTGAGCTGACACTCTCCTTCTTTCCTTTGCTGCTGCCACGATCATTGATTTCTCCGGCATACTCATGCCCTTTGATGATACAATCCACGATCACCGCTCCGACGTTCAGCGCTTCATCACTGATTTGCTTAGGTTCTTGCCTTCATTCAAGAACTCGTGCTGCATCGCCTATCAAAGCATATCTCTCCATTATTGGGGCTTTGTTCCTCAGAATGCTCGGGAGGTTGATCAGATGGCTCGAGCCTTCTTAGTGTACCTCTTTGGCATGAATTTGTTCAGTGACTCAAGGAATTCACTGAACTTTCACTACTTAGCCCTATTAAGGGATTTGGATCAAGTCTCCTCCTACAACTTGGGATCTATAGCCCTTGCATACTTGTATCACCAAATGGACATTACAGTCCGATGTAGTAAGAGATCTGCGGTTACTGGCATGCGATCCATGTAAGTTATGCTCTGACTTCTCTTATATGGTTTCTTTTATTAGTATAACGAATGTTGATTCTTATTTTGCAGGTTTATGCCCTGGAGATTGGCCTTTTGGTGAACTCACAGTTCATCTGCACCTCGCAGGCTTTCCTTTGCTTGAGACGCTGGAGCTCGAGCAGAAGTGTCAAATTAGAGTGGGCTCAAGTTCACGTACACCGCATGTGGATCAATGCCTTGACCTGGGTTAAAGTAAACAAGATTTATTAGTCATGCTCATGCTTTATTTATACAGTTACGTACCTTTCTAGTTTATAGATTCGAGGTGATTGGTTGGGGGAGAATTGCCAGTGGGACCCTTACACACTATCTGCAGTTGACCTTGAGCAGAGGAGGATCCTACTGACTGGACTTGCCTGTCGGGCATGGTACCTAGGAGAGAGAATCTATGGGTGGGAGTAAGACCCTAGTAGGTGTCGAGTTCCCTTATCTCATCCTCTCTCTATGTTTTGGACGGCGGACCTCGCTAGGGAGGAGCTAGCAGAGTGTTTGGTAGGGTATGACAACCCTGAGCATTTCACCATTCAATCTCGCCATTTCCTTCATCCTTCAGCTATTTGGGGTTGTGCCCTTTCATGACGACATCATGGCTCAGGTATTTTTCCTAGACTTACTTCGAATTCCCCTTTTCTGTATCCCATTTTTTTAACCATTTTATGTACAGTTCTTCCACCAGGCTCTTATTGCTCATGAACCAATCGAGGGGTCGATCCGCTCAACGTTCCATGCCTTCCCACATCATAGGCTCCTCCGCTGGTGCTGCCTCCAAACACCTCCTACAACCACATTTGATGTGGTTCTGGGGAGCGTTTCATTCCCTCCAAATCTGATGGTCTCATACTAGAGCCCTTATGGTGTGATGGAACACCGGCTTGCCATGGAGCATTGCCTCCTACTGGAGTTCACTTCGAGCAATTGCACACATGTAAATTACTTCCTCTTTTATGTTTTCACGTCTCCTTTTCTTGAAAAATTAGTGACATATTATGCCAATAATCGTACAGGTCCAAAGTGACCAACTCGAGTACGTCCATCGATTGGTCAGTGCTGCGATGAGGTAATTCTTTATCCTTGGTGGGGACTGGGAGGTAAGAATGTGATTTATGAAACGTAACATGTATGCATGTATGCATGAAATGCATTAATTAATCTCGTTTTGGGTTTTCATCAAAGGGACCAAGAGGGCTTGTAGAGCCAAGTGGATGATCGACAATGTCAGATTGACGCTCAGCAATGTCGGATTGACACTTTGACACTTCAGCTATCAACCTTGCGGACCCAAGGGATGGACGCTGACTCAGACGATGGGATGGAGGATTCGGGAGAGAACCCTGGCTTTTGATCCTTTTACTACTTGTATTTCTTTTACCATTGCTTGTAGAACTTTTAACTCTTAGAACTTTTGTAGAACTTTTGACTTTTTGAGAATATATAAAATCATCGGTTTTGGCCTTCAAATTACTTTTATTTTGCTTATTTCCTTTTATTATTGCATCTATATGAGCTTATATGCATTGAAAAATGGAATGAGCACCCGAAAGACCACCAAAATTCATCAAAAATTGCATTGGGAGGCCACACACCAATCGGGAATTCGTACATGAATATTGTTAATCAGCTCTACAGTTGTATAGTCCAAATCGTACACTAATTTCAGGTCTATATATTCCTATGAGCCTCCTCACTTCCTCACATGCAATTTTACACTTCAAAAAGCCAAAAATATGTCTCAAATAGTGCCAAAAGCTCGCAAACTCTCCTCAAAACCCTAACAGGTGATGATTGGATTAAACTTGGGTATTCCATCTTTCATATTTCAAAACCATGCAACACAACAAACTTGATTATAGGTTTCTCCATTTTGCTGTCAACTTTTGGTGCCTAAGGAACCATGTCTTTAGATTCAATAGGCAAGAGTTATGCCCCATGATTAAAGAATTCTCTATTATTCTTGGAGTTTCCATGGATTCTACTCATCCTACTGCCCTACCAAAGCTCAATGAGTCTTTTCCTTGAAAACTAGTAGGATTGTTTGACATGCCCTAGCTAAGGTACTTTCCTATTCTATTGGTGAATATATTACTCTTACCTTGCCGATTTCTTACTATGAGTAGAAAGAAAAGAGCACACCTTCTTCTACTAATTTCTCCTCAAGGAAAGGGAGATATCAGAATCGTTGGCATTATTAATCAAGTGGAACATGGAGTAGATCCAATTCCAGTCATCTTGGCTGAAACCATCATTGGATTAAACATATACAAAATCCATCAACAGTTTGGTGGCAGCCTCATTTTCTTATAGGTAAACAGCCAAATTTCTTTTCTTTTTCTATTTTCATTTTTGCCTAAGCCGCCCTTTCAGGTTTTCAACTTTGCAGGCTTTTATCTTATCTTTTCCCTAAGTCGCCTTTTCGGGTTTTTGACTTAGTAGACTTTATTTTTGTCTAAGCTGCCCTTTCGGGTTTTCAATTTAGCTTATTTTCTATTTTCCTTTTTTTCTCTCTTTTTCTATCTCTTTTTATAGATTTGGTTGTGGGAGAAGCTTTAGATACTGACCATCCCAAAGAATATCGATAAGTATGATTCGAAGCATGTGCAAGACTCATTCTATTGCTACCCCATAGGGTCATGATAGCGAGAGTTCCTGGATGAAAGGCATCCCAAACACACTCATTCATTGGACTTGCCCTTGGTGGAGAATCAAGCATATCATACTCACGGTGTATGGTGATTGCGTATCCTTACCTGGACTATGGGCATCTATCTTTTACACTCCTTCGAGACTTTGCTACCAATATGGGCATAAGCAATGGATCTTGGAATTCCCACCTGAATTTGAAGGATTCCCACTCATACAGGACTTCTTGGATAAGATCGAAAGACTTTGGCCATGTCGAGACATAGAGTAAAACCTTGACTCCGAGGGCGATCTGACCACTAATGACAACTTCAAGGCTTGGGTTCAGCTTCAGATTTCCACTTCTCTTGGCTTTGCTCAATTCAAAGGGACTCGAGAACTGGCTGATTTAACTAAGGATACATATGTGAAGAGAAGAAGAAGATAGAAAGAATTCTTCTTTTAGATCTCAGTTATTTTGCTTAGAACTTTTGGCTTTATTTTTCTTTCAGCTAGTGTGTAGAATGGTAAACAGAGATATATATATTTAATAATAATTCTAAACAATTTATTCATTTAGTAAAAGCTAGATGGGTGCATTTTGATTTCTTAAGATATAACTTTTGTCATCAGCCAGTCTTTTAAGATTTTCTAGCTAATTATTCTCTCTTATTGCCTTGATTTTTGCTTGACCAGTCTTTTGAGATTTTTCGATCAACAAGCTATTTTTTTCTATTGTTTATTTTTCATACATAGTATTTCTTGAGACGATCTAAGTTGATTAGTTTAGTGTATTCGTTCCCCTCCTGGTCTGAGATCTTAACAACACCTTTAGGCAGGATCTTCTTTACCAAGTACAGGCATTCCCAATTTGGCTTGAACTTTCCTCTTGGGTCAAGTGTAGTAGATCTTGTATGCTTCAATACTAGATTAGTAGCTCTGATCTTTCTTGGCTTCACTTTATTATTGAATGCCCTAGCTGTCCTTTTTTGATACAACTACATGTGGTATAGGGCTTTCAGCCAATTGTTGGTATCTTTGCTCGACCCATTGGTACTCCGATAATTCAGCTTCTAATACAACTCTCAAAGACTTTAACTCCAACTCAACTGGGAAAACTGCTTCACTCTCGTAAACCACAGAGTATGGTGTTTGCCCAGATGATGTTCGCTCGATTGTCCGATATTCTCAAAGTGCAAAGGGTAACCAAAATGACTAATCCTTGTGATTCCATACCATCTTCGAGAGTATTTTCTTCAGGTTCCTATTGGTTACTTCTACCAATCTATTCATCTAAGATTTATACAGAGAAGTTCTATGATGCTCAATTTTGTATTCCGCTAACAGGTCTGCTGTCTCACCCATGAACTATACCTCATTATCCGTCACAACATGATATGGGACCCCGTATCTACAGATCAGGTTCCTTTCTATAAATCTGGCCATCTATTTTGCCCCATAGTGGTACATGACTCAGCTTCGACCCACTTGGAGAAGTAGTCAATTGCTACGACTATGAACCTATGACCATTCAATGAAAGTTTTATTTCATTAATGATGTCAATCCCCCAAGCTACAAAAGGCCAAAGAGACATTAAGTTGTGTAGCTTGGTCAGAGGTATGTGACTCAGGTCACTGTACAATTAGCATTCACGGCATTTTCTTACCCCCTTTTCCATTATTAACCAATAACACCTTGCCACATGATCTTCCTGGTTAGCACTATGTCGTTCATATGTGGCTCGTATACTCCTTTGTGCTTTTCCTCCATCACTACTTGAGCTTCTGTTTTAGTCACACATAGGAGCTGTACACCCAACACCATTCTTTTATACAAAGCTTTCTCATGGCTGATGTAATTCATAGCACCTATCTTCCTCTAGCAGTCACTTCTTCTAGATATTCCCTGTCTTATATGAACCTCTTTAGATTGTAGAACCATGGCTTCTTTTTCGGTCCCATCTGAACTTGCATTTTTTTATCCCCTTGATAACAATACGCATATGATTTCACCATCACCAAATGCTTCATTGAAAGCTGCAAGGGATTGACCCATATAGATGACAGGGTAGCCAATGCATCCGTCATCTGATTTTCATCTCGAGGCAAGTGTATAAAGGAACACTTGGAGAAATTACATACTAAAGTCCTGAGATAGTTGACGTACGACTTCAACCTCTCTTCTTTTACTTCCCACTCCTCGAGGGCTTGTTGGATTACTAGCATGGAGTTCCTATAGACCATTGAATGCTTAGCTCCTACTACCATGACCGCTTCTAACCTAAATAAATATGCTTTGTACTCCGCCATGTTATTGGTCACTCTAAAGTCCAATCTCTTGGTCATTGGCAGCATTTCTCCTTTTAGCATGATCAGAACTACTCCTAAACTTGCACCTTTTATGTTTACAGCTCTATCAAAGTACATCCTCCATTATTGGATTTAGATTGTCTCTATATTTTCATTAGAAAACTCCAGATCCTAAGGGTCGTCTCCTTCAATCGCATTCTGAGCTAGAAAGTTAGCTATGGCCCTACCCTTAACTACCTTCTTGGTGATGTACTCAATGTTAAACTCTATTAGGAGCACTAACCATCTAGCCAGCTTTCCGGTAAGAGATGGAGCTTTAAACAGATACTTCATGGGGTCTATTTTTGAAATTGCCTGCACTTTATGACACTGATAGTGCCGCAACTTTCTTATAGCCCATATCATGGCTAGGCACATCTTTTCCACAAGGTTATACTTTGACTCGTAAGGCAGCAACTTCTTATTAAGGTAATAGACCGCATGCTCTACGTCATTGGATCCGCACTACCCTACCATTGCCCATATGGCTTCCTATTCCAAGCTAAGTATAGGATCAATGACTTGCAATCCTTCAACGACTTAAGTACTGGCGGCTTCACCATATATTATTTGATTATATCGAAGGCCTTCTGATAATATTCATCCTATACAACAGGCTGATGCTTCCTCAAAATCTTAAAGATAGAATCACAAACCATTATGAGCTTGGAAATGAATTTGCTGATGTATTGCAAGAATCTTAGAAAACCTCTGACTTCTTTATCTATCTTCGGCATTGGCACCTCCTGAATAGCCTTAACCTTGTCTGAATTGATCTCTATGCCTCGCCGACTCACTACGTGCCTTAACAACTAACTTAAACATATTTTTCAAGTTGAGTCTCAAGTTATACCTTTCCACTCATCCTAAAAACTTATCAAGCGCGTGGAAGTGGTCTTCCCTTGTTTCAGACTTTACCATCATGTCATCAACGTATACGTCCACCTACTTGTGCATCATGTCATGAAACAAGGTAGCATCCGCTCTCTGATAAGTTGTTCTCGCATTCTTTAGTCCAAAAGGCATAACCTTGTAACAGTAAGTTCCCAACTCAGTGATAAATAATGTCTTCAGCTTGTCCACCACTGCCATCATGATCTGATTGTACTCGAAGAACCTATCTACATTGCATTTGAAGTAGCATTATCAACTATTACATCTATGTGGGGAAGAGGAAAGTCATTATTAGGGAATGTCTTGTTCAAGTCCCGGTAATCCATGCACATTCGGACCTTACTATCCTTCTTTAGAACTGGGACAATGTTTGCCAATCATTCGGGGTAGTCAACCACGTCGAGAAAATTGTCCTTAACTTGCTTAGCGACCTTCTCTCATATTTTCTCTGCCCATTTCGGCCTTAGTCTTCTCATCTTCTGCTTGACTGGCTTATGTGCGGATGAGTTAAAATATGATACTCTACTATTTTCCTGTCTAGACCTAGCATGTCATCATAGGACTAAGTAATCCTATTATTCTTTCGAATTCTCTTCTCTCTTTGGGAGTTATATCATAAGCTATCAAAATGCTTCATGGATTTGCTTCTATGCTTAAATTAAATGAATCAATTTGTATAAAATTGATGTCAAACATGCACGTGTCACGATTATCAAAATGCACACTACCATAAGGAAAAATATCGCATAAGTCAACAAAATTGTTTATATTATTGATCTTAGAAAGGAAAGAAACATTGTCCTCATAAAATTGGAACGTTAGTACATCATCACAAAAAATTAATAACGTTATTTTCTATAAGAGCAACTAGTTCCTCTTGACTTATTTTCTCCAGTAGGGCGATGAACTCTTCTACGTTCAGCTCTTCCATCTTGGTGGTGACCTTCTCTTGGATTTTCTTGATACTCAGCCTGACCATCCTGTCGATGATCAAGTTCTTGACAATCTCGAACCCTAGTACCTCAGTCCCAGCTACATTAATAAGTTTAGGCTCCCTAGAGTAGGGCTTGTACTCATTGATGAACACATCTTTTAGAGTCTTATCCTTTTATTTGTGTTCATCTTCCTCTTTAAAATAACCTAATCCGCATCGAGTCATTTGACCTTTGAAGTCTGACAGCTTTGTAATACCTTGTTGATTCTTTCCCAGTCCCATTCTAGCATGAAGTTCATTTTATTGAACATGCTGGCTACTTTAAGTTCCATATAGTCCTCATAGAGAATAGCAACTTGGAATCCAATAAGGGCATCCTTCTCCTTGACAGCTTCTTGGATAGGCAAGACAATTTTACAATCTTCGGTTTTAATGGTGACGATCTCACCTTCATAAGAGAACTTTACCTTTTGATGTACAGTAAAAGGAACTCTGATGTGCTGTTTGTGTAGCTAAAATCTAAGGCAGTGAACCTATCGATGCAGACTAGCACAAATGGTGAGTATCAAGGTTGTATTCTCGGGAAAGGGTGATCCTAGAACTACTGCAGCGTCTTATGTTATCTAACCTTAACAAAATCGATGAAGTTATTATGCTATAATTAAATACGAACAAATGGTTAACTAAGTGTCAAATAATCTGAAAGGATTTAGGAAAACAATCGAAGGAAAAAGCAAACCCTAGGGGACCTAAGCTAGTTGGATCTTAGTGGAGATAGAGATTATATTGATTACCAATTGCAATTACCCGTGGACGAATTCTTAACTCAATTAGGTCTCCCTCTCGAGCTAACCGAATTCCTAAACCTAATAACCTAAAGTTAGAATCTCTTCTAAACGATCGATTATTATATTAGCCTTAAGTGTTAACCCACCTCTATTAAGCTTTGTTAATTCTTAATCCGGCTAGTCAATTACCCTTATCTCTAAGTGATCATTAACTAGTTCTTGCTATTCAAACTTCCAATTACTAAATAAATTTCTCAATTACATAAAGTAATCTAAATACCACAACTCACAACGTCTCATGAATAAAGTGAATTCTCATTAATAATGAAAGCAAGAAGAGATAAGCATTGATAATCAAAATCTCATAAGCATTAAAATCAATCCAACAATATAGGAACCCCAATGGGTTTGACAAATTTAGTTACTCATATTAATAAGTAACACAAAGTAAAGAATAGATTCAAAAAACTAAATTGAGGGCATGTACACCCTTTTTCTTCAAGTTGGATGAAAACCCTAAATTCCCAATTCAGAATGATAAACCCTAATTTTCCTCTTGAATGCTCCAAATCTCCTTTTGATCTTCAATTTGATGTTAAAACAAATGTAATCCTTCCTTCAATAGATGAAATGGTCTTCTAAGGTCGAGTATTGAAGTCTGGAAAAAGATGGCTTAAGCTTATATATATGAAATCAAGTCAGAAAATCGAACCCTAATTCAAAAAATCATTTTTGCTTATATAAATCTTCGAAGCCATCGATGAGCTTCGCCTGGTGATCGTATAATAGATCGCATGTAGCGGGCCGGGACCTCCACATTCGAACATCACGACTTCTTCCTGGCCGTGCCCTAGCAGGTGCAAAGCCACCATGGGCCGTGGTGGAGGCCGTGGGGGCTTCAGAAACCATGCCATAATGGCACTCTTGAAGAGCAACTATTTGATCGTTCAACACGGCCTAGATTGGAATGCTAGTCCTTGCTCAATTTGATGGATTCTGGTCCGTAATTACGCATATTTCCCTCGATTACTGATGATGTCCCTCGAGAATGACCTGAAGCGTGAAAGGAACCAAAACACAGGTGATTCTGGCATAAAACAAGATAACTATTCACAAAATATAAACAATTGGGCATATAAATATGCATAAAATGATGCATATCAAACTCCTCCTATGGCATGGAACCATGGCCTTCCCAATAAGAATGCGAAAGTTACTAGGATGTCTAGGATGGGGAACTCTACCCAGGATCCAATAGGACCCGTCTTCACTAGTGCTAAAAACATTCCTTCCATATCTCTTTTCATCTCATCACAGGCCTTTATAACCATATATGATGGTTTCAGGTCTTTCGCAGTCATCCATAGCTTAGAAAGTATGCAAGAGGGACACATGTTGATGGTTGATCCATCATCCACCATTATACATGGCGTTCTCTTCGCTTTGACCTTTGCTGCTATGTAAAGAGCCTTATTATGGTCTCTTTCCTCAAGTGGTAGAATTTCACTCGAGAAAGCAATCATCCCGGTGGTCTTGTCAGTTACCATTTTGATCATTTCGTCGAGGGTAGCTGTTGTGCTAATGCTTCTACTAGACAGGGCCTGAATTAAAGCCTTTATGTGATACGATGACTACATTAGCAATTCCTAGACATCGGCTCTCTTTCTTCTACTACTCTAATCACCCGACATCCTTGTCTTCAGGTGCTTACTTATCTTGCTTCAATTCTTATACCCTGGTTTCCTTACCCTTGCCCACTGACTCGTTTTCTTTGTCTGCCCGGATGTCTTTGGCCTTGGTGTCTTAGATTTCATACTCATCCCCAGAGCTAGACCAGATGTCGATAGCCATGACAGACTTCTTTTCCCCTTCTTTCTAAACCTCTATAAGACAAGGTTCACAAGTGGCTTGATCATCGTCTGACCTACAATCACTTGGCACAATATCCTTAATTCGAATATCAGCCAAAGGAGGCCTCGAATATCAAACCTTGAAGTTAAATTTGCTTGAGGGTTGCCCTAGCAGGTCTTCACACTCATATCGAGTAATTTGCTTAACTTCCTATTTCCCATAATTAATTAAGTCTTGGATCTTGTGCTTGAGATGGTTGCATTGGTCCGTCATATGCCCGAAAGCTTAGTAATACTCACAATACTGACCATTGTGAGGCTTAGAACTACCCTTTGGCAGTTGGGACCTGAGTTTTCCGCTCCATCTTAAATATTGGAACACCATGGATAGTGGCGCTCCCAGCTTGGTAAAGGTTCTTCGTAGGCTATCCAGTTTAGCTTCTGCTCGGGTTAGGGTATGTCTTTAAAAAAGTTCATGATCTCCTCTTCGCTGAAATTAGGATTGATGATGGATGGGGTGGTGTGTTGCTTAGTTTGGTAAGTGGTTTTTTCTAGTGCTGGGTTGGTCAGGGTCAGTCAACTCTTCAGCATCGATAAGGTCTTGAATTTCATGTTTTAGCCGGATACAGTTGTCAGTGTGGTGGCCTGGTGCTTGGTGGAATTAATAGTAGGTGTTGGGTTTATAGCCGAGTGCATTAGGGTTCGGTGGGTTCTTAAGGGTAGTAGGTTAGAGCATGCCATTGTATACCAACCTATCGAAGATCTTAGAGAGAGGTTATTTTAAGTTTGAGAACTTCCTCAATTTTTGCACAACATTCACGTCTAGGGTCCTGCTCCCCCTCGCTTGGTAATTCGCCCTTCCACCGGTTCTCACAATCTTTCTTTTATCATTTTCGATTTCCTCGACCTATAGCCCATCATCATACAAATTGATGTGCATCATTTTATACATGTTTATATGCCCAATTGTTTACATTTTTGTGCATAGTTATCTTGTTTTATGCCAGAATCACCTGTCTTTTAGTTCCTTTCATGTTTCAGGTCATTATCGAGGGACATTATTAGTAATCGAGGAAAATACGCGCAATTGCGGACCAGAATCTATCAAAATTAAGCAAGGACTAGCATTCCAAGGTTGACCACGGCCCGTACTCTGGCCGTGCTGAACCATCGACACTTGACCTTCAAGAGTGCCATCTTAACAATGTTTCCGAAGCCACCACGACCTCCACCACGTGGTGGCTCCGACCGTGAGGGCACCCGCAAGAAGCCTTTGTTGTTAGAGGTCCAACACGGCCTGGACTCCGCTTGTGATGATTAACACGGGCTTAACCACGGCCGTGCTGAGAGATTTATATAGGCAAATGCGATTTATTGAGTTAGGGTTCGATTTTCTAACTTGATTTCACATATACAAGCATAAGCCATCTTTTCCCAAACTTCAATACTCGACTTTAGGGGACCATTTCATCTATTGAAGGAAGGATTACATTGCTTTTAACATTAAATTGAAGATCAAGAGGAGATTTGGGGCATTCAAGAGGCAATTTACGGTTCATCACTTAGAATTGGGACTTAAGGGTTTTTTCATCCAACTTGAAGAAGAAAGGTGTACATGCCTTCAATTTACTTTTCTAAATTTGTTCTTTACATTGTATTGCTTATTAGTATGAGTAACTAAATTTGTGAAACCCATTGGGGTTCCTATCTTATTGGATTGTTTTTAATGCTTATGAGATTTTGATTATCAATGCTTGTATCTTCTTGCTTTCATTATTAATAAGAAATCACATTATTCATGAGACGTTGTGAGTTGTGGTATTTAAATTGCTTTATGTAATTGAGAAATTCATTTAGTAATTGGAAATTTGAATAGCAAGAACTGGTTAACGATCACTTAGAGATAAGGGTAATTGACTAGTCGGATTAAGAATTAACAAAGCTTAATAGAGGCGGGTTAAAGCTTAATGCTAATCTAATAATCGATCGTTAGGAAGAGATTCCAACTTTAGGTTCTTAGCTTTAGGAATTCGGTTATCTCGAGAGGGAAACTGAATTCAGTTAAAATTCATCCACGGGTAATTGCAATTGGTAATCAATATAATCTTCATCTTCACTAAAATCCAACTAGCTTAGGTCGCCTTGGATTTGCTTTTCCTTTGATTGTTTCACTAAATCCTTTCAGTCTGTCTGACACTTAGTTAACCACTTGTTTACATTTAATCATAGAATAGCAACTTCATTAATTTTGCTAAGGTTAGATATCATAAGACACTATAGTAGTTCTAGGATCACCCCTACCCGAGAATACGATATTGATACTCACTATTAGTGCTAGTCTGCATCGATAGGTTCACTGCCTTAGATTGTAGCTACACAAATAGCTTATCAAGTTTTTGGTGCCGTTGCCGGGGAACTTTTGTATGAACTAAAGTGAATTTGTGTTTGTGTTAATCTAGCCTTTTTTTTTATTTTTTGTCTTTTCATTTTTTATATATATATTCTTTATTATTGTATTTATTCTTGTGTTCTTTGGTTGCTGCCTTTCCGTTTCAGGTAGTTTATGACCAGGACCTCTAATCCTACTCATGTAGACCCTCTTGCTAAACTAGAGCGATCCCTCCATTTGTTGAGGAAGCATATGCAAGAAGAAAAAGGAAGCGCGGATAGAGTTTGAAGCCCCTAGGCTTGTGTATAGGAAGTCTTGTCATTTACCTGTTGAATTAGAACATAGGGCTCTTTGGGCCCTTAAAACTTGCAATTTTGATGTTGATTTTGCAGGTAAGGAGAGATAGTGGCAACTGAGTGAATTGGAGGAGTGGCATCAACAGGCGTATGAAAACTCTTCAATTTACAACGCTAAGACAAAGAAATGGCATGATCAGAGGCTCAAAGGTTCCAAGGAGTTTTAGATTGGAGATAGAGTATTGCTATATAACTCACGTCTTCGTTTGTTTCTAGGGAAGCTCAGGAGTCGATGGTTGGGCCATTCGTGGTTAAGCAAGTTTTTCTATAAGGCACAGTCGAGCTTCATCATCCCGAGAAGGGTGATTTCAAGGTCAATGGACATAGGCTCAAGGTGTATCACGGAAACTCGTTGGAGATTGAGCAGCGGGTTAACATGATTCTATATCTGCAAGGATGATCCATGTCGAGTCCAGCTAAATGACTCAAGAACCAAAAAAAAGCACCCTTGGGAGGCATTCCCATTTTAGCTTTATGTTTTTCAGTTTACTTTAAGTTATCAATCGTTTGCATGCTTGATTGTATTTAGAACACTTACTTTATATACTAAACGTAGTTGTATGAATCTAGGGTTTGAGTAACTTAAGTCGGATTTTTGGTAATTGGTGAAGACGAACTTCCCTGTTTGATACATTTTACTTGAATTATATCCTAAACATGTGCATATATATGTTGAACGCAGGTAGAGAGTTTGGCGACTCGAGATGGCGAAGGAAAGCTTGGACTTCACTCATCCACCACGGTTTCCGTGGGCATCACGGGTTAGATCCGGAGTCATACCCGTGATGAATATGCACATGAAGAGTTTGGGAATTAGATGTCCACCACGGCTTTTGAGGCCACCACAGTCGACACCGGTCGCGCGGCCACCCTGCCTTCCGCGATGGATATGTACGTAAGCACAAAGAAAAATCCGAAGTCCGTCGGTACGGCCAAAGCACCATGGGCAAGATTATCGTGTAGTATAACCAAAGACGGCCATGCCCTCTCCCGTGGTGGAATGGCATGAGGATGAAGCTACAGGGTTCAACACGGGCCGAGTCCTGGTCAGCACGGCCTTGCCCCAGCCCGTGCTAACCCCCGTGACTATATAAGCATGCCATTTCAAAAGATTTCCTACTTTTCCCTCTCTAAGCTCTAAGGTGTTGTTTCTTCTTTGTCTTGATTTTTCTTACCTGTCACAGCAATTTCAAGTAAGTCTTTTCGCCTTTTGCTTTTATTTGGTTAAATTTGATTTTTCTTTTATGCAATTTTTATTATTTATGACATTTTGATATGCTCTAGTAGTTGTCAATCTTTATTGCTTAGATTGAGTTATTATTTTGTTTTGTTACACTATTTAAATTTGACTTAGATTAGATTTAGTTTAGATTAGTTGCTATGTTTGTGTGATTTTGAATAATGAAATGTTAAGTGTGGGGTTCGGCAGTAATAAAGTTTATTTATGGCATTCTATTATGAAAAATTAATAGCATAAATTTTCTTCATTTGGTGCGCAATAATGTGGGCTGGAATGTAATTGTGAATTGGTTTTCTGTAGGAAATTGAGGCTTTAGTCTTAGCTTTAAGTCTAAAGTTTTATGTTAATTAAATTATAGCCGTTATGCTGCTTAATTCTTAGTATAATTTATGATAACTTGATTTCTTATTCGAATACTAATGATTGACTGTATTAGGCAATATGAGGGATTGCGATCAATCCCGTCGAAAGCAACCGCAATGCGTCACTACCAGCAAGCGCCTGCGTGGCGAAGGAACATCTTCCTCCACTTCACCTTCATCAGCACCAGCACCAGCACCAGCACCCCCACCACAACAACAACTAGTCCGAGCACAAAGAGCACCAGCTGTAAATACACCCACACCTGGTCGACATCCCTTATGGACATTTTAGAATGCCGATAACGAGAGCCGCTTCCAAGTCATGAGATGGAAGCAAGTAATGGTTGGACGTTGCATCGACTTTGTATCCCTTGAGAGGTGGGATTGGCTCAGGATGGGTGTGCATTGTTCGACACTCTGCCTTTTGCATGGTTCTTCAACATCATTGAGCCAACCTACCGCGAGTTCACAAATGAATTCCTCAGCACCTTCTTTCTACAGCAACAGATCACAAACTGGCATCAGCCTGATGCAGTTTACTTCAGACTTGGAGGAAGGGAGTTCTCAATGTCAGTTCCACAATTCGGCATGCATTTGGGATTATGGACTGAGTAAGAGACCTCGGGCGAGGACTAGTAAGGATGCATCTACATCAACCCAATCTCGTACGACACCATGTGGGATTCATTAGTACTCAGATCAGAATCATACTACCCCAGCAGGTCTAAGGCGTCTAGCCTTCCGGATCATCTCCGCTATCTCCATACTTTGTTAGCTTACACGATTACAGGCAGGGGAGATAGTTTTGGAGCGGTCACACAGACCAATGTATTCATCCTCTGGGCTATGCAACATCATAAGAAGCTTGACTTGGGATATCTGTTGGCTTGTCAAGTCCATTCATTCATAATTGACGCCCAAAAGAAGATGCACTGTTGTTTTGGCCCGTATGTGACTAGGTTAGCTAAGAGACTGGATGTATTGGACGACTGTCTGTCCGAGCTTTCTCAGATTGGCGATATGACACCACTAGGGATCAGACAGATGACCAACATGCAGATGATCACGGCTACTCGACACCCATATGGCATAGAATATAGGCTCGTCAGCGCAATAGTAAAGGAGGCTAGAGGGGCAGCAGCTAGAGGAGCTCAAGACCCTACGGCTGAGATTCTTAACCCTGCCAGAGTGTTTATGCCTACATCTGGAGCCTCCTCTTCTTATTCTGTAGGGACATTGAGTGCTCAGATTAGTGCTTTGGCTAACCGACTAGATCGAGTTTGCAATTTACAGCAGCAGCACTATACTAAGTTTATGAAGCACAGAAAGGAGTTTGGGCAGTTTCAAGAGGAGACTAGGGCACAGTTTCAGGGTTTAGACGATATGCTCCAGCAGCTTATGCATGGACTGGATAAGCAGGCCACCCAGACAGACCTAACAGCGGAGTAGATTCAAAAGATGACAGAGATCGGAGCACAAAATTAGTGATTCATCAATGATATGGAGTTCAATCTAGCAGGTTGCTTCACGAACCCTGTGCCACCACCGCCGCCCCCTCCTTCAGCGCCTTCCCCTACTCCTCACCCTCCAAACAAATCCAAATTTAGTGATGATCGCCTTGACTACCAAAGTGATGACAAAAATTTATGCTATTTTTCTTTTTTCCTTTTCCTTTTTATTTTCTTTCTTCATTTTTATTTTACTTTATTTTCGTTTCTTTCTGCATTTTCATTTTATGTTATTTTCTTTCATTTTCCTTTCATGTTATGTTATTTTAGTGGAATACCTTGCTTTGCCTTATTGATATATACATTTAATATGATCTTCATTTTTCTGATGTGCTAGTTATGTACTATACCCAATTTTATTTTTCTAACACTGTGAACAGTGTTATACTCAAGTGTGGTTAGGTATCTATGGCTCTATCCCTTGATTGTTTAGCCAATGATAATGGAATATTCTTAGGATGTTAGGACCTAGGTTTTTCATGACATTTAAGCTTACTTCATCCTTTCGTAATTAATAACTTAATTCACACACTAGTAATTGATTGTCCCTCTCGATTTTTTATTCTTGAAAGCAATTTCACTGTATTCAATATGTCAATTTGGCCGGGATAAACCAGTGTTACTTGAGTTCCTTGCAAATTTACAATCTTTAACTTTGAACTTTGATTATGCCAATCTCTTATACAATTTATGTGATGATTCAATTGATAAGTCTGGGGACTAATTGCAAATTTTAGCCATTTCAAACGAGTTTTTGAACCAAAATTTGAGCATCCATTGCACATTATGCTCATGAACTTTCTTGTTTGAGTGTGCGTTGTACTTAATTTTGTTTCTAGAACTTGCTCTGTAATGCTTGTTGAGGTTACATGAATTTTTGAATACCATTAGATAATTTGGGCAACTTTGGAATTCACCACATCTGGCCAGAAGCCTACCCTTTGTTTCCATTAGTCAGTCAGTTTTGAGCCTTAACCTTTTCTTCATGATTTACACCTGTACACTACATAAACACCATTCTATACATCTATCTTTCCTTTCAACTTGTATACTGAGTAATTATATGTTATGCTTCTTCATTTATGGAATCATAGTGCCTAACTTTGTTATAAATTCACTTAGTCTTTTTAGTCATTCTTTGATGTTCCCTTCAATCCAAATTTGATAACTATTCTCATTATTTATGTCACTAATCATGTAGCCCATATATAAGATGATGTAATATATATACATATTAGCCATATAAAAAAAGAAGAAAAAGAAAAATAAATAAAAAATAAAAGAAATAAAGAATAAAATTTTGACTTATTTCTTAGCTCTTAGCTCTTTTAAATTTAATTCTTGTGAACATCCTTTACTTCAAATAAGGGTTAGTGAGTATTTTTGTTGTTTTGGTACTCAGCTCCTAAAGCATTCATTTTAAATAATTGCAAGATTATTTAGTGTACTGTACACTTCTATCCAAATATTCTTACCTTTACCTTAGTCACATTTCAACCCTTGTAAAGACCCTTTGATTTTGGTATTCATTTATTCGCGGTAGCGAAGATGAGATTGATGAGTAAGCCTATGGTAAACAGGTTGTGTACAGCTACGTTAAAGGAATTTTCTTGTTTACCTGTAAACACTATGAGTGATTTGAGAGATTCTTGTGAGGCAATGGTTCTTAGTCTTTAATGTTGAATTGTTATATAAGTTGTACTTCGAGATGGTATTATTATAGTTTTTCTTTAAAGGTGTATAATTTGTTAGTTACTAGAATTTCATTCTTTATATGTTGAATAAGGTTGAGTTGTGAACTTTAGCATGAATTTTGAGGGGTGATTGTTGCTTATGCATATATTGAGTTATTGATTACTTGAGGACAAGCAAAAGCTTAAGTGTGGGGTGATTTGATGTGCATCATTTTATACATGTTTATATGCCTAATTATTTACATTTTTGTGCATAGTTATCTTGCTTTATGCCAGAATCACCTGTGTTTTGGTTCCTTTCATGTTTTAGGTCATTATCGAGGGACATTATCAGTATCAAGACAAATATACATAATTACAGACCATAATCTATCAAAATTGAGCAAGGACTAGCATTCCAAGGTTGAGCATGGCCCGGACTCTGGCCGTGCTGAACCATCAGTACTTGACCTTCAAGAGTGCCATCTTGGCACGGTTTCTGAAGCCACCATGGCCTCCACTACAGCCCATGGTGGCTCAGCACCAGCGAGGGAAAGGCCAGGAAGAAGCCTTTTAAGTTTGTTGAGGGCCAGACTGAGGTCCAAGATTAAGTAGTCGGATCAGCTGACCACTGTCGAGATTTATCTAGGCAAATGCAATTTATTGAGTTAGGGTTCGATTTTCTAACTTGATTTCACATATACAAGCATAAGCCATCTTTTCCCAAACTTTAATACTCGACTTTAGGAGACCATTTCATCTATTGAAGGAATGATTATATTGGTTTTAACATCAAATTGAAGATCAAGAGGAGATTTGGGGCATTCAAGAGGCAATTTAGGGTTCGTCACTTGGAATTGGGAATTTAGGGTTTTTTCATCCAACTTGAAGAAGAAGGGTGTACATGCCTTCAATTTACTTTTCTGAATTTGTTCTTTACTTTGTGTTGCTTATTAGTATGAGTAACTAAATTTGTTAAACCCATTGGGGTTCCTATGTTGTTGGATTGTTTTTAATGCTTATGAGATTTTGATTATCAATGCTTGTCTCTTATTGCTTTCATTATTAATGCGAAATCACATTATTCATGAGACGTTGTGAGTTGTGATATTTAGATTGCTTTATGTAATTGAGAAATTTATTTAGTAGTTAGAAATTTGAATAGGAAGAACTGGTTAATGATCACTTAGAAATAAGGGTAATTGACTAGCCGGATTAAGAATTAACAAAGCTTAATAGAGGTGGGTTAAAGCTTAATGCTAATCTAATAATCGATTGTTAGGAAGAGATTTCAACTTTAGGTTCTTAGGTTTAGGAATTCGGTTATCTCGAGAGGGAAACCGAATTCAGTTAAGAATTCGTCCACAGGTAATTGTAATTGGTAACCAATATAATCTCTATCTTCACTAAAATCCAACTAGCTTAGGTCCCTTTGGGTTTGCTTTTCCTTTGATTGTTTCACTAAATCCTTTCAGTCTGTCTGACACTTAGTTAACCACTTGTTTACATTTAATCATAGAATAGCAACTTCATTGATTTTGTTAGGGTTAGATATTATAAGACGCTGTAGTAGTTCTAGGATTACCGCACCGAGAATGAACCTCTGATACTAGCTGAGGCGTGCATCCGTGTTCCTTTGCCTTAGTGGCTTGTAGCTACACAAATAGCTTATCACAAATCCATGAAAGTCTTCGAGTTCATTATCTGAAACCTTTCAACCCATCCTGGAAGAACGTTCGGACTACCGTACGAACTTGATGCTTTTTAGAGGGCTTGTTCTTCATTTATCCAGCCTTATTCCTCCATCTGATCAAGAAATTAAAGGACTCATTTAACTTTTGTTTAGTGGACTCGAGATCCTTGATTGATACTTCCAAATCAGTATAATAATCATACTGTTTAACAAAAGAATTACATAAATCACGATATACAGCTTTGGCTAATTTTCCAAACCATGGTACTAGTTAATAGCGGGTCCTTTAAGAGACAACACAAATAGCTTGACAATTTGGGTCCTACTCAACTGAGTAGTTCCCATGATTGTTACGTACTGCTTCAAATGAACTTTCAGACACTAATCTCGTTGAACTTGTTCATCTCGGATATTTTAAACTTTGCAAGTAGCTTGTCTTTTCTTGTCAAAACCAGCTCTTCGAAATCATAGGTAGGGTCCAAACCTTTGATTTCCAACATATACTGCATCTTTTCAAGCCTTGCACTCAGGCCACTCACAACTTCATTGGTGGCACGGGCGGTCTCTCTCTTAGCCTGGTCTAGCATAAATTCATCAAAGTCCCAAAAATTCTAGGGCACTCCCCTTATAGCTAGGGTCTTCATGATTACAATAATAGTAGTCTCAGCTACTGAGCTGCAGCAGTGTCAGTGGAGCGTCAGAATTAGTGTAGTGTGAGGCTTGGTGCAAAAGGGTTGGAACTCTTCGTGACACCCTTCCACCGCCGTATAAATGCCGGAGATGCTTCTCTGAATCTCATCTTGCCTGCGTTAGCTCTCTCGTTGGCCATTTCAAATGTAGCTTCAGTAGCTTGGCATCTTGGTCTTTCAAGATGCTCTAACACAGCCCGAATTCTTAGATAAATAGGTACTCTTTCCAATCTTCTACTATCTTGCCTCTTCCAACCCATAAGAGAATCTATATGGCTTAAAACAAAGGTTAATATGATGCATATGATGCGTGAAATGCATGATGCACGTGCAATATACAAAGACATAAAAAGGAAAAGGGGTTAGCACATACAATAATATACAATTCATCCTTCCAACCTTATTAATCTTACACCTGATTCATGGTAGGTCTTTCTTCCCTAGGATTTTAGGTTTGGGCTTTCCTATCAACATGAGATAATAGGCCTAAAGTGTATGCCATAAGCTCTCAAAAGCATATTTAAAATAAATAAGACAATGTTTCTCAATATAAGTATAAAGGCCTGCATATTTTGGGCCTAGGGCCTAGTTCCATATTTTTTGGGTTCGAGGCCTTTCAATATTTGGGCTTAAGTACTTATAAAGAGAAACATTTCAAATAGCAAGCAATAGGATTCCTAAGGGATTTACTACAGTCATTACTGTGAGCTAAATCTTAGGTAAAGATAAAAGGCTCCCACAAGTAAAAAGTGTTATTCCTTGACTTGTCTCCCCACTCAAGGGTCCATGCGACGAAGGAAATTTACTCATTGCTTATGAATGATGGTTAGCTAGTGTTGCAATTCTAGGATTTGAGTGGAACCAAAGAACCACTAACTGACACCATCAGGGCTATAGGGGCAAAAGGGCATAATGTATGATAATGGTGTAGTGGTGTAAGAATAATTCGTTAAATAGTAAAATTAAAGACAAACATACACTAGAATCAACTTTTCTTATCCTTAGTGGAGTCACTGCTATAGGCGATGGTTTCGGGCATGCACCTAAGTGTCTTTAGCGACTACGACATTGAAAGAATTTTTAACCTAATCGGTAACTCGCTAACTAGTCACTAAGACTAGCACAGAGATGGAAGTCGCCACCTAGGTAATCATCGGGACACTTTTACTAATAAGTGGTGTGTTTTAGATTCTACAAGGAAGCTTACGCTACAAATCTAAAGACGGATCCAGAAGCCAACTTTCCTATTTGTATATCTTAGTCTTTAACTTTATTGTTTAACAAATTATTCCTTGTAAACACGGCAGTTTATAAACAAGCATAATACATATAATTTACTTAGGTCTAGCCCAGCCTATATTAAAATTTTTAATCTAGCTTGCTAGTTAATTATGTGTGAGTCTTTCCTAGTCTAGCCCAATACAAGTTATATCTTTCCAAGCCTTTAATCTCAGATGGACTGCATATTATGATAAAGTCCATTTTGTGTGGATCTAATTCTAATATAGCTCACTCCTAACTAAAACATGGTAAAGCCCATTAAGTCTACTTTGATTTTAGAACTTAAGCCCGATTTATATTGATTAGCCCATGGACTACTGTTTCACGTTGGGTCCAATTTTAACCTAAAGTCTATATGTTCATTTTTTAATTAGGCAGTCATATTTCAATTATTTAACATACATTAAACTAAGAAATAAATAAAAAATAAAGTGCAGAAAGATAAATCTAACTATTATAACCCAGCCTACAACTAAAATTGCAAAAGAAGCCATAAAACCTAGTTATGGTACACAAAATCGATAAAAGTACATCAAAAATTGTAAAATACCAAAAATTAGGACAAAGGAAGTGTAGAGTTGATCAACTCAACGCAGAGCCAATTGGCTTTGCACTGAGTCGATCGACTCTAAAGTTATCCAGGCTGATTTCTTGTGAACTTTATGTAATCCTCACGTCTTAAAGCCGATTTTAACATGCATCGAAGGTAAAAAGAATAACTAGAATGTGAAAAAAAATAAAATAACAAATAATAAATAACGTCCGATTAAGCCAGAAACCCTAAAAGTTATACAAACCCTAAAAACTAAAAGCATAATGAACAAGAATGGTAGATTAACCATATAATCCGAACAAACTAATTTGATTATAAAATCATAAAGAAAAGGAAAATCTAATCATATAATCCTATGCATGTGATTAATCAAATTCAAAAAGTCTAATGCTAGCATATAGTCATATTCAAAATCCTAATGTTCTTATTATCATATTTCAAAATCCAATGAATCAGTAACATGAAAATTTATAGGAAACCCTAATCTAATAATATTAATCATAAAAATAAGACAAAAAAGTTACCCTAATCATGTTTCTAAGGAACAGCATAAAGGACTAGAACACCAGTTTAGAGTGATGTTGATGATGTTAGATACATATATTGGGGACCCCTCAAGTTGTCACCGTAGTTGATTGTTCTACGAGTCTCAGGAGATGAAGAAGCAGTTGAGTCAAAGATTGGTTGGGAATCTAGTGTTGAATAAGATATTGGAAAAGCTTATTTCATCTTCGAAAGGGTTTCCAAATCTCAGTTATTTCTTAGTGACCCTCTTTCTTAGTGACCAAAAACCCTTCTACTTAGTAATGAACGTAAGTTTTCTCTTTTTTTTCCCACGGTATTCTAATTAATATTAGCTTCTATTGTTGTTCTTTCTTGTTGTTAGCCCTAACCCTAGGCATCACTTTCCATTTATAGAGGTAGGGTTTCAAAGAAAACTTTAGAGGAACATATAATCTTTAACTTTTCAAAAAAAGAATCGATAAATATCCATGATTATCATCGAATAGCTTCTAGAATCTGTATCTAGATGTAAAAGTGTTAGAAAAATTAACGAAAGCGAGAAAACTAAATCGGCATTATGTAAAGCTGATTTCGAGTGCATAAAGCCAAGTAGCTCAATACATATGGAAAGTTGAAAAAAATCTATAATTAAGTCCTTGAACTTGCGAAGTCCATTATTTTGATCCTCAAACTTTATTTTTCTTGACAATTAACTCAAAATTAATTTTAGAAAGGTAATTTTAGTTAGATCAACCCTAACCTTAACCTCAGATTTGCTTGTCCTTCATCTCCCAAGACTCAAGAAGGCAGTAACTTTTATCATACGATTTTTCATAGTTCCCTCGATATCTAGATCCGGAAAATTGGTGCTAATACAAAGCCCACCTTAGTATAATTCAGTTTTATGAATTAGGCCTAGATCACCATCCTTTTAGCATAATGGACCACTGATTACATGCCAAATATCTAATTTTAGTCTTAGATCTATGTGAGTTCATTTTTAATTAGCAGTCACACATCAATCAAATACTTCACTATTTTCCAAATTACAAGAGTACAAATATAAAAAGCAACAAAAAGCAAGGAAAATAATAAAGTTACATCTCTCCTACAACTACTTTACTTAAAATAAATAAAATTCAGCTAAATACGGGCAAAATCTAGCGAAATCTGGTGAAAATAATGAAAACAACGGATTGAGTAATGAATAGTCAATCGGCTCTACGGTCCTTGGGCAATAGAATAATCAATTTTGGCATTTTCTTAAGTTTTTAGCATAAATTAGACTCCAAAACACCCAAACATCGATCATGCACGTAAAAAAGAGGACAAAGATCAATTAGTGAGCATTTAAAATCGAGAAAATAAACAAACAAATGATAAAATAGGGGATTCAAGCCTAAAACATGTGAAAATAGACATTTTAGGAAAATTTACTCTAATTTAATACCCAAATGAGGATAAATGCAGAATCCAATCAAATTTCATGCATAAATTGATTATTATTCATAAAGAAGTAAAGAAAAGTAAAGAATCTCTAGCAACTAAGTAGAAAATAGGTAGATTCATTATATGGCATATGAGAGATAGAAAATTTTCCTAAAAAGCATATTTTAATAAAACAAAAATTTTAACTTACCTAATCTTATCATGGAAAATCATTTTAATCAATCGACCTAAACATACAAATCTAATCTGATTTAAATCTTAAACATGTAGATATATTCCAAGCATGAGTCATGTAACCATAATCATAACGAATTATATTAGATCCAAACTTAAGCATGTTATCAAACAAATGAAAATCATGTGACTAATTAAAGCACATTAATCATAAAAGGAAGAAACGTGATGAGATGGATAGAAGAAATCTCAGATTGTCACCGTATTGTGTAAATCCTTGAGTCGTAGGAGGAGAGAAAGAGGTCGGTCCAAAGATTGTCTAGGGATTTAGAGTGTTTTTGGTGATTAGTATTTGCCTTTATAATTTTAATGTGTCTTGCCAAAAACTTATCGGTCGCTTTCTACTAAAATTTGCCAACCCCCTGGCCTAAGGTTTTCTTTTCTATTTATAAAGTAGTGGAAGAAACCTAAAGGCCAAGATAAAGACTATAATATTGATAATTCAATCAATAATCAAAGATAATCCATTTTTTATCAAAATCATTTTCAAAGTGATAAATATAATACTTTTCTAAAAACTTCAAATAATACTGATAAAAATCCATTTAATTATCAAAACCTCTTTAGAAAATCAATTTTGATAATTATGGTCATTTAAAATTCAAAAATCATTGAAAATTACCATAAAAAGAACTTTGAGCTAACCAACACTAGCCGACTAGCTCTAAAGGTTGACAGAATCAAGAAAGTTTACATTTTAGCCCTTGAACTTGGCCATTTTACTAATTTTGATCCAAAAACTGACTAATGCAATGAATTTGGTCCAATTTTGATTGTTCTAATTTTAAAAAATAAGATTTTAGCTCGACTGCTCATAACCCTAATCGAGACTTTGACTTCCTTAGCTTTGTGAGACTTGAGAGGAATACTGATTTTCATCATCGACTAAGCCTACCCCACCAATTTGTATTCATTATGATAGTCAATCTGCAATTAGAAGTTCATAGAGCAACATGTATAATGGTAAGTCTAGACACATACGTCATTATAATATCACGTCCCATATTGAAAAGTGATTGTGGATTTGATGTGTTTATAAGAGTCTAAAAGAGTTACTACTAACACCTAAGGGTTGACTTTTGGGCCATGTGGATAGGCCCAATCCCGCCTCTAGTTGTTCGATTAGTAATTCATACAGGCTCGGGGGTGTTACAAGTGATATCAAAGCGACCTGTCAGTCCAAGTATCGAACTAAGTGTTATACAGAGCTAACTACATCGTGGAAAGTCGATGGGAGCCACCTCTAGAATTCGTACGAGTCACCGTTATAATCCTTGACTCGCCTGGTGGGTTATGATTCTGGGGTATTGGGCTATGGTCTGACTATGATAAGAATGTCAAAGCTTTAAATGGGGAGATTGTAACATCTCGTCCCACATTAAAGTGATTGTGTGTTTGATGTGCTTATAAGAGTCTATATGAGTTACTACTAACACCTAAGGGTTAACTTTTAGGCCATGTGAACAGGCCCAACACTACCTCTAGTTGTTGGGTCAGTAATTCATACAGGCTTGAGGCATTACAGTAGCAGACATAATAATATTATGCAACTACTTTCAACTGGAGTTATTGCTATTGATTATATAAAATAGAGGATAATATCACGAATCTGCTATCCAAAGGGTTGAATAAAGAGTTAGTTAATGAATCCTCAAGGGAAATAGGACTAAAGCCTATACAAGAAGATGTCATTGTAATGAAAACCCAACCTAGTTGATTGGATATCCTAAGATCTAGGTTCAAAAGGAAAACTAAGTTGTAAAGACATGGCTAGATCACCGTTGGGGTAATCCTTTTGCCCATTCCTATGATGAATACAATGATAATGACGTGGAATAAGGATAAGTAAATGCTTTTAATGATTCTTATCGAGGATGTCATAAGAAATCACCTATGTGAGGGAGAAGTGGGGCTGCTTTAAAGGAGAATTGCATAAGGGTCAATTCTTTAAAAACTCTCACAAAACTAGGGAGATGTTCATGGCTAATACGAACATAACAATAAGAATTGAAGTGTGTTAGGAAAGACTCTTGTGTGAAATGTATCACCTTTATAAATGACAAAATAATTCAAGGACACCATGTCTATTATTTTAGCTAGTTAAGTAAATACATTTTTACAAGGGAAGGTACAAAGGCTAACCCTACCTATCTTATACAGGTTTCGACCTTTGAGCTCTATTACTAGGCCTACAAAAAGTTTGTTTTCCTTATCAATTTTCATTCATGTAGGGGATTGTCTAAAAATTAGCAGTATCTATGAGACATATGATGACTCATTTTGAGGAGGGCCACTCAAAAAGAATTGTAGGTGAATGATAAATTGATACCCATTGAATGTTAATATGAAAACGTCATATGAAATGCCAAAAGTCATATGATCTGTTAAAGGTCATGGATTAATGATGAATTAATCATGATATGCCAAAAGTTATGGATTAATTATAATTAATCATGATATATCAAGGGTCTCAAGATATGTTAAAGGTCATTTTCCTACATTAGCCATTCCATATATACATGAACCATATTTCTTTCATTCAAAGTATGAAAAATATCTTCCTTTCTTCTCTTCTTTGCTAACAATGACAAAGCTTAAACATACTTCAAGTTTTTTTGTACAACTATTGTGGCGTTCATCAATTATGTTGATCCACTATACTTTGGGAAACATACGTCATTTTATCCTCAAACACCAATAGTAAGCAGCGAATCTGTTTTAGGAGATTATTTGATGCACAAGGCTTGGATTTCTAATGTCCTAATTTTTCTTCACTAGTGTCTTAATCTTGTTATGTTGGGTGTGCCGATATTTGTGCTTTGGTGTCTCTCTTTGAATTTAGAGATTCTCATATTATCGGCATCTTATTTTCCTTACATCGATGTCCTAATTTATTACTTTAGTTTCCATACATTTTTAAATCATTTCCTAATAATCTCGATAATTATTGTTTACTTTTGGTTTTTAATTCTAGCATATGTTTATTATTGAACCTTGAGGGTTATTAATTCAATTTTGATACTTATAAACAATTAAGAATGACTAATTTAATGTTTGAGTGTTTATGTGTAAGGAAAGAAAATTGGTTCTTCTAAGTCAAGGCAGATTCATGCCCGTGAACTTTTATTCACTTCAGTGAAATGTCAGTTTTCTAGCCATGAAGAATTCTCACCTTAAACAGCAAAAAGGATAGTAGCATTCACGTCATCCTTCCCAACCGTGAAAATGAGAATTCATAGCCGTGAAGACATATTCACGCCCCTGAAAAATTCCTTTCTCCTAAAACTTGAAATAACCACAGGAGAGTTCATGGGGAACATTCCCAAGCCATGAATAAGAGTTCCCAGCTGTGAACAAATCATCCTAGTCATGAAGAAGATGTTCAAGGCCGTGAATGATGGCAACTCTCCAAATCTTCAAGAAATCACAGAAGAGTTCACGACCAAAGTTCCCAAGCCGTGAAACCTGAGTTTCCAGCCGTGAACAAAAGTTCCTAGCCATAAAAGCAATCTTCATGACTGTGAAGAATTATTCACGGCCATGATGGGTTCTAGCTTTTTAAATATGCTTTTCGTGATGATGATTCACAACCGTGAAGAATTGCTCACGTCGATGAAGCTGCATTTATGAAGGTTGTTGAAATGGCTATTTTTGCATTTAATGAGGGTGCAACATCTCTATTTCACCTAGAAGTATTTAAACATTATTTCTAAGTGATCTAGGTCAAGCAAGAGCATTCATTTTGAGCCCTCATTGTGCATTTACTCTCAACAACTTTAAATCTTCAATTCTTTCATCTTTATTAAGAATTAAGCTTGGGATTGAATCTTTGGGTAAGGGATTAAAAGCTCTTGTAACTAAGATTGAAAATTTTAAAATGGGTTAGAGTGTGAGCATAGGAAAATACTTAGGTTAGAGTATGAGCCTTTGGGCAAAACACTTGGATTTTTTTTTAGCCTTGTAAAAGAACACAAATAAAGTTAAGAGTGAAAATCTCAAGAGAATTCTTGAGGAGTGGATGTAGGCAAGAGTTGGCCAAACCATTATAATTTTTTAGTGTTGTAATTTGTGCTTAATTTTCAATTTTTGGTTTATATTATTCTTTTGGTTTTTGATTTCAACCAATTCACCCCCCCTTCTTGGTTGCCTCTAGAATTACATTTGGTATTAGAGCATTGGTTTCTTCATCAAAGATTTAATCATCTTCAAGTAAAGGTCCATGGCATCTATATCAAACCATGATGGAATGGTTCAAGCATTCAATAGGCCACCTTCTTTGATAGAACCGATTACCCATGTTGGAAGAATCAGATGGAGATATTCTTTGAAAGTGATGGAATTGACTTGTGGGCCATTGTAAAAGAAAGTGTAATGATGTAGATGATTCTATGCATGTTTATTGACTGTTTATGAGCCATTTATTCGCGTATTTGAGTCATATTTATTCCTGTTTGATCGCATTGTGTATGTTTATGAAGTTTTCAGGTTTTCGGACTCCTCGATAGAGATTGATTGATTTATGGGTAGAAACCAAGCTATTTGGATGATTACGCGTATTAGATGCTTATCGGAGTCAATTCCTTGTTGGCGTGCAGTTTTGAGGCTTTTGCACGACCTCCCTTGGACAATTTTGGAAATTTTGCATTTCATGGAGGTTGGTGCCCGTTGCACGGGCCGTGCATATTTGCACGGACCGTGGCACTGGCCATGGCACGGCGAATGCAGTTCTATCTATAAATAGGTGCACGTAAAATGAGACGGGGTTCCGCTTCTGATTTTGGACTTCTCTACGCGCGCGACCCCTTACTTTTGCACCTCTGTTCTTGACATTTTGGGAGACCAACGTTAGTTCAAAGGATTGATTTGGAGGATTCAAGTAAAGATTGAAGATGATTGACCGAGACATTCGAGATCCATACTTGAGGCTGGTTTCAGAATTGGCACTTGCGACATTCCCACTCCGATTCAATAAAAGAGCGGTTATATGTTTCATTTTCTTTTCTGTTATTTATTTCCTTTTGTATTTATTTCTTTCATTATGAGTAGCTAGGATTGCCGAACCCATTAGGGTTCATCTTTGTTGATGGTGTGTGTTTAAATATTGGATTTTTTTATCTGCCATTTTTGTAATCTTCTTACTGTTTAGTAATAAAATTTGATTCAATTAATTTGAGATGTTAAATTAATTGTCTTTTGGGTTGTTTCTTGACATTGAGAAATACTTTTTACAACTGAAAATTAAATAGTAAGAACTGGTAGTTAACACTTAGAGATAAGGTTAATTCACTCACCGGATTAAGAATTAACAACTCTTAATCGTTCTAAATCACGCTTAATGCTAATCTGTAATAATCTGATAGGAAGAGATTCCATTAGGTTAGTGCAGATTTAGGAACTCAGTGAGCTCGAGAGAGGAGCAGAGTTTGATTCAGGATTTAGGCACGGGTAGCAAGATTGGCAGTTTATAAAATCAACCTTAGAATTCCATCACTAGGTCCCCTTTGGGTTTGCTTCTTTGTTACGGTTGTCTTTCGATTGTCAGTTGCTGTTGTTCCTCTATTTGCATTCATAAGCATTAGTTAATTAATTTAGACTTCTCAGTTCAAATTAAATAACATAACAAACAATAGTAACTTTAGGTTTACCCGATCTCCAGGGATACGACCTTGATACTCACTAGTGCTAGACCGCATCGATAGGTTCACTGCCTTAGGTGTAGGTTGCATGAGTAGCCCATCATGTAACTCTTCCAACAAAGAAGGAAAATGGTAGTGAAGTGCTCAAGACAAAGAAAGAATGGTCTTTGGAAGAAAGAAAGCTTTACTCGAGTGATAGAAAGACCATGAACATTCTCTATTTTGCTCTATCTAGAGAAGAGTGTGGTGGAGTTGAACATTACCTTGCCACCAAGGAGATTTAGGACTCATTGGCAAACAAACATGAAGGCACTACTCAAGTCAACCATAAGAAGACTCAAATTTTGGTACATGAGTATGAGATATTCCAAATGAAGGCAAATGAAAGAGTCTCTGAAATGTATAGCCGACTTATGAACATCATCAATGCCTTGAAGAAGCTTGGCAAGATGTATCAACTTGAGAAGATTAACAACAAGATTTTGAGAGTTCTTCCTAAAGAGGAGTGGGAGCCAAAAGTGAACTCCATTGAAGAAGCCAACAACCTCTCCACCCTTTCCACCGACCTCCTTATAGGCAAACTCCTCACTCATTAGATGATCATGGCAAATGATCAAAAAGAAATCGTCAAGGAAGTCAAGGAGGAGAAAAAGAATTCAATTGCACTCAAAGCTAAGGAAGTCATTTCAAGTCATAGTGAAAGTGATCATAATAATAACTATGATGAGGATCTTGTTCCTCATTTCCAAGAAGCTTAGAAACATTCTCATGAAGAAGAAGACGTTTGGCATGCCATTCAAGAAGCATGATGACCACAAGAAAGAATCAATCATATGCTTTGGTTGCAACAAATTGGGTCACACCAAAGCAGATTGCCCCAAGCTTAAGAGGTGCCCCAAGAAGTAAAATAAGAAGGCACTTAAGGCTAATTGGGATGACTCTAGTGAATCTGAGGATGATGACAACTCTAGTCAGAATAAGGCAGCAAACCTTTGCTTCATGGCAATAGAGGAGCCTATAAACAATGAGGTAATTGACTCTAACTCTCTCACTTATGATGAACTTGTTGAAATGTGTGACATTACCATTTATAAGCATGATCAAATGATTTCAAAGAAAAAGTTTTTTGAAAATAAAGCAGATGAGCTTGAAAAGTTAATTTATGATTTTAAAATTGAGATTAGCTTACTTTCTAAATCTAATAAAGAGTTGACCGCTTCCTTAGAAAAATGTTTATCTAAAGGGAAGGCGGCTCTTGTGGAACATAAGAAAGTAACTAAGCTTAATGAGAGTTTGACCATTGAAAAGTTAAAGTGCACTAAAGAAAACGAGAATTTGAAAAAGGAGCTTTTAAAGATAAACTCTCAAATTGCAAAGTTTTTAAATGGTAAAGAGAAACTTGATGATTTGATAAATGCTCAAAGGTCACCTTTAATTAAGCATGGTTTGGGTTTTGGACATGGTTCTTCTAGTAAGAACAAAATAATATTTTTGAAACCATCCAATTTGTTTACATCATCCTCTAATTCTAGCAAAGGAGCTTCTAGCTCAAGATCTAGAGGAGCTCAAGCTTCACCTCCCAAGACCCAACCCAAAAGGGCAAGTGGTCAAGGAACGCAAAGGCAAAGAGTTCAAAACTCTAAGGCCTCACATCAAAGGAGAAAACATGATCATAAGCACTCATATGCTAGATCTTTGAGAAATGGGCATATGCATCATAATCATGATCATTATCTTATAAATGTAACTTGCTTTTATTGTTGCATGGATGGACACATAAATTATAATTGTCATATAAGGATGAGCCATATGGGATATCCATTTGGTAATGCATCCAAGACTAAAAACAAAGGACCCAATTACATTTAGGTACCTAAAGGGAAGTGATCTTTCTATTTTACAGGTGTGCTTGAAGAGTACCACAAGGGAGAACAAGTGGTACCTTGATAGTGGATGCTCTAGACACATGACGGGTAATCCACATCTCCTCTCACACCTCGAGATGAAAAATGGAGGTAAGGTAACCTTCAATGACAATGCCAAAGGTAAGATCATCGGCATTGGAAAAATTGGTAAGGAAGACTCACCCCTAATTAATAATGTGCTTTGTGTAGATGGTCTAAAATATAATCTCTTGAGTATTAGTCAACTATATGATAAAGGATACAATGCAACCTTTAACCATCAAACTTGCTTTGTCACTCAAAGGGATAAGAATAAAGTTATGTTCGATGGTGAAAGGATTAACAATGTATACATAGTTAACCTTGATAAATTGACTAATCAAAATGTTGAATTCCCTATAGCTTTAAATGATGACTCTTGGATGTGGCATACAAGACTCGGGCATTGCTAGCATGGAGCTCATTGGAAACTTGTGCAAAGATGAGCATGTCCTTGGCCTTCTAAAAGTAACTATAATAAAGACAAGGTGTGTGGAGCATGTCAAATGGGAAGCAACAAAGAGTTCCTTCAAAGCTAAAAATAAGGTAACCTTCTCTAGACCTCTTCAACTCTTGCATATGGATTTATTTTGACCATGTAGGGTTAGTAGCTTAGGTAGCATGCAATATGCATTTATGATTATGGATGATTATTCTAGATGAACTTAGGTAGCCTTTCTTAAGTATTTTTAAGAATTTCAAGAAGAATTTAAAATGAAAAAGGTTTTAAAATTGATTATATTAGAAGCAATCACGAAACAGAATTTGAAAATGAAAGTTTAAAACCTTTTACAAATAAATGGGTATTTCTTATAGCTTTTCTTCCTCTAGGACACCTCAACAAAATATGGTTGTTGAAAGGAGGAATCGAATATTGGTAGAGATGGCTCGAACCATGCTCAATGAGTACAACCTTCCTAAGTACTTTTGGGCTGAGGCCGTCAATACCACTTGTTATATTGCAAATCGTGTTACATTAAACCTATTTTGAATAAAACTTCTTATGAGCTTTAGAATGGTAGAAAGCTTAAGATTTCATATCTAAGAATTTTAGATTGCAAATGATATATATATTTAATACCAGGGATAATATTGAAAATCTTGATTCAAAAACCGATGAAGGAATTTGTTTAGGGTATTGCCACAACTAGTAAATCCTATAGAGTCTATAATAAAAGAACTCAAGTAGTTGTAGAGTCCATGAATGTTGTATTTGATGAATCTAATTCATTTAATCCCTAAAAGGTAGTTGTTATTGATGATGATATAGGTATCTTTGACTCTTCCTCAGCTCAACAACAAAGTAGCATATCCAATGAGGATCAAATAGGAGAAACAAGCATGGAGCCATGTAAGATGGAAGTAGAGGAGTTGCCCCCTAGTTAATCTATTCAAATCCATGCCAACCTTGATAGAGATTGGCAATTTAAGAAGGATCATCCCAAAGACTAAATCATTGGTGAAACATCAAAAGGGGTAACTACAATATCCTCTCTTAAAAATGTCACTAATCTAGTCTTTCTTTCTCAAATTGAGCCTAAATCTACTAATGAGGCTTTAATTGATAATAATTGGGTACTTTCTATGAAAGAAGAGCTCAATCAATTTAAGAGAAATAAAGTTTGGTAATTAGTTTTTAGACATAAAGGCTATCCTATTATTGGTACCAAATGGGTGTTTAGAAATAAAGTTAATGAAGATGGTACCATTACTAGGAATAAAGCTATGCTAGTAGCTAAAGGCTATAATCAAGAAGAAGGGATAAATTAATGATGAAATATTTGCCCCCATTGCAAGGTTAGAGGCCATTAGACTATTGCTTGCATATGCATCTCACATGAAATTTAATTATTTCAAATGGATGTTAAAAGTGCATTCTTAAATTGTTATATTGAGGAGGAAGTATTTGTTGAGCAGCCTCCTAGATTTAAAAATCATGAATTTTCAAAATCTGATTTTATTTACAAAAGGCTTTGTGTGGTTTAAAACAAGCTCCTAGAGCTTGGTATGAGAAATTAAGCCCATGTCTTTTGTCAAATGGTTTTTCAAAAGGAAGGGTCGATACAACTATTTTTATCAAAAAACATAAGCATGACATGTTGATTGTACAAATATTTATGAAAGACATTATATTTGGTGCTACTAATGAATGCTTGTGTGATGAGTTCTCTAAGTATATGCAAAGTGAGTTTGAGATAAGCATGATGGGGGACCTTAAGTACTTTCTTGGACTTCAAATAAAACAATGTGATAAAGGGATCTTCATAAATCAAGTAAAATACACCAAGGAGTTGCTTAAGACCTTTGGCATGGACAGAGCAAAGCCAAGCAAAATTCCCATGAGCACAACGATCAAATTAGATAAAAACGAAAGTGGTAAATCAATTTTTGAGAAGAAATATCGAGGTATGATTGGTAGTCTTCTATATCTTACTGCTAGTAGACCAGATATTATGTTTATCATATGTTTATGTGCTCATTTTTAATCTTGTCCTAAAGAATCTCATTTGTATATGCCGTGAAAAGAATTTTAAAATATCTTATTGGCACATTGCATTTAGGTCTTTGGTACCCTAAGGGTAATGCATTTGATTTTGTTAGTTATTCGGATGCGGATTATGCCAATTGCACTTTAGATAGGAAAAGTACCTCTAATACCTGCCAATTCCTAGGAAATTGCCTTGTTTCTTGGTTTAGCAAGGAATAAAATTCGGTTGCCTTATCAACGTTCGAAGCTGAATATGTAGCCATCAGTTATTGTTATACTCGAGTATTATGGATTAAGCAACAACTTGTAGGCTTTGAATTCTCTCTTAATTATATTCCCATCAAATGTGATAATACTAATGCCATTAACATCTCTAAGAATCCTATTCAACATTCCAGGAGCAAGCATATCGACATTAGGCATCAATTTTTGCGTGAGCATGTGCAAAATGGTGATATTGTATTAGAATTTATTAATACAATACATCAACTTGCAGATATTTCTACCAAGCCCTTTAATAAAGAGTGTATGAACTTCATTAAGAGAAAAATTGGCATAACTGATGGAAGTTTATTGTGAATTAAATTTTCTCTTATTTCTCCCAATTTATTTGCTTGAAATACGAACCTTGAGTGGTTGCTTATTCTTATTGAGTACTCTTATGTGGTATATTTAACATATTTAAACTCCTAAGAAGCCTAATTTATGCGTAAACATATTTGGAATATACTTTTGAAACTTTCGAAATTTTCTGTTTTTTGTCTGTTTCATGGTTGGGAACAATTCTTCCCATCCGTGAAAGACAGCTTTATGGCCGTGAATTATCCTTCACGACCGTGAATCTGGATTTTAACACAAAACATCGTCTTTTTGGCAAAAGAAGTCACGAGAAATCATCCCACCCGTGATTTCAATCTTCACAGGCGTGATCGAGACTTTCACGGCCGTGAACATTTCTACATAGGCATTGCGTTTTCTGCAAAAATAAAAACAAACGGCTCTTTTTCAAAGTTGATCAAACACCATTTATTTCTCTTCAAATTAGTGGTTCCATCCATATTCTAACTCAAATTAATGCTTTATTTTAAAAACTCTTTTAATTTAAACACTTCTCATTTCACATTTTTAAAATCCATTACTTCCTCTCTTTAATCTCAAACCAAAATCCCTCTTTTTCTCTCTATTTCCATATCCAAATCCTAAAATCTCATATTCTCCATGGCAAGCCATATGAAGATATGGTCTACCAAGAAAGGAAAATCCCTCGGAAGTAGTGAGTACTTGTCCTTCATTCTCAATAAGGAGCACAAGAA
The DNA here is from genome assembly GCF_019578655.1 of Ricinus communis. Classification (NCBI taxonomy): domain Eukaryota; kingdom Viridiplantae; phylum Streptophyta; class Magnoliopsida; order Malpighiales; family Euphorbiaceae; genus Ricinus; species Ricinus communis. The sequence goes on along the minus strand of NC_063261.1, from coordinate 28,907,314 downwards.
AAGGTATGCTTACTTGAAGTTTAGGAATATTACCCCCACTAGGTGTTTTTGTTAGGTCACTTTAGCTAAACTAGGCTTAAAAGAGAAGATGGTAGAGATTCTTTCTAGGATTGGGTGGATGTCCTTTGTAAACATAAAGAAGAAACCTATAGAGAACTCACTCTAGAATTTCTTTCTTCTCTCGATCTCAAACCAAATGGGGACATGACCTTCCAATTAGAAGGGCGAGAAAAATTCCTAACCGCCTCCTAATTTGCCACCATTTTTGGGTTAACATATAAGGGTGCCTTACATGAGAGAGAGGTAGTTGAGTTTACTCCGGGGCACACTTGTCAATCCCTTACCGAGGATAGGAATTGGGATGTCAAAACCGCAAAAGCCTCCACCCTTGTTGATCCTACCTATAAATACCTTCATAGGTTCATGTCTTATTCTATTTGTGGTAGAGGGGAGAGTAATGGTTCAGTTAAGAAAATCAAATTATTTTTTCTTTGGTGTATAGTTCAGTTAAGAAAATCAAGTCGCTTATAGTTGTTAGTTGGCATATCAGTTCTTCTCAATAGCCTAAAGAAGGTAGGATACATTATCATCGGGGATTAATAACTAGGATTGCTCTTTTTCTTAAGTGTTTTCACCCGAAAGAGAATGCCTTCCCTCCCATTAAACTAAGAGATAATGTCTACTTTGACCTAACTAGTTTGGTGAAGATGGAAGTCATCAAGAAGGTGGCACCCAATGAGTTATGGTTCTTTAATGCTAATGGGAAGCCAATTTAGAAAAAGCAAGACTCGAAAGATTTTCGGCAAGGACGAGATGAGTCCTTGAGGAAGCGCCCTCGAAGCCATGGAGTTAGTGACTTCTTCTTCCAATTTTTGAGTTTAACAAATTATTTCTCATTTTAACGCCAAGTTTGAAGCCAATTTTGGTTAACTTGATGATCAGTTTGAATGTTTGGAAATACAATACCCTTCAAGCCGATATCAAGTTCATCAAAGACCAATTCCTTGGCTCTCCTTGATTTCTTTCTTTTTAAGCATTTTTCAAATTTTTTATGTTTATAGCTTTTAGTGCTTTTGGAAAAGTGTTACTTCTCTATTGGCCTTGTTTCTTTTTATTGGTGCCAAAGGAGGAGAAGTAGTGCATATTTATATTTTTGTTTCTCATTTGTTCATTCTTAGCTAATCATTAATGAAATATTCATTTATATGAAAGTTGTGTTTTTGTGTGATGATTATCAATTGTGAATGAATGACTCTTGTTGTGGTTTCTATGATTTACATAAGTTGATTAAATTCTTCTAAGATCATAGGAATAAACTCCTTTTGATAAAGAAGAAATTAATTTAAAAATAATTATTTGTCACCATGATGGTTACAAACAATTAAGAATGACTAATTTTATGTTGGAGTGTTTCTGTACAAGGAAATAAAATTGGTTCTTCTAAGTCAGGGCAGATTCATGCCCATGAACTTTTATTTACAGCTATGAAACTTTAGTTTTCCAGCCCTGAAAAATTCTCGCCTCAAACAGCAAAAAGGATAGTAGTGTTCACGGCATCCTTCCCAGCCGTGAAAACGAGAATTCACGGCCATGAAGAAATATTCATGCCTATGAAAATGCCCTTCTCCTGAAACTTGAAGAAACCACGGGAGAGTTCATAGGGAAAGTTCCTAAGTCGTTAATAAGAGTTCCTAGCCGTGAACAAATCTTCCTAACCCTGAAGAAAAGTCTTTCTAACCGTGAAAAAGATGTTCACTCCCGTGAATGATGGCAACTCTCCAAATCTTTAATAAATCACAGAAGAGTTCACAACTAAAGTTTCCAAGCCGTGAAACCTGAGTTTCCAGCCGTGAACAAAAGTTCCTAGCCGTGAAAGCAATCTTCACAGTCGTGAAGAATTTTTCACGGCCATGACAGATTCTAACTTTTCAAAGCTGCTTTTCGCGCTGATGATTCAAGGCCGTGAAGAATTGTTCATGCCCGTTAAGCTGTATTTATGAAGGTTGTTGAAATGACTATTTTTGCATTTAATGAGGGTGCAACGTTTTTATTTCATCTAGAAGTATTTAAACATCATTTATAAGTGATCTAGGCCAAGCAAGAGCATTTATTTTGAGCCCTCATTGTACATTTACTCTCAACAACTTCAAATCTTCATATCTTTCATCTTGTATTAAAGATTCAAGCTTGGGATTAAATCTTTGGATAATTGAAAATTTAATTCTTGTATTCAAAGCTTAAAAGGTGAGATTGAGTATTTGGGTAAGGGATTAAAAGATCTTGTAACTAAGATTGAAAATCTTAAAGTGGGTTAGTGTGTGAGCGTAGGAAAACACTTGGGTTAGAGTGTGAGCCTTTGGAAAAACACTTTTTAAACCTAAAAAAGAAGAAAAATAGAGTTAGGTTTGTAATTCTATTTGATAGTGGAAATCTCAATAGAATTCTTGAGGAGTCGACGTAGATAAGAGTTAGCCGAACTACTATAATTTCTTAGTGTTGTGAGTTGTGCTTAATTTCTTATTTTTAGTTTATATTATTTTTTTAGTTTTTGATTGCAACCAATTCACTTCCTCTTGGTTGCTTCTAAAATTACATTTATATTTTATGTATTATTACTAACAAAATTTACATATTATATTTAATTAATTTATAAACAAAATATAATTATTGCTTATAACTTTATTTAACAATAAATCTTTGATGAACCTACATCGTATTATTAATGAACCTGCAATTTATATTTAATGAACCTATATTTATCATGTGTGAACATGAGTGATAGTAAAAGTATAGTGTGATATAAAAGATTAAATATAATATTTTATAAAAATATAAAATCATTTTTAAAAATCATTTAGAAAATATCTAGAAAATGATAAAATTTAATAAAAATCATATTAAAAACTTAATGAAAAATAAAAATTTAATTTTATATATTTCCGATTGATATTCATAATATTAAATTTATAATTAGAAAAATTAAACAAATACAAAAATTCAACTATTAATATAGTCTTTTCCTTATTTATATAATTTTAATTAAACAAATTAAAAAATTCAATCTGTAATTTCTTTTCTTAGAGAAATTAATATAATTTTAATTATTTTTTAAATACTAAATATAAAATAAAATAAATACAATTTTAATTGCAAGAATTACAAACAAATAACAAAGACAATTAGGGTCTCCCAGTCCTTTATTTGCTAAACTTGGTCTCCACCCCACTCTCCTGAAAATTCACGTGGTTCTTTTTTTTTTTTTTTTCCTTTTTCTTTGTCTTCGTTCATGACATAGTTTTTCAAATTATATTAGAATTTGGATTCTAAAAATAGTTGTAAGTCTATATATTGATTCTAATGATTCATTCAAGCATCAATCAAAATATCAATATTAGATTTTTTCAAATTTTACTCTCAGTTAAGTTTTTTTAACCAATAATTCTGATGATTATATTTAGATATTTCTGTAGAATTAAAAGGCCTCGGTTTAGGTTAATCTCTTAAAAGTGAATAAATAACAGTAACTAGTCTATCTATGTATGTAATAAATTTTAAGACATATAAATTTTTTGTATGTGTTACTATATTTTACTGCATGAGATTTTTATTTTGACTTATACATAATATTTTGTTAAAATCTATAAAATTTATGAAATTTATCTGTGAATTTAAAATTTATATACTTTAAATGGAGTAAAAGTCAATTTAATATTTTATATAATCAAATTTATATGGAATTAGTTATAGCAAAACTAAATTCTAACAAAATAGATAGATTTTTCAAATGAATTTCATATTAGTAAGTCAATACATTCAATAATATTAAACTATCTTTTTTAACTTTATTATTTCCATTTTATTTTCTCTTTCTTGTCTTTTTCTCAAATGAAATATTTTGTTATGGATTTCAACCAAACATAGCAGTATACTTATTCTTGGCACCTAGAATTCAAGTTTATGTATAATTTTGTCATTCTTTTATTAATTTATCAATTAATAAGTTAAATTTCTAATTAAACAATGAATATAATCCTAGGGCATTTTAATTATATTTTTGATACTAGATTAACTAACAAATTAATTTTTTAATTAAACAATAATTTTAATTTGAAAAAAATAATATGTTAAATATATTTATTAACTAATAATTATTTTTCTAATTATATACTAATTTTTAATTCTAAAAAATAGTAATATTAATTATATTTATAATATTAATTTATATAATACCAATTAATAAAAAATTCTAAAATAATTTTATCTTATTACACTAATAAAAGTTTCTTTTGAAACTAATAAGACTTTAAAGTATTAAAAATTTTAATTTATTATTAATTTTTAAAATAGCGAAAATAATTATAAAATATTAACAATTTTATTAAACTCTATCTATAAATTCAATTTTTTTTTATTATTATTCATAATAAAATGTAAATAACTAGTTAATTTCTTAATCTTTCATCAATCAATTGATTGTGTTAATTGAGAATTTATAATTATGTTTATTTGTTAATTACTTCATTATTATTATTAGTAGTAGTATTATAGATTTTTATTTTTTCTTCCAATCGGCTGCATAACCTAATAAAAGAATCTAAAAAAGATCAGATTCTAATTCAGTTTTAAACGTGAACACCAATGTATCGATTTGGTGAAAGAATCAATTGGCCCGGTATTCAAAATTAACTCACTTTCATTACCTCAGTTTGTTCTTGTTAGGATTATTTATGTCAGTGAATATATGGATCAACCCACTTTCTGTTACCTCACTTTGTCTTTGTTAGAAATGGGTTATAAGCACCCTGTGTGTTTCTAGGAATGTGACAGCCTAACAATTCTGAGAGCAAAGAAATTCCATATCATCCATGTATGTCCAATAAAAATAAGCCACACGTTAATTGATGATTGGTTAAATTTATTTTGTAAGGTATCATATATATATACGTGTTAAATATACTCATTTGAAAATATAACTAACTAAAATGTACACGGAATTTACTTAAAAGATCACTTGTATGTTTAAATATGCATTTATAATTTATGGGATATTGGTGCCACTATTAAGATTCTTTCAAAGAATTAGTAAAATCCTCCTCTTTTGCTTTCTTTACAATCTTTCCAATAAATCTTTCCTTTGCTTCCTAGGGAATGAAGTCAAGACAAAGCAAATAGCTCTTCTGAAAGATAATTTTTGAAGCAAAAGCAAGTACCACTCCACAGATTGGGCTATTTGTGGAAAGCAGGAAACAATCAAGCTAGCTATATTGGAAGTTGTGGAGAACAATTGTGGAGAAATGAGAAACATGGGCAGCATGGGCAGTAGTGGAAAGCTATCAATGGAAGAAAATGAAGAAGATGAGATATCAAGGTTTGATATATCATCATTTCAAGCTAGAGAAGAGGAGATTGAGAGGAAGAAGATGGAGGTTAGAGAGAAAGTTGAACTTCAATTGGGTAGAGCAGAAGAAGAAACTAAACGCTTGACTCAGATTTGGGAAGTAAGTTCAAGAAAAGTAAAAATTTGAATTTTTTTATATTTCTTGAATAAATTTTGTCAATATTCAAGTTGCAATATTTTTTCGAATGTTATTATTGATTGTTGTTTCACGTCATTTTTTTTTTCTAAATATGTTTTTCTCATGAGTTTAAAATTGATGATTTAATTTTTTATTAAAATTTTCAAAATTTGTTAAACTACATGTACTATAATTTTGGATGGATTTTTTTTATATTTGAAAAATAATTTTTAAAATTAATACTCTCGATTTTTTACGAATTAAGAACTAGATCGAGGATTATTTATATACATTTTAATGTGAAGGATTTTAAGGTGGTTAATGGTAAAAGAAAAGAAAATTATAATTGCAACTTCTCTATAGAAATTCAATATATGAAAAAATGAAATAAAATTTACTAGGCATGTGGTTGAGCATTTTATGTCATTAAAATTTAAGTAATATTTCAGGAGCTTGAATCATTGGCTGATCCTACAAGAAAAGAAGTTGCAATGGTGCGCAAGAAGATTGACGTAGCCAATCGAGAGCTGAAGCCACTTGGACAAAGCTGCCAGAAGAAGGTGCATTTTGAATTTTTCAAAAATAATTACATTTTCAAAAATTAAATTACGAATTGAATTGTTTTTTTTTTTTTTTCATTATCCTTTTCTGGAAGAGAAATACAGTCAGATTTATTTTTTGCGTTTCATATATTTTTTAGGATAATCAATTTAAGATACTTTTAATAAATTATAATATAAAGAAGAATATTATTTAAATTGGGTTTTAATTTTTTATGACAGGAGAAAGAATATAAAGAAGCTCTGGAAGCTTACAATGAAAAGAACAAAGAGAAAGCTCAGCTAGTTACAACACTAATGGAGGTATATATATATTATATTGTCTTGAAACATGAAGCACTTTTTTTCTTGATTTATTCTGTTTTTTTTTTTTTTTAACTCTCTTTTAATTTCATGTTTTGTATTGAAAATTCTTGAACTTTTGATCTATGTTCTTATATTTCAGCTGCTGACTGAGAGTGAAAGGTTGAGGATGAAGAAATTGGAGGAACTAAGCAAGAATATCCCTTGACATGTCTATGCTACATTAACAAACATTAGGGTTGTACTGTTCTACCCATTCTTGTCCTCTTATGTTGTTTCATGTTTTTTATTTTCTCAAATTATTTGGGCTTTGGAATGATTAAAGTTCAAGGTTTGTGTTATATTAACATTATTTGATGAATAGTCAAAGAAAAAACATGAGATGATGGAAAATTATATCTTGGACACAAGTACATTATGTACTATGTACATGTTGTCTAAAATGCGGATGTTTAGTTTAAATGAGAAAGTTGAAAATTAAATGGCACGTGCGAGTGTTTTAAATTCAATTTAACACCCTACCTCATGTGCAACAATTTGAAACAGAATTGCGAGCTAAGAGCAGTTGTTTGATATTTTGATTCTCTATATTCTTCGTACCTTCAAATTACATTCTACAAGTTTTAATTTTTCTTTTTTTTTCTTTCTTTTCTTATTTATTTTTTCTATTTTCCGTATAATCTTCTCTTTTTCTCTTCATTATTTATATCTATATCTAAAAAAAAACTTTATTTATAAAAAAATCTATGAGTGAGATGCAAATTTTAAAACATATTTAATAAACTGAAATTATTCATTCTCTTTTTTCTGTTCTTATTTTATTTTTAAATTTATTATTTTATGAAAGAATTGATTGATAGAGCAGTGAATGAGTGAGAATTTAAAAATTATAAATGAACAAATTATTTTAAAATATAGTTATAGATTGATTAAATATAATGTTCATCATTATATTCATTAAAAATATGATAATAGTTTTATTGCTGGAAAATAATAAATTCATTATGTATGAACTATAGGTTCATCATGTATGAACTACAAGTTCATCATTTTATTCATAATTTTGATAACAATTTTATTTTTGAAATGGAATATGTTCATTTTTGTAGCACATTGAGATTGATAATATATGAATTACATGTTCATTATTTTATTCATAATTTTGATAACAATTTTATTTTTGAAATAGAATATGTTTATTTTGTAGCATATTGGAATTCATTATATATAAACTGCAGGTTCATCATGTTGTACATAATTTTGATAACAAATTTATTTTTGAAATATAATAGATTCAAGTTGTAATACAATGAATTTTATATCATTAAGAAATGAATATAGAAGTTTTAATTAATTAACATGTCATATGTGGATAAAAATAAATTAGTATTCATAGGTTATAATGAACAAGTTCATTATCTACATATAATAAGTTCATTAAAGTATCACTTGAGATTCATCAAATATATAACATAGTTTCATAGATTATAGATTCATTATTCATACGTTACAATCAATAGGTTCATCAACGTATTATTTCGGGTTCATCGTGTACTAGCAACATGTTCATTAAAGTATGACTCGAAGTTCATTAAATATATAATATATGTTCATTCTTATAAAATATATTTATTAAAAATTTATATGTATGCTAATCTAAAATAAAGTAAAGAACTAAATAACAAATTAAAAATTATATTTTTAATTTAATAGTTAATTTTATATATTTATTTCATATAAATCATGCATACATAAGTTGTTTTAAAGGCATATTTTTATATAAAATAAATAAAATATTCATCAATACCAAAATTTATATAAAATATTAGCTTTTCAGTTATAAACTTTAGTTTTGCAAGATTTAATTTACAGATTTTTTAATATTTTTACTATTATTTTTACTATTATTTTTGCATACAATTTATATGATTGTATTGAAATATCATTTCAAATGCATATGGATATGTTCACAAAATAATAGAGTTGTAGAAATTTTGAACCTTAAAAAGTTAAAATCAAAAACCAAAAAAATATAAAGATTGTAATTTTAAAAATAAGAGTGTATGTAAGAAAATGAAGAAAAAAAATTGACTTTTAGTATTGGAGAAGATAGTTGCATATTTTGGTTGAAAGAAAAAATTGTGTCTTGAATATACGGTTATTCTATTTTAATCGCAAATGAAAATCATAAATTAAGCTCAAATTTTCTTAAAAAAATGCATAAATCACTGATCGGTCCATATTATGTATAGATATTTAAGGGTATTTTAAAGTTTTAATGATATTATTTCTATATATATATATGCTTTTACCTCACTTAAGCTTAATTGTCTATTTTCAGAAATATTAGCAAAAAGAGAAAAATATGGAGCTAAAAGAAGGTTAATAGGACATCTTCGTATCAAGGCTCAAGATTAAGACGCATGCACTACTAATTACAAGGCCCAATAGATATTTTAGTCATTTTGTATAATTATTAGGATTTATATTAAGAGTTATTTATGGGATAGTATTTGGTGGAGATTAAGATACTTAAAGTCTTATCTATTAGATAGACTTATATTAGTATACTCATCTCTAGGGAGATTTATTTAGAGGAGGACTCTCCACTATATAAATTTTTGCAAAACCCTAAAGGAAAAAGAAAAGAAAGGAAGAAAAAAAGAAGGAAAGGAAGAAAGAAGGAGGAGAGTTTTCTCCTACCTGCTCTCTACACCTGCCACCATTATTCTCTCCATAATTCTCTACAGTTTCCCATAAACATTTAGTTTTAGTTTTCATTACTCTTTTTAGGATCTAAGAAGCTTTTCAAGAAGTGGAGACTGAGGACCAATCTTCTTCCTACTTGAAGAAATTCTGAATCCTGAGGGAGCTTTTTATTTTATTGTTTTATGTCTCCTGTTTAATACCATGATCATTGAATTAAATATGTTAGGATAGTTTTCATAAGTGTTTAGTTTAGTCTTTTACTTTTGTATGAACATTGTTATTTATTTATTTAATAAATGATTTCTATACCTTCATATCTTTATTAGTTTCAGTTATTATTGTTAGTTAACCATCATATTCATTTAGCAATAGTAATTGTTATGAAAATCTTTAGGTTTAAAAGTATTAGAAATACCATTTTTGCTTTAATCTATGTTGGTATAAGAAACTTAGGTTGCATTGTTAGCTTGAGTGACTTAAGGAAAAAGGCACATCACCATCTCATTCATTAGATCTAGGCTTAAAGTAAAACAAAGAGAATACTAAGTAAATGGCTAGATTAAATACTATTTTTAGCATATAGTTTTATATCATAACCATTTACATTTGCATTGCATATTTATTTATTGTTTAGTTACTTTACTTTATGAATGTTATCCTCTCAACATACTAATTTAGAGTGTTTAGATTTACTTTTATTGTTTTGTGTTAATAATTAATATTTATAATAAGTAGCCTCATAGTTCCTTAAGAGATCGACCTCGTGGTGAACTTACCCTTACTATAGGAATGGTTCGTGCACTTGCGAGTACTAAAAACGACACCTCAGTCATATGTGTTAATGGTCTCATGTCCATAATGCTAAATCGACATGGATTTAGAACATAACAATTAAATTGACTTGCTAAGATTCGAAATTGAGAACTCTTCAATTCCAGTTCAAATATTAGTATTTTTTTTTTCTTTCTAAAAGAGGTCTATTCAGTCTTAAACTCTACCATATAACTATTATTTGAATTGTTTTTGTAACAAAATTAAAGGAAACATAATTAACCATTAGATTTGGCCATTTCATTAAACATTTTCACCATCAAATTACAATTCAAAGTCCTTTTTTTTCGCCAACAATGATGCTCATAAAATTATACAACGATTTTAAGATTTTTGAAGATAAAATAAACGTACCCGTCCTGTATTTGTGCTTTTAGCAACAATTGTATTTTATATATTATAAGTGAGGACTAAATTCATTCCATATGAAGGAAAAAGATTGTACTTGCCTAAAATTTGAGGAAAATTAATTGATTTAATTTATTCTTATGGATGTAATGGTTAATGAACAAAATTTACTGATTTGACAATTTCTTTTTCTTTTTCTTTAACTCCCAAGTAATGTGGCCAATGACACTTTCCAAATTGCATTTAAAAAGAAAAGGACTAAAAAAAGAATTCTACGGTGAAATGCAATAAAATATCACTCAAGCCAAATTTTCCATTTTTTTGTTAACGGATTACATTACAAGCTATCGGACAACCGCTCCAATAGTAGCTATTATATGCTCCATAAGAAAAAGAAATTAAAACTAAAAGAGTATAGTAGATTTCTAGTTACCTTGTAAATATCATAATATATAATCCATGCCACCATACATCATCAGAATTTGTTTATGAAGGAAATGGGAATGGTTCACACAGTTAAGCCAGATAGATACAAATGAAATGCAAACCAAATATCATTTTCCCACATGAAAGAAAATCACACCAATTATTCCTCAATCAGATGAAAGCTGTTTGTATTCTTCCAGCAGCTTGGGTATATCATCCATCCGTAACTGAAATCCAATGACAACAAGTGAAGAAAAGAACAAAGACAATGAACTGATTTAAAACAATGCATGCTGAGATAAAAGTGAAGTTGCAAATATGACAGGACAATGTTACATGTAGCCTATAGATGGTTCGATCAGACCACGAAGGCTTCTGGAAGAGCCTTGAGTGACATTACTAGAATGAGCAGAAATAAAAGGCGCTGCACATTATGTTACTTGTTCAGGTATAATCATTGACTAAGCACCTTTATCACATTAATATATTAGATCAACTGGGTTCACACTCACTCTTAAGGGTCAACAAACAACATAAGCAAGTAGGTATCAAGAGATCTATTTCTGCCAGTAACAGCCTCCGCGCACCCAAAAAAATGATATAGCAGTGTAAACCAGTGAGCAAAACTGAAACGAAACTGAAAAACTAAACCGAACCGACCAGTTCAGTTCCGGAAAGAGTCTCACACCAAAATAATTTCTCAACCAAGCAATTTCTCACCCCTAGTGAAATCCATCAGAATTGGTATGAAGAGTCAGCAAAAACAACTATTACACAAGATGCCTTGTACCTGAGAAGCATTTTTGAAGTGATAAAACCGATGTGCATATTTCCCAGGAAAACCGGACTCCATGGAATGTAAATCAGCTCCATCATTTGGCCTGTCACACAACCACAACAAAGGATGATCATGATCATAATAATTGAATGCTCTCCTGCAGGATTGTTTCTGACCTAGCATACCAAATTCATCTCACAAAAGATAGTGGAAAACAATAAATTGAATGTTTTATCAAGAATAGCAAAGGAATGACATTGCAATTCTGCAAACCTATTCCATTTCTTTCTTTTGATGGTTCTAACATCAGCTTAAAATTCCATCTTCAGTCTCGGGAGAAGTTAACCAATCTTAGCGTTCAATGTTCCAGTTGCCATTATCACAAGATAAAGGCCCAATGACAAAATTTCAAGCATTTGAGCATCGTTTCAGCTTTAATTAATCCTTTTAATGTTTGCCCCATTTTGGACTTATAATATTGGTCACAAATGTTAACCAATTCATCGAGTAAGAAGCAGAATGTATGGATAAATAATTGATAAATATAAATGCTATAAAAGGAAAAAGTTTAAGAATAAAACCAACAATACTTTATATTACTAGCGTTGGAAAGAAATAACGACTATATTTATCTTTTCCCATTAAGGTAGCTACATTGGTTAATACAGTAAACAAATTAGTATCCAGGCATTGCAAAGAAGTAAAAAAGATAAAATTATTTTTCCAACGAAAGTAATTATGTAGACTTTACGCATGCTTTCCTGTTGTGTCACGCTATCGGCTAAAATTGTTATCAATGTCATAAGAACACATTAAAATTGAAAAACTTTAACAGATTTGGCTAAAATTTACAAAACATGCAAACTTTGAATATTTTTAGTTATTCATTCTAAAATAAAACTAGGTCATTCACCGAATCTCATGTTAAGTCATTAAAAAGCAATATTCGTTAAATTGTTTCTTTTACCAATACTAAATATTTGATGAAGTTTCAAATCCATGGAAAAAATATGAACTATAACACACACCATTAGACTATTTTCCATGAGAAACTCCAGTGTCAATATGGAAGCCCCTTTTATTTGTATTTTCCCTTCACAGACTGACACCCTCTACAATATTAATTAGCTGAAGAAACCAGAAAACTATTTTTCCTTGCCAAAATGATAACACACACCATTAGACTTAAGTTTCTTTTCTGCCTGATAAACAAGCTGAACAGGCACCAAGCAAAATCAAACAAATTATTTCAACATGTTTGACTATCACCACAGATATTATCTAGTCGTACCAAATGCTACATTGCTACCCAATATCCTAGGCTGATATCACGAATTATCAACATATACTTTATTCCTCCATCCATTCACTTTTTTCAAGATTAAATGTGTACTTCGTTGGCCTCCTGCATCTCAAGACATTTTTCCACTATACTGCTGTCTTTAGCTCCACATTCTAGAAGCTTCCTGACCAAAACTTTTCAAAAGATTCCACAGCACATTGACTCTACTTTATTTCCCTTCTGACTTCATGTGGTATCTGTAAGTAAACTCAACTTTTGACCACATTAAGGACTTTCCATGCAATAACAAAAAGTAGATCTCCCATGTGATGGCAAAGAGTGGTGTTCCAAAGTGATTTTAGAGCATCAGTTTAGGAATAAAAATCACACAGCACTATCTTAAGTGTAAGAAATAAAACAAGATAGAAGATGCAAGATGCACTATTATTCTAGAAACAACTATAGTTACGTGCCTAATTGCAACAACTGATGGCAAGTAACAGTTGTCCTTACAAATGATGATGAGCAATTAGTCGTTGGTAGTCACGAAGCAAGGGTCCAAGCTCCTTTAGAGGTATAGATCTTGGTGTAGACTTCTTCCAGTGATCACGAAGTGCCTGAATTTTCTTTTTTTTTTTTTTTAACACAGGAGAATGTTGTCAGTTGATATGCAGGAGAGATGCGTAACTTCAACCAGATATGGGTAACTGCACAACCTGTTCATTGTTGATAACTCCATCTCCCATTAATCCTGATGCAAGATCAAGAAGTTCTCCATCTTCCAACTCATCTACAATTTGGAAACCCGAACTCGAGAGAGCAACTGAAATATCTAATCTCTTTTGTAATTCTGAGACAGCAGATTTATCCCCCTGACTTTCCTGGGAAAGAGATGCTAATCATTACAATATTTATACAGGAAAAGGGTAAACTGAAAAACCTGTACATGATAAAATAACGAAAGTTTCAATTCTGCAGAAGAATGATTCACTTTTTGGACATCAGTGGTAAGTTTTTATACAATTAGGACCACAGGAATTGTGAAATTTTATAGAAAGTTTCACTTAAAAACTCCGAACAATACTCGCACCAGACCATAAACTTCGTAAGTTAACTCAACTAAGCCTAATGCCAAAAACCATAAACTTCACATTGAACATAAATTGATTCAGGAAATACAATCACTTATATTACCGTCCAAGACCTCACATCATTACTCCCAAGGTTGGTTAGAAGTGTTGAAAGGTTAGCCAATCATTATACTAAACAACCTCTGCAACTAAAAATATTTAAGGTTCAGAAAAGACATTGTCTGTATGATTAAAGTACAGAGGTAGCAGTGAGCTTGTGCAAGTGCAATGGGATAAAAGAAAGCATTGTGTGTCTGAGTGGACAATGAAGTGGCCTTAATACCTTAAATGCAGATTCAACACCATTTTTTGTCATTCCAAAATCCTTATTCTCAGAAAGAGTTTTTCTGGGAGATGCAACCATCCGCTTTACTATAGGATCCCCTAAAAAGTTAGTAAACAGGGCAATAATGCAGGCATGTTAGTTACATAAAAAAATCCGACTTGGTATACTGAAATAGAAGAAAGGATTCCATGTGCTTCAGTGCAAGTCTGATAGATAAATGGAAATATATGGTTTTCAGTTTAATAGCATAATCAAAAGGGAGAGAAAAGGCTTCCTTCATTGAAGGCCCTAAAATATTTAGATTGCGCACAGATTTATTCTTACATTGTGGTTTCTGTTTGAACATGTGATCTCCAGATCATAATGAAGCAACTTTTACAATTGCACAAAAACCCATCCATAGACAAAGTGTGGTTGAAAAAAATGGGGTGGGGGGAGTGGGGTGGGGTGAGTAAGAAGATGAAATCAAAATTAAAAAGAATAAACAGAAGATCATCTTCTGTCACTAATTTAGCATAGTTCCTTAATTTCATCATACAGTCGATGGTTCAGTATAAAATGCATATAACCGCATCATATGTTTTGCATGAAACAATTTGCAACTGCTCTAGCAGAAATGGCACTTGGAATTGGAATATTTTGGATAATAGCAACATGAGAATAAACTTAATTATAAGATAATTAATTAAGTCATTCAAGTGCAATGCCAAAGAGCAAAAGGGCCACTCTCCAGTGATCAAAGAAGCATATGAAAATAGATACTATTGGAAAGCAACTGTGGTACCTTCTGGAACCAACCACCATAAATCACCAAATGTTGACTTCCCATCAAAGCCACCAAACAACAGATATCGTGAACCAATGCATGTCATTGTGTGGTATGCTCGAGCAGGAGGGGGATCACCGCTAGTAAGTAACCTTTTCCATTGTGCAGAGACTTCAGGAGAAAAAAAAAAAGTAAATCAACAGTTAGGATAAGGAAGGTGCATAGGATATAGAAAATTTGTCAAATGGGTTAAAATAATACAGTGCTGAACAATGGTGACAGCCTATCAATAGAACTGCTGTGTTATTTTATGAGAAACAGCACACGAGTTTAATCATTGATTTCTGATGACTCTCGCATAGATTTTAATGGGGTAACCAATTCATTCCAGATTAGACCACCTTTTTGAACTTTTTTCATGCAAAAACTTGTCAATTATTTAAATGGAAATCCAAGTCTACATTGTAGTTGTGATGGAGAGAAGAAAGCATTTATTTCGTCTCAAGTATTATGCAGGAAGACCACAGTAAGCCCTTAAGTCATAACTAGCTACCTGTCCATGCCCTTCGTTTCACTAATATTCTAAATCAGGCTACTGCAATCTATATGTTCTTTCAACCCAAAAGTGGGTTACACATTAATTCGGAGATTTATAGGTCCGAATTGATAACATTGATGAACAGCATCCACTTGTTACCTTGTGATGTGTAAAACAAAAGCACTGATCACAGAAGGCAGAGCATTTATCAGGACAGTCCAAAATACTAAGCTAAGTCTATCATTACTGGTTCAGAAAAACAATCTAATCTAAAGAAAGCATCAATCAGAAATTATATCAGCCATCTCATAGATATGTAATAGAGCAAAATTATTTAATACCAAGAGAAAAGGGATATTGATTAGAGGACTAAAAGATTGGAGTTTTAACCAATCAAACATTTACTCAGGGTATGCAACTGTTCTCTTCTGTTAACCCATCTCATCTCCTAATGGCTAAAAAATTTTGAATGTAATCAAGTCACATTATCAATTTTCAACTAAAACAACTCACGCAGAAATGCCCAACATCAATTTAAATGATAAGCACATAATTTCCAAAACATGATTGTTAGAATAATTGACTAGTAATTTTCAGAATCACATACCCCTGTCTAATACTATGCAATCATTGTAATAAATGTCGTAACGACTCAACCAGCCACCAGTCCCATGTCCACCAAACAGCAGGAGCTGAAAGGAAAAGAATTTTAATAGTCAGCTCTACATACTACTAAAACAAATTTATAGCAACAACAGATATATACTATCACCAAATAACTTTATTAGCTGATCATATCCAGACAACTAAACTTCTTTCATTAGAAATCAACATGCAGCACATTTGGAACTTCAAACTTAGAAAGATGCTAACCCTGGGAAAACCTATTTTGAAGCTTGTGTAAGTGTACAGGTTTGGAATTCGAAATCTTCTTGCTTTTGCTCATGGAGACAGACCAACTGGTATTCTACAGGTTTGTCCATCACTAGTCCCTAGCATTATCAGCCATCTTTAACTTGTCAGAACTTCCATTCCGCCAGACCCCAAACAAAATAATAGTATTAGATGAAAAATCTTATAATTTAACACTGCCATGAAGTAGCCCGGCAGAGAATTTAACCATGATTGGAGAATCATACCAAAGTATTCTTGCATGCTAAATCAAGAAATTGAAATGAGAGGTTGAACCAATTTTAGTATCTAGAAAAATAAATCTATCCTATGTCCACTAGCTACTGCTAAAAACTCGGTATGGTTCTACCTGTTGCTTGTATGCATCACGTTATACTTATAGATTGTTTCTCTTCGCCATTTGGAAAATCTCAAGCCTAGGACCTACTATTTCCTACCTCACTTTTAAAATCCATGAACCCTTGAAAATCCCCAACAGGAAAATGGCATCGGAAAATATTAAAGAAATTAGTCTTTGAGTGATCTTCTGGTGAGCCAGCCCTTGAAAACTGAAAATTTTGTGTGCCCTAATTTATTGGAGAAAGGATATAGAAATAAAAAATGTATGTGAATGGAACTGATCGAGATTTAATGAAGAAATTGGCTGAATTTAAAGAAGTTATTTGCTGGAACCTTTCAACAGAAATTGAGAAAAGAACAAGTAATTGAGTGAGAGAGATAGCATCACTAAGGATGAAGGTATGTAAACACAGGCCACAATACTCAGTAGTTCACTAGCTACATGTTGAGATAATTAGGCATTATGATTGTTCCTTTTTTAACAAGAATCAAGACATTAACCAAGAAGGCTAACTTAAACTCAGAAATGCAAAGAAGAAATTTGGACAATATTGGAAGACTCTGGACCTGATTTGAGATGCCAAACTCAATAATTGCCAAAATTTTATACCTGTTCATGCCTACCAGATACCCATATTCCCAAAATGAAAAGCAAAAATAAGAAATTTAAATTATTTGACTCAAGCCATAACTACACAAGCCGTGCCTTCATCAGAGGTCACACCAAACAAACAAAAATATGCTAACAACAAGGTGGCAAGATCTAATAACTATACTGATACCACCAAAAATATGGATTCACAATACTCTCATTCTACTACATGTGGTGTGATAATATGAATCTATTGCCATGTAAGGTAAGCAGAAATATGCCTGGAATTAGTCACAACAGTTTTCGCATAGCATCAACGTATACAATAAAATGAAACAGAGTGATACAAAAATAAAAATACAGAAAAAATAATTGAGGTTCTACAGATGTCATTACATAGTGCCCTCCAGATGTTACAGTGTGGCCACAACGAGGAGAAGGAGCTTGACCGGGAAGCTTCAATTGGGTCCATCCAGGTGTTTCATTCTCTTCCTTCCACAACAAAAGGAAAATACAAATAAACTTATGAACTGTAAATCTTTTTTATTAAACCGAACTTGATTGACTATAAGTCTTATCATTTAAATGAAACTGGATCACTAAAGTTCTAAAGCTAAAATTGAATTGGGATGACTATATGCCATCAAAGAAGCCTAAATATGTCATTCCAGAAGCATGCTACTTGTTTATTAACTAAATTACAGAAGCATAATATACATACCAAGAAGACAGCAAAGCTAAATAGTGGACTTCAGCAAGAAAAGAAATTTTAAATGGATTACAAATAAACTAATTCAATTGATGTACTCATTTAGGAAAGGAATGGTAGCGCAAAAAAATCACAAATTTCATAGTCACTTTTTTTCTCTATGTATTGTCAGAATAATTTAATGCAATAGTGACATATGCCCGATTCCAACCAGTGCTAAGAGAGTTCATACGTTTAACTCCAATAGACCAAATAAAGTACAATGCTACCATTCAATTTCCAGTGGACATGCAAATATAAAACAGGTAAAGTCAACCAGGATTTTATCCCAAACTAGTTCGAATTGGCTACATTAGTACCCTACTCCATTCTGCCCTGTGTATGGCATATTCATACAAGCGGTGTAGGAATGAAATGCAATTTAATAACTTTAACTGTCATTAACGAGATACTCAAAATATAATTAACTGATAGAGATCTTTCAAATTTTCAAATCATACTGTTTTGATCCTTTCAAAACTATGTATACATGTCTATAATTATAAGGAGAATAAAGAGTCACAAACCATCCTCTTGAACAAGTAATTTCCATGAAACAAAGGAGTCTAATGGCCAGAACACAGTACATAACATGGTCAAGGGAGTGGCAGATTCACAAAGAACAACATAATCCAAAGCTTAAGATACATGTAACAGGACAAGTCTTTTAGAATTGGAAGGATTACACATATTAGAATCTGAAAGCAAAGTTGCTGAAAGGGATCAACTATCAACCTTCCTCAATGAGACCCTTCAGAGCCCACAAATCACCCATGATTGGCCCACCACCACCTGTTGAAGTTGAGAATATAAACATATTATGCCTGTTAATTAAAAGTTGCCAAAAGGTATGTAAATCATAGAATATATTATTATTTGGGGTAAGTGGATAGAAGCATTGCTAAACTGTATAATTGGGTACACCAACACAAATTTGGCATAAAATACGGCAACCATAATCACCAAAATAAAATACACTGTCCCCATTAAGAAGCTATAGGATCTATTGTAGTACTGTTGAATTAAGTAATTCAAAAACCAATGAGCACTATCCTCATATAAATGTATGATAATTCTGTGTTAGTTCCTAATGTAGTACATACCACAGGGCATACAGGCAGTGAGAAAATATGAAAAAGAGAGATAACAAAAATGACTATAAAGTTGAGGGTTATATAACACTCAAAGGAATATCTTCACGTTAGCAACTCCCCAATATTCTGTTTGTTTATATCAAATCATGTGCACATTAGTTCCTAAACACATGACAGCTTATATAAAATGGTTTTTTGATGGGAAATAGTTCGAGAAACACTAATCCAGCTAAATGCCAGTATTTGTCATAAACGAAAGTGATTACTACAATCCTCAAGCAGAACTTGGCCCAATAGATTATAGTTAAGGACTCCAATGAAAGAATTCAAAACCCAGATAGTCTGGGCTGCATCACCTCTGCCACCATAGACAAGTAAACGTTTCTCAACCATGGTTGCTGTATGACCACATCTAGGTGGAGGCAGTGCTCCAGTAACTGACAGTTCCATCCACTCAAGTGAAACTGTTCAAAGAAACATATCATATAAATGATATAATTATTACTGTTTCAAATGAGAATTTATGAAAATTAAAAATAAAAATAAAAAATAAAGAGTGCACTAAACATTGCTTCACAAAATGTTAAAAACTGTTACTTGTGTCCAAGATATAAACATCTGACAGCCACTTCTTGCCATCCCACCCACCACACCTGCATTTAAATATATGTTCCAGAGTAAGTTGTACCAAATAAAACTCTATATAAGCTAGTTAATGAACAGTGGAATTTACTTGACACGCACATAACAATCTTTCGGTTTCCAATAGACGACGCTGCAGAAAAATCTCTTGGCGAAGGTAAATCACCAAAACTGGTTAGCTCTGACCATTGCCATATGTCTGAAGCAAGCATAAATTCAATCAATCCTAAACAAGTTCAAAACGCGCACACTCACGCGCATGTGAAATAGAGATAGAGAGAGAGAGAGAGAGAGAGAGAGAGAGGCCCAAGATCGCAGTCTTATTTTTGGAAGGAATACGCACTCATAGACAAAAGTTATATATAAAAATACACCTATTTGCATAGCATGGATGTATAATTGATTGGTGGAAAGAGGGACAAAGAGGTAGGGATGGATTGAGGAAAGGTGAAGAGGGAGAAGAAGAGGAACATGCAATAAATTTGAAGAGATAGGCATTTGGACAAGTGTATATATAAATATATATACACATATATACGTATACATATATCTTACCAGTATCCAGAACCCAAAAGTCACCCATCCTGCAGATTCAACATCGTCATAAAAAAGGATGTTTACTGAGATGTATAATAAAGCATGAACAAATGAGATTTTCACAAACCTTTTGCTACCAGAACGCCCACCAAAGATAAACATGTGACAATCAATTGAAACGGCAACATGAAATGCTCGTGGGCTGGGACCCACTTGTCCATCAGACCCACTTCCACTGCATTCTGGATGAAACCAAAGCTTGTTCTCTGAAACAATAGAAAAACTATACTTGAGAATCTGCAGAAATATCAATTTTAGTGCTCTCTCTTTCCTTATACATCTTTACATTTTAATATATTAGACCCACTAATCTATCTCCTTATATATTTCAAAAAAATAATCTATCTCTTATATGACAGGGTAGAACAAAAGTTCCAGAATGATCTGTGGATTTGTGTGAGATTCTTGGAATAATCTGAGATCTGCCAAATCAAGTTGTACTATTTCTTAGTTTCGTATTTAGTTTGTTTTTTCTATGTATTATATTTCCTTATTTGTAGCTTAGTACTTATAGTAGGTTTCTAATTTTATTCCTATTTTCTAGGCACTAATTTTTCCAGTATTGTCATTGAAAATCAGTATATATTCTCTTGTAAATTATTTCTCAAAGATGGGATAAAAAGTTAATTATTCCTCTCAATTTCTACATGGTACCAGAGCCTCCTCAGAAACCCTAATCATGGTGAAATTTGGCCAAGAGATGACATCAGAAAAGTGTTCCACCTCTGACGTCACCTCTGTTCCTGAGGATGTCCTGACTTCTCACAACTTGAAACCTCCATTATTCCAATCAGCAGTCACAAGCTCCATGGAAAAAATTACCTTTAATGGTGACACTCCATCATGTTGTTCATAAGCGGAAAAGGGAAAGATGACCATCTCACAGGTGTTGTGCCTCCACCACTGAAGGATGATCCGAAATTCGGACGATGGAAAGCAGAAAATCACATGCTCATGTCCTAGTTAATCAGCACGATGGACACTGAGATTAGCCAAAAATTTATGTACTACAAGACAGCAAAGGAAATCTGGGATATTGCCAAGGAAACATACTCTGACAATGAAAATACATCAGAGATTTTCGAGATAAAAGCATCCTCCATGATTTGAGACAAGGTGAATCCTCTGTCACTCAGTACTACAATCTTCTCACTCGATACTGGTAGATACTTGATGTTTCAAAAAAATTTAAATGGAATTGTCCTCAAGATGCAGCCAAGTACAAGAAGATTGTGGAAAAGGAGCAAATCTATAAATTTTTTTGGGTCTTAAGGACCTAGATGAAGTTGGAGGAAGGATTCTAGGACAGAAACCAACGCCTAATTTGCATGTTGTTTTCTCTGAAGTCCACCGAGAAGAAAGCAGGAAGAAAATTATGATAGGAAATCAAGGAAAACCACAGGTGATTGAAAACTCAACCCTTGCAGCCCATAATTCCCAACAAGGTAACAATCATACTCAATTTGGAAGACCTTGGTGCGATCATTGTCGTCATTTAGGTCATACACGAGAAACTTGCTAGAAAATCCATGGAAAACTAGCAGATTGGAAACCAAAAAGGGGAAAGCAATAGCGTGAAAGTCGAGGATTAATAGCAAACACCATTGATGAAGCCTCAAAAACCAAAGTCGCCTTATTTAGCAAGGAACAACTACAACTTCTGCAAAAATTGTTTGGGAAAGATCAGGCCTCTATTTATGCACCCTCATCTGTTGTTGCAACCAGTTCTACAACTCAAAAAGGTATCTTGAACAATGCTCTCAGTGAAAAAAACCGAAAGGTTCGTGGATAGTGGACTCCAGAGCATCCGATAATATGAAAGGTGATGCTTCTGTATTTCATTCTTATTCTCCTTGTCCTACTAAGTATACAGTCAGAATTGTTGATGGATCCTTATCCCTAGTAGTTGGTATCGGATCTATTTCTATTTCATTAGAAATTACATTACAATCAGTTCTTTTGGTTCTTTCATGCAATTTGTTATCTATCAGTAAGCTCACTAGAGACTCCAAGTGTGTTGCTAAATTATGTTCTCTCATTTGCCTTTTCAAGATTTGGACTTAGGGAGGACAATTGGCAGTGCTAAGAAGTGTGCAGGTCTCTATTTTTTTTTCAAGTAGATAGGCTTGCTACAACCAAAACTCGTAGTTCCTATTGCACGTCATCTGCATCTTCCAGGAAAAAATCATCATTGTCGGTATCAAACTCTAGTAACATTAACGTAATAATGCTATGGCATCTTAGATTGGGTCATCCTAGTTTATGTACCTTGCCAAATTATTTCCCTCATTATTCATCAATAAAAATCCAAGTTCATTTCAATGTGAAATCTGTCAGCTTGCCAAACATACAAGAATTCCATACTTTGATCAAATTTATTCTCCTTTGCAACCCTTCTCCGCATTCACAGTGATATTTAGAGCCCATCTCGAGTTAAAAATATTTCGAGCACTATATGGTTTGTAAGTTTTGTTGATGATCATACCAAATTGACTTGGATTTTCCTCATGAAAGAAAAATCTGAAACAACCCAAATTTTCAAGAATTTTCATTTAATAGTCCAAAATCAATTCCAAATGAAAATTCAGGTCCTCCGAACTGATAATGTCAAGGACTATTATAACACGATTCTTGGAGAATATTTAGGTACTCAAGGGATTGATCATCAAAGTTCATGTGTCGGAGCTCCCGAACAAAATGGAATTGCCAAACGGAGAAATCACTATCTTCTTGAAGTTGCTAGGGCCTTGCTATTCACCTTGCATGTTCCAAAACATTTTTAGGGGGATACCATCCTTAGAACCATATATCTCATAAACCGAATGTCCTCAAGAATCCTCAAATTTCAAACTCCAAGTTAGGTACTTCTCAAGTATTATCCTGATACTAGACTCATTTCCTCTATTCCTCTTAAAGTGTTTGGTTGTTCAGCCTTTGTTCGTATTCTTGATCATCTCAAAAGTAAACCTCTCAAATGTATTTTCCTAGGGTATTCACCTAAACAAAAAGGCTACAAGTGCTACTCTCCATTCACTGAGAAATTTAATAACAATTTGGATGTTTCATTTTTTGAAAACCAACCATTCTTCACCAAAACTTTCATTCAGAGGGAGAGTACTAGTGTTCAATCTCAGTTTTGGCAGTTTGAATCCACTTGTGAAATTTCGCCTAAGTCAAGTCCAGCCCCACTAGCACTGAGTCCAACTGAGAACCAGCATTCTGAGTCTACTCCTCAAAATAACATTCCTGAATCTGTTCCAAAAGTATTTCCTAAGCCATCAAGGGTAAAAAAAAAACAAAGAACTCCTAGTGTACTCAAGAAGGTCAAAAATGAAATGCAGATTGAACTTCCAAATCTTCTCAAGCATTGTCAAACGACCAATCCGAGTTCAAAAACTGCAAACCCAGGTAATTCTGAGAACCCTCTAGCTTTGATTCCAATTTCCAATGATGATCTTGATCTCCCTATAGCTCAAAGAAAGGGAATTAGATCCTATACACAACATTCAATACCATATTTCATGTCATATGACAAACTCTCACCGAGCTATCAAACCTTTATCTCCAATCTTTCTTCTGTGGAAATTCCTAGTAATATACAGGAAGCAATGAAGAAACCTGAGTGGAGGAAGGCAATCAATGAAGAAATTCAAGCTCTTGAGAAGAATGGTACGTGGTACTTATCAAGTCTTCCTGAAGGCAAGAGACCCTTTGCTGCAAATGGATTTTCACTGTGAAATACAAGTCAGATGGTAGCATTGACAAGTATAAAACCAGGTTGGTAGCTAAACACTTTACTCAAATTTATAGTGTTGACTATAAGAAACATTTGCACTGGTTGCTAAACTAAACACAGTTCGAATTCTCTTATCATTGGCTGCCAATTTAGGTTGGCCTTTACACTAGTTGGATGTTAAGAATGTCTCCTTAATGGTGATCTTGAGGAAGAGGTGTACACGGAGATCCCTCCGAGTTTTGAAAGTAAGGAGAATGTCAACAAAGTATGTAGACTAAAAAGGTCACTCTATAGTCTATACAATCTCCAAGGGATTAAAAAGGTTCATGGCTTTATACAAGGACAGGCAAATCACACCCTATTCTTCAAACACTAGTAATGGAAAAATCACAATCCTCATAATTTACATTGACGATATTATTCTTACTGGAGAGAACTTTAAAGAAATGGATCATCTAAAAACTATTCTTGCCAAGGAGTTCGAGATCAAAGACATGGGACCTCTAAAGTATTTTCTAGGTATGGAAGTGGAACGAAACAAGAGTGGAATCTCATATCTCAACAAAAATATATTCTAGACTTGCTTCAAGAGACGGGTATGCTTGGTTGTAAACCCGCAGATACTCTTGTGGAAACAAAGACCAAAGTTGGAATGAAGGAAGATAGTACTCCGATGGATAAGGGAAGTTATCAAAGACTGGTTGGCAAACTTATATACTTGTCTCACACTTGACCAGATATAGGTTTTGCCGTGAGTTCTGTTAGCCAATTTATGAATGATCCTCATGAAGAACATCTAAAAGCAGTATATAGAATATTGAGATATTCAAAAATGACTCCTGGAAAAGGATTGTACTTCAAGAAGGGCCACGAGAGGAGTGTTGAAATCTATATAGATGCTAACTATGCTAGTGATGTGTTAGACCGAAGATCGACTATAGGTTACTGTACATTTGTTTAAGGGAATCTTGTCATTTACAAAGCAAGAGACAACCAGTTGTATCCCAAAGCAGTGCTGAATCTGAATTCAGAGCCATGGCCCATGGCATTTGCGAAGGAATGTGGCTAGTGCGACTCTTAGAGGAATTGAAAATCTATTCCAAAGATTCCACGAAGATGTTATGCGATAATCAAGCTGCTATTAGTAATGCTAAGAACCCAGTTCATCATGACAGGATTAAGCACGTGGAAATTGATAGACACTTTATCAAGGAAAAGATTGACAAAGGAATTATAAGTTTGATATATACACCTACTCATCAACAGATTGTTGATGTCCTGACCAGGGCTCTACCTAGAGTGACATTTGAGACTCACATCCAAGCTGGGAATGGTTAACATCTACTCCCCAGCTTGAGGGGGAGTGTGGATTTCTGCGAGATTCTTGGAATAATCCGATATCTACCAAATCAAGCTATGCTATTTTTTAATTTCCTATTTTAGTTTGTTTTTTTCAATGTATTATATTTTCTGATTTGTAGCTTAATACTTAGAGTAGGTTTCTAATTTTATTCCTATTTTCTAGGCACTGATTTTTCCAATATTGTCATTAAAAATCAGTATATATTCTCTTGTAAATTATTTTTCAACGATGAGATAAAAAAGTTATTACAATTATTCTTCTCGAATTCTACATGATCACATAATGAGTTTCAATCAACCTTAATCTGTTAGAGCTATTTTATGCTCCATTCACATCCATCATATTTGCAATTATGAAGATTTTCTCTAAAAGGGTTATGACCAGCATCGTGAGGTCTAGACAACTAAAATGCAGTCTCACATCTATTGTTCACTGACAATGCTATCATATAATTGATGCAAGAATTGAGCATATGAAATTTCTACTCTTCATTTCTTTGTGCACATGTGTGTTTATATGGGCTGGTCTGATTGAGGTTAAAGTTTGAGAAGTCAATTAGTTCTGATGGAGGAGGTATAGCTTATAAGAAATGGCCAGGAATAGGAGGCTTATGTAGGGGAAAGGAAAAGCCTCATGAGGTGTAAAGTAGGTTCTCCTCTTAGGATCTATTTCAGACTACTTTCAAGGCAACTGTTTTCTGCAAATCAATCATTCAGCAACCTGAAAGAAGATTTGGCAACTTGGAAGATGCAACATTTACCAAATGGGATAAAATCAAGATAATAAGAAAAGCATTTATCCAGTCTAACAACCTATTTGGGCTCCTTTTGCTGCATGGAAAAGAAGACGAGTTTGATCATCATTTATACAATCAGGGTCCTGAATGTAGTTAGATTTGGGTTTTAGTTTCTTAGAGCTCCTAGGAAGCTAGGCTATACCTAAAGGAAATCCTAGTTAAGTTCAAACTCACTTGAAAAGTACAACCAGCTAAATAAGCAAAACTAAGTGGGTCCCAGCCCACGAGCATATCAGGATCTTAATCGATATCCAAAATCATCGCTTACGGTTAAGTTAATCATGCGGGCTAATGTCAAAGTAGAAAGCAGAAACACGAGAGAAGTTAATTGGAACCTGAATTTTTCTGTATAGCTGCAAGAAACTACATCCCAAATTTTAAAGTCTAATCAAGTACATCCTGGTATTGTTTAAGAGATTGTGGGTGACGCATTCCTGTCAGTTAGGAAGAACACAATTAATTAGCCAAAATTCATAGGCTTCGGTAAACTAGAAAAGAGCATTCAAGATTCATAAGGCAAGGCCTATAATTTTTATGGACTGTTAAAATGCTAGAAGGGTTTGCTTTGAAGTTGGAAAAGATATTAGAAGTGCTGCATGGTGAAAGATACAACAATTTGTATTACTCAATGTTGCTGGAAGCTCTCTTATCGGTTTTTCTAAAGTTAATTATTATTTATCCGAAAAAATAAATAAATAAAATCAAACAGATGATTTATACTCTGGATGCCTAGATTACCACAAATGATGAATTACATAAATATAGTTGATAAATCCATTTATTCCACTAGGAGCTGTACTAACTCCCCTCATAAAGCATGTATGTTTCGGACAGGAAAATAAATAAATATAATATATATATATATATATATGTTAGCCATGTGAAATTAACACATTAAACAACTTCGCAAGAATATCCTGCATCATTTGATTCTTTTGTTTTGGCTTCTAACTTATAGAGAAATTAATTTTGTTTGGAGAAAGTGAAAGTTTGGACACTATCCAGTGCCTAATCTCAAATTTTGAATTGCAGGTAAGGTAGTTATTAATAAAAACTGAACTTGAAATTATCAGGAGTGTTTTCTCTTAGCTAATGTCTTTAAAAAAATGTGAGAAACAGTTAGAACAGAGAAGGAAACTGAGAGAACAAACAAGCTAGAAGTTGGTGTAGTCAAAATCCTTCGATATTTTGATACTGGCTTATAGCTAATTCTATATTATTAAAAGTCCACACAACCAAGATGGGAAGGCAGCTAAGACCTAAACTATTTGTATGATTTTTATAAAAGTTCGGAGTAAAACAAAATGTAAAAGGAAACATCAACGACTGAATCCCCTATAATTAAACACTAATATTAGACAAGTCTAAGAATAAAATCAAATTTAATCAGTAGGTAACTACATAAAAGTTTAGGCATCTAGCACACTGAAAGAGCAATTCAACTTTCAGCAATTGAAATCAACCGTAGGTATTGCTGTTCAAAACAATTGATGGAAGGTTGAAAGCTCTTGAAATTGCCCCAGAACTCCAATTTGACAGAGGAAGTGGAGTGGAAGAAAAAAGAAAGAATCGATTTAACACATTAATGTGGCACGATAAGGTATATGTAGCAGTTACCATGAGATGGCTATACACTATCTCCAGCAAGCTATCTAATAAAGCAAGCTCAAGCAATGTATGCCAAAGAAAAAAAAATTAGTCATGAAATCCGCTATTACAGTACTAACACCTTGTTTGAAATAAATGGAGTGCAAGAATTCAACTCAACCGAATTCTTGCCAAATCATGTTACTTGTTGCATGATTTTTCAGAATGTCTTTAAACTGCATTGTTTTCAAGTTGAAGAATTGAATTCTAGAAAATTTCATCTTCCCAAGAAAAATGACTAACTAGAATTCAATCGAATTAAGTTTCTTGCACTTTTAGACTTTCCAAATTCTAAGCAAGGGTATCAATAGAAAAGAGTATACAAGTGTACACTGATCTAGTACACAAAGGCTATAGCTTTATCCTCAATCATTGACTGGTACTGTACACCTAGCTCCATTGAAGCTTACTTAACCCACCCCAATCACTAGAAATGCATTGAAAACTTGTATGACTCATTCACTAAAGAAATGCACAGAAGAATCAAGACATAACTATAAGAAAAAACCAACAATTTAGAGAGAGAGAGAGAGAGAGAGAGAGAGAGAGGGGATTAAAGAATACCCATATCATATACAATTATATCGCTTAGGAATTTCTTGTCGACGAGGCCACCAAAGACGACAACTTTCGACTTTCCGACAATAACAGCAGTGTGACCACTGATAATTTAATTAAAGAAAAGAAACAAGATTTCAATCAAGAAACAAACAAATCTATGCATATATGTTTAGGAAAAGGAGTTGACCTGCGGGGTTGAGGAACAGGGCCATTGAAATCAGAGGACGAAGCTTGAACCCAGAAGTGCATCTTTTTTATGGAAAGACTGTAATTTTGTTAATGTGATAGAAAAGCTCTTATTATTTTCTCTTTTTGGAATGAATCTTTCTGTCCCTTTTGAGTTGGAATTTTCAAGCATCAAGTAATGGGCCTGCCTTCTATTTTATTGGTTTAAAAAGAAAATTTTTATAGACCTCTTTTATTCTAAGTGAATTATTTTAAGAAGAGATTTTATGGGATATTATTTTTCTCCAAGAAAAAATTATTTTTTGCAAACTGTTTTAAAAAATTTTATAATTTTTTATAAAAAATTATTTATACAGTTTTTTTAGAATTTTGTTAGAAAAGAAATATTAAAAATATATATATAAATATAGAAATATTATTT
Source organism: Ricinus communis (assembly GCF_019578655.1). Taxonomy (NCBI): domain Eukaryota; kingdom Viridiplantae; phylum Streptophyta; class Magnoliopsida; order Malpighiales; family Euphorbiaceae; genus Ricinus; species Ricinus communis. Next base: position 28,878,207 of record NC_063261.1, on the reverse strand, counting down.
TAAATTTATATTATTAGGAATTTAATTTTTATTTTATATTTTTTCTGAATTTTATCAGAAAATTTATATTAAAAGTGTATTTGAAAATTACTAAAAATTTATTATTTTAATTTATATTATTTAAATTTTTTAAAATTTTTATCAAAAAAAATTAAAAATATACTTAAATTATATTATTTTAATTTTGTATTACTGTACAATTAGCTTAGATAGAATTATTAATTTTATTTTATATTTTTATATTTGATATTTTTAAATCAAATGATATTATATTTTTCAATAGCAACTAATGTATTTTGATAATATAAAAATGTGTTTAAAAAAATATAATATAATATATTAAAATATAGTTCAAAGTATATGAAAATATAATTTAAATTATTTAACGTATTAAAATATATTAAACTGATATTAATAAAATATTAAAAGGATATCATAGTAAAATTTTAAAGAACATATAAATAAAATCTTTTTGACAAAAAGAAATCGTAATAAAAAATTTGACTGTATAATTTTCTGTTTATTTGAAAAAAAAAATCTTTATTTTAAAGTAATTATTATATTTTGGACCCAGGTCCATTTAGTATTATCAACGTGCACGCCGTGCTTAAAGAAATATGGCCTTAGCCCATGATTTCAAGCGAAAAAATCAGTAGCTAAGGACACGATTCCCCACTTCAATACACAGAAGCCCCTCACACACAAAACGCATTTATACTAAAAAGAACTGTTTTTCCACTTCCAACAAAAAGTTTTTCCTACAAAAGTCTCTAGAAAATACCAAAAACTCTTTTTCTTCCACATTGTCTGAAAAAACACTCAAAAAGCTCAAAACTTTTCTCAACGAAGACACTGCGTTTTCTCATCTCTTTTCATTTCAAGCACAAAAATACAGTGTTGTTGTTGTTCTTATATTCTACTGTAAGTAAATCTTGTACTATTATTTAACTTTCTTTTTATTTTTTTCTCCTTTTTTCTTATCAATATACACTTCGCCTTTTTTAAAGTTTAAATATTTAAATTATTTTCTTGCTTTTAATTTTAATTTTTTAACATTTAAATTTCTACAAATCTCATTATTTTGAAAGTATGTTCATATTCATTTGAAAATATCATTTAAATACAACAAAATAATAATATTGCATGCAAATCAGAGATAAATATATCAAATAACCTAAAGTTTAAAATTTATAAAACTATAGCTAAATAAAAAATGTTTGTTTTTGTTATTCATGAATATATTGCTTTACCTTATATAAAAAATACTTTTAAAATATATGATGTATGTATAATTTATTATTTTTTATCTAGTTCCGTTTTGTAAGCATGAACCTCTAATTCATATTTGATAAATTCCAAATGATATTTTGATCAATCTGTTGCTGGTAAATGATGAACATATTAATTATAACCTATGATTATTGAATATTTATAATACAATTGGTGAACCTCAAATAATATTGTAATGAACCTGTGATTTGTAGATAATGAATCTCTTCATTACAACCTATGGATACATATTTATTTTTATCCACATATGACATTTTCAATACTTGAAACTTGTAGATTCATCTATTAATCATATGTTCATTATTAATAAAACCTATTTAATGAATTATATTACTAAATAATTAATTCTTATTTCTAATAATTATTATTTTGCAAGAAAAGAATAGATATATAATACATCACAAACAAAAATATTCAACAAGAAGAATCTATAAGGGTATAAAAGATGCTTAGAACTGATGAATTTAATTAGGATATTCCTTTTAATGTTTATTTTAATGGTATTTTGCATGACAATGATTATTAGATGAGCATGCTTAATACTAATTCGATTTGAATTCATTTATTTAATCTAGGCACAAATAATAATTCTAGGTATATTTCTTCTATACATAATATAACTCTTGAAGAGAAAAAAAGTGAGAGAATGAAAAAAGAAAAAATAGTATTTGATACACATGATTGAATTCAAGGTAATAGTATTATTCAAAACACTGAGAGCAAAGCAAGAAGGCCGAGTTCATCTTCCATTTACAATCTTGAGAACAACATGGACCTCCAAAAATAGAAGTGATTAAAGATTAGTGCTCTAATCCTGAAACATGCAAGACCGGTTAAATTGACTCCAAAAAGAAATTTAGATCGAGTTGGAAAACTTCTATACAAAAAAGAGAAAAGATTATGCTCAAAGATGCTCAAATCTCATGGGCAATAATTTCTAAGTCAATCTATACTGTTTTAGATACTATCTTTCGAAAAAAAAAATAGAAAAAATGAATCCTACTGACTATAGGACCTGTATAGGCTAGTCAGGCAAAATTGAAGGAAAAAAATAAGAAAAAATAGTTGACTAGAAAATCTAAAAGGAATAGTTGATATCAAGATTAGTATTATATGAAATAGAAAATGTATCCATTTGTGCCCATATTAAATGAACGAGATTCTATTGGAATCTTTGTCAAACTTGCGCATCAATTTTCATTGCTTGTGCACTGGTAGAAGGATAAAATAGAATAAGAAGTGCAATCTATGAGATCTGAATAAAAGCAAGATCAATTTCTTTAACTCTCCTGCAAGAAAAACCCAAGAATTGATAGCACTCAAGTCTCCATCAATTTTGACATCATGCACATTTAATCGGCAAAGTTAGACCCTTTCAACATACATTTAAAGAAGTCTTGTCTCAGGAGAAGTCTTGAAAATCAGTGGAATCATTTACAAGCTTGGCAAAATAGACTACAAGTACTCGAGTAACCAAATCTGCAAAAAGAGAAAATAGAGAAAAGTATAAAGAAAAGAAAATGATAAGTTGAGAACTTAAAATTGTGGCTTAGGCAAAAACAAAGTCTGCTAAGTTAAAAACCTGAAAGGGCAGCTTAGACAAAAGTTAAAGATTAAAAGTAAGAAAAAAAAAAGAGATTTGGTTCCTATTTGCATGAGATTGCTGCAAAGTCAACTATCATTACACAAGTATCAGTACAACCTTCAAAAAAAATTATTCAATCCTTGCATGCTTGAGTTATCTCTAGAACCATGCTTCATGCGGTCATCATGACTTTTAGGTCTCTGATATGCATCATTGTCTTGATCTCTTTCCATCGACCATTAGGTTGCATGTCATGTGTCGAAGAGTAGGTGATTGAACTCTCAAAGTGTTTATATTGATGGGCACCAGAATGCCTCTGCCCACACTGAAGGATGATTTTTAGAAATATATTACATGTCATACATAACATGCATATCATGCATCCTTATTACTTTTTGCTTAATATAATCTCTGTACAATTATATATGTACCACTAACCTATAACAAGAAAATGAATAAAAATTCGATGAATAAGAATCTCGCTGCAACAAGTGTTGATCTACACTCTGTAATATCCAGTATTTTATTTTTAAATAATAATAATAATAATAATAATAATAATAATAATAATAATAATAATATTTTTATATATATATAAAATAAATAAATAAATAAATTATTTTCCCTCTTTTTCTTCCCCTCCCATTTCCCTCTCTTTTCCCCTTTTCCTTTCCTGCCTCTCCCTCCTCTTTTCCTTCCTCCCTCTTCCTCTCTTCCTCCCCCATTTTCTTCTCCTTCCTGCCGACAACCCCACCCTTCCCCGCCGCCTGCGTGCTGCTGCTAGTGCCTTCCTCCCCTCCACCGGAAAATCCTCACCAGCAGCCTTGGGAAGTGTCGCCGGAGCAGCAACTTTTCGGCCCCGATCCGTCACCTTTCGGCCACTTTCCGGCCAAAACTCTTGTACTTCCGGACTCCTTGCAACTTGAGCTTCGCGTAGGCACTTCCGGATTCGAATTTCGACACTGTTGACAGGACCGGCTTCCAGACCCTAAAGTTTTCCGGACGCGCGAAATATTTCAATTTCGACTCGATAATCCAGCCTTCCCGCTAGCTCCACCTGAGGCGTAGGAGCGGAACGCGTTAGAATTGTGAGTTAAAGTCACATAATCTCTACACTATTGCCAAGCCTAATTTGATGTGCTACTTTAAAATTCATGTTTAATATGATTATTAGTATCGCAAAATAAATAATTTCATTTAATTATTATTTACTGAGAATAATTTTAATATTGTTACTAGTAATATAATATCGTATTTTGATAGTTAATGTTATATTCATACAATCGTTATTATTATTTTTCCACACAAATTGCATGTTATTTCCTCGAAATTCTAAATCTTTAGTTTGATATGTATTGAATGATTTTGTTAGACCATGATTATTATTATATGTGTTGATTGTGATTTGGAAATGAGGCTTTAGTAGAACATGACACCTGATGGGTTACATCAGGACCGTGTGCGCACCGGTAATGATTAAAGACAAGTTAAAAGGTATTTATAGATTTTTGCCTTGGTCGAGCATTGCTCTCTGGGCTGAGTAGAGTTGATTGCTGGAGGTAAGGTCCCTGGTCGAGCAATGCTCTCTAGGCACTGGCTTGGTTGGAAATCAAGTGTTCAGGTTGGAGGTAAGGACCCTGGTCGAGCTTTGCTCTCTAGGCGCCAGACCTGTTGGATTAAGAGAGTCGAAAGGCTACTAGTAATTGGAGTTAGAGTTCTACTGAGCCACTCGTCCTGCAAAAGTAAAAATGTATTTTATTTTTAAAATTATGGTATTGATTATAATACGATTCGCATTTGATGTACATGGTTTGTTATACTGATTGTAATAATTATTATTTTTTGTGAAGACTACAATAGTCACAAGATTATTAGATTTTAACTCACTCCTGAGACTGACAGTCTCAGTTTTATTTTTCAGGTGACAGTTAGAGTTCCTTGTCGTCCTGCATTTTGACAGTCCGACTTCTTCTCCTTCGGACTCTTTGTAAATAACCTGTAATTCATACTTTTGTTATTGTTTAATCTAGACTATCCGCAGTAGAGAACTTTTAATTTTGTTGTGATTATTTTGGTCCATGTTGGACGTGTGATGTCATAAAGACCAGATAGAATTATTTATGAAATGTCAGTCATGATTAATTATATTTTGTTAACTATTTATTTGAATTTTAGTCTGTAAGGCTTACTATGGGATTCGGTGGCCTTAAGCCTACCCATTCCCTAGGTTCCGTTCACAAGTTTATATCTTGAAGCGGAAGATCATTAGCTCATTCCCCAAAGTGGAAAATTAGTTTACTTCCCGAAGTGGAATATCATCACACATCCCAAAGTTGAAGATCACAAGCTTATTCTTAGAATTAGAAAACCAGTTCAAGTTCTAAAAGATAAGTGTACTTCTCGAAGCAGAAGATTTTGAAGTGGATGACTAATTTACTCCTCGAAGTAGAAGATCCTAAAGTGGAAAAATCACTATTTTTTATCGCGAAGTGAAATTATCCAAGAAAATAAGAAAGTTATCAATTTGACACTCGGAATTGGGAAAATTTACCAAATCACAACCCGAAGCAAAATTTACTACATAATTGCATCCTAAAGCGGAAAGTAATCTAGAAGCCAGAGGAAAATCTCTGCAAGTACAAAATCAACGAGCGTGGCTCCTAAATCACGCAGACGCGATTCCCAAATAAACAGGCATGGTCCTTAAATTATCGGGTGTGGCTCCCAAATCAAACGAGGGTGGTTCCCAAATTAGTAGGCATGGTCCTTAAATCAGTGAACATGATTCCTAAATTATCGGGGGTGATTTCTAAAATCAAACGGGCATGGTTCCCAAATCAATGGGCGAGGTCCCTAAATCATCGGGCGTGGCTCCCAAATCAGAAGGGCGTAGTTCCCAAATTAGCGGGAGTTATCCTTAAATCAGCGGACATGATTCCCAAATCATTGAGCGTGGTTCCCAAATTATCAGGCATGACTCCCAAATCAGATGACGTGGTTCCTAAATCATCGGGCGTGGTTCTCAAAATTATATGAGCATTGTTCCCAAATCATCAGGCGTGGCTCCTAAATCATTGGGCATGGTTCTTAAAATCATCGGGCATGGTTCTTAAAATCATCGGGCATGGTTCCCAAATCATCGGGCATGGTTCCCAAATCATTGGGCATGGCTCCCAAATCAGATGAGCATGGTTTCCAAGATCAAAGGGTATGGTTTCCAAATTGAACATGCATAGTCTTTCAATCCAAGCAGGCGAAATCCTCAAATCCAAGCAGGTGAAGTCCTAAATTCAAGTGGGCGTGGCCCCACATTGAATCAACAATCCAAGTTTGAGCTTATGTGGAGTGGCTTCTATAGCTCACATATCCTTTTGCTATATCCTTGATGTCATTGATTTGTCTCTATTTATTTAACGCATTTGCATGCTTATAAATTTTGACAAATCAGGGGTAACTGTCAGCACCCCTCTTCCGGATCTAGATATCAAGGAAAAAATAAAAAACCCTATGATGAAAGTTACTGCCTTCTCGGGTCTCGGGAGGTGGAGGAAAAATGAATCTGAGAATAAGGTCGAGGTTAATCTAGCTTGAGTTATCTTTTTGAATCAATTTGGACTAATTGTTAGAAAAAATTAAGTTTCAACGTCAAAACGACAGTTTTTACAAATTCAGGAACCTAATTACAAGTTTTTCATAAACTTTTCTTGTGTAGAGCCGATTTGGCTGTACGTAAGCCAATTGGATCTATATAGTGCCGATTGAGACTTTGACACTCCGATGTCATTTTTTGGGACGATTTTATGTCCGGATACAGATTTTAGAAGGTTTTCTTGATGATAATCATCGTTTTATTAATATTTATTTAAATTTTAAATAAATAAAATGAGATATTTATTAATATTTCCTAAAATCTATCCCTTTCTTTAGGGTTTCCTTTAAAGCCCTACCTCTATAAATAGAAAAAGGTGTTTAGGGTTTAAGAGAAGAATCAAGAACTAAAAATCAATCGTAATTGAAATCAATATAGGAAGACACTGAGAAATAAAGAATAAAGAGAAAATCAAAAGGAAAAAAGAAAGAAAGGTATTGTCAATCGTAGTCATCATTAGAGAATCTAAGCCACTGAAGAAAGAACCATTTTAGAAAATCAAATACTGAAGAAATATCATTTTTGGAAACTATTTCTCAATCGATAGAAGATTTCTCAAAGCTAGATCCAGCACTGGATTCCTACCAGGCTATCGATTCAATTGCATTCTCATCGCTTGAGATTCGCACGTCCAACATTCACAATTACAACTTGAGGGTTCCTGTCACCATACATATGCATTCATCATAAAATTGGTTCTTTCATTCCTTATATTTATTTTTTCTTTATTATTTATTCTTAAAAATATGATTAGGGTTTTGATCTATGATAATGTCAACACCTCCTTTTTCGAATCTGGATACTAAGGATAAAATAAAAAACCATATGATGAGAGTTACTGCTTTCTCAGGATTCGGGAGGTGAAGGACATATAGATCCAAGGCTAGGGTCGAGGTTAATCCAGCTAGAATTATCTTTTTGAAATCAATTTGGACTTAATTGTCATGAAAATTTAAGTTTGAGGATCAAAATGATAATTTTTATGAAATTATGGACTAAACTGTAAATTTCAAAACTTCCTCTGTAGAGCCAATTGGTTCTTTATAGAATCGATTGGATTTTGACTCATGTCGTTATTTTTTTCAAATGATTTTACATCCAGATACAAATTCTAGAAGGTTTCATTGACGATAATCATTGTTTTATCGATAATTACTTAAATTTTAAATAAATAAGTGGGATAATTATTGATATTTTCTAGAATTTATCCATTTTCTAAGGTTTCCTTTGAAATCCAACCTCTATAAATAGTAAGAGGTGTTTAGAATTTTAGAGAAAGGAGGAAGAATTAAGATTCGACCATAAGTGAAATCAAGAAAAAAGAAACATTGAGAAAAAAGAAAAGAGGAAAAATCAAAAGAAAATAGAAGAATTGCCTGACAATCATAGTTTATATTAAAAGACCTAAGCCATTGAAGAAAGAGTCATTTTAGAAAACAAGCCACTTAAGAAAGAGCATTTTTGAAAACTCTTTTTTTAATTGACATAAGATTTCACAAAGCTAAATCCAGCTGTGGATTCCTACCCATTTTTTGATTCAACTGCCTAATTATTGCCCGACACTCACAGATCTGACATCCATGGTGATAACCTTAGGGTTCCTTCCACCACACATCTGTATCAAGTATAAAAATCGGTTCTTTTACTCCTCTTGTGTTCTTTTTCTAATGTTATTTGTTCTTAGTAACATGATTAGGGTTTTTATCTTTGATAAATATTATTAGATTAGGTGTTTTTATTAATATGCATAACAATAGAGTTTTAAATTTGATATTAAGAACTAGATTTTTTTAGATTTGATTCTTTTGCCAATTAGGGTTTTAGATTTGATTAAAACATGTTATAAGATTAATATTTAGATCTATTTATTAATATGATTGAGTAATTAAGCCTAAATAAAACATGATTCTTTTTGTTTCAATAACCTTCTGTTAGTTTATAAGATTTAGGGTTTTTTGGCTTATATAATTTTTATTTTGTTATTTTTTATCCATTTTATCTCATTCTAATTAGTTTTTAACACTTGTGCATGTGAAATCAGCTCTGACGTGTGAGATTGTACTAGTGAACAAAGGAAATCCAATGAAAATCTGCCCTGAGACTCCAGAGCCAATCGGCACTTCATGCATAGCCATCGGCTGATCAAGCTAAATACCAATTTTTTGTATTTTTGGTGTATTTCGATGTGTTCTCTGCCTCTCTATAGTCTTAGGTCTTTCCGATTTTGCAATAATAATTGTAGGTGGGTTGTAATAGTTAGGATTTTTCTTTCTGCTTTATTTTCTTTATTTTTATTTATTGTATATTAACCCAATACTGAATAAGTGACTAGTTAATAAAAATGGTCCATATAGACTTAGGGCTAAAAATTGATCCAACATGAATTTAATAGTCTAATAGGCTAATCTAGTTTAGTTAGGCCTACACCTTGAAATCCAATTAGACTAGCGGGCTTTAGCATGTTTAGCTAGGGCTTGAACTTAATTAAGGTTGAGATCACAGTGAATGGGCCTTCTCATAACAAGTAGTCCATTAGGCTTAAAGGTTGGAATCCAAAGAGCATAACATGTAATTGGCCTATAATGGGTGGCTTATACATAATTAGTTTGTAAGTTATATTAATAACTTAAGTATAAACTGGGCTTGAATAAAATGAGCTAGACTTAGGTCTATTGTATGTTGCTTTAGTATACCTGTGTATAAAATGCTTGCATTTATAGGGAATATTATGTTAAATAATAAATTTAAAGACTAATATACCAAATAAGGAAGTTGATTTTTGGATCCATCTCTAGACTCTATAGCATAAGCTTCCTTATGGAATCTGAGAAACGCCACTCATTAGTAAAAGTGTCCCGGTGATTACTTGGGTGGCGACTTCCATCTCCACGCTAGTCTCAGTGACTAGTTAGCATGTTCCCGATTAGGTTAAAAATCCTTATAGTGTCGTAGCCTTTAAAGACACTTAGGTGCGAGCCCGAAACCACCGGCCACAGTGGCGAATCCACTAGGGATAAGAGAAGTTGGTTCCAGTATGTGTTTGTCTTTAAATTTATTATTTAATAAGGTATTCTTGCATCATTACACTGTCACACAATGCACACACTAGCCTTTGTAGCCCCGATGGCATCAGTTAGCGGTTCTTTAGTTCCAATCGAATCTCAGAATTGCGAAACTGGCTACCATCACTCATAAGTAATGAGTGTATTTCCTTCATCGCATGGACCCTTGAGTGGAGAGACGAGCTAAGAAATAATACTTTTTGCTTGTAGGAGCCTTTTATCTTTACCCAAGACTCAGCTTATAGTAAGGACCGTAGTAATCTCCCCTAGGTACCCTATTGCTTGCTATATAAGATGTTCTTCCTTGTAAGTGTTTTAAGCCTAAATATTGAAAGGCCTTGGCCCAAATGTGGAACTAGGCCCCAGGCCTGAAATATGCAGGCTTTTATGCTTACACTAGGAAACATCACATTGTTTAATTTAGATATGCTTTAAGAGATTATGTATGCTCGTCGGGCCTACTATCCCCTATTGATAGAAAGCCAAACCAAAAATCATAAGGGAAGAAAGACTTACCACGAACTGTGTGCGGGAGTAATAAGGCTGGAAGGATGAATTGTATACTACCGTATGTGTGCTAACATTTTTTCTTTTGTCCTTGTGCATAACACGTGCATCATGCATCCCATGGATCACATGCATTATACTAACCTTTTTTTGCCATATAGACTCTCTTGTGGGTTGGAAGAGGCAAGAGTGGGAGGCTGGAAAGAGTGCCCATTTCTCCAAGAATCAGAACTATGTTAGAGTATTTAGAAAGACCGAGATGCTAAGAAGATATGGCCAATGAAAGAGCTAATGAACAAGACATTGAGATCCTCAAGAATGTTGTAATCGAAGACTTGAGGGCATGATTCAGAAGGAACTTCAATAACTCCTGGCTGGGATGGCTACAAACCAAGCCCCACCTGCTTCTCCTGTTGCACTGGCTAACCCACCTGTTACTATTGACCCGGCTATGGTTACCGCGGAGACTGCTACTGCCGCAGCTGCTACGGCCAATGCTAATGTCAATGCCAAAGACCCAACTAGAAGAGGAGTACCTAGGAACTTTTGGAATTTCGATGAGTTCATACTTGACCAGGGCAAGAGGGAGACTACCCTTGCCACCAATGAAGCTGTAAACGGACCAGTGCCTGGCTTGACAAAATGCAGGGTATGCTAGAATTCAAAATTTTGAACTTGATCTATGATTTGGAGAAGCTGGTGTTAACGGGGGAAGACAAGCTACTTGCAAAGTTTAGGATGCACGACATGAACAAGTTTAACGGAATTAGTGAACTTTCAGCAGGCTCAGATTATTAAGTTATTCGTGCTGTCACTAGAAGGATCCGCAGTTAACTAGTACCACGGTCTGGGGAAATCCGCTAAAGCTGAGTGGCGAGATTTATGCAACTCCTTTTATCAAGCAATACAACTATACACTCATTTAGAAGTGTTAATTAGGGATCTCGAATCTACTAAACAGAAGCCAAATGAGTCCTTTAATTTCCTGACCATATAAAGGAATAAGGCTGGCCTAATGAAGAACAAGCCCTTTGAAAAGGACTAGGTTCATATAGTGGTCTGAAATTTCCTTTGTGGATGGGTTGAAAGGTTATAGATGATGGGCTCAAAGACTTTCATTAATATGTATGAAGACGGCCTGTAAAGTCAAAGAAATAGAGAATGACAAGAGAAAAACCATGAGAATTGGCAGAAGAGCACACTACTAAGCTAGATGGATTAGAATTCTAAACGTAAATGTTGTGCAACAACCGAGGGAGTTTTCTAACTTCAAGCAACCTCTCCCTAAAATCTTTGAGAGATTGGTTCAGAATGGCATGCTCCAACCTACCACTCTAAAAAACCCACTGAACCAAACACACCTGGATATAAGCCCAACACTTACTGTAAATTCCACCAAGCACATGGCCACCACACTGATAACTACATCCAGTTGAAGCATGAAATTTAAGACCTTATCCGAAAAGCTTACTAACCTAGACCAACCTAGCACTAGAAGGAACCACATACAAGCTATAACAATATACCACCCCGAACCATGTGTCCATGATTAACCCTGACTTTAGCAAAAAGGAAATCATGAATTCTTTTGTAGAGCTACCCCAAGCCGAACTAGTAGCCGAGCCAAAAAGCCCACAAATAACCTTCACCGAGCTAGGGGCACCACTATCTGTGGTGTTCCGACACCTAAAAGGGAGCGAGAAGCTTAAGCCCCAATCGCCAAAAGATAATCCTAAGCAATGGTCAGTATTATGAATATCACTAGACTTTCAGGCATGTGATGGCGCAGTACAACTGTCTCAAGCACGAGATCCAAGACTTAATCGACTCTAGAGAATAGGACGTTGACTAACTTTCTCGATATGAGTTGAAGACCTGCTTTGGAAGCCCTCGGAAAAATATGATTTTAGGTTCTGGTACTCAAGATCATCGCCTTGAAAGGTAAAAAGATAGGTATTTAAGTATCACAGGCATACAAAAGACTATGAGGAGGCAAATATGTGTCTGTTTAGTGTTATTTTCATGAAAAATCCTAAAATACCTTTGTTCGGCATATATACAGCCGTTTGCACTATATAGAGCCAAATTGACAATATAGAATGCCAATCAGCACTACATAGTGTCGATCGGCTGTATAGGTTTGGGTTCTTGGATTTTTTAGTTTTTTTGCAAATTTACATGTGTTATGACCCGATCTGTGGGCCCGTGACCGGCACTAGGAAATGGGTAAGCTTAACGCCACCAAGACCAATAGTAAGCCTGACTAGTCGACATTTCAGATATGTATATATAAACATACTATTAAACTGGTCCAACATGCCATTCACAAGTCTCTATCTGGACACTAGCAATATTCTACAATGTGTTACAGACTAGAACAAATATAATATATCAGGTATACTACTGCGGAGAGTTTAGAATTTTAAATAATTAAAAGTTAAAAATATAAAAGTATAAATTATTTACAATAGGCCCGATGGAGAAAGAAATTGAAATATCAAATGCAGGACGATAGAGAATCTAACTGTCACCTGAAAAATTAAAATTGAAACTGTTAATCTCTAGAGTGAGTTAAAATCATATAGTCCTATATCAATTACAGTCTCATCAATATGATATTCATTAAATCGTCATAACATGTCATCTTATATTAAAACACGTGTCATGTCGTAATTTAGAAAAATATAATTGAAATACTTATGGGACGAGTGTCTTAGCAGAACCCTAACTCCAATACTAGTAGCCTTTTTGCTCTCTTATTCCAATAGGTCAGGCGCCTAGAGAGCGAAGCTCAATCAGGATCCTTAAATCCAGCCCGGACACTTGATTTCCAGATAAGCCCGCGCCTAAAGAGTAACACTCGACTAGGGACCTTTCTACAACAGTCAAACTTCCACAATCCAGAGAGTTATACTCTACCAGGGCAAATCTAAAAATAACCTTTACTACCTGTCTCTGATTAATACCGTTACGCACGCAGTCCTGATGTAACCCATCAGGTGGCATGTTCTAATGTTGCCTCATCCTAATGTCACAAGCATAACATTAATAATAATTATAAATAGTATAATCATAAACAAACATAATGTATTCAGTAATATATTAAGAATTCAAAGTTAATAGTCTCAGGTGTAGCAGACATGCAAATTATGTGTAATAATAATAATAATAATAATAATAATAATAATAATAATAACAATAAATATGATAACAAAAATAATGATAATAATAATCAAAATAATTATTAATCAATTAACATTTAATTTAGATATGACAAGGTACAGTTGATTATATGATTTTAACTTACAGTTCTGCAGCGCTCTGCTCCTATGCCTCGGGTGGAGCTGGCTGGATGGACGGATTATCTATTTACAAAAATACTAAGTTAATAAGATATTCTTAATTTTTGCTAGGCCTAAACTCCTAGATTAGCTGCCTAAGAAAATTCAGACTCGAAAATTCTATCGAAAATTCGATAAAAACCTCCTCTAAAATAGGGACATTTACTCTCGTATAACGGGTCTAAAACCTACTAGAAACACTTCAAATATTCTGTAATTAATTAATCAGAGTCGGCCACCAAAACTATATTAATTTTTTTCGACTCTGTAACACACCACATATCACAATTACCTCACAGACGATCCGACATAATATTTATTTCGACAACCAACCCACACACAAATTTCTGGTATTTAAACTAATTCAACACAACCACATCTATCACAAAACAACAGAATAATTAATCATACCAATTAATTGCAATATTTATATTTAAGTCATAATTAATTAAATCTAATTAAATTAAATTATCTATAATTAATAATTAATAGCAATAATATTTTCTAAAATTGTAAAATAATTTTTATGGTCCAAATAAAATAATACCAAGCCGAAAATCTAAAATTATGTGCGTTTGGAAAACACCAGCTCGAAGAGCCTACGAGAATGAGTTGCGGGGAGTCTGAAAGCGTAAATTCTTTGGCTGAAAACTCGTCGAAAGGCACCGAATCATGGCCGGAAAGGCGCTGCTCCAGTGAGGCTGCCAATAATGGAAAACGACAGGTAAAGCTTGGCTTGGGGGTTTTCAATGGTGAGGAGCTTGATTCCAGCGTTGGACAGGCAGTAGGACGATGGCAGGAGCTAGCTTGGCATCGGCGGCGCGGGGGAAGGAAGAAGAAGAACGGCGCGTCGGTGAGGGAAGGGAAGGAAGGACGATGGTGGCGGGGGCTGGGAGGCGACGGGGGAAGGAAGAGAAAAAGAAAGGAAGAAGAAGAAGAAGAAGAAGAGAGGGGGAGAAGAGAAAAAAGAAAAGTTTCTCCTTTTTTATAATTATAATATTATTTATTTATTTAGTATTATTTATTATTTATTTATTTATTATAGGGTATTAGAACATGTATTTTGCATGATAACATGCATTCTAAGTTCCTAAGTCGCAGAAAATAAGTTTAGGTCAAAAAATTACCTCTTTGATGATTCGAAATACATGATATGTTCTTAATTTTGTTAAAAGAGGAAATTTCCTCTCCCTTCACAAACTCAAGGTCATTTTGGTAGAAAATCAGAGCGGTAAACTCCCAATTTGGTGCAATTGGAGTGCTCCAATAAGCCTAAAAGATGAACTTGCTATTTGTAGACTGATTTTATGGAAATCGGTTAAGAATTGAGCAAGAAATCAAAAAAGAGTAAAAGGAGCTTGAGAGAGAAGTGAAGAAAGAAGAATGAATAAGCCTATATATATATATATATATATATATATATATATCTAAGGAGGGACATAAATATCATTTAGGTCCCTGATGTCACACCCGTCTTCTAGTTATAGGTATATTTACATTCATTTTTGCATTTTATTTACATATATGTTGATAGAATTTAAGTATAGTTATAGAGGAAAAGACTCAATTGAAGCAAATGATTGTCCTTAATTGCACAATTGAAAGCTTCAGGATTTATAGATAACAAAGTCATTTCATTAAGGGCTTAAATGAATATTTTATCTTTAATTTATCCAAATTGGATCTCGAGACTTCTTTAAATTCATGGTTTTTAGTGAGAAACCACATATGGAAAGAAAAGGAAAGAGAAGAGAAGAGAAAGGAAGAAAAGAAAAGAGAGCTTGAAGGGGGCTGCTTGATCCTTCAAGTTTAGGCTTGATTTGCAAGTGAAATTGGTGATCAAAAACACTTTTCAAGCTTTAATTTCATCCTAGAAGCCTTTGGTGATTGATTTGGTAACTAATTTTAATGTTTTGGTTGATTTTTATTAGGATTTTCAAATTACAGAATTCAGGTTTGATGATTCTAGTTTTTCAGTCTTATTATTTTGATCATATCTTGAGCCAGAAAACTCTAAATTGAGTGTTATTTGATGATCTAGAAAATTTGAATAGTCGTCTAAAATTTTTCTTTTTTAGCTTGATCTGATTCAGCTTCATTTTAGTTTATTAGAGGAAAATTTTTATTGCTTAATCTGTGAGAGTAGTTGAGGTGATTGTAATTCGACCCCTATAAATTTTCTTATGGTCATCTAATGGAAGTGAAATTCTTATTTCACGTGTAGACACATAAATATAGTTCTGGTTAAAATTTTAGCTCAAAATGCCTTTTTTATAAGTTCCAGAAATGTTTCAAAGTCAGCTCTGGAAGCAACTATTCTGATTATGTGAACCAGGTTTTGCATAGTTCATGAGTTAAATGTAGTCGAGATACTTTACGTATATCTTAAGATAGGAAAATCCAAATTGAGTTTGATTTTTTTGTGAAGAAACTTATGGGAAATATTTTATAACTTCTTAGTTTTGAATTGGAGCTAATTTTGTCTGTAACATTATCAATCGAGGCCATACTTTTAATTGCTCTGTCTGTTAGAATTATTGAAGCTGGTTATGTTGAGCTATCCTTAACCCCTTTAATAGTCAAGAAATTAAAGTAAATTTTTTATTAAAGGTACTAGACACAAACATCTATGTCTGGTTAAGAATTAAGGTTAAAATTCCTTCTCTATAGGTCATAGAAATATTTTTGATATAGGCCTGAAAATAGCTCTTATAGAGTTAATAAGGCTGGTTTGTAGAGTTAAGTTAATTTGCATATTTTGTATATAGTTTGGGGGCTGCATGATTATATCAATATATGAATTTATTATGTTGATGATTTATAAATAAATTTCATGCTTTAAGTGCTGGAAAAAGCAAGAAAAATAAAGGTGCAAACTAATCAATTCGGTGAATTGATTGTGTGTATTTATAGACTATTTTGGTGAGTAGATGTTCAAGCTTTTTAAATTATTTTATAACATTAATAAAATGATATTTTTAATGTTATTTTATAGACCTGAAATGATGTATTAGAATGGTTTTCATTTAGCCTTGTTGATACTTGAATTTCAAATTTAAATTTCAAGCTTTCAAGCTTTCAAAATTTCAAGTTTACAAGTTAAATGACTTATTACTATGTGTTTTATTTGATAATCTGATTTGAGGTATTCTTTTATACTTGTTGATTTATTTAAGTTCTTGATCAGCTTGGTTCCATTTTTTGGATTATGACAGAGATGGTTTTATTTGAATTCTTATTGAACTACAAATGTGTTAACATTATTTTGATTGATTATTTATTGGAAATAATATTTGGTTTGTATATTACCACCTTATATGAGATGTATAAATGTGCTGAGGTGATATATGCACATTTGAGATTGTGTTGGTTGTTATTGCGTAATAAATAACGGGGCACTTGATTGAAGGACGGTAAAGGGAGAAGGGTCGTTCCGTGCTAATGTAGTTGAAGGGTTAGCCATCAAGTGTGCCTAGAGGTGGTGGCCTATATGTTATGGCCGAGTTGTGATGCTTGTTATAGGGATAGTTAATACATAAGGTCGAGATTGAATCCTGGATCGATACCGGAAGCGAACATAAAAAAAATACTAAGACTACTAAGTATCAAATAATTAATAAAATTGATAAAAAGAAGATTTTTTTTATTACAATTCACCAAGATCAAGAAGTCAATTCATCCAATTAAAAAAAAGATATTGAAAAAGATTATATGGAATTAGATATGAAAAAACATAGACATAAAAAGAAAAACAAAAGTCATACGAAAGTAGAACTTAATTTCTTTCAAATGAAAGGATGTATTGATGTTTACAAATGCACATGTTTTAATTAATTAAGTTTTGAACATGTTGAAAGTGAGAATGGGTTTGATGTTTAAAGTGAATGATAATTCGATTATAAATACTCTAATATCTTAATTTGGGATATTTATCATATTTAATTTAGTTAAATTATTTTTTACTTGTGAAATCTATCCTCTGAGTATTTTTGTAGTCATTTTACTCTATTTTAAAAATCATTTCAGATAACAGAACTTGATAATGGGTGGATTGAGCTAAGATAATGTGTATAAAGTATCAGAATAAGGTTGGCCAACATCCTTGCCAGAGAAACTTTGTATTTTATTTCTTAATTATTTATGTAAGTTTGTAAAAGAATTTGTTTATAAGTCAAATAATGGTGGCTAATTTATATATAATATAATTGTTTGAAAACTTATTTTATATTAATTTAATAATAAAATTTTTTAGATTGTCTGGTTGCTTTTATAAGTGTTTTATTGTTTGCATGTATTTTACTATTCATACATATTTCACTATTCATAAAACATATTACTTTAAAAATTCTTGTTTTCTAAATGTAATGTATGTACAACTCTAAGATTTTATAAAAGATTAATTTAACTTATTTTTGCAAATACAATGATATTTATTAATTTATCAAATTATATCGCTTAAGTGCATATTGATGTAAAATAAAAATGTGGCTTCATCAATTAAAAGGCGACCAATGGAGTTAAGATTTATAGAGTGTATATTCTTTGGATAAAATAGTCTTGTATGATGTCTGTTTAGGCTGAGAATCTTTAGATCATTTGGAATAATGATGGTAGCCACGATGCTTCCCTTCTCAGTTTTTTTCTTCAGTTGGTTTTCCACTGTGATGATGATAAGAAATAAGGTTATAAGGATGATGAAGAGAATTTTTTCTTCGTTTTATTAAAGTTGGAGACATGTAATAGCAGTTTCAGTGTTAAAAAGAGTGACGATGGTGATGGTAGTTAGGGACAGCATCGGTGTAGGGACAGTTTGGAACAAAGAAAATATTTATTTTAATTGTTAAACTTGTAAAAGATATTGTTTTATTATATGTATAATATTTTTATAGGAGTCGAATTATGTTTTACAAAAATATAGAAACTTAATAGGATATTAAAAATTAAAGTCGGTCAAAACACCTGGCACGTCTACGCAGGTAATAAAGAAGAGCCAATTTAAGCATTTAATATGAAAATAACCAATTCAAATGTTTAAATCGTATAAAAAATTGAAGTTAATAAAATGGCAATTTTAAAAAGCTAAGTGTGTGTACATGCATTAAGCAGATTTTATTTACGGGCTGAATTTAATAATAGAGAAATACACTGTGTATCTTTTTTATTATACTCTTTACTTTTATACATTGGCTTTTGAAAGTTTGATTTTTATTAAACCTTTCTTCTTTCTTTACGCTTTTTACACCTTAAACTTTTGTTTTTATTCTTCAACGTTATCTACACCTTGTTTATCATGATTTTTATAGGATTTATACTCTGTTCATCCCGATTTCTTTTTTATTTTTGTCTCCATTCTTGGTGAGTGTAAATATCATTTTTTTTATTTTTTTTTATTTTGATAAAATGCTAATAAATCTGATTATTTACTTTTAGAATTTCTACATATTCTTTTCAGTTTTGACATTTATATTCTATTCATCTCAATTTTTTTACGTTGATCTTTATCATTGGTGAGTATAATTACTAATTTTTTTGTCTTGATAGATTTTGATTAAATGCTAAAAATTTGACTGCTTAGTTTGATTTATAAATTTTAAAAATTAATGCTTTAGTGATTGGGTTCTTTTTATTATGAAAAGGCTTCTAATTGGTTTAACATATTCAAAGAATTTTTGGAGTCTATTTCCTCTATTACTATTAAAGAGATTAACTTCTTTCTTTTTATTTTGTTAATGATATATATATATATATATATATATATATATATATATATATATATATATATATAATGTAGAAGATTTGATTTGCTATTTGCCTCCTAAACAATATATATCTCATATGTATATATCTCTTTCCATATACGTTCCTATACTTTAGGTTCCTAATTTATAATAAAATATGAGTCTTGTAAATAAGAGTCGATATAAATCCTTGTACCTAAGATATTCAAGATAATGAATGAATGAATTGAATCAAGTTTCTTCATGGTATCAAAGCCTAGTTGCATAAAATTTCCATTGCAAGAAAAATATCTTCCTCTCCATCCGAAACCCCCCCACTAAATCAACCACCATATCATCACCACAAATTATCCATGTCAACTCTGAAAATTCTAGCTTTAAAGCTGGAATAACCCTCACTCTGAAACCAATTATGACACACGGTCTCAAATCATGGAGATGCATATCGCTAGGCATGAAAAATTGGATTATATTATAGGAGATTCTCCTCAACCCGAATTATCTTATCTGTCTTACTCCAAGTGGTAACGCTGAAAACCAGAAAGTTAAAAAAGCTGGTTACTCACATCAATGACATTGGAAATCATGAAAAGGTATCTTTGTATCCGTACAGCTCGTGAAATCTAGAGTGCTCTTTCAAAAGCATTCTATGATGGATTAGACGAAATCAGATTTTTGCTCTTAATCAATAAGCATTCCTAAGTTGGCAGTCTAGCATATCGGTTTCAACCTGCTATGTCGAGCTAGTTGAGATGTTCCAGGAACTCGATCATCAGGATAAGTTAAGAATGAAAGATCCTGAGGACATTACTATATATAAAGCAGTTGTGGAGAAGTTGAAAATCCACATCTTCTTAAAAGGACTTGATGTCGAGTTTAAATAAGTGAAAGAAGATATCCTTCGAATGGATTCGAGTTTACACCTTGAACAAACATATGCATATGTTTGCTGAGAAGCAAATTGGAAAAAGATCTTGATTGGAGAATAGGCTTCCTCGAAATCAGCTACATTGCTCGCCAAAAGAACTAACTCGTCACCTCGAAATAATACTACTTGTAGCTTTGATATTGGTAATAAATATACCAATTCAAGAAAGCAATGTACACATTGTGGTGTGACAGGTCATACTCAAAGTAGACATTAAGATCTGATTAGATATCCTAAATGGTGGGATCTATCTAAAGCCTAGAAAGAAAGTCAAAAATTGGAAAAACTGCATAAGTATCAACAGTTGTAGCAGAATAACCTTCTTTGCCAGATGTTGCTGCCTTATACATATCTTTAGAACCACTAGGTAACTCTTTTTGTAATTCTGCCACTGTTAGGTCGTATACATGAATTATTGATTATGGATCAACTGACCATATGTCTTTTAACACACCTACTGAGCAATCTGTTGTATCTACAGCTAATGATATAGAAGCTAGTGTTACTGGTAAATGGTCATTCACACTTGACAACCTAAATTTAGAATTTGTTTCAATTGTTCCATCTCTAAACTTCAATTTAATATTTGTATCCCAACTAACCACCTGTTTGAATTATGTATTTTTGGCCTAATTATTGTGTTTTTAAGGACATTAAGACAAAGAGGACGATTGATTGTGGTAATAGAAAAGGAAAGCTCTATTATCTTGACTTTGAACCATCTAGCTTAAGTGCCTTAATTGAATCAAGTTTTGGAAATAGTAGCTCGGTCTCGACAAGTATAGAAGATATGATCTAGTTATAGTATAAGTGCATTGGTCATGCATCATTTGGATATTTAAAGTATTTATTTCCTAAGTTATTTTTAAAAACATCTACTTTAAACTTCAAATACTAAACTTGTGAACTGGTGAAAAACATCGTGTCTCTTTTCCAACCGGTTTAAACAGCACCATTTATGATTATAGATTCTGATGTTTGGGGACCTACAAAGGTACCGATCTTGAATGGAGCTTGGTGATTTATTTTTTTAATTAATGATTATAGTCATATGACATGGATATGCTTAATGAAAAGTAAGCATGAGGTTTGCTCATTATTCAAGAAGTTCCACTTGATGGTGCAAACTCAATATAAAACTTCAGTTCACGTACTACATATAGATAATGGAGGTAAATTCATTAATCATGAACTCACACAATTCCTTCAACAATATGATGTAATCCATCAAACCATATATGCCCTTATTCTCCTCAACAAAATGGGATTGCAGAAAGAAAAAACTGACATCTCTTAGAAATGATACGAGCTATTCTATTTAAAGCCAATATGCCTCCCTAATATTGGAGACACTTTATCCTTAGCATCTTACCTCATAAACTGAATCCATCTTGTACTTTAGACATATTTGATATATTAAATAAAAGTATTATTTCACCATCATTATCAAATTTACCTCTTAAAGTCCTTGGTTGCACAATTTTTGTTCACCTTCCTCACCATACATGCCACATGCTCCAACCTTGTGCTATTCGTTGTATCTTTGTCGGGTATGTTATTCATCAGAAATAATATAGGTGTTATCATTTTCTAACTCAATGAATGTATATCAGTATGGATGTCTAATTTCATGAACATCAGATGTATTATCCTACTACAAGTCAAGGGGAGAGAAACATTGACTTGCAGCCCAACCTTCAATATTTTATCGACCTTCAAACACAACTTGACCTTCAAACACAACCCAAATTTAAATATAATCTAATCTTCTAACAGAGACTCTTGACCTTCCCATAGAGACTCCTAACCTTTCAACAGAGACTCCCGACTTTCTTCTAACCGAAACTCCCAACCTGTCAGAATAATCTGAGGATTACTCTCTCGATCTTGGATCAACTGAGCATTGCAAACTTGATATTCGGGGTCAAGATAATAGAGCTGAGCTTGAAGCACCGCAATCAATATCACCTTTACTTGATGACTCATCCTGAGCTGAATCTCAATAACTCGTGAACCCTCTATTAGAATACTCCCGAACCGAACTACCTAAGGAAAGCTTAAATCAAGTTATGAACCCACGATGAACTCTAGATCTAAATATCTAATAAATAATTATGTTTCGTACCATAGGCTGTTAAAGACATGTGAATCATTTGTAAATCAATTATCTTCTGTATATGTACCTAACAGTGTGCAAGAAGCCATAAAAGACCCGAGGTGGAAAGAAGCAAAGAATGAAAAAATGGAGTCTCTTGAAAAGAATGAAACTTGAGAGATTGTTGATCTACCAAATGAAAAAAAAAACTTGTTGGGTGTAGGTAGATCTATACCATTAAATACAACATAGATGGAAGTGTGGAGAGATACAAAGCTCAACTTATTGCGAAAGAATATAGTCAAACATATAGGATAGAATATGCATAAGCCTTTGCTCTTGTGGCCAAAATAAATACTGTCAGAATTCTTTTGTCCTTGGCTATAAATTTAAATTAGTCTCTACATCAATTCGATGTAAAGAATGTACATAGAACTACCTCTAGGATGTAGACGATAGGTTGAAGAAAGTAAGTAAGTCTGTAAGTTGGAGAAGTCTCTATATGGATTGAAACAATCTCTGAAAACTTGGTTTGGAAGGTTTACAAACTCAATGAAGGCCTTTGGCTATAAATAGAGTAGTTCCGATCATACTATTTTTATAAAATATAAGGAGGGAAGAACAACTATTCTTATCATATACGTTGATAATATGAATATAACAAGAGATGATAATGATGAAAAGGTAGCTTTACAAAACTATCTTTCTAAAGAGTTTGAAATGAAAGACCTTGGTAATCTCAAGTATTTCTTAGGGATTGAGGAACTACGATCTAAGCAAGGTATATTTTTATCTCAATGAAAGTACACTTTGGACTTGCTTAAAGAGGTCGGTATGCTAGCTTGTAAACCAGTTGATACTCCTGCTAGTTAACATATGAAGCTCAGCATATTTCTTGAGCAAGTACCTACAAATAAAGAAAGATACCAGAAACTTGTAGATCAATTAATGTATCTTGCTCATACTCGACCGAATTTAGCATATTCTCTAAGTGTAGTAAGTCAATTCATGCACTTCCTAAGTGAATATTATAGGAACGTTATTCTTCGAATCTTACAATACTTGAAATTCTCTCCAGGAAAAGGCATTCATTACATTCACCAAAAGAAAAAATTTATTTGTTGAGGGCTATATTAATGCAGATTGGACTGGTTCTATTAATGATAGGCGATCTACAACAAATTATTTAATCTTTATTGGAGGAAACCTTGTTATATGAAGAAGTAAGAAGTAAAGTGTTGTAGCCTAGTCTAGTGCAAAAGCCGAGTATAGAGGAATGGCTCAAGGTGTTTGTGAGTTACTTTGGATCAAGAATTTATTACATGAGCTCTAAGTTCCACATATTAGTCCTATGAGACTATATTGTGATAATAAAGTTGCATGCGATATAGCTCATAATCCGGTTCAGCATGATCGGATGAAACATGTGAAAATAGACAGACACTTTATTAAGGAACAATTAAAAGCCAAGATAATTGAAGTCCCTCATGTTCGATCTAAATATTAGCTCGCCGATATCCTTACCAAAGCAGTATCAAGGAAAATTCTTTACCGAGCATTAGACAAGTTGGGCATACAAAATCCCTATGCACCAAGTTGAGGGAAAGTGTAGAAAATTTGATTTGTTATTTGTCTCCTAAACAGTGTATATCTCTTGTATCTATCTCCTTCCATATATGTTCCTATTTTTTAGAGTCCTAATTTGTATTAAAATAGAAGTCTTGTAAATAAGAATCTATATAAATTCTTGTACCTAAGAGATTCAAGATCATGAATGAATGAATGGAATCAAGTTTCTTCATATACTATTTTGATAATGCAAAATAGTTGATTTAAAGCTTTTATTTTGGATTTGTGTTATCAATCAATATATTCTATGTATTTGATGAAATGCCAAACAATTGCAATAAAAGAAAAAAAAGTGTATGCGTAGTTTAAGAGTTTAAAAGTTGAGTATAAAATAGAAAAATAGGAGAAAGAGACTAAGAAAAAATTTTGGTCATTTTTTTGTGGGCTCTAAGACCTGAACTCTATATTATGCACTTTACTTTTTCTTTTGCTTTATTATTGTTATTTTTATTTTAGTTATTATAATAATAATTATAGTAGATACTCATTATCTACTCATAATATACTTGGAGTATACTATAGTATCGTTAACTGTATTTTTTATTGTAATTTTAGTCTTACTCTCGTTTTTGGTTGAAAACTATTCTTTAATCAATTCTAATTATTAGTTTAAAACTGGAGCAAAAGTCCAATTTTTTTTTATATTTATATGATATGATCTTATTAAATAATGTAAATCCATGCATAGGACAATTAAAGTTTTGGATTTTAAAGAAGAAAAATATAAATCTTGTTAGATTTTTATTGTTAGATCTTCAAAAAAATTAAAATTTATAGCTTTTCTTAATTTTTCTAGTATTTTTCTAGTTTTACTTGTGTATGATTATTTTTCATAGAAAAAGATCAAGTGCAATTATAGTTTTCAAACAATAAATTTACGAACATCGAAAGAGGATTGCGATCATGTTATTATCTTATGTAAAATTCAAGAAAGATGAAGATTTCTATAACGAGTTTGAATTATATGAAAAACTTAAGGTTGTGGATAAGAAAAAAAGATTTGAAGGAAAAACTTGATGTAATTGCCATGTAGTCTTTTTGTTGATGCATTGTACATGATGAACAAGTATTTTTATGATATTATTAATAGGAATTAACTTTGATTATGTATAGGTATAATTTTCTCATAGATATATTTTAAATTAAAAATTTTATTTGTTTGAATTTGTTATGAATGATATATTATTTTTCTTTAGTTTAAATGAGTAAGTGCTTTTTTGTCATTCAAATGCAGTTTTAAATATACGTTAAATATAAGTTGGATATCTTCAGAATATACTACGAAGTTTGTATACTTATAATAATATTCTGATGATACTATTTGTATACGCAAAATAAATTTAGTGTAAATTATATATTTATAATATACTCGGAATAATACTATATACTGTTAACCATGAGATTTAGAAAATTATTGTCTTTTGGAATGCAAAAGCGTCTTACATCAAAGCTCATATACCTCATGGTTTTTTACCAATATCCATTATGATAAAGAAAAGTAGGAATACGACCATATTTAAATTTTAAGAATATATAAAAGATGATTTTAAAATTTGAATGGAGAAAATTCAGTAAGATTTAGAGTATCATATATTTGAAATAAACTCATTATATACTTACTATATACTATTTATTTTATTGATTTAGGTTAATAATAATAATAGCAAAAAATGTATTTGGTTCTTTCCGCACATGCATTTTATCAAAAATCTAAATTGCAATATCTTATTTAACAAAAATAATTATATTTCTATAATTTAATAATTTTTAGTTTGATTTATGATTTTGAGTTTATAAAATATAATGAGAAAAATTTAATAAGAATCAAGTATCATATATCGGAAATATACTTGTTGTATACTTATTATGCGTGATCAAATTATTTATTAGAATGTATACTACTCGTGCAATAGATATATATAAATATTTTAATAAACTCAGAAATAGTAATAAATACTTATTATATATTCGAAGTATACTATATGTCGTTAAGTTTATAAGATTGTAGTCCCTTAAATTGAATATACTCGTAATATACTCGATAATACCTTTTATATACTCGAAATACATTTGGTTTCAATCATTTCTCACAATATTTATATTTTTGCTTCTCCAAATTCGTTCAACAACTTTTCTTGTCATTAGATTTCCATAGTCTAATGTAATATGAAATAACTCTGATTTGTTTAGAGATTTTTCAAAAATTGTTCTTGATATTTATTAGAATATATAGTATTTGTGCATTAAATATATAGCTTTTACTGAATTCATAAATAGTATTATATACCTAGAATATACTTAATACTCATAATGTATTTCAATGATACTCGTTGTATACTTGAAATGAAGTTGGTTTAATCCATTTTTTGTTACTTCTCTTTATCCCGTATTTTATATATTTTATTGTTGTTGTTTTACTTAATTTTTAATGTATACATGAGTCTATTTTTATATTTTTTGATATTTTTAAGAACTACTTAATATTCTTATTCAAGCAATACAAATAGTATTGTCTTTAGAGATATTTGGTTATCTCGTATTGAAAGTGGTTGTTGATGCATAAAAATCTATGACATATTTCAAAATCCCTTTGCTTGTATTAACTTGGTTAACTTCAACTTGTTTATGCCTTGGACCAGTTATGATGGATTTCATATTGTGATTTTCCAATTTGTTCGACAACAATTTTCGTTATCAAACTTGCATTGTCTTTTATTTATAACGATGGTTAAACTTTTTTGGCTTGATATTTTAAATTTTTATTTTTGTTTGCTCCATTTTGATTTTAATTTTTTGTGATATTATTTCAGGAGGTTTATAAAGTTGTAGTTGTTTGATAATAAATTTTCTTTGCATCAAAATTTTACATATCTCTTATTTTCTTTCTAATATTTGTTATGGCGGAACAAATAGGTATTGCATTCATATATGTTTGTAAAAAAATATATAAAAAATTAAAAATCTGAAAAAAAATCAGTAAGAATTAAAATATCATTTTTTTTATAAAAAAGAATCAAAGTATCATAATATAAACTCGTTATATACCTAGTATATATTGTTTACTGTATACTTTAATTTTTTTATATTTTGTTAAAAGGTTATTTTTTATAATTTATAATTTGATTATTCTTTTTATTTCTTTATTTATATTCATATTTGTAGTTGAATCTTTATAGTAGTTATAGACAAATGATATTTAGTGAAGTTACATTCTATCCATTTAAGCTCTAAATAGAATATGATGCTTGCATTGTTTTCTATTTGTAGTTTGTGGATAATCATGTTTGACTTGATATCTAATCATATTCTTATTTTCTTTATTTTAATTTTGATTTATTTTTTATATTATTTTCATGGAGTTTATAAAGTTATTGTCATTTGATATTAGAATATCTTTTACGTCAAAATTTAGGTATATATCTCTTATTTTCTTCCTAATGTCTATCGTAGCGAAGAAAAACAGATATTATGTCCATATCTATTTATAAGAAAAATATAATAAATGATTTTAAAATCTAGACCGAGAAAAATAAGTAAAAGTCTAGCTATCATATATCTAAAATAAATTGATTATATATTTAATATATATTGTCTATTTTATATTTTAAAAATAATTTTATATTTTGTTAAAAAGTATTTTTTTATAATATATAATTGATGATTTTATTTATTTATTTATTTTGGTAAATAGTCAATATAAAGAATTTTGTAAAATATATACCGCACATATAATTTTTAAAATACATATTTATGATATATCTCTACATATTCGATGTATACTATTTTTTTTAGTTTTCTACAAAATAGATCTAATTCCTTAATTTTCTATAGATTTGAATTTTAAAATTTAATATTCACCTTTTACAAATTTTAAATACTTAAGAATACATATATTATTATTATTTTTTGAAAATTTTTAATTTAATGAAATTCAAACTAACACAAAACCAACTAAATATATGTATAAAATTGGATTATCTCTTCATGTTTAAAAATTTTATGATATTTCATTTTAAAACATATTGTCATCTATTTATGATTTGTTGATGAGAATGTTTTTTTTTTTTAATTTGTTGCGATTATGTTAATTTTGGTGCTGCTATTATTTAGCTTTTCAATTGGATGGTCTGGAGAAGAAAATATGCGTTCTTTTAGTGCTGAGTAAAATAGTTAATTTATTATACTGTAAGTGTATTTTTATTAAAATTTTAGAGTTGTTAGTATAAAAGATGGTGGATTCAGTTTTAGGTATTTCTGTGGAATTTCCTAAATGGAAGACTCGTATAGTCAAATCGGACCATTTCGGGCCCATGGACTACAACAAGCCAGCCCACATTTTGAACAGCTCTATTCCAGAAGAAGAGAAAGCTTAAGAACTGAATGGCATGAAACGTATGGTTGTTGAACCCTAAAGTCGAACTACAAGTGACGCAGCGAGCTATCGGAGAACGGAAAAGAAAGTAATCTTTCTTTAATTTACCTTCTGTTTTTTTTATTTCAATTGCATCCGGCAACTCGATCTTCCCCTATACCCTGGTAATTCCATGCTCCTCTATGTGTGTTGTGTGTGTGTAAATATATATATATATATAATATTATGTTTATCTATTATTGTTCGCCTCGTGTTAGTATGATGAAAGGTTACAATTTTGATGATATTTATGCCACAAGAGAGCATTTCTCATTGATCTAACTTTGAAATTCCATTCTTTTTGGATTTTGTTGTGATATTCTGTTTATGGTTTGTATTGATCTTTATCTCGTATTATATACTTTTGTTATGGCTTGTCGGAGTCCATTACATGATTGGTTAGCTGTTTTCTTTTCTTAATATGATTCTGGTTTTTCTTCTTTTGTTTTGTAATGGGAGCTTTATTTTATATACACACACACACAGACACACACACGAACTATATTGTATTTCTATTCACCGTCTTCACATTTCCTTCACATAACCTTTATGGTTTAACTTTATTTTTGACAATAATTGATTGAACCTAGTGTTTATTTCCACCACATGTCATCTTGTAGGCAGGAGGGTCTAGAGATTGAGAGGAGCATTATGCAGGGAGGAGTTTCAACTTTTGCACGTAGCTCCTTTTCTGAAGTTTGAAGAAACAGAGAATTTGTACCATTGAAAATGTGGTAGCTGTCTGTGTTGATTTTATTGGGGTGTTTGCTCTTAACGGATCTTGGAAAAGGAATAAAGATAATAGGAAGAGGAAGAAGCAACAGAAGGTGGAGTGAGGAAGATGGAATGCAATAAAGATGAGGCTGCAAAGGCAAAACAGATTTCTGAGAAGAAATTTTTGGCCAAGGACCTTGCTGGAGCAAAGAGATTTGCTTTGAAGGCCCAAAATTTGTATCCTGGTCTTGAGGGCGTGCAACATTTGGTATCAACACTTGATGTATACATATCAGCAGAGAACAAGATAAATGGGGAATCAGATTGGTATGGGATCCTTGGTACAGATCCACAAGCTGATGATGAGACAGTGCGAAAACAGTATAGGAAGCTTGCTCTGATGCTTCACCCTGACAAAAACAAGTCTATAGGAGCTGATGGAGCATTTAAGCTTATTTCTGAGGCATGGAGCTTATTATCTGATAAGACTAAGAGAGTAGCATATGACCAGAAAAGGAAAAATGTTAAAGCATCTCAAAAGGTTTCAAATCCTGCCGGGGGCTCATCAGCAGCACCAGAGTCCAGCGGTTTTTCTAATTTCACCAGATCGAGTACGAAGACACAAAAGAGTACTCAGACGCATAAGAGTACTCCTCGAAGTAGTCATTCCTCAGCTACATTCGCTTCGCATAAGTCGAAGCCCAGTACCTTTTGGACTGTATGTCATCGATGCAAGATGCAATATGAGTATCTTAGAGTTTATCTTAATCATAATCTCCTATGTCCTAATTGCCATGAGCCATTTTTAGCTGTTGAAACAGCCCCCCCTCCTTCAAGTGGTTCCAAGTCTTCTACCACCTGGAATTTTTCTCAGCAGCGACAGAATTCAAATCATCAACCTTCCAGTAAAAATACATCAAATTCTGGTAGTAACACTATGGCCCCTCCAAATGCTGGACCAGGAGGGTTCAGCGGATCAGATTCATGCAATCAGACCAACTTCCAATGGGGTCCATTCTCCAGAGCAGGTGGTGCCTCATCTGTTGCACAAGCTGCAAGTGTGGTTCAGCAGGCATATGAAAAAGTGAAAAGAGAGCGTGAGGAAGCCCAGGCAGCCACAAAAAGAGAGGAGGCCCTTAAGCGAAAAAATCATGCGCCCAAAAGACCGGGTAATGTATCCACTGGTGGCTACTCGAATTCTGCTAAGAGAAGGAGAAGCAATGAAGATGTTGGTCTGAGCAACTGTGGAAGCCATGTTTCAAATCAAGTGGGTGTAGGGGAAGAAGCTAGAAAATATGATTTATCTGGAACCAAGAAGGGTAATGCAACAGTTAGAGTCAATGGAATCACCCAGCCGTATGGCACAGGGGATGATTCCCAGTTTGGAATGCAAACCATTCTGATGGAAAAGGCTAGGAGAGAAATTCGTCATAAATTAATTGATTTTAACTCAAGTAAATCTGTTGTTAAAAATGGGACAAGCAATGCAAGAGAAAATAATCGAGAAGTATTTCAGACAGAACCTGACACGTGTGATCAAAATAAGTCTGCCAAGCCACTGAGTACAGAGAATGGTAAGTGTTCTTCTGGTACTTCTGGTGCAAGAGAAGGTGGAGAAACTCTGGAACCGATGTCGATAGATGTCCCAGATCCTGATTTTCATAATTTTGACAAGGATCGAATTGAGAAGTGTTTTGGAGAAAACCAGGTATGGGCTGCATATGATATTGATGATGGGATGCCCCGATATTATGCCATGGTCCATAAAATAATCTCTTTGAATCCGTTTAAGATGAAGATCAGCTGGCTTAATTCAAAGACTAACAACGAGATAGGCCCGCTAAACTGGGTTGGTTCTGGATTCTCAAAGACTTGTGGTGAATTCAGAGTTGGCAGATATGAGATTTATAAGTCACTCAATTCTTTTTCACACAAGATAAAGTGGACAAAAGGCACTCGTGGGGTGATTCAGATATACCCGAAGAAAGGAGATGTTTGGGCTCTGTATCGGAATTGGACTCCTGACTGGAATGAGTTGACAGAAGATGAGGTAATACACAAGTATGACATGGTGGAAGTGCTTGAAGATTACAGTGATCAGCAAGGTGTAACTGTGGCTCCATTAGTAAAGGTTGCTGGTTTCAAGACTGTGTTCCATCAGCATTTGGACCCTGGAGAAATCAGGTCTATTCCAAAGGAAGAGATATTTCGGTTTTCTCATCAAGTTCCCTCATACTTGCTTACAGGTCAAGAAGGTCCAAATGCTCCAAAAGGTTGTCGGGAGCTGGATCCAGCAGCTACTCCATTGGAACTTCTTCAAGTAATAATAGACGTCAAGGATGAAGAGATTTTAGATAATGAAGAAAAATTAAAGGAAGAAAGAAGATAGCAAATGATGTTTAAACAATTTGTGGTAGTAGGGACAAATCTGTAAGAGCCGTGGAGGACATAAGGGAAATTGTAAAGATAGTGAAGTAGGAATTATAGACGATATATCGCTGAATATAAGTGGAACAGGCAGTAGAAAAGGTGGTTAGTAAGAATTATACATTATATGTCAAAACTTATTGATTTTATTTAAGTGGAACGTTGAGGCTGCAATTTTACTTTATTTCAAGTGGGCTGGATCTCATAAGCCATGGTAATTTCATCTTTATTTTTCTTAGTTATACCTTTTAAACATCAACTCTTTGTTCTCAATTTATGTTGCCGTTCACTGTTTTGGTAGCATTCACATTTTTCTTTATTATTTCAATAATATCTATGATTATGCTTTGGCGCTCATCACAGGACCAGAAAATGTTAACAATCATTAAATAGATCTCATCTTCAAAATGTCATTCTGTTTTGGTCTGATTTTGCTGGGAACTCTCTTAATAGTGTGTTGATATCATAGTACCCATTGGTTATAGTTAAACATTCACTTCTAATCTATTGACCTATGAGTTGATTTAATGAAAAGTTTTCTAGCATCATTTGCGTCAAAACAAGCTTACTTTTAAGTCGGCATCGTTTGTTTTGTCAATGCTGTTTTGGTTCTTTAGTCTTCATGCATGTTATCTTACTTTTTATGAACAGTGAATGTTCTGTTGGTCTTTACAACTAAAGATCTTTGTTTACAGTTTCTGTAAAAGTTGGATCGCAAATTAGACTGCATTATTCTTCATTATGTGATGACTAAGCTTTTTATTGTGATCAAAATCACCTGCTCAGGCTGCCATAGTCAGAATCTAGTTATCATTTAACACATTATA
Organism: Ricinus communis; assembly: GCF_019578655.1. NCBI lineage: Eukaryota > Viridiplantae > Streptophyta > Magnoliopsida > Malpighiales > Euphorbiaceae > Ricinus > Ricinus communis. The sequence continues at coordinate 28,846,004 of NC_063261.1, read as the reverse complement.
CCTGTCTAGAAAATGACAACTAATTTTCTTTTGTGCATTCAAGCTATTGTTTCTTGTTGAGTAAAAGGTTGAAAATTGTTGTCCTCAGTTACATGAACTTTTGGTTGAATTTTCTACTAATCTAGTTTGGTTAAAGTTTTTAATTGTAACTTTTTAGTTTTTATTCCTTGACTGAATGAATCTCCTTTTATGTTTGCTGATCATGGTTAGTGTGTTTTCTAATTCTGTTCCAGATAATTGGGACAACCAGTGGAGGTATGATGGTGTACACTGATTTTGAGAGATGGTAGCTGCCCGCCTGATATCTCTTTCCCCATTAACCTGTAGCAGATATGAGAATGCTTTTTTGTACTGGAACAAAAGTTATTATTGTTCTGAAGAACTCACTTGCTCTAATAATAATCATCTGTTCCAGTGACTGATTGTACATTTTGCTTTTGCGTGTTCATGCATGGTTGTATTTCTAGCGGACACTTTGAAAATGGCTTCTATATCCTTGCTTGGTGGAGATTATCTTTGGCTTAAATTCTGCTGAACTTTTTATCATGACATCCTAATCATGTTGGAGCAGGGGATGTCATCAGGTCGATATGATGTTCATCGAATTGAGCTCTTTGAATAGACAAATAGTTGGATAAGTTGAGCTCTGAGTTCTATAATATTTAACTTATCAGGCTTACAAATCTAATCGAGCTTTAATTATTTAATCAAATTGAGGCTCTTTCATTCTAGCTATTTGAGTAGCTTAAACTTGATTATATGAAATGTAATAAACTGAGTTTGAGTTAAAAAACAGGAAAGCGGATGGAGTTTAAAATTTATTTTTTAATAAACTGTTGATTTTAAGCTTCCAGTATTTCGACTCTTAACTTGACAAGATTATACTTCAACGAGATTACACTCTTGTATATGGGACCTATCCTCTTGTTGCTCATATCTGTCTAATTGTATTTTTTGAAAAAAAATATCTTTTTCTATTGTAGTTTTCTGGTCTTTTTCTTTATTTTTTTTTTTTTGTTTCCTTCAACGAAAAAAGAAAAAGACGAAAGTGAAGGCGGGCTTTTGTAACAAATAGCCATTTAATTTTTTAAATTTTTTAAAGATTTTTTTATAAATTTTGCTTACTAATAACTCCATCCTCACAATATTTTTAAATCTTTTCTTATAATTCTAACTTCACTTACTTATTAATTTATTGTTTTAATTCCACTCATTTGAATATTAAATTATTTTAATCTCACTCATTTTAAATATTAAATTAACTCTATTGTTTATTTAATTTAATCATCTTAATCCATTAAGAATTTAAATTAGTCTATTATTATTATTATTATTAATATTGTTATGCTCTTTCAAATTATTTTTATATTTATTATTATTTTTATTTTTAATAGAGGTATTATACTTGATAAATTTTATAATATTTTTATATCATTGTCATGCATAACATCTCAAGGTTTATTTTTTTTAATTTACTTTTTTATTTTAACTTTTTAAATGGTGTAAGAATGTAAATTGTATTTATATTATCTATATAAATTTTATAATAAGATAATAAGAAAATTTAAGAATTTTGCACTTCATATATAAAGATATATTAAATATATACCAACTAGATACTATATATATATATATATATATATATATATATTTATACATTTTATTGTATATTAAAAAAAATTAACACATAATTGACATATATGTAAAATAAATCATTATATACAAATGTATACCAAATATATTAAAATGTATACACAAATTTATAAAATGTATACCATTAATTGTAATTTTTGTTTTTATTTTTTTAAAGATATAAATGTAGTAAGTATGTATATAAGGGACATATATTAAAACTAGTATTACTCATCACGTGCGTTACACTTGTAAATTATTATTATAAAAATTATCATATAAATTATTTAATAAATTAATGTATAATATAATACTAAATAGTAAATAATCATACTGCTGAAGTGTTATAATAATAATACTAATAATAATAATAATAATAATAATAATAATAATAATAACACATGAGTTAATATGTCAATAAATAAGATTGAGATTATCATATACATTTTTTATAATTTTTTACCTTCAATTTTTGTAAAAATTTGTATTAAATTATTTGATTTATATCATAGACATAATGTGATATATAATAATTCATCAATTTCTTATACATTTAAGATCGTATATAAAATTATTATAGAATTATAATTAAATTACATTAATTCTATTATGATTAAAAAATTAATTGTTTGTTTCCTAATGTATTAGAATAATAACTACAATATAATTTAATAACATAAGTATATGGTTGTTACTAATTCAATTTGTATATTTAAAATATATAGTAATAACTTACGAATTACTTTTTTTATCTGCAATAAGAATGTATGTCCTTTTTTTTTTTCATCCTATAATTATCGTAAATGAAGAATTAAATTGGATAACCATAACTAAAATATCTAAAAATATATATATATAAAGATAAGAGTATAATTATTATAGCCTTTATTATCTCAGAAATTCTGTACTTTAAAGTTTTTACAATAATGTCAAAAACTGTTGAGTTTTTCTAATTTAATAACATAATAAGACATTTCTATCAATTGTTGCCTTCCGCTCAAATTAGACGTTGAAAATGATGATGTAGCAACTTTCTGGCGAGTTTTTTTTTTATATATAATAAAATTAGTCAGCAAATGAAGATGTTGAGTCAGCTAAAGTTGAAAATAAAGCCGTTTTTTAATTTTAACCCTAAAATCTAAAACCACATTGTTTCACTGTAATTAGGGATTTGGCTAACCTAATAACAGGCAAGAAAGGGTTATTTTCTCCATACTGTTTTCTTTAACCTAAATTTTGCTATGAACATAGACTATATTTTGTTGTATGAATATGAAGCATTTGTTTATTGAGCACTCTTGCCAAAAAAGGAAGCAAAAAGAGAAAGGAATCCATTGATTTTGGAAGACAGTGTTGTTATGGTCCCATTGGAATAGGAGTTGTTGTCAAGCGTTGTTTGTTGTTGGAAGAAAAAATGACAAGGACTCATACAAGCACATTACTTATCAACAGACTTATTAAATAACTTTTTTAAGTTTAGGGTTTCTTTAAGGCAAGTATAATTGAAACTGAAGATATAGATAATATACCAGTTGAAGCCAATGATATAGATGATGATTTAAATGAGGATGATTTCAGCTCCAAAGATGAAGAACATATGGAAGCACAGAAGAATCTGAGATAGGCAAGGAAGCACAAGTTTTGTGATGAGTTTGAAGCAACATCTGCATGGAAGAAGCCAATAAAAAATAGTAAGAAAAAGGAGAATAGAGCCAATAAAAAAGCACCAGCTAAGGCTAATGATTAATTGTAGTATATCGAGAGTGAGTATAACATTGAATACCGATCATCAGATGAATCAGTTATGATGCAAGTAAGCAGTAATGGGTATGACCTCAGCCCACACAAGAAAAGAAAGGCAAAACCAAAGGTCTATGCTCCAAATTATGATCATGAAATGTTTGATCTACATGTTGGTTTAAGATTCAAGGATGCAAATGAGTGCAAGGTAGCTCTATAAAGATGGGCAATACTTAATGGTTACGACATTAAGTGGTAAAAAATTGAAGGTGGTAGGTTAGGTGCAGTTTGTGATAAAGGTTGTATATGGGAGTTTTATGGAAATAATGCAATATGAAGATGCCTTTGCTGTGAAGACTTATTATGGTGAGCATACATGTTTCAAGGAAGATCACAATAGGTAGTGTAATTCATAATGGCTATCATTAGAGTGTTGGAAAACTTTAGGATGAATCCTAATTATAGTGTTAAGGATAATGCAAACTAATGTGAAACTGACTTTAGGATTGAAAGTGTCCTTGCTTACTTGTTATAGGGAAAAGTGGAAAGCCTTAAATAAGTTGAGGGGCTCGTTTAAGGATCATTATGCAAAGATTAAGTCTTATCAAGCTGAGCGTAGAAGAGTTGACAAGGAAGGTAAGTTTGAGCTAAAAATAGAGTTGGATGGTAAGGGGAAAATTATTTTTTAAAGGTTTTATGCAGAGTTTAGTGCTTTAAAAAGAGGGTTTATTTCGAGTTGCAAGAGTATGCTCGGATTCGATGCATGTTTCTTGAAAATAGTCCTTGGTGGTGCATTGGTTGCAGCTGTAGCGAAAGATGCTAACAACAAAATGTATCCAGTAACTTATGCTATAGTGGAAAGGGAAAATGAAGCTACATGGACTCGGTTCCTAGAGATATAATTCGAAGAATTGAGCATCATTGATGGATATGGGTGGTCATTCATTAGTGACCAATAAAAGGTCATGTTACTTCTTAAATATGTAATATATATCTAACTTAATACATGTCAAGTCTAATGCAATGATTCACTTATTTTATGCAGGTTTTGTTTAATGCTCTTGTGAAGTTGGCTCTTAATGTTGAGCATAGGAATTATGCTCGTTACATCTACGCCAACTGGAAGAAGATTTACAATGGTTCAAAATATAAAAAACTATTTTGGGACACTGCAAAAAGTAAGTTAAGTCTCAATATCACTCCTGCCTAAAAAACTTAAAGGATGAGTGTGTGGAAACTTATAAGTTGTTCATTGCTAAAAATCCCACTGTGTTTTATGGGTCATTAATAGGTACTTAACATCTGCGAGACCTTTAACAAATATATTATTAACTCTAGAACTAAATCTTTAATTGACATGTTAGAGGATATAAGGTCACATCTCATGGTAAGAAGCATGACACTGTTAAGGAGATAGGAAAATGCAGTGATGTCATTCGTCTTAGAATTAAGAGTAAATAAAAAAAAAAAATATTGCACCCCTAAACCAACTGTAGTAGAGAGATATCAATTTGCTTATTTTTTTTTATGAAGGTTGTGTTATTGATTTGAAGAATAAAAGTTGTAGTTGTCAAGCATGGGAATTATCAAGACTGCCATGCTGTCATGCATGTGCATGCATTCAATTCTACAGGAAAGATGTTGTTAACTTTATAGATGAGTACTATAGCATATAGACCTGGTTGACAGCACATCAATGTGCTATACAACCAATTAATAGAGAGAAACAATGGCCACAAGTAAATGAACCCCTAGTGCTACCATCTATGTTTGTGAAACAGCTAGGTCGACTTAGGCAAAATAGGAGAAAAGGCCTTATTGAAGAAAAGAAAAATTCACATAAGTTATCAAGGGCTAGATCTCAAATAAAGTGTCAAGCCTGTTTGCAATATGGCTATAATATGACTTGTAAAGTGAAAGGAACAAGTCAGAGTTTATAGAACAACACTGAAAATACATAGCCAAAGGTAAATAACACTGGCACTTCTGTGTTATTGATAAGCGCTATCCACACATGGCAAAGTGCACCAATCATATCAAGTAATATAATAATGAATAAGAGTATTGTTCCACTATGGACCTAATTGTGAGTACTTCCTTCAATCATGCACTAATGTTCAACAATCAAAATGTTATTTGGGTGTAATTAAATTTAGAAGTAAAACAATCTTGAAAGTAAAGACTAAAACAATTGGTAAACTTATCAAGGATAAAGCCTATTTAGATAGTGAATCCCCCTAATAAATTAAGTATTTCAAGAAATAAATAGCAATTAATTCAAATCAAGAGTCGAGTTGGCATTCCAAAAAATTAGGCTTAAACCTTTCTTAAGTGATTAAACCCCTAATTCCTAATAAGATGAGAGAAATCTCTTCTGAAACCTACTCACTTAGGTCATGTATTAAAATTAAGGAACTATTTAATCAAAGGATCTTGTAGATTTATCTTTAATATCCTAATCAATTTTCAATCCCTAAGATGTGATTAATTTATATAGAGTTATCTCTAATTAGTTTATAAAAATAAATTTCAATTAATATGTCGATTATCAATTGAAATAGATAATTAAGCAACCAAAGGGATAAAAAAATTCATAGAAAAGATTAATCGTATTATCTTTGAATCAATCCATATAAAACAAATTAGGGTTCATCAAAATCCAAATAGTAAGAAAATTAGTTTTTAGACATTACAGTAAAGAAGTAAAGATTAGAGGAAGAAGATCTCAAACTAGTCATGAAAGAGTAGAAATGAAAATCTTCAATCTTCAATCTTCAATCTTGAAAAGCAATGAAGGAAATGATATTCTTTCTTGAGAAATATCAAGCAAACCCTAAAAATGAAAGGAAAAATGAAGTCTCTAAGTGTTTCTCTTTAGAAATGAAAATATGATGAAACTCCCTTAAAACAACCCTAAAAGTTCCTTTAAATAGTTCATTTTTATGATTGACACGGGAACCACACAGGCACCACACGGTCGTGCAATATCCTTAGCTTTTCATAGCTTGAATATGTGTCTCTGTCTGTTCTTTACTTTGCGACTTATTTTAGGGCATTTTCAAAATCAAATTACATTGTTCACCAAAGTTGTAGCTCTTGAAGAGTAGTTCATTTTTAGGATTTTGAATCACCTCAATCAGACATCTGTAGCTCAATATAAGGCTCAAACACTGAGACTGACCCAAACAGAAACGAACTGCATAAAATCTGACGTCGATCCAAGTTTTCTCATCCTTAGCAACTTAATATAGAGTTGGGTCATTCATAAGAATTTTATCTTAGGAAGTCCTCTACAATGATGAAGACCACTTTTCAATTCTGAATCTGTAAGATTATGAAAAATTGCATTGAAATTTATGCGATCAGATCTGCGTAATGCTGAAATTCGCCTGTCAATCTAACACGGGGAGCACACGGTGTGTGGGCTTCCCGTGTGAACCCTTCATGCAATCTGCCACGGGAAGGCCACATGCCCATGTGGCTTCTCGTGACAAACATAACTTTGGATAAAAATGCCTTTCCTTTGCCCGATTCTCATGCTTTTCGATTCCATTTGACTTATTGACATGTATTATCTTTAAAGTGCCTAAAAGAACTGAAAATTAAGCTTGAACAAACAAATTAAACTCAACTAAAAGTAAAATTAATATAAAATAAAGCTCAAAAGTAAGTGACTTTAGCACTTATCAGTTATATTGTGTTACAAGTATCATTTGTATACCTAATGCTATTTTTGACTATTTTGCAGCCCAAACGTGGCAGACCAAAAAAGGAAGGAAATATTGAAACTTCAAACAAAGGGAAGCAACCAATCTCAACTTCTAGAAAAGCTTAGCCTAGGCTCTGAAAACTAGGAAGATAAGTTTGATGAATATGTTGCAAGAGAAATTTAGAGAAAGAGCATAATGTGTGTTTGTGTCTTTTATTGCATGATTAATGGTCATTAAATAATGTCAATACATATTAGTTACCAATTTTAATGTGTTTAAGACAACGGAAGGATTTGGGTAAATATCTTATTTTCAAGAGTAATAAATCCATACTGCATATTTCTTAAATAATTTCAACTTCTGATCTTAATATAATCATTTCCAACTCTAATCTTATATTCATTCGCTCTCAATTTTTGAAACTCAAAAAAACAGTAACTTTCATCATAAGTTTTTTCGTAATTCTCTTTATATCTAAAATTAAAAAAAAAACAGTAATTTTCATCATAAATTTTTTTATAATTTCTTTGATATTTATGAATGCTGACAATAAAAATTATTTTCTTAAATTATTTTAAACAAATATGTTGATAGGTATCTAATATCATAATAAATTCTTTTCTTAAATTATTATGAACAGTTTCTCCGAGTTGGATCTAGTTAGTTCATATTGACATGCTCCTCTTACTACGATTAAATCTAATTAGTTGATATTGACATGCTTTGCTTACTACGATTTGTTGATAAAAAAAACTCAAAAACTCAACTGGTGGTTGATATATCAAAATAAGCTGCTGAATAAAATTGCATCCAAAGGCCAAGAATATGTAATTTCTAAAAACATTTACAACTAATAATTAGTCGCTAATAGTAGTTAGTAGCTAATAAGTGATGGTCAATCGCTAATAACTAATAAATTAAATTGTTGATAATATTTTATTAATTATTGTTATTAATATATAAAGGATTATTAGAATATAACTTATCTTTAAATGTAATTTATTTTATAATATCATTTATAATAATAAAAATTAATAATAATAGTTTTTTAATAATTAAATAAATTATAATTAATTTTATTAACTCAATCATATTTACTGAAAAAGATATATATAAGTTATTTTAAGAATAAAAAATAAAATTTAAATTCCATTAATAATTTTTTTTTAGTTCTAACTGTAATCAATATTCAAAATAATGTTTAGTTATTATGAATTATAGAAAACTAATCTTATAAAACTTAAAATAAGTTTTTAATAGTTTTTAATAAAAATAATATTGTTCAAAAAAATAAATAAATTACCAGCTAAAAAGAGAAAAAGAACTCTAAAAAAAGCTCATTGAAATTAAATACTGATTTTTAACTCTTACCAAAAGGGTTTGTTAAGTGAAAAACAAACTCGAATCAAACCCCATCAAACTGACTCAATACGCAGATTAAATGGATAGCAAGCAAACTCAATAAGGATCGTACAATTAAGCTTGCACAAAATTGGTATTTCTCACTCTTTCCACTCTTTTCAAATGTCACCTTCCCCTAGATATGATAGAAAAAGCACATTTTTATTTCAATTTTTACCTCACTAGTGCAACTTGTATTGAATCGTGAAGCAGCTCAAGAGCTTTTGAGTTTTGACCAAGTAGAACAGACCCAATGATGTTGCGGTCACCAATGCTAGTAAACGGTGTCAATAAGGTCGGTATTGACAGTGGTGCTGGTGCTGGGCAGACCCGTAGAAGAGGATCATATTTATGAGTTTTTGAAGTTGAAACAAATTGAGACTCAGTTTTTGCAATTCCCTGGTTCGAACTGTTTTCTTTCTCCATTGTCTCGAAACATCTTCTCCTCATATAAAGCAGGACTTCCCTGCCTGTCTGCTTCAGCCCTATTGCTTCTCTGTATCCAGACAGAACAAAAGAAAAGCAAAGGTGTAATGCGGTGAAGACAATAGACTAAAAAAGAAAAGCAAGACAACGAATAACTCAAATGTATACCTTGCTCCTCTGTTTTGGAACCATACCCCTACTAGGTAAGGACAAAGATTTGATAGCTTTACTAAGCAAGCTTTATCTTCTGCATGAGTAAAGACAATGTTCCACAGAAAATTCAGAAAGAAAAGAAAAGGAGAAAGGGCTCAAAAGATCTCACTGAAGGTAAGAACTCAAATTACTTTCAATCACACACTTGCACACCTACATACAAGTAGGCAACACACTGGTTTCTTCTTGTAAAACAGCCTCGCAAGTCTATAACTTCAAACAAACAAAAAAGGAGGAAGAGAGAAATAAAGAAGAAAAATTTATATACTTTTTGACATAATTATAGGATCTCATTTAACATTTTCATTGGAATCAAATTTTCCTCCATCTTTTTGTACTAGTCATAGAGCAACCATATTGCCCTGCCACATCCAGAATATTTTCTGACCTGAATCATTTCTAAGCACTATGCTTGACCCAGATTTGGATCTAGGATAGGGCCATGGGGGATACCAGGTGGAAGGCGAGAATAAAGCATGGAAGGAAGAAGTTACTTGATGCAGAAGTAAGCTAGAGTAGATGTAGGAGAAAGATATATGCCATTCAATCCATGAAAGAAGTCCGCTCAAGAAGGCTGTGGTTCTTAAGATACTTGTCATTTTATATAATGAAGCAAATAAGCAATAACTAACACGATAAACTTGTCAGTTAATCAGCATAAATCAATATTTCATAGTCATTTTCATCAGCTATATGGGTGCCTTTAATGAATCGTCATTCTTTTGGGACAATGCCAAACAAGATGATGGTAATGAATAATGATGAAAAAGAAGAAAAAGAAGAAATGGAAAGGGAGGGATAAAACAAACAAAAGAATTGGGGAAGATACAAGCTGTAAGAAAGAAACTTAATTTTAAAGAAGTGACAACAATATTAACCATGCCCTAATAGTAATGAGTCCCAACATTCACAACCTATAAACTGCCATAAGCACACAATACCACACACTAGAATGTCAATTCATAATATCAATCCCACACATATCTCATCTTCCAAGGACTCATCATGATTGCATTGCACTTGCATGAGAAAAAGATGCAACTCATTCGTCAGCTGAGTGCTTGAGCATGAACATGATCAATAACTCAGACATGATATGTTCAGGAAGGGTGTAAATTGCGGGAAAGATGAATGGGGAAGTGGAAAGTACCAATAAAACAAGCATCGCCCTAATATAACATTGAGAACTCAATTTTACTTCAAAATTACTAATGACGAGAGAATTTATAGAGCTACAAATCAGAAATCATAGGAAAAAAAAAGAATTTCTACTGAAATGATCATGCAAACTACAAGCAGAAGTAACACTCCCTGGCAACTTCCACATTTCTGAAATGCTCCCAGATAGTCGATATTCCAAATATTACAATTTCAGTTAGTTCCCAAAATTACAAGAAAACAACTTTCACCCATGTGATAATTACCAATTTAGGAAATTCTTAATTCAGTCGAGAAAGTTCCTTTTTTTACAAACATAAATACTATAGTAACTATATTATTTATGGTAGAGCCAGAAAGGGAATCGAAAAGTATCACTAGGTGACACAACTGTAATTTTAAGGACAGAAATAAATCCTGCAAGATGTTATAAGTTATTCAAGAGTTTCAACCTAAATATGAAGTTTGAATATTAATGTCCATAGGACCAGCACAACTGCTGGAGGTAATAAATAGCAAATTATCCAGGATAAGTATAATTTTCAGTACATGTTCAAAGCACAAGCCCCTTAAAGCATTACAATAGTATCTTAATAGCATATGATAGCCACAAGGGATGGAATTGGAAGCTATGATATCCGCAAGGGATGGAATTGGAAGCTATGTCATATCATGATATTCAAAAACAGAGGCAAGAGAAAACAATGCAAATGGAGGTGCCACTTACATATGTATTAGCATGTTAGATCACGAGCAACTTCCTGATGAACTCTTCCTAGTTCAACCGTCTCCTCCTAGGTGCAGGAGATTCGCCACTATCCAAATCATAGACTATCAAAGAGTCATTTCTTCTTCTAGATGAAGAACTTGATAGGGAGCCCATAGAGTCAATTTCCACAGCATTGTCAATTTGAGACTCTGAGTTTATAACTGCTGCAATGCTTGAGAAAGAATCTCTATCATCCAGTGGCTGGGGCTGCTCCTGATTCCTTCCTATCGGATGGCTTCTTAAAAATGCATCTAACAACCTCTCAGAGGGATTTGAAGAGGATGAAACTGGCGTTTGAGTTGAAGGTCTTTGTGCAAGTGATTGTGATCTTCGAAGTAGCAGTGATCGAAGTCGACGCGCTGGTGCCACCTCAGGATTACTTGCACCATTGTGTGTTAAATGCATTATATCATGAAGTGATACACTTGGATTCTGGTGAACTTGCACTCCCCCAAGTGTCATAATTGTGTTTGGAAAGGAATTATTCCTATCTTCTGTTTCATGAGCGCCATTTGAGTCTTGAATCAGATTCAAATCACGGGTCAAGTTAAATCTGCTTCCAATTCGCCGAATAATCTCCTCCAAAGGGAAAATAAATGGATTCCGGTAAATGACTTGCCTGAAACTTTCAACCCGCCTTGCTTGGGGCCTAAGAGGGATCTGAATATTCAAATCTTCTGGTGTCTTGCGAGCATTACTGCCACGGCCATAAATTGGGGTCACATTCTTAATCGTTATCTCTTCCTTGCATACTGGGCATTCCTTCGAATCCGAATCCACATGTAACAGTTGGTACAGGCATGCCCAACAAAACAAATGACCACAACTAGTGACAACTGGATCTGTAGCCAATTCCAAACAAATGTTACAATCAAAGAAACTTCCACCATTGCCATTTCCTTTCTCAACATCGCCCTTTTTCATCGACACCTTGTCTTCCAAAAATCCACAGTTATTCTCACACTCTTTGTGCAGCTCACTTGTTCTTTCTTGAGCAGCAGCACTACCCTCACCAGGCAATAAGGTGCTTACATTGCCAACGTTTCCTATCACTGGACTCAATTCTACAGAAAGCCCATGTGTGTCATTTGCAATTTGAAATTGTTGGAATCTCCAGCGCTGTAGAGCCCTAATCCTAAAAGCTTCATTGATTCCTTCAATAGGTTCAGAAATAAAGTTATCCAAATTTAGTGGTTCGCTTTGTACTGCTTCTGATCCAACCTCAGGACCAGGACCCAGATTTAGATCAAGGTTCACAATATTAGATGTTTCCTCACCCATCACAAAACTGAATATCCCACAGTAAAACCTCTAAATTTTAGAATTTGACAAAAAAAACCCTCAAATCAAATAAAAGAGTAAAATAGAAACCAACTCATTCTATCACCAATTCAATAAGCCAGACCAAGCCCCTGATATCGTCCCTATAAAGAAACAAAACCCAATTCACAAAAACCCAACTTAATCACACACAAAAAAGATAGATAAAATATAGTAACATCCTTTAACCCAAAATGCGAAACCCAAATCAAAAGAACCTATTAAATCATCACAATAACAAAAAATTCCAGATAAAAAACCTAAGCTTGACCATAAATTGAGACAATAGCCAAGAAAAATATTATCGAATAAACAAGAGTTTCAGGTGGGTAAGATGGTAAATTTGGAATCAAGGGTTTTAAAGCAACAGTCTCTTAGAAAACCAAAAGATAATCTATTACAGCAATTAATAAGCTAAAAGATTAAAAGAGTGGCAATGACAGAGAAGACCTTCATGACCAGCTTCAGACTCGTTGAGACTCAAAACTGGAGCGAGTAAAGTCCGAGTCGACTGGCAATATGATATTATTTACCTCCTGCGTATTAGCAGCAAAGCGCAGTGGGAGAGAGAGAAAGAGGTGGACAGCTGGTTCTTCGAAGACACGTGCTTACAAGAGATATCATAAGCTTCGAAGCTGAAACATGAATGCCATATTATCGTATCATCGTCCATTGCTCCACCAAGGTACTCTACCACTACATAAGAGTCGGACCCTTTTTTCCTTTTTGAGCAAATTAAATCTTACCCCTCAGATTTCACTATAATTAAAAGGATAAAGCGTCAATTTGCACATTCAATTTAATTTTTTTCGACTTGATTTATATTGAAAGATTAAATTTATCTAATTTAATTATTTTAATAAATAATTTTTTAAATTTGTATGTAAAAATTTATTCAATTTAAACTTTTAAAATAAAATAATATTAAATTTTTTAGATTTTAATTATATTATAAAAATTAAAAATATTTATTTATTTTATTAATTTATTGATATTTAGTGATGTGTTATATAAGCGTGTTTAAAAAAATTTAAAATTTACAATTATTAATAAAATAAATATTATTTTTAATTTTTATAATTTAATTAAAATCTAAAAGTTTAATATTATTTTACTATTTTAAAAAGTTTAAATTGGGTGTATTTAATTTTTGGTACAAGTTTAGAGGCTATTTACTGAAAAGTTTAAATTAAATGCATTTAACCTTTAAACATAAGTTCAAGAATTATTTGCTAAAAAATTTAAATTGAATGTATTTGACTATTGCATATAAGTTTAGAAGATAAATTAACCTTTTATCATAATTAAAAAGATAAAATTTAGTTTGGCTAATAGCTTTATTAATCGGCTTTAGTTTAATTTTTTAAAATTTTAAATATTTAATTTTAATTTTTATATATTTAATTTAAATAGTTTATTATGGAAAAGATTTTAATTTTTATATATTTAATTCAAATTAGTTTATCATGAAAAGAAAATTTAATTTTAATTTTTTTTTATTTTTAAATATTTAATTTTAATTTTTATATATTTAACTCAAATTAATTTATTATAAAAAAGTTATAAAAATTTTAAACTAAATATGCTAAGTTTTGTCAAAAAAAATATTAATTTAAGTTAAATATGCAAAACTTTATGATACAATTAAGACAAGAATTATAAATAATATTTTAAATATTGAAGAATTTTCAAAGAACACTTTTCTTGCTAGTCCTTTTTTTTATTCTATAAATATTTAACTCAAACTTTAATGATAGTTCAAATGATTATCTTTTATATCACTATGCTTGGTATGGCTTAAAGGCCAATTATGAAAGAAGAGAAAAAAATACAAACCAATCATAAAAAAAAAAAACACAAATCGAAACAATCTTAGAACCATTATAAATAAAAACTTAAATAAGAACATTATATACAACCAAAAGGAAAAAAATAGAGGCTAGAGAATTATCATAAGTAAAGAAAAAATGAAGTTCTCTTTTTACTTTTTTCTAGAAGTATTTTTTTCTTTTTTTTTTTGTGAGTGTATTCTTGTTGGTTGTTGCTCCTGTTTTATTGTTGATATCCATTTTTATAAGTTTATATTATTGTCATCGCTTATGTTTATTGTCTCTTTATATTGTATTTTTTTCCTCTTTTTTATATTCTTTTAGTGTTTCATTTTAAGTACTGCACTTCTTACAGTAAATGAAAATGTTTTGATATTACCGATAATTTTCTCCAATAAGTCTTCTTTTCTTTCTTTCTTCCCTCCCCTCTATTATTGTAATCTTGGCATTTTATACACATGATGATTTCTTTTTCTTTTCTTTTTCCCCCTTCAACTTTATTGAGGCTTTTTTTAATTAGTCAGGTAATTAAGACATTATGAATTATAGGGTAAATATGGTTTGTTTGATCATTTTATACAAGTTAAGAATATGTCATTGAAGTTAGGACATATAAAATGGTCGACTTCCAAATTAGAAATCTATATAATAAGGGTACCCCAAAAAAATGATGGGCCATATTTAGATATTTTTGGACTTAAGTAATGAGCCCACATGCTTTTATTTTTAAATTTGATTAACTTGTAAATCTAATAAATTGTTTAAAGCAAGTTGGTCAATTTTTTCAACTGTGAACCCACAAAATCAAAAAATTTCTTTTGTTATTATTATTTTAAGTAAACAAAATTGGAAGTTTCCCTTTGTTATTATTATTTTAAGTAAACAAAATGGAATGCAAACATATATCATGTTGGGGCAAGATGTTAAAGGATTCGGATAAAAATGTGCATCCACAAGCCACTATAGCAAGATTTTGAATGGTCTAAATAAGAATATTGGTGATCTTGTAGAGTTGCAATATTAGAGGGAGCTCGAGGATATTGGTGAATGTGGCCATTAAAATTGAAAGGTGACTCAAGTAAAAAAGTCTAAGTAAGTTTGATTCTAAATTTAATTTGAGTGCTAGATTTTCTAAAAATCGAATTGGAGTAAAACAAATGATAAAATTACTAAGTCTAAAGTGGATGAGAATAAGAATAAAAATAGAATAGGCAGCAAAAACAAAGTTGAGAGTTAAGCTAATCAAGTTAGAAATATGAAGTATTTTAAGTGTCTTAGATATGGTCATTATGCATGAGATTATCTATATAGAAGGACCATGATTGTTAGAGGTGGAATTGTTTAATTGAAAGTAAAAATGAAAATGATGATAAAGAATGATGATATGCCATCTTTAGAAGATGCAAGTGATCTTTAGTATGATAAGGGTGATATGATAGTAGTACAATCCACACTTAATTCGCAATATAAACAATGATGAATATAAAGCAGTGTGAGAATTTGTTTCATACTCATTGCTTAATTGCTAATAAGTTGTGTAACATGATTGTCGATAATAGAAGTTGTACTAATGTTGCTAGTACTTTAATTGTGAAAACATTAAAATTAATAATCATCTAACATCTAAGGCCTTACAAGTTATAATGGTTGAATGATACTGGTATTGTGAAGGTAAATGAACAAGTGTTAATTTATTTTTCCATTGGAGATATAAGGATGAGGTACTATGTGATGTGATTTCCATGCATACCAGTCGTATTTTGTTGGGGAGAACTTAGCAATATGATTGGCTTGTGATTTATGATGAGTTCAAGAATTGATATTCCTTGACTATGGATGAACAAAAGTTCAATCTTTGACCATTACCTCCCAATACCATTTTTATGACCAAATGAGAATTAAGCAACAATGTGAATAACTTGAACCTTCATATAGGAAAAATTTAAGTAGAGAACAAGAGTGAAAAATGAAGAAAGTGAGATGATAGAAAAAAGTGAGTACAATGAAAAACACAAGGTGAGAGAAAACAAGAGAGATGAGAATGAAAGAAGAATAAATGTATATGCAAAGCCAAGTGATGTGAGAAAAATACTAATCTTGAGTCGGACCTTACTTGTATTCATCTACAAGGAAGTTTTGATTATTTCTAATAATCTTAATAAGGATTTGCCTAGTGTTGTTTTCTTTGATTTTGTAGGAATGTGAAGATCTCTTTCTCCAAAAGTTTCATTAAGGATTACCACCTCTTATATTCAAAACTTGCAAGTGCATGAATAGTAATTGTGGCATAAAGAGTTATCGTTCCATCGAGGATTGTATATTGAGTACTAATATTCTTATTTACATTCTTAGCTAGCAAACCAAATAGAGGTGATTAAGCAAATAAAATATAAATTTAAACAACTAACACTAAATGAAAATCAAATAATTGAAGCTTAAAGCTTAGGTTTAGTTTAACTATTCCAATCTAATCATGAACACTTATATTATTAAACACCATGATTTCAATTAAGGATAATTATTCTAAAACACTTAAAGACTCTCTTGAGCTCAATTGAGCATGTTATGATTAAAGTTTAACCTACTCTTGCGATTAAAAGTTAATCAAAACTAATTAAGCTCCTTAAAAATTATTTTACCCCCAAAGAGCTCGCCTACTCTCGTGGTCGAGTGATCTAAGTTCTATGAATCTTATGTTGGTAAATTTTTCTAACTCTTGTTGTCTAATCTACCCATAAACATACAATCAAGTTTTTCAAGAATAAAAATATAAAGTAAACACGAGTCATAGATTTAATTAAAATAAAATTAATAAAAGAAAAAATATATTTAATTATATCATAAAATGGCTACTCCTAACCTAAACTCTAAAAGAAGTTCAACAACACATAATTATGGCAGTAAACAAAAACATAATTAAGAAATTAAAGATGTAGAAGAAATAGTAGATGAAACTCTTGAATCTTGCGTAATCACTCATTCAATCTCCATTAGAGCTTATTTGTGCCTCCCTCGAATGAATGCTGGAATGATTCTATGAGTTTCAAAATCCATCTTGAATTGAAAATCTTTTGTTGTTCGATACGGACATGCCATGCCAATGTCATGCAGCTTCTTTCCAGCATGGCCATAATATAATTGTGCCTCTAAAATCTTTTCTTTAAGTGCGTGGCACACGCATTAGCATGTCCATGTCACGACCATGATACTCTAATCCTTTACGTTTTAGAATTCTTGAATAAACATACTTATAAAAATAGAAACATTAATTAGCACTTAAATAAACTCCTAGCTAGACTAATTAGAAACAATAAAATCTTAATTAAAACTCTAAACTAAAATATTTTCTAATTAAACTAAATTCTAATTACCTAATAATATTTACTTATCCAAAATCCATTAAAATTCAACTCAATTTTACATAATAATTATATACATCACCACCAATTCGTGGTATTAAGCACTAAGTTGATTTTATTATGGGTGCTAGTATTCTAGACACTACAAAAATTCAGCAAAATTTAATGACAAACTGCTTCCGTCAATATTTAACTAAAAATTTGCGATGGAATAAGCATTATGAAAATTTATCTCTTTAGCGACGGATTCATGACAAACAAATTTTATCATTATTCTATTGCAAATTATAGCACCAAATTTTGGCACTGATTATAATGACGAATTGTCATTATAATTGTCACTAGAGTTTGGCAGGTGATAGGCGCCATATTTAGCATTAGACAACTCGTTGCTAACTAGCAACAAACATATTTCCAATCGCTAATTAGCAATAGAATAAGTGTTCTAGCTAATTAGTGACATATTAGTAATAGCAAATTCGTCCTCAATCTAAGAATTTTTCTCCACCTTTTTTTAGTTCTCCCACTTATATATTTATCTAGTGATGGATTAGCGACATAAAATTTCATCTCTAATTATTTAAAAAATAATTCCCATCCAATATTTTTATTTTTCCATCATTTATTTCGTTAGTGACAGATTAATTTATCGTCAATTTCTAAAATAAAATTTCCACCAGTTTTTTATTTTCCCACTTATTTGATGTTTTAGTGAAAGATTAGTGGTGGATTCCTGTTTGTTGTTATATAATTCGTTATATATTAACTTTTTATTTTTCATTCTATAATTTTTACTCTTATCATTTTTTATTTCTTTTTCTCTTTATTTTTCTTTCTACTTCTCTGTTTTCATTTCTTTCTTTTACATCTCTTTTAATTTTTATTCTGCATCATATTGATTCTTTTATATCTTCTATTTATTTCTTCATCACTTCTTCTTTTCATTTCTCTTTTCTTACATTTCTACTTTTCATAATGTCAACACCCATTTCCCAGATCCAGATATTGAAAAAATTACAGAAAATCTTATGATAAAAGTTGTTGCCTTTCTCGAATCTTGGGAGATTGAGGACAGGCAATCCAAGTTAGGATTGAGAATAATTAAATCAAAATTACTTTTCTAGAATCAATTTGGACCTAATTGGCGTAAAAAATTAAGTTTGGAAGGTGAAACGACAGTTTTTACAAGTTTAGGAACTAAACCATAAGAAACTTTTAGAACTTTTTACCCTCTAAACCAATCGACTCTATGAACAGTCGGATTTATTGTACACAGAGCCAATTGGCTTAGCATAGAGCCGAATCGGCTATCTGCAGTGCCAATTAGTCTAAAAATCAGATTTTCGCATCGTTTTTTTAGTATTTTTCACTTTAAAATGATAAAATAAATAAAAATACATCTTCTAGAATATTTATTAATAATTATTCAAATTTTTAATGATTTTCATAATATTTTCAATAGTTATCAATAATTATCTTTAAACCTTTTGATAAGTCCAAAAATTAAGTTTTTTTTTTATAAATTTTTATCAAACAAATTATAATGTATATCTAAGTCTCTAGGGATTTCTTAAATCTTTCTCCTATAAATAGAAGAGGAAGCTCTAGGCATATGGGTTGGCAATTTTCAGCAAAACGATAGAATTTTTTTAGCAGTACATATACTTTCAAAAATCAAAACACAAACCTTAAACACTTTACATTCTTATCCTATTTTCGATTCAACCTTCTCCTCATCACTTGAGATTCGAGGATCTGCATAATATGGTGGCAACTTGAGTATCTCTAATTTTCTTTATTGTTTTTTCTGTTTTCTTTGATACAAACATGTTAGGATGTTGTGGTTTCTTTCTATAATTGTTATTTCTTTTTAATGTTATATGTGTTAGAATAATATTTCTTGCATGATTTACATGTTTTTATGACATTCAGATTTCCTAGGTTTTGAAATGGATAACTTTTATATTCTTAGGTTTTGAATATGATAATATGAACATGTAGAATTTTGAATATGATAATATGATTTTATTGGATTTTGAATCTGATGAGTTAATGGGTAGGTAAACATAATTGATTTATATTTCTATACAAAATTAGATTTTAGGGTTATATAATTAAAATATGTCTTAAAATATTATATTTGCCTACTATATGTTATAATTTTTTAGGGTTTGTATTATTTTAGGTTTTCTAGTTAAATTTCATATTTTTTATGCTTCTTATTTCATTTTACATGTTTTGATTAGTTCTATATCTTATGTGCATGTAAAATCAGCTCCTGGGTGTGAGAAATTGAAGGAAAAATACAAAAAGACCCTTTGAAGCCTCAAAGCCGATCAACTTGGTGCAGAGCAAATTTAGCTCTATATTGAGCCGATCGACTCTATGCCCTAAGCTCAAAGGCTTTGCACATCTTGGACCCTGATTTTTGGATTTTTAATGTATTTTAGGGATTTCATATTCTGTACTTAGTTTTCAGGCAATTTTCTTTCATTTTATAGTTGTAGGAAGGGTTGTAATAACTAGATTTAATTCTTCTGTACTTCTATTTTTATTTTATGCATGATATATGCCAAATAGCTGAGATGTGATTGCCTAATTAAGACTGGACATATAGACATTAGGCCTTAAAATTACCTAGCATGAAAACTATAGTCTATTAGGTTAATAAGATGATATTTTGGGCTTTATAATTTAAAATCCATATAGACTTAGAGGACTTTGCCATGTCTTAAATTGAACTAATTAGGCCACTTTAATTTAAGATCACTTAATGGGCCTTACTATAAAAAGTAGCCTGTTTAGGTTTAAAGACTAGAATTTAAAGCATAATTTGTAATTGGGCTAGACTAGGTGGGCCCTGTACATAATTGACTAGTAAATTAGGTTAATAACTTTAAACATGGGCTAAGCTTAATAAAATGTGCTATACTTATATGGACCTCACATGTTGTAGTGTTTAACTTGTAGAAATATAACTATTGCATTTATAGGGAATAGTCCGTTAAATAATAAAATTCAAGATAAAGATACACAAATAAGAAAGTTGGCTTTCAGATCCATCTTTGGATTTGTGGTGTAAGCTTCCTTATGGAATTTTGAAACGTCACTTATTAATAAAAGTGTCATAATGAATTATCCGGGTGGCGACTCCCATCTTTGTGCTAGTCTCTGCAACTAGTTAGCGTGTTCCCGATTATGTTGAAAAGCTTTAAAGTGTCATAATCGCTAAAGACACTTTGATGTATATGCCCAAAATCGGCGCCTATATATAACTTCTTCTTTTTATTTAATTTTTCATTGCTTTTATTTCTTTCATTTCTCTATTCTTTCTTCTTTTCTCTTTTTTTTGGAAGTGTTCAAGCAATTAGACATCACCATTCCCTTTTTGGAGGCGGTCACTCAAATACAAAAGTATGCTAAATACCTCAAGGACATCATATCTAACAAAAAGAAATGGGATGATCATGAGACCATACCAATCAATTAGGAATGTAGCGCTGTTATCAGAAATAAGCTTCCTCCAAAGCTTAAGGATCGAGGGATCTATTAATAGAACACTTTATGATCTAAGAGCTAGTGTAACTTTAATGCCTTTATCTTTATGCATGAAATTGAATATTGGAGAACCTAAACCCACCATCCTTACATTTAGCCAATAGATCCATAGTCTATCCTGAAAGAATTTTGGAGGATGTTTCTATAAAAGTTGGGGAGTTTTATGTGCCTTCAAACTTTGTGATTCTTGAGATTGAAGAAGATCTTCAAATTTCTATAATTCTAGGACGATCTTTCCTTGCTACAGCAGGAGCCATAACTAATGTAAGGCGGGGCAATATCAAGTTTGAAGTTGGGAAAGAAATAGTGGAGTTTGATGTTTTCAAGATAACACAAGATCCTTCAATTGTGCAATTATGTTTTAGAGTTGACACAATTCAAGGATGCATTGAAAAGGTATTCTAAATGCAATATCCTCAAGATTCATTAAAAGCTTGCCTAATTCGTGAAGTGGAATCCAATGATGAAGCACATGAAGTAGTTGCCTATAAGAACATCTTGAACGCATAATTAGCACTTCCACATCGATAATCTCTAAGGTTTGAGCTCTTACCTCGTGACTTATTTTGCATGAATGCTTTGAAGGAGGAAGATGCACCTAAGGTGGAGTTTAAACAGCTCCCTCCCGATTTAAGGTACTTTTTTCTTGGACCTAAATATGCCTATCTGATTATCATTAATGCATAATTGAATGATGAACAAGTTGATAAATTGCTTAGAAGAGTTAGAGACCATAGGAAGAGTATAGGATACACCATTGATGATTTGAAAGGGATTAGCCCTTCTTTTTATATGCGTATGATACATTTAGAAGAATGATGTAATCCTTCTATTGAACATTAATGTATATTAAACCCTAACATGAAAAAAGTAGTTTAGGAAGATATTATGAAGTTGCTAGATGCAGGAATCATATATCCAATCTCAGGTAGCAAATGGGTTAGACCAATCCATGTGGTTCCTAAAAAAGAGGGAATGGCGGTTGTTAAGAATGAGAACAATGAATTTATCCCCACTAACAGGATGAAGGATGTGTATTAACTATGGAAAAGTGAATAAGGCTACTAGGAAATACCATTTTCCTCTTCCTTTCATTGATCAATTGCTAGAAATATTAGCTCAACATTCTTTCTTTTGCTATTTGGACGGGTACTCTAGTCTTTTTAAATCCTAATTCACCTTGAGGACCAAGAGAAAAACTACATTCACCTGTCCCTATGGTACTTATGCTGATAGACATATGTCTTTTGGTTTATACAATGGCCCTGCCACCTTCCAGAGGTGCATGATGGCAATATTCTCCGAGTTTATAGAGAACATTATGGAAGTTTTTATGGATGATTTTTCTGTTTATGGTTCTTCTTTTGATGATTGTTTAAATAATTTATCCAAAGTAATATAGAGATGTGAAGAGGCTAACATGGTTTTAAATTGGGAAAAATGCCACTTTATGGTCACAAGAGGAGTGGTTTTAGGTCACCTAGTGTTCGATAAAGGCATAAAGGCTGATAAGGCCGAGATCAAAGTCATTGAGAAGCTTCCACCGCCTACAAGTGTGAAGGAGATTCATAGCTTTTTGGGGTATGCTGGTTTTATAGAAGATTTATTAAAGATTTCTCTAAAATAGCTAAACCTCTTACCAATCTTTTATCTAAAGATGTTCAATTTACATTTGATAAAGATTGTCTTAATGCTTTTTATAGGTTGAAAAAGGC
This sequence comes from Ricinus communis, assembly GCF_019578655.1. Taxonomy (NCBI): domain Eukaryota; kingdom Viridiplantae; phylum Streptophyta; class Magnoliopsida; order Malpighiales; family Euphorbiaceae; genus Ricinus; species Ricinus communis. The sequence goes on along the minus strand of NC_063261.1, from coordinate 28,823,174 downwards.
TTTAATTTCTGCATCAATCTTGCAACCTCCCAATTCAATTCTTCCTTTTAAAATTATGTGTGACACGAGTAACTATGTTGTGGGAGCAGTTTTGGGGTATCGACGAGATAAACAAGCTTATACTATTTAGTATGCTAGTCATACATTTAATAAGGCTCAATTAAATTATGCTACAACTAAAAAAGAACTTCTTATTATGGTTTTTGCAATTGATAAGTTTTGTCTTATTTGACAGCTAGCAAAGTGATTGTCTTCACCAATCATGCCGCCTTGAGTTATCTCCTTTCAAATAAAGACACAAAACCACACCTCATAAGATGGATTCTTCTACTTCAAGAGTTCGATTTGGAAATTAAAGGCAAGGCTAATGCTAAAAATGTTATGGCAGATTACCTTTCAAGATAAGGATTAACAAATAAAGAGACTGAGCTATCCATTGATGACTATTTCAAGGGTGAACACCTAATGCAAATCAAGAGTTCACCACCCTAGTACGCTGATATTGTAAACTATTTAGTTTATGGTGTCCTTCCTCTTAACCTTTCCTACCAACAAAAGAAAAAATTCTTTTCGGATGTCAAGTTTTATTATTGGAAAGAACCTCTCCTCTGTAAGAGGTATGAAGACAGTTTCATTAGGAGATTTCGCCCCGAGAATGAAGTCCACGATGTACTTACCCATTGCCATTCCTTGGAGTGTGGTGGACATTCTAGTTCCATCAAGACTGTAGCCAAGATACTTCAGTATGAGTTTTATTGGCCAACCCTCTTCTAAGACACTAGAGATTACATATTAAAGTGTGATAGATGTTGGCAGATGGATAATATAGGAAGATGCAATGAGATGCCTCTCAATGGTATTCTAGAAGTAGAGATCTTTAATGTATAAGGATTATATTTCATAGGTCCATTCCTAAGCTCTTTTGGGAACAAGTATATTTTAGTATGAGTGGATAATGTATCTAAATGGGTGGAAGCAATATCATCTCTTATCAATGATGCTAAGGTTGTGACTAAATTCCTATATAAGAATATATTCTTAAGGTTTGAAACTCCTAGAGCGATTATTAGTGATGGTGGTTCCCAGTTTTGCAATCACCAATTTGAGAATTTGTTAAAGAAGTATGAAGTCATTTATAAGGTTGTAACTCTTTATCATCCGTAGGCTATTGGGTAAGTAGAAATCTCTAATAGAGTAATCAAGACCATACTTGAGAAAACTGTGAATGCATTAAGGAAGGACTAGTCCTCTAAACTCGACGATACTTTATGGGCATTTAGGATTGCATTCAAGACTCTCATTAGCACTTCTCTTTATAGGCTACTATATGGAAAATCTTAGCCACTTGCCTATGAAACTTGAACACAAATCATTTTGGGCCACCAAGTTCCTAAATCTCAATCTAGAGAAAGCTGGTGAGAAGAGACTTTTTCAGTTGAATGAGCTTGATGAATTTCGACTCAACTCCTATGAGAATGCCAAGATTTATAAGGAAAAAACTAAGAAATGGCATGACAAGCACATTGTGAAGAAAGGATTAAAGGAAGGAGACTAAGTTTTATTGTTCTACTCTAGATTAAAGCTTTTTTCGTGCAAGTTGAAATCGAGATGATCAGGCCCTTTTCTAGTTAAACAAGTATCCCTCACAGAGCTGTTGAAGTATAGCGCAAGGAGACCAGAGCAATTAAAGCAATAGGCAGAGGCTCAAGATATACCTCAATAATGAGAGTGTACTAGCTAGTGCCTCTTATGCATTACTAAATGTTGCTTGATCTTATGAGAATGAAAGTCAAGCTAAGACTTTAAAAGGTGCTTGTTGGGAGGCAAACTAACATTTTCCTACTTTAGTTCTCATTTTTCTCTTACTTTTGTTTTATACTTTTTCTTTATTTGGTTTAATATTTTTTTTCTTTTAGGTTTTTATGCATGAAAGAAATAAACAAGAAGGGAAAGAAAATTTGGAATGACAATTAGGACATGGTTTAGAACACGGCTGTGTGGCTGTGCTTAGGTTTGCATAATCATTAAAATTTGCATTTTTAGCATATTATTGTGCAACAATTTGTGCCATTATGTCTTAACATTCATACCACACACGGGTAGCCACACAGCTTGTCACACAATCGTGCTATTTTTAAATCATATTAACACTCGATTTCCATATTCAAATACGGCTAGTCACATGGCTTTGCATATGGACATGTTCCATGGTATTGCACCACACAATATGAGACACGGCCTTATCAAATTAAGCCTTTTATAAATTAACTACAGTACCAAACATGGATAGCCATACGACTTCATGCACAACTGTGTCTTACACAAGTAGTTTAGCTCAACAACACACACGCCCAGGCACCTAGGATGACATACAACCATGTGCAACAACTTCATTAGACTCCATCCTAGCACACGGGCATGCACATGACTGTGTCGCGCATTATTATAAAAAGGTAAACTTAAGAGCCTAGCTGCCACTTACTCCTGCTTTCTACCTTTCTATCTTTTTTCTGGAATTCTCTTCATCTCTCCCACTTATTTCTTCCAAAATCCATAATACCCCACACCCAAATTTGTTGTCTTTTCCACGCAATCGGAATGTCAAGAAAATCTGTTGCACATAAGAAGCCACCCACGAACTGACATCATTCACCACACGATGAAGACATAACTGCCACACCATCAACTCGACCTTCATCTTCGCGCCAATGCTCTTCTTCGCAATAACTCTATCCTCTTTTATCATTTATGGAGAAGCAATATAAGAAAAGGTGTGCCATCCTAAGCTCTTTACCCATTCACCCATCTTATAAGATTGACTATCATGATTTAAGTTTGATTAGATTAGGTAATAGCATTAGAACAATGATTGAGGTGTCTAAATGGGATGGGTTTGTGAATATTGAAAAACTCATTTTTTTAGCTATTTGTGGTGTTTTTGTCTACTTTTTCACCTGCAAAGGGATTAGTCAGCTATGATAAACTTAGGTTTATGAAATTCTATCTTGAGGGTAAGCAATTCTCCATTTCTTTGAATGAATTTGCTTTTGGGTGTGATTTTTATGATAATACATTTTTCATAAGTGATGCATGTTCTATTACACTTATAGATTCTGGGCATGCACGTCCTACTGCATATTGGCGAGAAATCATTCGCCCAAATGCTAATGGAATTTATGATCCTAGAGTTAGCAAAAGTTATGCCATAGCTAGTCCTCCCTTCGCCATTTGCATAAGATCATTGCATTTATCTTTTTGGACGTAAGGAAAGTATGGGGGTAGTCACCAAACAAGACTTATTAAGCATGGGGGTACATCACCAAACATGACTTATTCTATTTGCACTGTTTTAATAAAGGACTTGTACCACACTTAGGTTATGGGTTTGCTCTTCACATGGCTAGTATGTCTATGAAGAAAAAAGATGCCATTTGTGGTGGCTCCTATATCACTAATCTAGCTCACAACCTAGGTGTTTTCAACACCCTTACCAACTTAACCTAAGTGTGTAGCATGCTTCCTTTTAATTTGAGTACTATGAAGAAGATTAGATTGGTTGACATAAGAGCAAAGCAATATATCTTAGAAGAACCTAAAGATGATGTTCCTACTAATAATAACCTCGATGATATTCACCATAGGGCACCTTTCTTCTTCCATGTCAGCACCCTGTCTCAAAACCACTCTGCAATACCATTCTGAGCTTCTTCATTGGCTTTGTTATGATGTCTCTAACCTTTGCCACAACCAAGGTATTCCAGTGGCCCCTCACCCTATGTATCCTTCTTATTCTACAGTTGCTGGTACTAAGGAGATTCACGATAATGATACCAACAATGAGGTTGTTGACAACACTGAAGCTACCCATAATGGGAATGACAATACACCCTTTGATGATTGATATTAAGACTTTTTTTAGATTTTTATTTTAAATTTCAAATATTTTTGGATGATCTTATCATTTTATTTCTGTATTTTTAATGTTTTATAGGATTATGTGTCAATTTAACTTATTAAATATTTTATATTTTTTTATGTTTGCCTCCTTTTTCTTCATTTCATGTTTGGAAGGTGATACACGTTTTGTTACAATATCTACGCAACTAGGGCAATACTTTAATTCCTTTTTCTTTTAATTCTTTTAGTTTACTTATGTATGATTCATATTTTCTTTTTATCTTTTTTCTAAATTCAGTCATTAAGGATAATGCCTCGGGTAGGTGGAGGAGGATCATACATTTTGCATATTGAATGTTCAATGCATTTAAGGACTAGGTATGGGGCGATTTTATTTTGCATATTTTTCAATTTTTATTAAATTTTGACTCATTTTTTTTCATATTTATTGTAATCCTTGTCCTTAAAACCCTTGTTTTAATTTTTATGAAGAAGTGAAGCCCAATTATGACTAGAGAGCAATGATATATAAGTATGCATTTTTAATTTAATCATCAAACTACTAAATGGTTTATTATTTAAGATAGTCAAATATGGACTTCATATGTGAGTAATTTAATTCTTGTGATTTAAGCTTAACTCAGAGATTAAATTTAAGCTTGGCCTCCAATGTGGCTTGTTTTAAGTTCCTTATAATTATAATAAAATTTTTCTTTTTTAATAAGAGCAATATCTAAATTTAAAATTTTTGTACTCTAAATCTACTCCAATTCTCTAGAGTACAAGTATCTAAAGGGCCCATTTGGTGGTATCCAGGCTTAATAGTGTAAGAACGAAGGGGGAATACTAAAAATGAGAAGTTTTGATTGATAAGAAAATAATGATGGGAGGAAGTGTAAAACGCACTCATCAAAGAAATAAAGAAAAGACATTATGAAATATAACATAAAATAAATTCACAACCAATTTTTATTTTTAGAGGAAATTACAATTTTTGATGCTCTTCTCCTTGTGTTTAGTTCATTGGATTTTAAAGAGTTAAATGCTTAGATTGTGATTAGTAAATTATTCATATACGATATACTTTTTTCCAATTATATTTTTAATAAATATTTTTCGATCTCAGTATTATCAACTTACATTATTTAGACATTTTAACTTTTTGATTGTGGTTGAGCTAGTTCTTAAAGTATTAAATTTGATTTTTGCTTGAAGATAAGCAAAGCTCTAGTGTGGGGGAATTTGTTGTGTGTAATTTTACACATGTCTTTGAGTTGAATTTTAATGAATTTTGAATAAATAGTTAGTATTAATTAGAAAGAATTTAGGTTTATTTAGGAGTTTGTTTAAGTTGCATCTTTATTTTAGTATTTTATTTACTTTTGGTTTATTTAAAAATTTATATTTAATTTTAATAGATTTTTTCTTTTTTATAGGATAGATTAGAAAGAAATCATAAACGATTATGAAAAGTTGTGTCATGGCTAAACACGGAAGTGCTTTTGCCCGCATTGGAAGAAGAATCAAGAAGCATGGCTTGACACATGGCCGTGCTAGAAGCCGTGTCTACCCTGGATTCTAAAGAGTATGACGAACGAGCATCACACGGGCGTGCTTCAAACCATAACCACTTCAGCCTTAATCAAAGAAATTGTGAAAGTTCAGCATGGCATTTTACACATGGGCGTGTGTTAAGTTGTACCATAAGACGAAGGACGTGACATGGCCGTGTACCAAGCCATGGCGAATAAAAGAGAGTTTCCTTTAACATGCAACTCAAAAATTAAAGGCAAATTCAGATTTATTTGATTCTTGGGTATAAAAGGGGAATAAATAACTCTTCTAGGGTGACAAACATCATAGAGAAAAGGCCTTGAAGACTTGTCCAAGGATATCAAGAAGATTTGTTCAAAGATTCAAGAGTTGAAATTAATTATTTCTTTTTCTACTTTAATTTCTTTAATAATTTTTATGTGTATTTCAGTTATCATGCGCTATTAAACTCTTCTTAGAAATTGGATATGCGTAGCTAGTCTATTACTTGTTTGGAAATTTATTTTCTTTCAATAGATTAATTTATTTCTTTTTCTTTTTTAATTTCTTTAATGATTTTTATGTGTATTTCCACTATTATGCACGATTAAACTCTTCTTAGAGATTGGATTTGCGTAGCTAGTCTATTACTTGTTTGGAAATTTATTTTCTTTCAATGAATTAATTTTTAATCAATTTTATGAGTTGCTTTTAATTGTTCTTGTATTTGATTTTAGACCTGATTAAATATATGTTTTTAGGTAAATTAGAGACAACGAAAGTTACATGATTTATCAGCTCATAGCTTGTAATATTAAAGAATCACGATCACGAAAGTAGACGAATCCTTCGGGAGTAATAAATTACTAAGGAACTTAATGAACTCTAATTACTTGACATGACCATGAAAATAGTTTGTAATTGACTTTGGCATTCTTAGATGAATTTGAAAGAGATTCTAAATAATTTGAGTATTACCCTTGGCTAATTTTATTATTTGAATTTTAAAAAAATCTTGTAATTCAAGTTATAGCCAATGAAGCAAATCCAGACTTTAGTTTTTAATTATTTAATTTTTTAAAAATTATTCTAATTTCAAGTTATTTTTTCTTATTAGTTATTTACTCCATTACAATTATTTGATCTTGTTAAATTGTGAAAATACAATTAGGATTAGTACTTATTATCAATTTCCTTGTTAAAACAATACTCATATTCACTCTTTACTACTTGTTACGATATGTGCATTTACAAAATTTGTCTAACACTTATTTTACATAATATTTCTTTTTAGAAACTTAATCTAAACCTCTCAAAAACTAAAGATATATCCTAACAAAGTATTTAAAATTTAATAAATAAATAGACACAACCATTCAATAAATGTGTATTATCATTCACTCATCAACCCTCTTCTTTTTTTTATAGAAAACGTAATTGAAAATACAAAGTGGATGCAACCATCATTTTTCAATAAAATAAATAACAAAAGCAATACAAAAATAACGATAATTGCAGATACTCTACGTAACAAGTTGGATACTTTAAGAAAAATGTGTGCAAACCACCCGTAATTTTATAGATAAAGCAAGAACAACTGGAATACTTAAATGTCATTAAACCAGCCTAATTTGTACTTCTTTTTGTATGTTTGTTCCAAGACAAGTAGGTTGGATCCCCCAGGGGCCTGGACAAGTATAAAATAAACTTAATAAGCAATTTTGACCCAATACGATCAGAGGTATCTCTAGAATTATATATTTACAATAAAATATATAATGGATTTACAAATAGACTTAGTCAAATTTTTGTTTTTATTCTTTTTTCTTTTAATTTTTCAAATTAAAATCAATTAAATTGCGATCAAAATTAAAATTATTGGAATATGGCATCAAAAGCTTTACCTTTCTCTACTTATTGTGATGACAATTATAAATAAAGAAACTAGTAATTAGATAAAAGAATTTGAGCCTATTATTAACTGACCTTGGTTTAAAAACATAAATAAAAATGAAGCTCATTGCCAAAAGCAAGTTCAGTCCACCGATAAATAGATATGCAACTCCAAGAAAATCATTTCGTCCACCTATCCAAGTGGTGGTTGACAGGACTAACATCTTCTTCCCTCCATAGCCATAAGAGTTATAGTTGTTTTGAATTTGTACTTCAATTACATCATTGGCTTGAAGGTCTGTCTCTATTCTTCCATATAGTTTTCTGAAAGTTGGCAATGCTGCTGTACGCATCCAGACCATTAGATCCTCTTGTTCACTTAGCTGTTATATACAAAATCAGCACAAAGTGCATATTAATAGTGTTTTCTAATTACTTTAAATTCTTGTACCAAAAGAAAATTACTTTAAATTCTTTCCCTTTTAATTTTAATCTTTTAACACATTTTTTTTGTTTTAATTTGTCTTGAATTACAAATCAAGCAGTGTCTAGATTATCTTTATAGTTATTTAGACTAATCTTATTTTAATAGTTTTTTTTATATAAATAAAACAAATAATTAATTATGAAATTTTAAGAAAATCAAACAAGAAAACTTACAGGAATACTGGAATTCAGGGTTCCACCTCCAATAAGACCACTAGTTTGGAAATTTTTAGGATAGACATCGGAACCAAATTTATGGTCCTTGTCACTTTTCCAAGCAATGTCCTTTTTATTGACCTCCAAACCCTTGTTTTTCAATGTAAATTTATATGTGTCATTAAACAAACTCCAAGCAACAAGGCCACAGGGAACTATTGCCTTTCCATCCTCCATCTCTTCAGGTTTACATGTGCTTACTACTCCCTCACTTCCTTTGCTCTTCAACTGTTTGTCACTTCTGCTTCTTACATATCTGTTAACATTAATGTTTATTTTAGCATTTTAAAAAGGAAGTACACAAGTAGGATTACATGAAAATGAGTGTCAAACTTAAATCTAAAACCTGCGGTGATTTTGGTAGAAATTATCAAGCTGATAATATACATAGACAGGACTTTTCATTGGCTTTGGAACCTGAAAGTTTAACCAGTAGATGATGCTATTTTTACTATAGAGATATCATATATGATTATAATAAAGAATAAGGTTAATGTAATAAAAAAAGAACAAAAGAAAAAGAAGAATCTGGGACTAACAGTAAATGTTCTAATACAGGTTTTGTCTAATTGGCTGCTCTGAATGTACTTAATTGGAATGTTGCTATAACCACTAGGAAGGCATTCTTTGTCATAGCGATCTACAATCTCCACCACCTGTTTAAAACTTGCAAATTAAATTTTTATAAAATAAGACTTGCTACTTTTATTTTTTATTTTTTTGTTAAAATGGAAAAACTATTGGTAAAGGCAAATAGTAAGAGCATTAGGGTTACATATTACACTTTGTGAAGCAAACAAGGATGCAAGGCCAAGAGGAAGGAAGACAACACCGACAATAGTGAATGATGCAATCACCTGAAATCACATATAAGTTCAAGATTACGCACAAATAATTATTGTCTTATACTAGATTTTGCCTAAGCTCATACAAAACAACAGTCCTCAGATGAAATCTGGTATTAATTATGATTGTTAATAGTTTGATTGCATTAGTTTGGATTGAGGACGAAGGTAAAAATTGGTTTTATCACTTTGTTTCGAGTGATTATGTTATTATTAAGAATTTGTTGTTTTGGATATATATATATATATATATATATATATGTATACCAAAATCTTTTAATGAGCCAACAATGTTATACAGACTTATTATTTATCAATACTTTTTTTGAATGATATAATTTAGCTTTTCGTATAAAAAATATTACTCATTTCCATAACCATCCTTCACCCAATTTAGTAAGAATCTCATTTGAAATCTTTTGATAAAAGTTTCAAACTTGTAGTGTTGGAATCACATCCTTTAAATATGGGAAATTCTAACCATCCTTTAATTTAAAGGAACAATAAGAAATTGATAAATCTCTAATTTCATTTGAAAATTTAAAATATTATAATTTCTTTAACCTATAATTGCAGATTATTAAGAAATACTAAGATACTAAATTCATACGCCTATGAATCTTTTTTTAATTATGAAAAAGTTTTAAAAGTTTATTATTTTTCATAAGATAGTAATCTTTTCTTGATTACAATTTTTTTTTGTCAATTTATTAATTTAATTGATTTATGCAAAAGCAATTGTAATATCATAATTCTTTTGCAAGTAATAAGGATTTTAAAAAATTATCTTAATTTACGAAAAAGTATAAAATGATTATCTCTTTTGAAGAAAATAATTATTTTCATGATACAGATAAATTTACTATTTTCATTAATTTATCATATTTTTCAAAAATCATTGACTAACATGAATATAATTATATTTTCATAATATTATAATTCTTCTGCAATTAATAAGTATTAAGAAGATTTATAGTAATTTATGAAAAATATGAAAAATTATTTTTATAAAATAATAATTATTTTTGTGATAACAAAAAATTTATATTTTTTTGTTAAATTATCAAAAAAAAATTCATTAAATTGTTAAATATTAACATGTACGGAAACTATAAACAAACTTAAATTCTATTATGTTTTGGATAACTAATTATTTTTAATTATAGTGTGTAGTGAAAATAAAAAAATTCTGAAAAAATTAATCGTTTACCGATCATTTTATATATAAATTTTAAACGAATAAAATTTAAGATTGTCACATCCTTTAAAATAAAGAATTTCAAATTAAACAAAAGGCAGGAAAGTTTATGCATATGCATTATAAGACATACCAATCCTGGAGTTAGAATCGGTTTACAGGCTGGAAGCTCTTGTTGTGCAAACTTTGAACCTGTAATCAACAACTATTAGCTTGATATCATACGTATGATTTACACACACCAATTCACCAATAGGAAACCATTTAGAAAAAGGAAAAAAGAAGAAGAACAATGGCCATAATGACGGTAGTAATAATAATAATAAAATTAAGAAACAGAATGAAAAACCGATGAAGAAAAATCATAAAAAAGAATATCACAGACGCGCGAGACTCTCTGTTTTCTCTTTTGATAATCGAGAAAGGAAAACGATAGTAAAAAGAATTGGAAAGAAATCAACATTTGGGTTTCCTGGAGTTCTTCTTTGAAGAAAGAATGGAATCTTCTTCTTCATTCGAATCCTTTGCTCCTCTCATTCTGATATCAAACAAACAATGGCACTACTCATCAAATGGAGATCAAAATTAAAGCATATAAGAATTATATGCTATTTTTTAGCTTAAAGAGAATATCACCCAAAATTCAAATTGAACCTTTTTGGTTTCTTTATGCTTTACGATATTTTCAGTTTTTGAAAAATTGTTATTGTCTATTTTCTATATATTGTTTTTTTATTCATTGTCTTTTTTTGTTTTGTTTTGAGAAGGACAGTTGGTAGAGTGAAAAATAAAAAGGAAAATGCGGGGGACCACCAATCTGATTTCTTTTAAAGGATAATATATGAGTTCTTTTATTTATAAATATTAATAAATTACAATTTTAATACAAAGGATTAAAATCAACTACGATCAAAAAAGTTAAGCATATATAATTTATATCTTTTATTATAATAATAATAATAATATTATTATTAATATAATTTTATTAATCTCTTTTAATGAAATTAATAAAATATAATATCGATTATTGCGAAAAATATTCGTTTATTCACACTACAAAATACTAAAATGTAAAACAATATTATTAATTGTGTTGGCATCGCTTGTTCTGTTCCTTTGTAATGTGGCTAATGTTGTAATTATGGTGGCATTGTGTTGTAAAATTAATATAAAGATAATTACATTTATTTATTTATTTGGGCTTGTTAAGAAATGACGATTGAGTGGTTTAATTCTTAAAATTAATAATTGAGTGTAGTAATTTATAAAAAAATAACAAAATGATATTTTTAACAAGTAATTTTCAGATTTTCTTTCAATTCTTACAAATATAAACGAGAGAGCAAAAATTATTGAATACGTCAAATACTAAAGTAGATTTATTAGTGATATAGTTTTAGGATAAATTTTATCTTATAAAACTCTCTTTCTCTAATTTATATTAATCTTTAATTTAATAGTCTTAATTTTCAATTCATGATTCTAATATTTATTGTGCTATAAAATTCTAATGATTTGCTAACAATACATTTTTATATGATGGACAAATTTATTATTTTATTATTTTTATAACACATCTTTACTATATATTTCTTATTTTTTATCTCATTTAAAAAAAAAATTCTACATCAGTATTTATAATACATGACCTACTAAAAATATTATTTTATTATTGTTCTTGCATGTTGTCACACTTAATTGTTAATTTTAAAAATTTAACTACTTAATTGTTATTTCTTGATAAGTTTAGACACTAAAAATATAATTATTCTATTTTGAAATATTATATGGCAAGAACTAAACCCGGAACCGACTTTCCAACCCGAACCGACGGGCAGTTGCACAGAAGTAATCTCGGCCGTTAGTAATAAGGAGGAGGAAGAAGAAGATGTCAAAAGATGAATAATTGAAGGATTGAAATTATTTAATTTAGGGGTAGTTTTAAAAGAACACAAAAAGCTCACTTTACCGCTCACAATTTCAAATTTTATCCCACTTTCTTTTATTTTACCCCATTTCTCATCCGGGAAACGTTATTACGTTAATCTCTGAAATGGAACATCAATTTCTAAAACTAGTAGTCCTACAGGGCCCAAAAAAAGGTGAAACCTTCGAATTCCCTTCAAAATCCACAGTCAAAATCGGCCGAGTAGTGCGAGGCAACAATCTTCCGATTAAGGACGACGGCATCTCGTCAAAACACCTAGTAATCGGACCCGAATCACCATCTTCGTGTAAATGGATAGTCCAAGACTTGGATTCTTCCAATGGAACCTCTCTTAATTCCTTACTTCTCCCTCCCTTTACACCCTTCGTTCTCCACGACGGTGACACTCTGAAACTCGGCGCGGAGACTTCGATACTCGTTCGGTTTCAAGAATCTGAGGAGCCGTCTCAGCTGAGACGCTATCCGAAGAGAAAAGTCAAAGAATCGGTGATTAAAGCAACTGATGAGGAGACAAAGAATAATGTTAGAAGAGGGAGGCCGCCAAAAGCTAGGGTTTTGGATGCTAAAGAATTGGAGAATGTGGAGAAACTGAATGTTGGGGTTACACGAAATAGAAAGAATGAGGATAAAACAGAATCAGAACCAATTGTGGTTATTAAAATTGAAGAGGAGGGGAGGGAATTGGAGAGAGAGAATGCTATTATGGAGAAACAACAGAGAAGAGGTAGGCCTAGAAAAGCTAGGGTTTTGGAGGATAAAGAATCGGAGAATGTGGACCCCAAGGGGGAGGAATTGGAAGGGAAGAAGGTGAATTCTAGGGTTACAAGAAAAATAAAAAAGAAGGATTGTGTAGTTTCTGGGAATCTGGATGGTAAAATGACGCGTAGGGGCAGGGGAAGGAGAAAAAATGGACAAAAATTATCGCTGGAGAATTTGGATTTAGGGTTGAATTCAAGAGAAGATGTGAAAGAACAGATTATTGAAGCCGATATTAGCAGGTTGGATTCAAGAGAAGAGGTGAACAAACAGGTTAATGAAGTCAACATTAATGGAGATGAGGAGGAGAAGAAAGAGGGTTCGGATGAAGAAATAGAGTGTGAAAATGTTGAATTTGGTATTGTTGAAGAAAGTGTGCATTTAGGGTTGGATTCGAGAGATGAGGAGAAAGAACTGCCTAATGAAGTTGATATTTGCAGAGATGAGGAAATAAAATGTGATAATGGGAGTATATTTGAACAGAGTGATGGTAAGGTACACGTTAATGAGTGTGAAAAGCTGGGGGAAGAGACAGAGACGGTAAGAATGGATTTGGAGAGGATGACTTTAGGGCAGTGGTTTGATTATATGGAGTATTCACATAAGCAGACAAGTCAGGCTATTGAGGAGATTATTGAAGGAATGAGAATGAAAGCAGTGCAAGTTAAAAAGCATATAATTGAGCAGAAGAAAGCCAAGGCTGTAGCTATTGGTTAGAGAAGCAATGACTTTGATTCACTAAGGTTGTTATACTTTGATGTTTATAATTCTGTCTTGTTTTGTGATTTAACTGATATATATTTATTGCTATGTTGGAGTTTGATATGTATGTTTTCATGTTGCATATGCTAATCATCTCCATATCCAATGGGAAATGTTTCAGTAAAGAGAAGCGAACTTTAACTTTGAAATAGAAAAAACCAATTTCTAAGCTTTACATTTGGACATTAGCGTGAAATCAGCAGATTCTTATTATCGCTTTTGAGGTAGCTTATCATAAAGTACTGTAATGTCGCTTGAACAGTCTCTGTTAGGATGGATTTGCCAAGTGACAATACATAATACATACCCTTGAGGAAAATTCTGTTCAGTAGTCTGCCATGGAAGTCGAGGAAGGTTAGCATGATCAGTTGATAATAAATTATGAAGAATGTACTGCTTCATTTTCTTTTAATTTATTATTGAGAATTTTTTCTTGACTCTAATAGAAAGAGATGGAGTGCTATCGAGATTCTCCATCTACTAGCTGTTTGAAGTTTATTAACCCTGGCTGGGAAGTATTAGGTTATGTTATGTATAATCTCTTGTAAATTGAATCAGACTTTATTGTGCTCATCGAAACATTGTTTGATATGTTCTAAAATTTACAGGTGTTTTGGGAGAATCATGATATTCAGTTTTTTTATGCTTCTACAAGTTGGAATGGTTGCATTTCTAACTATCTTTTGCTGCTCCTACAGGTGTTTTGAGCTTCATAAACTGTTCATAGTAGGGTGACATAAAGATGAAATAGTTGTAGAAATGAGAGATGCTGCTAAAAGATAAAGTAGAGTCAACCTGGAATTTTCCACTATGTTAATATTTGACTCTTTATGTGCACATCCTGGAAATATTTGCTGGTTAGAGCTGCAGCAGCCGCAGGATATATTGTGTTGTTCAGCTCTGCATTTTTTAATGGGGCAGTGTATGCCCTACGTCTATGCTTTTGAAGTATGGAAATGTTGTCAAAATTCTGATTACTTTGTGAATTGGAGATTGTTGTGTCTAAATATTTTTCTTCTACCGGCAAGTTTTCCATCTGTGTTTTCATTTACATGTTATAATATCCTTGTGTTCTTTTATTCCTCTTGAGTTTCCAGCTTCAGCTGATTGAATTAGACCAAGAGAGTAAAAGTTCTCCAGCTTGGATGTTTACAAGCTTCATAATGTGATTATCTCGAGCAGTTTGACTTCAAGATGGGTGTCATTTCAGACTAGCCCTGTACCTTGCAACCTGAATCCATGGTGCATGATCCTCTAGCTAAGAGTGATAAAATGATAGAGTGATAAATACTAGAAGCAGTTACCTTTCCTATGCATGTATATACAGCAACCTGCTTTCTGTTTTCTGTGAGTTGTTATATAACCATCATATAAAACTGAAATAAATTCTTCTAATTATACTAGCAAAAAAATATATTTCATATTTTAATCTGTTAATTTTGAGGAAGCAAAGAATCTTGTCAAGGAGACAAATCACATGGAGGAAACTAATACCAAAAAAATCACAAGTTGGAAACTAATCCAACCTAAATCCATTTTCATTCAATAGAGAAGAATCATAAAAAGAACTTGGTTCTTATTTTATACACAAATTTGCTACAACAGCAACAATAGAACTGATGCACTATGATATGCATATCTAACCAACCAAAGGCCGACCAAAATACTCCAATACATTTTAAAAGAATTTACTATATTAAGCTGAGAGATTTGTATAATTAATTCACATAAATAGGGCATAGATGACTTATTCCTGAGAAATGCTCGTAAACTCTGATTATCCGTCTTGTTTGGCTAAGAAATTTTCTGCCCCCACAAAGAAAAGCATAACAGCTAAAAACCACACAATTAAGAAACAAGACAAACCAGCATCTGCATCAGAAAATAATATCCTCATCCTTTTCCATTGCGGCAGACAACATGTTGTGAGCCGATTTTAGTGAAATTCCTTTCTGCAAAGAAATTTTCTCAGCAAACTGCTCCTCAGCAAACTGCTTGGCAGCTGCAAGCTGTCTCTCAATTTCCCTCTTCTTGTAACCCTGTATCTTCTTTAGCCTGAAGAAATCCTCCCTTTCAAGCTCATCCAGCTCCCCTTTAATGTAACTTATTGTGTTCTCCAGTCTAGGCTTCACAACATTCTCCAATGCATTAACCCGCCGATTTGTTGTCTTGATTGCCTCATCAAGTGTTAAAAATGATGTCTGAAGTGAAGCAAGCTCAACGAGAACCTCGATAGATTTTACATAAGCAGCACGACAGGCCTGAACTTGTTGGCCACCTCTGGCTAATCCAGTAAGGTCATTCTTGGTTTCACCTTCAGTGAAATAGTCAAACTTAGGCAACTTCACACCAGCAACATTTTCTTGTCGAGATCGAACTTTAAGGGATGCATTATGGACATTCTCAAGGACAACATGCTTAACATTCTCACCGGCGACATACTTTGCTTCAGTTAGAGCAAACGAGGAGCTCTTCATGATCTCTCCCATTGATTCTTTAGTAGAAACAATCTTTTTAAGAATTTGACGGAACTGCACAGTTAAAGCATCACTCTTCTTCTTGAGAAGAGCATGACCTCTTGTAGCACCAACAAGGCGAGCTTTTACAACCGCAAGCATTGTCACAGTGGGAACTACATTCAAGCGTTGGCCTTGGCCTGACATCTTTCAGAAATTCTGGAACAGAAACAAGGAGTCAACATCAGTACTCAATGACTCAAAGACAAGAATCTACATCGGATAAATGAAAAAAAAAAAAAATAAAAGAAAAAGAAGAAACAGTTTTTCTTTAGTAGAATAAATAATGATCTTGTAAATCATGGACTAATATAAAAAATAGATTGAAGCCAAACCTGCAGAGTCATGATTTGGAATACTAAAATTTTAATCTATAATTGAGACAAAACAAATGTCACATTTTACATTTCATGGAAAAGAAGAAAAAATCATTCTACAAACAAAATCCAATCAATCCAGTTAATTTGATGATCGAGCATTTATCTCTTATTTCCATATCTTAACATTCAAAGGAATCAAGGTTCCTTTCCAGGAAAGGATTGACGAAGTAGCTTTAAAGAATCAGGGAAACTATAGTAGATAAAGGAGAAATGGTGCACAACCAGAAAGTATCAAGTCTGAACAAGGAGGTAGGAGTAGAAATTTATGGACAGAAGGATGGTAATTATATTGTGAGCAGGCCAAAAGGTGGAAGAGAGAATCATACGAACAAACAAAGTACACTCACAAACAAACATATATAGAAAGCGATATGCAAACTTAATTTACATTCTGATAAATAAATCAACGATCCAAACCAAAATTCTGATCCAGCTGTAGAAAAAAGAAAATATTTATATTATATGATATCAGAGAGAGAGACTTGATATGACAGTAGTGTCGCTGGACCGGATAATAGCCACCGCTGCCGATGAGTGGTGAGACTGATGCTAAAAGTCGAGGAATTGTGGCTGTTAGTTAATTTTGCTTTCAAAAGATATATGAGAGTTTCCCTGTGATTTGATTGAGAGACCTAAAAATGTAAAAGTAAAATAAATCTGATCCATAGTTATAATTTTCAGCTCTGCTTCTTGTATTTTATAAATTAAAAAGAAAAAGGAAACAAACTGAGAAGAATTTGATATAAAGCAAGTCGTTTGCAGCTAAAGCTCTGTATTAGCTAATATATCTATAATCTATCCATCATCTATAATCTATAATATATAGTAGGAATTCTTAAATTGACTTAAAAACACACTTAATATCAATAAATAATCTAAAGGGAACATGTATGTTCAATAATGAATCATTATTTCATAAGTAAAATAATCCTATCCTAATTTCATAAGTAATTAATCTAAGCTAATGTATTCCTAATCCTTTACGTAGATGATAAATCACCATATCATTATACCAAATAGAAAGAAAATCTTCCTTTTCTTTCCCAAAGTATGTAACATTAACATGAAGGACTGGGACAAGGAATGTGACTCTAGAAGACTGACTCAGTCTCAAATTAGAACTATCTCCTTAGATATCACTAATCCCATTATTGGTATTTGGCAAAAACATGCAGAAAGGATAGAAATAAACAAAAAGATAAAATTTTATAATTTTATTTTGTTGGTATCTTAATATATATACTGTATTCATAATACTTAACCCTTTCTTCTATGTTTCCTCTTCAAAATAAATAAACACATTAATTAATGTATACACGTGAAGTTCAGTCGGCATTAACACATCTTATTGTGAATTCAATTTGCAAGTTATGCGAATAGAAAGTTCAAGATATTCTTGAAATCAGAAAAATCATTCTTATGTTGTTGTTCAGTGGTTTTTTTATTGGACTTTTCTTATGTGTCTTATTAAATTGTGTATTACTTCTAGATTGTCAAATGTTATAATTATTTTTACAGTGCCTATCTGTTTGTTTTAATCATAAATATCATTAAAATACAAAAGGTTCACAAAGATAAAAAGGAGAGGATCGTAGTAATCAGCGGTGAGCATAAACTGATTTAATTGGAATTCTATTCCAAGTCAATATTATATCAATTTGAACAAGGATTGACACCAAAAGAGGGATGAACTCAATCGTTAATAACATTCTTTGAATAACCATACTCCTCATGCAAGTTAGACATATCATGAAAGAATTTGTTTGATTTAAACCCATAACTATAGCAGTCTTAACTATCAGATTACTTACTGATGAAAAAATCTCCTTACAATTCTTTTCTATGCAAATTTCTATTAAAATATGAGCTATAAACGAGTATAGATATGACAAAATGGGATGAATTTTATTGATTACCGCATAGAAATTCAGGGATTTGTGTCATAATACCATCTCATCTTAAGTCCACCTTACATGACATTATTATTCTGGAAATTATTGATTTCCGAAGGATTTTCTCATCATTATTATAAAACTACTGCCATCTTTATTTTTAATGCAGTTACAAAACCATTTACCTTGATCAACAGAAAGACAAGTTAATGATATGGTTTAATCTGCAGAGAACTACAACAATGTCACTTCAAGGAAAGAGGAATTAAGAATCTTACTCAGAGCTTGATGATTACAGCAGCTCAAAACAAAGAGAAAGTGCAAAAATGAATCCAAAACCAACAACTTTAACCTCACCCAGAAGATTTAATCTGAAGAGAAAAAATCCAAAAGATTAAATGTAAAAATGGAGTTTGTAAAAACAACATGAAAAGAGCAATGAAATGAATTCATTAAAGTACCATAAACAGGGTGAGTGGGAGTTTGCAGTCAAAAGCTACTCGAAATTAAAGAACAAGAACACAATGGAGAAACGAATCACTTTCAGAAACTACAATACATTAAGAACATAATTTCATATAATCAAATCATTAGTCCCTATATCCAATGTAATCTAATAAATTAATTCTTAAGAAAAAAAATAAAAAATAAAATAAAACAAATTCCCAGAAACTACAATGGTCAACAGCCCAAGAGTAGGTGATAGAAACTTTCAGTAATAGGGATAACATTGATCACTAGGGGATCACTTAACACTGATCACCAGTAATGGGATCACTTAACACTAATCAATAGTAATGGAATCATAAAACAAAGATGCCTCCTTCAGGAACTGGAGAAATGCATAATATATATAATGCTTATTGTTGTCCAATATTTGAATTTTCTTGATCTCTTATTGAAAAAAGAAGTTATGATAAATCTTATATCAAGATTCTAAAATATGAATATCAGTAGCTCATGATCTCTGCGTTTCAACAATAAAATCATGCAAGAAACAGAAGGAAAAAAAAAAACACATAGATCAGATCTAAACACACCACTTAAACAAGAACAATGCAGATAATCCTACATTTTCTTAAGAACCAAAACAGAACAAACAAAACAGAAATACTGTATAGAGAAAATTGCAGCCACAGAATGACCCAACAAAAACAAAAACACTTCAAGAGCTCATTTTCCTGGTGGGTTCTTTCGTTTTCTCAGCACCCAAACCGAAATAACATCAAAATAAAATTTTTAAAAGGAAAAAGAGAGAGTAGTGAAAAACACTGAGATAAAGATCTGTTAAGAGAAAAAGAAAAGAGAAAACTAACTTTTAATTTATCCTCTTCGTTTTTGCTGCTTCTGTTACGGTGAGAATCGGAAATCGGAAATCGGCAATCGGCAATCGGCAATATGTAAAGAGAAAATGACCTTTTAAAATTAAATATGGATTTTTTATAATATTAAATATATATGAGATTAAATATGAGAGATATGGGCTAATTTTTTTAATTAAAACTTATAATTCTAAATGCCAAATACGCCAATCTTTTAATTTTTATCCGTTATTTGGATGGGGAGATTTTATAAAATTCATAAATTTAATTTGAATTCAGTATTTTATAAATAGAAGAAGAATTTAAAATTTAAAATTTAAAATTTATAAGTTTAAAATTTAAAATTTTATATTTTTATAATTTTAATTTTTATAAATTTATAATTTTTAAAATTATTTTTAATTTTAAATAAAATTAATTCTTCATCCTTTTCTTAATATTTACCCGAACAAAATTTTTTAAAAATTTATGAATTTTAAATTTATAAATTTTATAATTTCTCAGCTTAAATAAACTATTTAAATTTATTTTCTTTCAAAAAATAAAAATTATATCTGTTACGTAATAAATAAAAAGAGAAGAGGGAGTGATTTTTTATATCATTCTATTGATTATAGCACCTATTTATAGGTGTAGAAGGTTACGAAAATAAAATTATATTTATATAAGAAATCTATCTACAGAGATAAGGATAAACATCCAATATTATCTAAACACCTTAATATTATTATAACACTCCATTTGGATGTCTATTATAATGAATATGCCTCGTTAAAATCTTACTAATAAAAACTCTATGGAAAAAATCATGAACCGATCTGTGGGTCTGTAACCGGCACTAGTGAATAAGTAGGTTTAAGGCCACTGAATCCCGTAGTAAGCTTTACTGACCGATAATTTGATAAAATGCTTATAAAATATCATATTAATCATGACTAACATGCCATAAATAATTCTAACTGATCCTTATAACTTTCCATGTCCATCATGGATCAGAATAATTATAACAAATTAAAAGTACTCTACTGCGGAAGGTTTAAAGTATAAAATAACTAAAAATATGAAAGTACAGATTATTCACAATAAGCTCGATGAAGAAAGAAGTTGGACTGCCACAATGTAGGACGACGAAGAACTCTAATTGTCAATTGAAAAATAAAACTGAGACTGTCAGTCTCGGGAGTGAGTTAAAATCAAACAATCCTCTGACTATTGCAGTCTCCTCAATAAAATAATATTTATTATCTCAGTATAACATGCCATTGTACATCAAATACAAGTCATACCATAATTTAAAAAATAAAATATATTTTAACACTTATGGGACGAGTGGCTCAGTAGAATCCTAATCCCAATTACTAGCAGCCTTTCGGCTCTCTTATCCCAATAGGTCTGGCTCCCAGAAAGGGAAGCTCTACCAGGTCCTTACATCCAGCCTGAACACTTGATTTCCAACTAAGCCGGCGCCTAGAGAGCATTGCTCGACTATGGATCTTTCACTGGCAGTCAACTTTCACAGCCCAGAGAGTTATACCCGACCAGGGCAAAAATCTAAAATAACCTTGTTACATGTTTCTGATTATTACCGGTGCACACGCGGTCCTGATGTAACCCATCAGGTGGCATGTTCTACTATAGCCTCATTCCAATGTCACAATCATAACACATATATATTAATCATAGTTTAATGTAATCATTCAACACATGCCGAAATAAAGATTTAGAAATTTGGGGGAAAACAAACTTGCAATTTGTGTGTAGAAAGAATAATAATTATATTAAAGTAACATTAATTATGATATCAAAATAATGAAATAATTTCACTAATAATAATATTAAAATTATTCTTAGTAATAATAATTAAATGAAATTATTTATAATGCAATACTGATAATCATATTAAACATAATTTACTAAAGCATCGTATTAAATTTAGATATGACAATAGTACAGTGATTATATGACTTTTTTAACTCACAGTTTTGACGCGTTCCACAGTCCATTCCTATGCCTCGGGTGGAGCTGGCGGGAAGGATGAATCCGGAAGTGCTTATGCGAAGCTCAAGTTGCGGGGAGTCCGAAAATATAAGAATTCTGGCCGGAAAGTGACCGGAAGGCACCAGATCGGTGCTAGAAAGGTGCTGCTTTAGTGAATCTTCCGGAGGCTGCCAACGGGGAATTTCGCAGCAAGGAGGGTCGCTTCTGGGGTTTTTAGGAGTGGGGAGTCCGTTTCTGGCATCGGCTTGCCAAAAGGATGGCGGCAAGAGGCCGAACAACGATGGCAGCCTCTTTCTCTTGGCCGGTGTCGGAAGGGAAGGGAGGCGGTGGCGGGGAGGAGGAGAGACAACCGACGAGGGGGAAGGAAGAGAGAAAGGAAAGAATGAGGGAAATGAGGGAAAGGAAAAGGAGAAGAGAGAAGGGAAAGGGGAGGGGAAAAGAAAAAGAAGGAAAAAGAGGTTTTTTATATATATTATTATTATGATTGTTATTATTATTATTATTATTATTTTTATTTTTAAGAAAAACTGGGTATTACATTCTACCCCTTTTAGAAAAACAATTCGACCTTAAATTTTAAAAGAAACACGGCTTACCTTAGAATTGAAATAAATGAGGGTAGAGACTCCTCATTTCCAGCTTGGTCTCCCAGGTACATTCTTCAGACGAATGATTATGTCACAACACCTTAACCATCGGAATAACCTTAGAGTGCAGTTGGCGAACTTGAGTATCCACAATCATAACTGGCTGCTCCTCGTAAGTCAAATCTTCGCTTACTTCCACATATTGAGGCTGCAACACATGCGAAGGGTCCGCAATGTACTTCTTTAACATTGACATGTGGAATACCAGATACACGTGCGAGAAATTTGGCTGCAAGTTCAGCTTGTATGCCACCTCTCCAATTCTGTCAATAATCTCAAAAGTCCCACATATCGAGGGGCCAATTTGCCCTTCTTGCCAAACCGCATCACACCATGCATAGGAGATACCTTCAAGAACACATATTTCCCAACACTAAACTCCACGTGCTTCTACTTCGGATCCACATAACTTTTCTGCCTACTGAAAGCTGTCTTTAGCCTTTCGCGAATAATATGAGCCTTTTCTAAAGTGATCTAAACCAACTCTGGTCCTGCTAACTTTCGTTCGCCAACCTCTTCCCAACACACGGGAGATCTGCACTTCTGGTCGTACAAGGCCTCATAAGGTGCCATCTTGATGCTTGCATGATAGTTGTTATTATACGTGAATTTAAACAACGGTAGGTACCAATTCCATTGACCACTAAAATCTATCATGCACATCCGAAGCATATATCCTCTAAAGTCTGAATAATTCTTTCGGACTGTCCATCTGTCTGGGGGTAAGCTGTACTGAAGTCCAATCTGGTACCAAGCTCTTCTTGTAGCTTTTTCCAAAACCTCAAAGTGAACTGCGGTCTTCTGTCAGACACTATGAAAATTGGAACGCAGTGAAGACTGACAATCCTCTCTAGATACACTTGTACATACTTAGCCACAGAATAAGTAGTCTTCGCCGGAAGAAAGTGCGCTGACTTAGTCAATCAGTCCAAAATTACCCAGATAGAATCATAACCAGAAGAAGTCTTGGGTAAACCCGATACAAAATCCATAGTAATCCTTTCCCATTTCCACTCTGGTATGGAAGCGGTTGCAATAACCCTGACGGCTTGTGATGCTCCAACTTAACCTAATGACATGTCAGACACTTAGAGACAAACTCTGCCACATCCCTCTTCATCCCACTCCACTAATAATTTCCTTTCAAACCATGATACATCTTGGTGGAGCCCGGATGCACGTTGTAAGCTGTGTAGTAAGCTTCTTCCAAAATCTCCTTTCTGAGATTATCCACATTGGGAACACATAGCCTAGAGCCCATCCTAAGGGTACCATTATCATCTATAATAAAATCATTAGCTCGACCCTGCTGCACTTCTTCCAAGATTTTCCATCACTGCGGGGCCAAATATTGAGTTATCCTTATTCTATCAACAAGTACGGACCTAACCCTGAAATGTGCTAATAATGCTCTCGATTGTGCAACTCTCTAGTCAGGATTCTCTTTTCTGCACTGATATGAGCAAGACTACCTATCGACTTCTTACTCAAGGCATCTGCCACAACATTCGCCTTACTTGGATGGTAGAGAATATTACAATCATAGTCTTTTATAAGCTCTAACCATCTTCTCTGCTTCATATTCAATTCCTTCTGTTGAAAAATATACTTTAAGCTTTTATGATCCGTATATATCTCGCACGTCTCACCATAGAGATAGTGCCTCCAAATATTTAAAGCAAAAATTACTGCTGCCATCTCCAAATCGTGAGTCAGGTAATTCTGTTCATGCTTCTTCAACTGCCTAGATGCATAAGCTACTACCTTTCCATTTTGCATCAGGATGCAACCCAAACCCACTCTGGAAACGTTGCAATATACCGTGAATCCACCAGTCCCAGAGGGTAAGGTCAACACCGGAGCTGAATTCAAACAGTCTTTCAGCTTTTGAAAGCTTCTTTCACACGCGTCAGTCCACTAGAACCTAGCATTCTTCTGAGTCAGCTTAGTCAAAGGTGCTGTTATCCTTGAAAAGTTCTGCACGAATCAATGGTAGTAGCCTGCCAATCCCTAAAAGCTGCACACCTCAATCACCATGGTCGGTCTTTGCCAGTCAGTCACTGCCTCCACTTTCTTGGGGTCCACCTAAATACCCTCTTTAGACACAACGTGCCCTAGAAAAGCAACGCTTTCTAACCAGAACTCACACTTGGAGAACTTAGCGTACAATTGATGCTCCCTCAATGCCTGAAGTACCATCCTTAGATACCACGCGTGATCCTCTTTGCTTCTAGAGTACATCAAGATGTCATCAATGAATACAATGACAAAACAATCCATAAACTGCTTAAACACTCAATTCATCAGATCTATGAAAGCCGCAGGAGCATTAGTGAGTCTAAATGACATCATTAGAAACTCATAATGCCTATAACGTGTCCTGAGCGCTGTATTTGGCACGTCTTCACCATGGATCTTCAACTGGTAATACCTTGAAGAAATATACGGCTCCTTTAAGCTGATCGAATAGGTCATCAATGTAAGGAAGCATATACCGGTTATGAATCGTCGCTTTATTCAATTGCCGGTAATCGATACAGAGGAGCAAAGTACCATCCTTCTTCTTCACGAATAGAACAGGAGAACCCCACGGAGATGTACTGGATCTAATAAAACCCTTATCTAGGAGATCCTGTAACTACTCTAACTCTCTTAACTCGGCTAGTGCCATTTAGTAGGCGGCAAAGAAATAGGTGCTATTCCCGGTACCATGTCGATGCAGAATTCTATCTCTCTATTGGGCGGCAATTCTGGTAGTTCTTCTGCAAATACATCAGGAAACTCGCAAACCACCTGAACATCCTCGGCACAATCTTTTCTTGTTGAGGTATCCCTGACCAAAGCCAGATATCCCTGACATCCACGGTGAAGAATCTGCCTAGTTATAATAGCTGACATGAGATTCGATGGAGTAAGTATCTGCTTGCCTTTAAAATAGAACTCTTGAGTCTTTAGGGATTCAAAAAGTTACTTGTTTCTCCAGGCAGTCCAACATGGCGAAATGCATAGCCAACCAATCCATTTCCAAAATCGCGTCAAAATGCATTACATCCAACAGAATTAGGTTAGCAACCAAATCTCGACCTTTAATAGACACCAGACACGATGGAAGTACGACATCAGTCTCTAAGGCATCACTCAATGGCGTAGTGACCGACATCGGAACTTGAAGTCTAACGGGCTGGACATCCAATCTTAAAGAAAAACTAGGCGACGCGAAAGAATGGGTAGCCCTAGGGTCTAATAGAACTCTAGCTTTAGAATAGCAAACAAGAATAGTACCTAACACCACAACATTTGAGGCTTGCGCATCCCGAGGAGTGAGGGTGAACACTCTCGCTTGCCCACGGCCTGACTGCTGAGAGCTTGAAACTTTACTTTGAACTCTGCCCCCAGATCGGCCTCCTGTGGATCTACTTCCAAAACCACGGCCCTGCTGGCCGACAAACTGGGATCCACCCTGAAAATATCCCGGGGCAATAGGAAAAGCTGGTCAGGTCGCACTGGAAGACGAGCCATGGGGAAAGGCTGGCCGACTGAAGTAGCGAGGACACTCTTGAGCAATATGACCCATCTCGCCACACCTAAAACAAGCTCCGTTGGAAGCTAGGCACGGTCCATGATGTGACCTACCACACATCTGATTGGTGCTGGCCCTAGAACTAGAGCTGTTGTAGCCTGAACTCTACCCACTACCACTGAAGCCTTATCCAGGTCTGAATCCTCTGCTACCCTTCCGATTGTGCTATAGATACGGTGGCTTCTCTGTCTGATCTTTTGGTCGACACCGCCGAAGTAGCCTCCACTACCGTAGTACGACACAACTGGCTACGCACTGGACTGACCCTCAATCCTGGTCTTTTTTTCCTACCATAGCCAGTCCCTTGACCAAACCCTCGCGGGGTTATTTCCATCTGTCTTGCCATGTCAGTCACTTCTAGGAAGCTGCTCCTCCTAGACTGAACCAAGGAGACAAACTCTAGACTGAGTCCTAAAATGTACTTGTTGTTCTTCTGCTCCTCGGTCCCCACAGTATAGGATGCATACATACTCATCTATACAAATTGTCTGATGTATTTGGCCACATACAAGTCTCCCTTAATTAGCCTTTCAAATCTCTCTCTGTACTCCTGCCTCACGCTAAAAGGGATGAAGTACTCCTCAAACCTCTCTTTGAACTGCCTCCACGATAATCCATCTAGAAAGAGGCGGATATAGTCTCTGAACCACTGAGATGCTATCCCCTCCAAAGAAAATCTGGCCATTTTGACGGTTCTCATGTCAGAACAGTGCAAGTTGAATGCCCTTTTCTCGACCTCGTCCAGGAAGTCCAGAGAGTCCCCAGCTGTATCATCAAACTCCACAGGTCTCAATTTAGTGTACTCAGACATGGGAACATTATCCGGATTCCTGATACCGGACCCACTAGCACAGCTTCTTGAACCCTGGGCAGCCTGCTGCTGCTGGAAGACCAATAACTACTCTAAGGCTCTTTGCATCCCAGTCATACCGGTTACAAATGCCTCCACCGGGATTCCACCAGCACCGTGTGCCTCCTGAATCTTTCCCTGATCTGGTTGGGCTACTACTCGAGGCCTACCTCGCCTCCAGTACCACGGGCTAGGGCTGGAAGGGCCGTTTGAGTAGAAAACTCATCTTGGCCTTCTTGGGCCGGTGCTGCAGCTGCAGTCGCTCGAGTTCTCGGCATAGCAAGAGCTGAAAAATAAACAACAAGCTATTAAACCCAACAGACACTCTAACGTATAACGCAGATACTAAAATCAATGAAACATGCAAGGACAGACTCGATTTCCTAGTTTCCGTAATAGTTAAGGAAGCTAACCTAGGTCGAAGGAAAACTAAACCTAAGCTCTAATACTAACTTTGTCACGACCTGATTTGTAGGTCCGTGACCGACACTAGGAAATTGGTAGGCTTAAGGCCACCCAATCCCGTAGTAAGCCTTACCGACCGATAATTCAATAAAATGCTTATAAAATGCCATATTAATCATGATTGACATGCCACAAATAATTCTAACTGGTCCTTATAACATCCCATATCCATCATGGATCAGAATAATCATAACAAATTAAAAGTACTCTACTGCGGAAGGTCTAGAGCATAAAATAACTAAAAATATGAAAGTACAAATTATTTACAATAAGCCCGATGAAGCAAAAAGTCGGAATGTCACAATGCAGGACGACGAAGAACTCTAACTGTCACCTGAAAAATAAAACTCAAACTGTCAGTCTTGGGAGTAAGTTAAAATCAAATAATCCTATGACTACTGTAGTCTTCTCAATAAAATAATATTTATTATCTCAGTATAATATGTCATTGTACATCAAATATGAGTCATACCATAATTTAAAAAATAAAATACATTTTAACACTTATGGGAGGAGTGGCTTAGTAAAACACTAACCCCAATTACTAGCAGCCTTTCGGCTCTCTTATTCCAATAGGTCTGGCGCCCAGAGAGCGAAGCTCGACAAGGGTCCTTACATCCAGCCTAAACACTTGATTCCCAACTAACTCTACGCCAGAGAGCATTGCTCGATCAGGAACCTTTCTCCGGCAGTCAACTTTCACAGCCCAAAGTGTTATACCCGACCAGGGCAAAAATCTAAAATAACCTTGTTACCTGTCTCTGATTATTACCAGTGCGCACGGAGTCCTAATATAACCCATCAGGTGGCATGTTCTACTATACCCTGATCCCTATGTCACAATCATAACACATATATATTAATCATAGTTTAACGTAATCATTCAACACATATAGAAATAAAAATTTAGAAAT
This sequence comes from Ricinus communis, assembly GCF_019578655.1. Lineage (NCBI taxonomy): Eukaryota > Viridiplantae > Streptophyta > Magnoliopsida > Malpighiales > Euphorbiaceae > Ricinus > Ricinus communis. The sequence goes on along the minus strand of NC_063261.1, from coordinate 28,795,076 downwards.
TTGGAGAAAAGCAAATATGCAATTTGTGTGTAGAAATCATAATAATTATATTAAAGTAACATTAGTTATGATATCAAAATTATTCTTAGTAATTAATAATTAAATAAAATGATTTATAATACGATACTGATAATCATATTAAACATAATTTACTAAAGCACCGTATTAAATTTAGACATGACAATAATGCAGTGATTATATGACTTTAACTCACAATTCAGACGCGCTCCGCAGTTCGCTCCTATGCCTCGGGTGGAGCTGGCGGGAAGGATAAGTTATCTATTTACGAAAACACTCAAATTAATAGACAGTCTTGAATTTTTTCTAGGCCTAGACCTTAGATTAGACTACCTAAAATTAATTTTGACTCGAGATATCTGTCGAAAATTTGGCAGAACTTTCCCTAAATTACGGACATTTACCCCCTGTAAAATGGTCCAGAACCTGCCAAAGACACATAAAATATACTGCGATTAAATAACAGGAGTCGAGCCACCAGAACTACATTATTTTTCCCGACTCCGCAACGCACCACAACACAATTAATTAAATTCAATTAATTTTTAAATTATCCATCACATGTAATTAATAGCCACAATATTTTTCTAAAATTACAACATGATTTTTAGAGTCTAAATAAAATTATACCAAGTCGAAATTGCAATATTTCGCGTGTCTGGAAAACACCGGGGTTCGGAAGCTGATCTTGCCAACAGTGTTAGAATTTGAATCCGGAAGCGCCTACGTGAAGCTCAAGTTACGGGAAGTCCAAAAATATAAGAATTCCGGCTGGAAAGTGACCGGAAGGCGCCGGATCGGTGCCAAAAAGGTGTTGCTTCAAAGAAGCTTTCTGAGGCTGCCGACAGGGAATTTTGCGGCAAGGAGGGTCGCTTTCGGGATTTTCGGGGGGGGGGGGAGAGTTTGTTTCCGAAAGGATGGTGGCAAGAGGCTGAACGACGATAGCGACTGCTCTTTGGTCGGGCCAGGAGGGAGGGAGGAGGGAAGGGAGGAAGGGAAGGAAGAGAGAAAGGAAAGGAGGAGGGAGAGGGGGGAAAGGAAAGGGAGAAAAGAGAAGGGAAAGGGAATGGGAAAAGAAAAAGAAGGAAAATAATTTTTTTTTATATTATTATTATTATTATTATTATTTTAAGAAAAACTGAGTATTACAATTCTATTGATTGTAGCATCTATTTCTAGGTGTAAGAAGTCAAAAATAAAATTCTATTTAAATAAGAAAGCTATCTATAGAGATAAGGATAGACATCCAATATTATCTAAACACTTTAATATTATTATTACACTCCATTTGGATGTCTATTACAATGAATATGCCTCATTAAAATCTTACTAGTAAAAACTCTGTGGAAAAAATCTTAGTGAAGAAAAAAAGTACATTATTGATGTAAAAATTTACGTTATAACACCGCCTCATTAAAAACTTTGCTAGGAACACCCGGTGTGACAAACCTAAGCTAAGAGAAAATAGTATAATGTATAAAAATATGAATTCTAACAAAGATCTTTTAGTCAGAGCATGCCATTTTATTTACTATCTTCTCAAATATTATTGTAAGGAGTGCTTAAGTAAACAAATCTGCCAAATTATCAATAGATCGAATTTGATGAACATATAGAATTTTATGCTTTAGAAGCTCATATGTGAAAAAAAAACTTTAGCGAAATGTGCTTGGTTCTATCTCCTTTAATGGATCATCCTTTGAGTTGTGCAATACAAGCAACATTATCTTCATATAGCACTGTTGGACTTTCTTTATCAAATGGGAGAACATATGTTTCTTTGATATATTAGATCATGGATCTCAACCATATGCATTCTCTATTAGCCTCATGCATTGCCAATATTTCAACATGATTAGCTGATGTGGTAGTTAGAGTGTGCTTAGTAGAACGCCAAGATATAGCAGTGCCAATATATGTAAACAAGTAACCCTTTTGTGATCGAGCTTTATATGGATTAGATAAATATCTAGATATGCATATCCAATTAATTATGACTTCAAGTCTTGTGAATAAAATAAAATCATATATGATGTACCAAATAACAGAGTATTTATTCCACACCATTCCAATATCTTCGAGTTGGTGAAGACTATATATTGCTAGTAACTCATAGAAAATATTATATCAGTTCTTCTACAATTAGGAAGATATATTATTGTTCTAATAGGAGTAAAATATGGTATAGACCAACTATTTCTTCATAATCTTTTCAAGTATAAAAAGAGCCATTTTCACATCTATGTGTCTAACAATCATAGGAGAATCCATTGGATGAGATTTATCTATATTAAAATGGTTTAATATCTTTTCAATATAAATTGACCGATGAATAAAAATCCCTCCAAATAAATGCTCGATCTGCAAGTCGAGACAAAATCTTATTTGCTCTAAATCTTTCATTTCAAATTTATTTTTTTAAATAAGTTATTGTTTATGTCGACTCTTCAAGAGATCCAATGATACTTAAATCATCAACAGAAACCGCAGCTATAGCAAAATTATAATTTATTTTCTTAATGAAAACACATGGACAAATTGAATTTTAGTATATCCTTCCTTCAAAAGATATTTATTAAAGAGGTTATACCAAATTCGTCCAAATTATTTTAATATATACAAGGATTTCGTAACTTAATTAAATACATTTCTCTAGTTTTTGAGCTATATGCTTTAGGCATTTTTAGTCCTTCAGAAACTTTGATGTAAAGGTTATTATTAAGTGATCATATATAAATAAGTTGTAACTACATCCATAAGATACATATGAAGTCCTTTCAAAGTTGCTAGGCTAATTAAGTCGAAATGTAGTTGCATCCACAACTGGGAAATAAGTTTGTTCTTAATTAATGGCAAGTCTTTGCAAGAACCGTTATGCTACAAGTTATACTTTGTATCTCATAATTTCATTTTACTCATTGCGTTTAAGCACAAAAATCCATTTATAGCCTACTAGCTTAATATCTTCAAGTGTTAAAATAGTAGGCCCAAAGACTTGGCATTTTTCTAATAAGTTTAATTCTGCTTGGATTGCATCTTTCTATTTAGGCCAATCATTTCTTTATTGACATTCAATAACAGACTTATGTTCAATATCCTCACTTTTTTTGCAATATTAATTGCTACTGCATATGCAAATATGTTATGGACAACAGTCTCACTTCAATCCCATATCTTACCTGAAGTGACATAGTTGATTGAGATTCTATTGTTTTCATCATCTTCAAGCATTTGAACCTCTTCTGAGGTTACTTGTTCATCTATGTCTTTTTCTATAGGCTCTTTAGGAACATCAATTTTAGAATTGTTATTTTATTTATTTTGTTTCCTTTTTTTTTCTTGGATATTTATTTTTGGAACCAAGTGGCCTACTATACTTCTACATGTCATGGATTCATTTGCTATAATATTAACATGTTGTCCTACTAGGACTTTAATTCTAACTAGAGCATTGTCAATTGATATATGAGATTTAGTAACTCTTTTTGTAATGCATCCGCAATTGGTTTCCTATACTTTGCAAATGAATGATCCTTTGAACTTCTAATTCACATTGTTTTGAATAAGGATTAAGATGATTTAATGATGACTCACTCCAAATAATTTTTTTCTTTAATTGCTTGTTCTCTCCCCTAACTTAGGAAACAAAGCCTCATTGAAATGACATTCATTAAATCTCGCAGTAAACACCTCCCCCGTAATAGTTCAAGATATTTAACTATAGATGGAGATTCATATCCAATAATATTTCTAATTTCCTTTGAGGTCTCATTTTTGTGCGATGTGGTGGTCAATTGGAACATAACAACACATGAAGAAAATTCTCAAATAAAAAATATCACGCTCCTGGTCAGAAACCAAATATAATAGAAAAAAATTGTGATATTTAGTTGGCCTGATGTGAATAATCGTTTCTACATGTAAAATTGGATATCTCCAAGCAATTATTGGGAGGTTTGAGTTCATAAGTAATGGTCTAGATATTAATTGAAGATGTTTAATAAAATATTCTGCTAGACCATTTTGAGTATGAACATGAGCTACTGGATGTTCAACAATTATTCTAATTGACATTGAATAATCATTAAAGCCTTAGATATAAATTCAGCAACCTTATCAAGATGAATTCTCTTAATAGTATATTCTAGAAATTATGCTTTTAACCAAGTTATTTGAGCAAGTAAACTAGCAGATGCTAGAGTTCTAGTTGATAATAAACATACATGTGACTATCTTGTTGATGCATCTATTAATACTACAAGATATTTGAATTTTCACATGGTGGATGAATTGACCTACAAATATCACCTTATAAATAAATATCATCTTGTAAATGTTCCAAAAATTTTAGGTAATTTCTTTTGAATTTTGCTTGGTGAAGGTTGAATAATTAGCTTTCCTTAAGAGCAAGTCGAATATGAAAATTTATTAGATTGAAGAATCTTCTAATTCTTTAATGGGTGGCCATATAAGCTCTCAACAATTGTTTTCGTATCATTGTTTAATCCAGAATGACATAATTGATTTATCAAATAGGAAAAATATCTGGGTTATAAACTTTTTATTTTTTACCATATTTGTTTCAATAGTACATATATATATGTGATATAAGCTTGAAGATAAAGCAGATGATTTCTTTAATACATATTTCTTACCCATAGTGAAGGTTGTAATATGGAGGTATTCAATATTTTCTATATCTGTTGTCTCAATATGATATCTATTTCAGCGAATATCTTTAAAGTTCAATAAATTTCTATGAGATTTTAGAGAGAATAATGTATTTTTAATAAAGAAATATGTATCTCCAAGTAATAATATATTTGCTCTTCTAGAGCTTTCAGTTAATCTTTTAGTACTAGATTTTATATTAACATAAGTCTTTATGCATTTACATTCCATTGTTGACCAAATGATCAAATTTTCCTTAGGATTCTCAAAAATATCCGACAATATAAATGTGTGAGATCAACATAGTCATCACTAAAATCATCATCAGTTTCTGCCAAATTCGTTTCTATAGTCTTGCTTTTCTTCTTCAAGGATCTTGATATAAATATATAAGGTGCTTTGGTGTATGATAGGTACGAGACCAATGCCCTTTTATGCCATATCAATAGCATTGATTTTTTGAATTTTATTTTGCTCCATTATTTTCCACTTCTAGTGGAAATATGCATTATTATTTTGAACACCATAATTGTTGTTATTATAAATTCGGCTATAGCTTCAGCCATGTTCTCGACCATGATTATTCTCTTATTCTCTTCCTTGTCCATGCCTAACACTGTTATATATTGTCTCATTCACTTCAAGGAATGGAGCAGAACTAGTTGGACAAGTTTTATGATTTTTCAACAAGTGCTCATTATTTTGCTCAGCAACAAGAAGACATAAAACTAATTCATGATATTTCTTAAAATCTTTTTTTGATATTGCTGCTACAAAATGCATATTTGAGACATGAAAAGTAGTAAATGTCTTCTCTAACATATCATGATTAGTAATATTTTCTCCATATAATTTCAATTTAGAACTAATTCTAAAAACTGTAGAATTATATTTATTTATAATTTTATAGTCTTATAATTGTAAATATATTCATTCATAACGAGCCTTTGAAAGGATGATCGATTAATGATGATCATATCTTTCTTTCAAATTTTTTGAAAGAACTAATGTACCTTTAACTATCAAATATTCAAGTTTTAGTTCTTCGTGAAGATGATGAAGAAAAATCATCACCTTGACACGATTTATAGAGATTCTTGATTTCCATATTTGATTGTATTTCCAAGATCCAATAGTATCTAGATGTATCTTAGCATCTAGTATCCACAATAAATAATTCTCGCATGTGATGTCGAGTGTTACAAATTTGAGATCTGTCAAATTCGATATTGTTTATATAAAAATAAATAACATGTAAATTAATATTAGTCTCTTAAAGACTAATATATTTAGTTCTTTAGGAATATAAAGATATTAATTCTTTAATAAATTGAGATACTAGATTTCAAGATACTTAGTTCTTCAAGAACTTAGGGTCAAAATTCTTCAGAAATTTATACCTTAGTCATTAATTTAATTAGTTCTTCAAGAACTATATATAATAATAGTTCTTCATGAACTAGAGTCAACATTAAGTAACATCAAATAATATTTGTATAGAAATCCTCATGGACTAAAATAGTTAAGATTATAGTATCCCTCAAAAAATAAATATCATAAAATAGCTAAAATAAAAAATTTACTATAATCATGTGATCTCGTGTTTATAAAAGATGGAAGTGTCAACTTTACCTTGAGTCTTGAATCTTGTTTTAAGTAATTGTGTTGATAATATTTTATAAAATAAGAAAACAATAATAAAGAAAATAAAGAAATAAGAGAAATTAATTTTTCTGTATCATTCTATTGATTGTAACACCTATTTATAGGTGTATAGGATTACAAAGATAGAATTCTATTTATGTAAAAAATCTATCTGTAGATATAAAGATAGACATCCAATATTATCTAAGCACTGTAATATATCATAACAATACTAAGTAATAAAGTTAAGCAACGATGTTATAAAAAGAAAAGAATCATCTTTTGTTCATTTTTAGGAGATCAAATGATAATCTTAGAATTTTGAGAATATTCTTTTATGGAAATAATTTTTGAAAACTGAAAAAAATGAAACATATAAGAGAAAATTGTAATTAAACTACATACAAATGACTTGTTCAATTAAATTTTACTGAAACCGCTTCTAAAAAAGTAATTTATAGAATTGTTTATTTTATTAGAAATAAAATATTCCCTCAAATATATAATATTTTGACCTGATGGATTAGCAGATTAATTAGATTTCTTTATATATAAGATCATTTTGTATATGTGACTTATTTTTGTTATTTTTTATCAAATTGTTTTTCTTCATAGGAATAAATTTCATTGAATTTAAGTAATTAGGAAGATTTTTATAGCATATATGATTTTTAAAGCTGATCCAAAACAAAATCTCCATTTCATAATATAAAAGAAGCCAATATTTGTGTATCAAGCAACACAAAAGAAGGCTTTTTTGGCTGCCATGTAACCTACTAAATAATTTGAACATTGCCATGAATGAATTACGTCAAACATTTATAAGATAATTAAAATAATTGATTGATTTAACACTTCAATGATAAATTAAAGAAAATAAGAGATTTTTAATGAATTAGAGAAGCAATTTTGGCTTGATGTTTTTTAAACCACGGAAGAATTACGCAATCCTTTTTGTAAATATTAATATATGCAGGTTTGTCTTGTTATAGAATCGTGCAAATTACTTTTTTCTTTGTCTTGTTCTAAATTTGAGCAAATTACTATTTTCTTATCTAACGATTAGAATTTAAAATTATATGAGAAATTGTCTGCTTTCGCTCTCACTAATCTCACGATTTTATCCTTTAAGTGAATTCGTGAACTTTTTCAAGAGCACACTTACCCTTGAAAATTCTTTAAAACAATAGATTTAACTTTGTAGCTCATTGTAAAGAAATAGCAAGTTTAACTTCGTCTCTTGTATTTAAGTTGTACATGTGGCATCATGTTAGTGGTTAGTCATTTGCAACATCTGTTGTGTACTATTACATAAGGAATGAAGTTTCTAGATTAATATTTTACTGAGTTTAATAGTGTTTGACATGAATTTAGAAATCATAGACCTTTTCCACAATATAATTATAGTAATTGTAACAATTATTGCTTTCAGAAGTTTGTAGATCTTCAATAAAAGGATTATGTTATTAGGTTTTTGAATGGACTGAATGAGACTTTTTAAGAAACTATGTCTCGGATCATTATAATTAAACCTTTTCCAATATTTGATCAAGCTTATAGTATGACTTTGAGAGAAGAAACTTGGAGGAAGTTGAATCTTAATCCTGTACTAGAGAGTCTTGACCAATTTGAAAGATCATTTGATGTAGTTGAAATAACTAAAATTTAAGTTGTTCGATCAAGTGATTTAGTTGCTTTAGCAGTTAAGAAGTCAAAGTATAATCCAAATTGGACCTGTACTCGTTGCAGTAAAGTAGGCCATTTGAAGGAGAGTTATTACAAGCGTATTGGATATCTTGCTCATTACAAGTGTGACAAACCTCAAAATAATCAGTCTTCACTAGTTCTCAGAATGTTGCTTATGTTTTTGCTTAAGACTCTATTACTTAGGATGGATCTGTTGGTGTTGGACTAGTGAATCAAGGACTCAATTCTTCATAAGTGAATATGACCTCATATTAAGTTCAACAACTTATAGCTTTACTCAATGAGCAGGCTACCAATATTTCTTCACCTAGTCCACCACCATTACTTGTCATCCTATAAGAAAGTTATACCAATTATACTGGTAACATTTTCCATTCATACATCATTAAAGTTTTTTGAAAACATCAATTACATTATCATTTTGCATCAATTTTCCATGGATTATTGATACTAGAGTAACATATCATATCGTCTATTCTTTTATGTCATTTGATTCTTATCATATTGGCATAAATTCCTTTGTTCATTTACCAAAGGCAATAAAGCAACAACGACACATACTAGATCTATTACTCTATTACCTTATTTGATCTTGCATAATGTTCTTTAGATTCCTATTTATCTTTAGTTTTATTTTTGTCAGTAAACTCGCTGAAACAAAATAATATATTCTTATCTCTTACGATAATCATTGTGATATCTAGGTCCATTCATCTAAGATGAGGATGGACTAGCTAAACTTTATAGAGGCCTATAATAGAGGTGTACAGTATTCGGTTAAAACTGAAAACGAATTGAATAACAAATTTAGTTTAGTTTTTGTTTTAAGTTTGTAAAATTTTAGGGATATAAGTCGGCTTGGTTTTTATAAAAAAAACTAAAAAAATTGAATCGACCGGTATTAGTTATATATTTGTATTTATTAGATATTTACTAGTTAGACACAACTACCCTAGTGGAACGCACTAGTTAGACATAACTATCCTAGTGGAACGCGCTTTCATATTCTTTTTGGTGTCCCAAGTGTTAGAGTATGCCCTAAAGACAAAGAGTTTTAAGATGATATGTGTTAATTTATACATCACAATTGATGGCATACAATTATACTAAAGGCATTGTATAAAATTATACTAAAGGCACTTATTCGACTTTAATAGTATGAGTAGTCAGGTATTATTAAGGAATAATCTAAACTGTTAGAGATGAACACCATGGAATGTAAACACAAATGTAAGAGAAATTATAAAGCAAGTTTAGAATGATGAGGTTCTCATTACATATGTTCCTAAACTTTATTCCTAATCGATGTTTGATCAAGGATTAGATATTGATCGTTGGATATTAATCAAATGCTCGAGATTACCATAATGTGTTATCCCTTACTTATGAAGTAAGCAATCTGTCTGATAAGGTTGAGGAATTGGGATTCCGAGATAAGCATATGGGTGCTTATTACAAAAAATAAGTTCATTGAACATGATCCTACTAAGTAGTCCATATCGAATTTACCCTAACTGTATATGGACAAATACTCTTATGATAATCATGTAAGACATGATCTTTAGACTTGAGATAACAATGTATTATCTTATATGAGGACTACTATACTTTGATATTATCTTATGTTCTCCTATCCATAGAGCGCTTAAGGGATAGTCATTGGGTATAGTAAGAGTCATATGAAGATAATACGTTATCAATAAGGAATTCATTGCCCAAATATGTCATGAGACCTTATTCTAATGATTCTTAATATGCTTTAGCATGAAAATCCTATGCCAGGGTTGTTTGAATGAAGATTATGACAAGTGTTTCATAGATCTTATTCAAGAGGTTATATGCAATTATAAAAAACAAATATGATTGATTCAATTATACAATTGACACTTGCATCCATGCTCTATGAATCAATTGGTATAAAAGTACAATGAAAGGATTAAATTATATTGTGAGATTGTTCATTGTAAAGGTTGATTAAAGCACTTTAATCCTTCCTCACATTTGGGTGGTCATGATGCATTTCTAGATTGTTAGCATCCCGAATTGATAATGAGGGCTATTAATTTCTATAAAAACATAGTAGGAGTTAAGTAACTGGTTGCAAGACCTTTACTAATTAATTGTATAAATTAGCTAATATTCGTTTATCTTTATATTGGAAGGTTGTAAGAAAAGATGAGTGGTAATCTATCTTTGCATAATATCCTTGACACCAACAAATTTACTGGGTCGAACTTTCTTGACTGCATCATAAAGTTTGAATTGTTCTCAAAAAAGAGAAGAAGCTTTATGTGCTAGATACATGTATTGCATCTCCTTGTCGAAAATGCACCCAAGAAGGTGATCCAAGAGTACAAAAAGCGTTAAGACGACAATGACCAAGTTGTTTGTGTGATATTAGAAAGTATGACTTCTGAACTACAAAGACAACATGAAAATATGGACACTCAAAGTATTATCTTACATTTAAAGGAAATGCTTGATGAGCATTTAAGGACTAAAAGGTATAAGACCTCAAAGGAATTGTTCCATTGTAAGATGGCTGAAGGTGCATCTGTGAATGCACATGGACTAAAGATCCATATTAAAATCTAGGGCATTTTAGTTTTGTGATGGACCATGAGTTAAGTAAAGACTTAATTTTGCAATCTCTACCTAATAGTTATTCGTAGTTTGTTATGAACTTTCATATGAATAAGTTGGGTACTACGATACCCAAATTTATTAATATATTAAAGACTGCGGAGGGTACCATAAAGAAGCAAAAAGGAGTAGTTCTAATGAAAGATCATTCTAAGGCTGCTAAGAATAAGTCTAAGAAGAAAAGGGAAAGAAAGCCCATCAGCCTAAGAAAGTCTTAAAAGCTATTGGAGGTGTCAACAATGATACAGGAAAGCGTCACCATTGTGAAAAGGAAGGACATTGAAGAAGGAGCTCCAAGGCTTATCTCACTGCTTTGAAGGATAAGAAGCAAGAACAAGCTTCTAATTCTGAAAAGAATGAATAGGCTAGCTTGAAGGCAATTGTTGTCATTTAATTTAGTTATTAGTTTTATTTTTCTTATTTAAAATTTAATAATTGTTATTTATTCTTTTTCTAGAACAATTATTGATTATTATTTCATTTAATAATATTTGGTAATTGTTGCCTTATTTAGTTAACTGATTTGTGTTTCTAGAATACCATACAAGAGGCTGTATGAAAGTAAGAAAAATAAAATCCCATGCAAGAAAACTAAAGTAATCCTAAATAGGCATAAGGATTATATTATTGATATTAAGACAAATAAGTAACATAATAAGTTGTGTAACTTGTAGATCTTATGAAATCAATATTATAATCAAGTTGTCTTTGAGAAAGACACATATGTCGAATTCCTAAGAGATACATAGAATGTATACTTATTTTAGGAATAGTTATGATAAAGTATCATATCAAGATTGGATCATGATGTGGAATACTTGGATCCTCATTAGAATGTCTATAACTTGTAATTACCCAAATGGATAAAGTTTCATAAGATGATGAAATCTAACTTTGTGAGACATAGTTATATCAATAAAGAGTGTTGCAAGCCTTCTCATAGAATATAGACTCTTATAATCATAAACTCCAATATGTTCCATTTATGATATGATAAAGTCTATATAGAATATAGACTAGTAGGTGATATTTAAGAAAAACATACACAATTAGACAAAGCTAAAAGGCTTGATCTAATAAATGTAAGCTTGTGAGATATCCAAAAAGAGTTTTAGGATATCAACACTATCATACTCTTAAAAAAAGTGTTTGTTTCGAATATGTTTTCTTTCAAAAAAAGGAGTTTTCTGAAAGAAGCAGTTGGAGTTTGATAGATCTTGATAGAGATCAAGATAAACAAACTATCATTAAAATGGAACAAAGCTTGAAGGTGTTTAGCATAAAATACACAACCTTAAGCTGTTCATATACGCAAATTTTGGTATTTAGTATGATATAACATATTTATAAGAAATGAAGATCTCTTATGGAATACGTAATTACATCTCTACTACACTAAGAACTAATGTTTGACATTAACTCTTAAAGTTGGCATCAAGCCATAATATTCTATTGTGGATACCATATTGTTTAACCAAGTGAAGACTGTGGTGGACCCATCTAAATGGATTAGATCTACTGAGGTGCAAGTGAGTTTTTTGAGAAAAACTAATATGGAAGTCTTTGCACAAAGGTTGAGCAAAGAAAACTTAATAAGTTACATACTTAAATCAAAGGGTTGATTAGTAATGTAATTACAAGTATTAATCCAAATTGAATAAACAAGTATATATGAAGAGGTTGGTGGGAGTATAATAATATTCTCTAATATTGTATGTTGTGAATATGTAAATAAAGGGAAAAGTGACAGATCCTTTATCACGAGTCTACCAAGACTTATAAATCCATAAAGAGTTAGAACATGCAATTTAGTTTCTAGGATTGAGGTCTATGGAAATAGATGCTTCAAATTACAAGAATGTTCTAAATTTTGAATACATAGACATATGTATTAAAGGAGTTTAACATGCAAGAATCAGAGAAAGATTCTTGGCAATATCCTATAACAAATCTCTTTCCAAAGATATGTGCCATAAACACTCATTGAGAAAGAGGCTATTAATAGAATGATTTATGCGAAAGTATAATATTTTATTATGTATATATGTCATGTTATGTACCAGATTTTATGGTTATTCTAGATGTCGATTATGAATCACATAGAATAAACTCACAAGATAGATTCAATTCATTTTTATAAGGAAAGCATGAGCTTTGAAAAGAGTTCCAAAAGGATCATTCTTACGACTTAAGCTTAATACATATCATTATATTTGAGGCAATATATGAGAGATATTTAGATCTTAATATTCTTTTTCAAGAATAAGGTATGGTTTTTAAATATTATTAATCTAAAGAGTTAGATAGACAATAGAGCCATTTTCAAAGAATCAAGGTTTCATCTGCGATTCAAAATATTGTATTGAAGTATTACTAATAAATAACTTATTAGTAGAATATAAAGATAAAATAAATATATATTAAGGATAACAAAGTTGATCCTCCAACAAAGTAGTTTACCTAACAAGAACATGATCATCATAAGAAAGAGTTCGATATTGGATACCATGATGATTGGATTTGATTGTGCTTTAGTGCAAGTGGAAGATTGTTAAGAGTATGGCCTAAAGACAAAGAGTTTTTAAATGATCTATGTTAATTTATACATCACAATTGATGGCATACGATCATATTAAAGGCATTTTTTGACTCTAATGGTATAAGTGGTCGGGTATTATTAAGGAATAATCCAAATCGTTAGATATGAACACCATGGAATGTAAACACAAATGTAAGAGAAATTATAAAGCGAGTTTATAATGATGAGGTTATCATTAGATACATTCCTAAACTTTGTTCATAGTCGATGTTTGATCAAGAATTAGATATTGATTATTGAATATTGGTCAAATGCTAGAGACTACTATAATATGTTATCACTTACTTATAAAGTAAGCAATCTGTCTCATAAAGTTAAGGAATAAAGATTCCGAGATAAGCATATGGGTGCTTGTTACAAGAATAAGTTCATTGAACATGACCCTACTGAGTAGTCCTTTTGGAATTTACCCTAAGTATCTATAGAAGATATTCTTGTGACAATCATGTATAACGTGATCCTGAAACTTTAGATAACAGTATATTATCTCATATGAGGATTACTATACTTTGATAGTATCTTATATTTTCCTATCCATGGAGAGCTCAAAGGATAATCATTGGGTATAGTAAGAGTCATATGAAGATAATAAGTTATCAATAAAGAATTCATTGCCTAAGGTAATATGTCATGAGATCTTATCCTAATGATTCTTGATATGCTTTAACATGGAAATCCTTGACTAAAGTTGTTTGAATAAAGATTATGAAAAATATTTTATAGAGCTTATTCAAGATGTTTTATGCAATTATCAAGAATAAAAGTACAATGAGAGGATTGAATTACATTGTGAGATTGTTCACTATAAAGATTGATTAAAGTACTTTAATCTTTTCTCACATTTGGGTGGTCATGATGCATTGCTAGATGCCAATCTATGAAATATGAATTAAGTTAATTAGAGAATTAAGAATTAAGAATTAAGTTAATTAGAGAATTAACATTGAATTAAAAGAGTTTAATTCATGATTCATAATTCATTGCCAACATGTTAGGAACCTTTTGAGTCACATACAAATGGCAAGTTGAAATCAAAATGAGGCTTAAGATTAGGTTTAAGCTTATATATGTTGGGCCTAATTAAAAGTTAATTAGTTTAATATATATCAGGCTATGATATTTAGCTATAAGAGCCCTATAACTATACTTATGTATTAATTAAGTTACTTAGTCTAAACAAGCCCAATTAAGGCCCAACTTAAGAGTAAGGCCTTGCTTGTTATAAGACTAGGTTAAAATCCCATGTATATATATGGAGTATGATGGACGGCTAGGGCATATGTATATGTCAAGGAGAATGATGCCATCGACACTTAATTAATTAGATTAATTAAGATTCAACCTGGCTTGGAACTAGCATTCACTTCTCATCATATCATTCATCCAAAATAAAATAAAATATAAAAGCAAGAAAGTAAATTGAACTATTATAATCCTTCCTAAACAATTAATCTATATTACAAAGCATTGAAAATCACCAAATAGGTCAAAAAGTTAGAAATTAAGGCAAAAATCAAGGACAACCGATTGGTGAGGTCATTGAGCTGACCAGTTTAGCACTGAGCCGGTCAACTTTGGACTCTTGCTCAAGTCATTTTTGCACAGTTTTCAACCATCCCTCGCCCAAAAGTCAATTCACATGCATAGAAGACATCAAACATGATTAATATGTAAAAACATGAAATAAAGACATAACAATTGAATAAAACAAAGCCAAAACATGTAAAATTATTTAAAAAGAAATAAAGTTATAGGAGACATAAGCTTTTCATGGCGGATCCTAAAATTAATTAAATCTAATTACATAATCATATGAATTATGATGAATGAAAAAATAAATCTAACATATTAACCTACTCATATAAGTTATCAGATTCAAAATCCAATACAAATCAATGTTATCAGATTCAAAATCAACATACATAAATATTACAGAAACATATCAAATCAATAAAAATCCTAGATCTGAAATGTAAATCACATATATAATTTAAACTCAATCCTAATCATGTTTCTAAAATCAAAACATTAAAGAAAGAAGAAGAAAATATTGATGATGCTAGATTTGGAAACCCTCAGATTGTCACCATATTGTGTTGACACAAGTTTCTGGAGATAATGAAGATGTGGAATCGAAGATTGGACATGAATTCAATGCTCTTTAGGGTGTGTTTAGTGTTTGATATGTGAAAAGGGCTTTTAGAAAAGTATGGTCGTTCTATGAAAAGGGATTCCTAAAATGGAGTTCTTTCTTACTGTCACTTTTTAATTCCTATAAACTATCTAAAGAAAATCTCTCATAAATACTAATAGTTAACCCTAAACCTAGACCATAGTTTTCTATTTATAGTAGTAGGGTTTAGGAAACCCTAGAAAATCAAATAATATAATATTTAAAATAATTCTTTTTATTTATCGGACATTTAGTTTGATACATATCAAAATAAATACTTTTTAATTTTAAATAATTACAGATAACATATTTTTGAAGACATATTTTTGAAGACACTTTTTGCGTTTTATGTCAAAAAAATATGCATAAAACAACATCAAAAACCAAGATAAGGCCCGATCGGCTCTATACAAAGCCGATAAACTCTTTCTATAGCCAATTCAGCTGTACATAGAGCCGATTAGTTTAGAGGCCAAAAAGTTTTGAAATTTCTCATAATTTAGTCCTTTTACTTTCAAAAAATCGCAATTTCACCCCTCAGAATTTAAACTTTTTCTATCAATTGAGTCCAAATTGATTTCAAATATAATTTTGGTTTAATTACTTACAGCCCTAATTGGGATTCACCTGTCCTCAACCTACCAAGACTCAAAAAAGGCAATAACTTTCATCATCAGGTTTTCTGTAATTCCCTCGATATCTAAATCTGAAAGATTGATGTTGACAATACCCTTCCTTTTTAAAAATAAACTGAATCTCTTTCTTCCTAGTATCTATCACCATTTGAAGGAGGTTTTATCTCTCCAAATGATGTTAATTTTCAAAGCTACAAAAAGCCATAGGGATGTTAAATTGTGCAGCTCAATTGAAGGTGTGTGACTTAGGTCACTATATAGCTGTGACTCAGGTTACTGTATTGCTGACATTCATGGGATTTCCTTACCAAAGCTATACCATCCTTTTCTATTGTTAACCAGTAACAACCTTGATGCATAAACTTTCTAGTTAACACTAAGCCGTTCATATGAGGCCTGCACAACCCTTTATGCATCTCCTCCATTACAACCAACTCCTCTGCCTTAGTAACACATCGAAGTTGGACACTGAAATCATTCTTCTATATAACACTCCTTTATAGTTGAGGTAGTTTCTAGCCTATATTCGTAGTGCATACCTTTCTTTTGCAGTTGCTTCCTTAGGATATACCATGTCTTCTACAAGCCTTTTCAAATTGTAAAACGAAGGCTTCTCTTTTGGTCCCATCTAGACTTGCGTTATCTGGTCTCCCTAATAACAAGGTGCTTCATACTTTACGATCACCAATGGCTTCATTGGAAGTTGCGAGGGTTGTCCCATATTGACCATAGAGTAGCCAGCGCATCCGCCATTTGGTTCTCATCTCATGGAAAATGTATGAACGAACACTTAAAGAAGTTGAATACTAAAGTCTTGAGATAACTGACATATGGCTACAACCTTTCTTTTTTCACGTTTCATTCCTTGATGGTTTGTTGAATCACTAGCATGGAATCCCTATAGACCATCAGCTGCTTCACTCCTGCTACAACAGCCACTTCTATTCCAAATAAATATGCTACATACATATTATTAATCACTTTAAAGTCCAACCTCTTGGCCATTGGTAGCAACTTTCCCTCCGGCGTGATTAGAACTACTCCTAACCCTGCTCCTTTTGCATTTACAGCTCCATCAAAGTACATCTTCCATTCTTGGATCTCGATTGCCCTTATATTCTTATCAAAAAACTCTAGATCCCAAGGGTCATCTCCTTCATTTGCATTCTAAGCTATGAATTCTAATACGACCCTACCCTTGACTACCTTTTTGGTAACATACTCGATATCGAATTCTGTTAGGAGCATTAACCATCTACCAACTTTCCTATAAGAGACAGAGCTTCGAACATGTATTTCAACGGGTCTATTTTCGAAATTGCTTGCACCCTATAAGATTGGAAATAGTGTCTTAACTTTCTCGTAGCCTATATCATGGCTAAAAACATTTTCTCTACTAGGTTATACTTTGACTCATATGACAACAACTTCTTATTAAGATAATAGACCGCATGCTCCATATTATTAGGCCTACAGTGTGCTACTATTACCCCCGTGGCTTCTTCTTCTAAGGCTAAGTATATAATCAACAACTTTCCATCTTTCGATGGCTTCAATACTGGCGGCTTCATTAGATACTCTTTAATGTTGTTGAAGGCTTTCTGACACTCCATACAATGGGTTGGTGTTCCCTCAAAAGGTTGAATATGGGATCACAAACCATTGTGAGCTTGGAGATGAACATGTTGATATATTGCAAGCATCATAAAAACTCTTTGACTTCTTTCTCTATCTTCATTGCTGCCATCTCTTGAATAGCCTTAACCTTGTCCGTATCGATTTCTATCCCCCTAGCAGCTTCCCTGATGTTACTCTGAATACGCTCTTTAAATCGGATTGAGTTTGAGGTTCTATCTTTCCATTCATCCTAAGAACTTATCAAGAGCTCGAGAATGCCCTTTCCTTGTTCCAAACTTTATCATTATATCTTCTACATACACCTCCACCTCCTTATACATCATGTCGTGAGACAAGGTAGTGGTTTCTCTTTAATAAGTTGCCCCTATATTCTTTAGTCCAAAAAGCATAACCTTGTAGGAATATGTCCTCCACTCGATTATAAACAATGTCTTTAGCTTGTCCACCACTACCATCATGATTTAGTTGTATCCGGGGAACCTAACTGTGAAAGAGCACATTGCGTTCGAGGCGGCATTATCGATTATCACATCTATGTGAGGAAGAGGAAAATCATCCTTAGGGCATGCCTTGTTCAGGTCTCGATAATCCACACATATTCTAACCTCACCATCCTTCTTCAGGGCTAGGATGATGTTCGCCAACCACTCGAGATAATTGAATATGTCGAGAAAATTGGCCTTTACCTGTTTAGCGACTTCCTCTCGTATCTTTTCTGCTCATTCTGACCTTAATCCTCTCATCTTTTACTTGACCAACTTGATGTACGGATGGGTTGGAATGTGGTGCTCTGTTATCTTTCTATCTAACCCTGGCCTATTGTTATATGACTAAGAAAATACTATTTTTTTATAAGCTTTTCAAATTCTCTACTCTCTTTAACAGTTATATCATGAGCTATCAAGACATTCCTTGGATTTGCATTTATGCCTAAATTAAATGAATCAATTTGGATGGTGTTGATGTCAAACATACACATGTGACGATTATTAAAATGCACATTACCATTAGGAAAAACATCGCATAAGTAAGCAAAACTATTGTTCATATCATTGATCTTTGAAATAAAAGAAATATTATCCTCATAAATACCGGACGTTATTACATCATCATAAAATACATTAATGATATGCTCCGCTATCAAAGCAGCTAGCTCTTGCTGACTCAGCTTCTCAAGTAGAGTGATTAACTTTTCCAGTTTCAGCTCCTTTACCTTGGTGATGACCTTCTCACGGACTTCCTTCATAGCTCGACCATCTTGTTAATAATCAAACTCTTAAATATTTCGAACCCCTGCACCTCAGTCCAACTACTGTACCTGGTTCAGGTTCCCTAGAGTAGGGCTTGTACTCCTGAACAAATACATCTTTTAGAGTCTCACCCTTTGGTTTACCCTTATCTTTATTTTCTCGGTAACCCAGCCCATGTCAAGTCTTCTAACCTTTGAAGTCTAGCAGCTCCGTGATACCTTGCTGGTTTTTTCCTAGCCTTATTCTAGGCATGAAATTTATCTTCTTGAACACACTGTCTACTTTAGGATCTATGTAGTCATCGTAGAGAACAACAACTTAGAGTCTAGTTTGGCCTTCCAACTCCTTTATCACTTTTTGAATGGCTGAGGCAACCTTAGCACCTTCGATGTTGTTAGTTACTATTTCGCCTTCATGAGGGAAGTTGACCTTTTGATGCACAATGGAACGAACCCATCCAAGAGCATGGAACCATGCTCTTCCTAATAATAGTGCAAGAGTTATTGGAAATTCTAGGACAGTGAATTCCACCCAAGATTCCATAGGACCCATCTTTACTAGTGCTGAGAACGTTCCTTTCACGTCTCTCTTTATTTCGTCATAGGCTCTTATAACCATATCCGATGGTTTCAGATATTTTTCAGTCATCCCCAACTTAAGGAGTATGCAAGAAGGACACACATTAATGACTAACCCATCATCCACCATCGCACTAGGGTCTTTTTCCCCTTAACCTCTACTGCTATATAGAAAGCCTTGTTGTATTCTCTTCTCTCGAGTGGTAAGTCTTCATTTGAGAAAGTGATCATCCCGGTGGTTTTGTCAATTATCATTTTGATCATCTTCTCAAGAGTAGTTGTCATGCTAATGCTTATACTAGACAAGGTCTAGATTATAGCCTTTCTGTGATCCGATGAGTGCATAAGCAACTCGCAGATGTTAGCCACCTTCTTCTCATACTTCAGCTATTCTAACAACCATGCATCCATGTCTTTAAGTGCTTTCTCGACTTGTTTTAACTCTTGAAACCCTGTGTCTTCATTCTTACCCACTGGCTCAGCTTCTTCGTCCAAATCATTGTCTGTTGAGATGTCCTTAGCTTTAGCGTCATGTACTTCACATTTATCCCTAGAAGTGTACTAGATGTCAATGGCCATACTAACTTATCCTTCGAGACTATAGGCATCGACCTTTGACCTTCAGTTACCACTTTTCCTGAATTTGTGAGGTTCAAGAGGACTCAAGAACTAGTTTTTCTTTCTAGAAGAGGAGAGTAGAATATGAAAATATGCTTCTTTTTAGATCTTATTTATTTAGCTTAGAACTTTAGCTTAGTTTTTCTTTTCAGTTAGTGCGCAAAATAATAAATGGACATATGTACATTTAATAAAAGTTCTAATCAATTTATTCATTGAGTAAGGGCCCAAATGGTTACATTTTGATTTCTCATGATACAACCCATGCCATCAGCTAGTCCTTTCAAATTATCTAGTTGATTATTTTCTCTCATTATCCTAATTTTTGCCTGACTAGTCTTTTCAGGTTTTTTTTATTATGTTTTAAGGATAAAATATATCATGATTTTCACTCCGCAAACTTAATTTCTTATAACAATTAAATCTAAATTGATTCTAGAAAAGTGATTTTAACTTGATCATTCTCAACCCTAATCTTGGATTCGTCCTCCATCGGTCTTTAAAACTCGAGAAAGACAATAACTTTCATCATAGAATTTTCTATAATTCTCTTGATATCTAGATCCAAAAAATGGATGCTAATAATAATACACATCTCAAAATTTCAATTAGAAAGATCTTGAGTCCACTAAGCAAAAACTAAATGAGTCATTCTTTAATTTCTTGACTAGATGGATGAATAAGGCTAGATCGATAAAGAACAAGCCTTTTGAAAAGAACCAAGTTTGTATGGTGGTTCGAAATGTCCTTCTATCTTGGGTTGAGAGGCTTCAGATAACAAGTCTGAAGATGTTCATGGATTTGTATGATGATGGGCTGAAAGTCGAGGAGATTGAGAATGACAATAGAAAGAATGCCTAAATTGTTAGAAGAGCGAACTATCAGACTGGAGGGAGCAAAACTTTTGATGTGAGTATTGTCTAGTAACCGAGGAGGTTCTCCAATTTCAAATAACTTTTTCTCGAAGATCTTCAAAAATTTTATGCAAAATGGCCTGTTGCAACCGACTACCATCAATAACCCACCAAACCTTAATGCACTCAGATATAAGCCAAACTCACACTGTAAATTCTAACAATTACTCAGCTGCCAGACCGATAACTATATCCACCTCAAACATGAAATCCAAGACCTAATCAATGTCGAAAAGCTAATCGACTCTAACCAGCTCAGTACCAAAAGAAACCAACTACCAAACTACAATAACACACCACCCCTTAACCAAGTTTCCATAATCAACCCTGATTTTAGTGAACATGAGATCATGAATTATTTCCAAGGAATACCTAAAAGCCTAAACTTTAATTAGAACCTACACCTGAACTTGAGAACCCATAAAGAACCTTTACTAAGCTGAGGGCACCATTATCTAAGTTAAAGCCTTAGACACCGAGGTGTAGTCCAATGCCTCATAATGGCCAGTATTGTGAGCTTCACCAAACCTTTAGGCACATGACTGATCAATGCAATAGTTTGAAGCATGAAATCCAGGACTTGATAGACTGTAAGGAATGGCAAGTTGGGCAGCTCCCTCAGAATATTGTAGTGGATGAGTATGAAGACTTGTTGAGGCAGCTGTCAGGCAAGTTTGATTACAAGGTTCGCTATTCCAGGCCTCCTTCGACTGACATCTAAATCAAGGACATTGTATTAAGTAGTTGGTGAGGGTGTTCAACCAAACTAATAGTCCGACCAACCCGATAGAACCTGAAATTAATTTATTAGATTTAAACGGTCTTGGGTTGGAGATGATTAGAAAATGTCTATAACCTAGGACAAATGGGTGGGTTCAATTTTAAACTTAAAAATTATAGTAAAATCCGAACTAACTTGAAATAAACCTAAAAGTTAGAATCCATATATATTATATGATTTATATAAAATTACATCATTTTAATATATATATATATATATATATATATATATATGTGTGTGTGTGTGTATATTTTCTTTCATAATCCTAATCTTTTTTATAATGGTTGTTCAATTTTAAACCCTTAGAATTGTTTTCTAATTAGAATTGTTTTCTATTTTTACTTTCTTCTCATATAGATTTCAAATTTATTAATTTAACTCTATATATTTTCATCTAACCTAACCATATACTTACATATAATTTTGTTTGTTACTTTTCTTCTTAAGAATTTTCAATTTTTATACAAATTTTAATTTAATTTTTAATTATAATTCAAATTGCACCTGATTAAAAACCGATGATCCCGAATTTATTAATTTTCCAATTTTAAGTATTGGGTTAGGTTTTTAAATAAATACAACCCTACTAATATGATTTGAGTTATCATATATCTTCTAAATCGATCAACCCGACCCACAAACTCCCCTAATGGTTAGGGTTCGGATGGTGATGAGCAGTATGGAAGCAAGGGAGAAGAAGTCGGTTATAACTGTCGACATCTGGTATAGTTCTAGGGATGAATATGAGATTCAAGACAGTAATGCTATAGACATATGGAGAGACAATGACTTTGACAAAGAGACCGGGCCAAAAAATAAGAGCAGTGATAAGGGAGCACAAGAACTCAAACAAGTGGAGAAGGATTCAGCAGAAGAGGATAAAAGGTTATTAGAAGAATTATAAGAAGACAGTTGATATCTAGGAATTACTTATGCATTCACTAGACCGTAGTAAGGCTTTGATTCAAGCCTTATCAAACATCATCATAAGTACATCAACTACCCTTGAGGATTTCATCAAGATGGTAATTGACAAGACTACTAGAATGATCACTTTCTCTGATGAAGACCTGCTACCGAAGGAAAGGGATCACAATATGGCCCTGTTATTGCAGATGAGGTAAAAGGGAAGATGACTCTTTGTGTGATAGTGAATGACTGTAAAGGATCTGAAGCCTTCGGATATTGGTCATAAGGGCTTATAATGAAACAAAAAATATATGGAAGGGACATTCTCAGCCTTAGTAAAAATTGGTCCATAAAGTCTTAGGTCGAGTTCATGATCTTAGACATCCCAGTAACTTTTACTCTATTATTGGGAAGGCCATGGTTCTATGTCCTATGAAGAGTGTCATCCACCATGCACTAGAAGGTCAAATTTCCTCACGAAGGAGAGATAATCACAATTAATGTTGAGGGTGGCAAGGTTATTTTAACCATCCAAAAGGCTGCCAAAGAACTTGACGCCCCGACTGGGTTTCAGGTGGCTATACTTTATGAGGATTACATGGATCCTAAAGTGGCTAATATGTTCAAGAGGTTGGACTTCATGCTTGGATGGAGCTAGGGAAGAATCAGCAAGGTGTTGCAAAGTAGCTAAACTTTAAAAGACAGAAGACTCGACACAACCTATGATATAATGAAGATGAAAATGAGGGCAAATTGAATTGTAAGACTCCAAAGGAGGACTTTGTCAAGGAATACAAGTCCTACAAGCCCTACTCTAGTGAACTTGAGCCAATTACTATAGTTGGGACTAAGGTGCCTAGGTTTGAAATCTTCAAGAGCTTGGTTATCAATAGGATGGTTGAGCTGAGCATGATATTCAAGAAAAGGTCACTACTAAGTTCGATAATTGCAGCTACTCTTATAAGAAAGTCTTGCATTGATTCTCCACCTTTTATTTATGAGGTCTCAAAGTCATGATGAAGAGATTGTAGTTTCACCAGGATCATCTTTGAGGAACCTTGACATGTTGTCTACAATGTTTTCCAAGGGTCTTTGGATGTGGTTGCTGCTGAAAGTTTTGAGAGAACTGATTCATGAACTACTTATTGAATGAAGGAAAGAGCTTTTAAGTCTTTCTTTCTATTTTCCTTCAAGCAATTCTATTCATCAGGATCAATATACCTATTTTTTACCAAGTTCTAAAGATCTTGAGACTTGAATAAAATCTTCGTTTTAATGCTCTAGAATTCATAACATTCTCCTTTAAAGATGAGAATGACAGGTTATGAGATACTAATTGAACTTCCATTAGCAGCCATGATGTTTTTCTCTCTTTCACTCTATACCACTCTCACGGTCCAAATAAATTTGAACCTACTCTGATACAAGAAATGTTAGAATTTGAAGTAACAGAGCAAAAATAAATTGATACTATAGCAGAGAAATTAACTATATATTGTAGAAAATAGTTAAGTAATCTGATGTAATTATTCCATAAAAGAGAATGCCTTTATATAGGCTTACAACAAAACTAATAAGCTAAAAAGACAATTATATGAGATTTTATTGGTATTAAATCACCTAACACAATAAAAAATGTAAAGAATAATAATAAAAAAATGACCGCAACACTAAAGACCAAGTCCAACTGAGACTTTGGTAAATTCGAATCAACCTGGTATTCGCTCTTAACCCTCCTAATATCGAGCTAATTAACTTTTTAACCTCGTGTAAATTAAGAAATTTAATAATATATTCTTTGTTAGGTATTTCCAATTATAGATGCAAATGTATCTAACCTCTACCTATATATTAGTTTAGAGTATAAATTAACATTTGCATATAGCTTCCTCTTAACAAAATACTCATAAGACATGGCATCCTTTTCTAAGGCAATTGCTACTTGCATACAATATATAATTAAGTATGAGCTAAGAAATCGCATATGTAATCATTATAGTGTATAGACATTCCCATAAATCTAATTAAAAAGGAATGCCAAAAGCCAAACTAGATTGTGATTAGATAAAACTTTCGGTATTTAACATATATATATATATATATTAATTTCTGAAAGTTAAAATTTGTTTGATACATTTCTTAATTTTTAACACATAAGATTTTTATTTTTACATGTGTACTATTTTTGAAACATAGAATTCAAGCTTATGTGTAATTTTATAGTTCTTTTATTAACTTATTGATTAATAAATTACATTCTTAATCAAAAACCGACTCTAATTCTAAGAGATAAGATATTAATTATATTTTAATATTATATTAACTAATAAATAATTTCCTAGTAAAATAATGATACTAATTCTATTCTAAGAAATAGTAGCACATTAATTAAATTATAATATTATATTAACTAATAAATAGTTTTCTAATCAGATAATGATATTAAATTTATTCTAAAAATAGTATATTAATTATATTTTAATATTATATTAACTAATAAATTAATTTTATAATTAGATAATAATTTTAATATAGAGAATAACATCTTAAATTATATTTCTAATATTATATTTATTAATAAATTAAATTTTTAATTATATAATAAATTTAATATATTAAATACATAATAGTCAATACTAATCTTGTAAAATTGAAACACACATAATTTAGAGTAGCGTATGGTGTTATTACATTGTTGTACATTATGTTAGAATTTAATGCTTAAAATGATTTGCAAGAGATCTTATCATAACTAAGTCGGTAAGGTGTTATTACATTGTTGTACATTATGTTAAAATTTAATGCTTAAAATGATTTGCAAGAGATCTTATCATAACTAAGTCGGTCTTATAGAGTAAAGCGGTTTAGTTTAAAACTAACAGTTAATACAAAAAATTTGAGCTCGATATTATTTATAAATAGTTACAAACGAATTGAAAATTAGAAAAGTTATGGCTTAAAATGTAAAAATATTTTTATTGGTATTTTTGTAATTAAATTGGCTAGGATATTTTTGTAAATTTTCTATAGTATTAAGGTAGGGTTAAATTAATAATATTCTTATTTGTAATAATTTCAAATAACCCCATATGGACCTATTTAAAAGGATTAAACTAAGCTCAATGGTTTAAGAGCAAATAACCATGGGTAGAAAGAATTAAAGAAAATTAGATAGATGATTACTAGAATTATAAAAAATGTAAGTTTATGCATACTTTAACTGATTAAGATATTTTGTAATATTACTGCTAATTAAATAATTTGAGGTAGTCGGTATAGAAAAATAGAAATTTCGAAATATAAAAACTTCATAAATATCATAATAAATTTAAGATATTTAGTTTGAATATGATCTCTCTTAGATAATAAGAATTTGAGGTAATTAATTCATACATTTATATATTGAATATGTTAATTACTAAATTAAATAATAAAATAATAATTAATTATCGTTGCTGGAAATTGAACATACAGCTATGGCTGCAGATGATAATTGATAGTATAATACATTTATTTGAGTGCTTGGTCAGAGGTTGAATAAAAATGAAATTTTGAGGCCCCAAATTGGCGTTTCGTGCTGTGTATTATCTTCTTCAGATTTAGCCTACTTTTATAGAGGGAATTTGTTAATTAGAGGAAATTAATAGGACAATTATTAAAATAAATTTAGAGTAGGTATAAAACATTAGATAAAAACTATGAGGAAATATGATTAAGATTTTATTTCTAAAATTTTGTTTATGTAATATAATTTATAGAATTAAATATTTATACGATTGTTCAGAGAAAAGTTAGCAGGTCGATTTAAAAATATAATTTAATATAAATTATGTATATCAGATGAGTAGATAAACTTATAATATTATATTTTTATTTAATTAATTATTTTTTATTATACACTTGTTTTCTTGAAATGCTTTATTTGAAATTTATTTTCTTAAGAGCAATTTAAAATTTATTATTTTCTATAAACATTAAAAATAAAGAATGGTATTTTTAGTATTTTTTTATATATATAAATATAATTGAATAATAAATATATATTTATTTATATAACTTATGAAATCACACCTTAAACATGAAAGGGTTAATAAGATAAACCGTCTTTCAGACAAAGCTTAGATAAACCGTCTTTTGAGATTGCTTACGAGGGATATGCTCGGTTGCCTTTTTGTATAGTTAAAATATTTGAGTATTTAAAGTTACTAGACATCAATATAATATATCTATGAATGTATGTTTAAAATTATTAATTTATATTTATTTATTTATACATGTTTATTTATTTTATATTTATTCTATTAATCATGTTTTCCTAGACTGTATGGATTAAAATTCTTATTGACTTCAAATTCGAAAATTAATAACTTTTGAAATATATACACGAAAATAATTATTTGTTTATTTAACTTCATAAAAATCTTATTTGTCTAGCTAAATTTAATTGATTAATTATTTCTATTTATAATTATAATAATATATTTAATTCTATGTGGGTTACTTTTTATTATTTGTTTATTTTTTAAATAAGTTTATACTCACTATTTTTACTTGTCAATATTGCGCAACATACTTAAGAATTTAACTGCTATAGAAACTAATGCAACTAGTTGATAATTCGTGCGTTATATAGATATTATTATTTTAATTATAAAATAAGATTGATAAATACAATTAAATAAATTTTTTAATATTTAATATTAATTTATAAAGCAAACTAATTATTTTTAAATATTTTTAACTTTTTAAAATTTTAAAATTCTACTAATGCATGATCTAAAATTATTTTAAAATTTATTTATTAACTAATTTTAATATTTAAAATAATAAAATTAATAATTGATATTACTATTGTTATAATTAAAAATTTATTATATAATTAAAAATTTAACTTATTATTGAATATAATATTAAAAATATAATTTAAAAATTATTTCTTAGAATTAGAATTATTATTTAATAATAAAACTAATTTCTTAATTAATATAACATTAAAATATAATTAATATGCTATTATCTATCGTATCATTATTTAATTAGAAAGTTATTTATTAGTTAATATAATATTGAAATATAAATAATATATTATTTCTTATAATTAAAATCAGTATTTAATTAGATTTGTAATTTATAAATCAATAAATTAAAGAATTATAAAATTATATATAAACTCGAATTTTATATGTCAAAAATAAATACGTATGTCAAAATAAAAATGTTATTTGTTAAAAATTAATTATTTATATTAAAAAATTTAAAATTTTAGAATAATATAATATATATATTAGAGTTTTGTGTTAGTAGAATTCACAGTGAATCAGATACATAAATAGTTTAAATAGAGAGAGCTCACTGAGGCCAGCTACTATACTTATAATTTAAAAGTTAATTTAACTTTTCTACTCCCAATCTTACAAGAATTAAACTTCAGTTATTTTGTAAAAGAAACAACTTTTTAGCTACAAACTTTGTTAAACCTTTTCTTTATCCTTAAAGTTAGAGTTGAAGAAACTAAAAAAGAAAAAGAAGAATTGTATGTCATTTTCCATGAAAATAGTGAAAGTCGATTAAATTTCTTTGTACCTATTTGCATGCACACAAGGAAATGAATCAATATAGTGAAATGTCAATGAGAGATGCAGAAACCCCACATACGTATTCTAGTAACACCAACCTCCTTCTCATCCTTCCACGCAATAGCACGCCACTCTTTCTCTCTATTCTTCTTTGCCACGCGTCATCTTCATTCTATTAAAGATAATCATGCATAAACAAATTAAAGTCCAATTGAACATTCAGTGTATATATTGGGCTGTTGCAAGTGAGAAAATATCAAATCTAATGGAGAGAATGCACAAGAGAAGCATTAGTAGTGTATTAATGTTTCCATGGCTAGCTCATGGACACATATCTCCTTTTCTAGAGCTAGCCAAGAAACTTGCCAAGAGAAATTTCTATGTCTACTTGTGTTCTACACCTGTAAACCTAGATTCCATTAAGCAAAATCTATCTCCTAAATACTTACTTTCGATCCAACTTGTTGAACTCCATCTTCCATCTTTGCCTGACCTTCCATCTCACTGCCATACTACAAAAGGGTTACCACCTCATCTCATGACAACTCTCAAGACAGCTTTTGATATGGCAACTCCTAACTTTTCCAACATTCTTGAGACTTTAAGACCAGATTTGCTTATCTATGATTTTCTCCAACCATGGGCTGCAGCTCTTGCTTTGTCTTTTGATATACCCGCTGTTCTCTTTTTATGTAGCTCCATGGCTATGAGTACGTTTTGCAGGCATTTCTCTGAAAATTCAAGCGATGATCATTTCCCTTTTCCGGAGATCTATCCTAAATGGTGTTTGGATAAGAAGGTGCTGGAAGTGTTAGAATCGTCATCAAACGAGAGAAAAGATAAACATAGGGTTAATCAGTGTATAGAGAGATCTTATCATTTGATTTTAGCGAAAACTTTTAGAGAACTTGAAGGAAAATACATTGATTATCTTTCTGTTAAATTGATGAAGAAGATAGTTCCTGTAGGCCCTCTTGTTCAAGAAGACAATATCCCTATCCATGAAGATGAGAAAATGGAGGTTATTCAATGGCTTGAAAAGAAGGAACCTTCATCAGCTGTATTTGTTTCATTTGGTAGTGAGTACTTTCTTTCCAGTGAAGAAAGAGAAGAGATAGCTAATGGGTTAGAGCTAAGCAAGGTAAATTTCATATGGGTGGTT
Organism: Ricinus communis; assembly: GCF_019578655.1. Classification (NCBI taxonomy): domain Eukaryota; kingdom Viridiplantae; phylum Streptophyta; class Magnoliopsida; order Malpighiales; family Euphorbiaceae; genus Ricinus; species Ricinus communis. Next base: position 28,765,560 of record NC_063261.1, on the reverse strand, counting down.
AGGTTTCCTGCTGGAGAGGAGATAAAGCTAGAAGATGCACTACCTAAAGGATATATTGAAAGGGTTAAAGAGAAAGGGTTAATTGTTGAGGGCTGGCTTCCACAGGCAAAAATGTTAGGGCATAGTAGCATTGGAGGATTTGTGAGTCATTGTGGATGGAGTTCTATAATGGAAAGTATGAAATTTGGAGTGCCAGTAATAGCCATGCCAATGAATCTTGATCAACCATTAAATGCAAGGGTAGTAGAAGAGGCTGGTGTGGGTATAGAGGTAAATAGGAATATTAAGAGTGGAGAAGGGCTTGATAGAGAAGAGATAGCAAAAACAATAAGAAAGGTAGTCTTGGAAAAGGTGGTGAAGATGTGAGAAGAAAAGCTAGAGAAATGAGTGATATCATAAGAAAGAAAGAAGAGAAAGAGATAGATGATGCTGTCTATGAATTAGTTAGCACTTGTGATATGATAATCAAACTATATTAATTCATAACATCTATGAGCTTAACCCATAGATATAGAGATGCCTTAATATGCATGTTTATTTCATAACTTAAGCTTTGTACAGTGCATCTTTTAATACAAGTAATGTTTTGAGCTTAATATGTGGATATATAAATTCATTTTATACAATTTTAGAGTTTTACTTTAAAATAGGCTTCTTCTTTAATGTAAATATTGGAGTACTGTTCCTTTTCGCTATTTATAACTAATTTAATTAAAATTGGATTCAATCATTCGAATCTAAAAATTGACGCACGACTCCAAGATTATGTTTTTTTTTTTTTTTTGCACTAGAATTTACTTTTATCAATAGAATAGAATAAAACATTTAATTTTAGACAAATTAATTATGGGAATTCAATCATGTATAAAGTTTCAGAATTGCCTGAGGTTTTGTTTATGGCAAGAATAATTTAAGATAATTAATCCAATTCTGATTTTAAATGTGGTTAAAGTGATAAATTGCCCCTTGAATTTATAAGTAAGGTTCAATTAACCTCAAACTAACTTTCTTAGCCAAATCATCCAAGATATGTGTAAGATTGGTTCAATTCACCCATTAGTTAGCTCTTAAGTTTGGACGTGAAAGAAATGCATCAATTAAATAATAAAAAAAAAATCAATTGAATCTCTCTCTTTCTCTCTCCACTCTCTTTTTTATTTCTCCCAAAAAAATTCTTCAAATATCTAAATTCCAAATTTGAAGAACAATAAAAAAAATCAGCAAATGCATTAATTGTACATAACGAAGAATCAATAAAAACAAAGTCCAAACTAAATTCACATCAAATGTAAAATCAACAAAAATAACAATTGAATGATGACTTAGATTCAAATCAAAATCTTGCAAACATAAAAGAAGCAAAATCAGGGCGATAGTTGCTTCTTCTGTGTTAAGCTTGGACATGTTAAAAAGGAATGTACCAAATATCACACCTGGCGTGCAAAGAAAGGTGTGTTCCTCACTCTGGTCTATTCTGAGGTCAATTTAGCTTCAGTACCTAGAAATACTTGGTGGTTAGATGTTGGTGATACTACTAACAACAGTATTTCAATGCAAGGTTGCCTGATCTATAGAAGGCTAAGTGATGCTGAAAGACACATTTATGTAGTAGATGGCAAATCGGTAGAAGTAGAAGCTATAGGAAATTTTAGGTTGTTATTGTGTACTGGTTACTATTTGGATTTGAAAGACGCTTTTATTGTACCATCATTTAGATGGAATTTAGTTTCAATTTCCTATTTGGTAAAATTTGGACATTATTGTTCTTTCAGAAATAATCAATTTACTTTGTCTTTAAATTCAAATATTATTGGAAATCATTCACTTATTGTTTATGACAATCTATATTTTCTTGATATTATAACTTCTTATCGTGAATCTTTAAATGTGGAATCACGTGGTATTAACTGTAAATTTGACAATGCAAATTCAAGAGCGTTATGGCACAAGCACCTAGGTCACATATCTAAAAATAGAGTTGATCGACTTGTATCAGATAGGATCTTAGATTCTGCTGACTTCACAAAATTTACTGTCTGTGTTGAATGCATTAAAGGTAAACAGACCAAATCAAAGAGATCGGGTATATACAGAGCTATAGACGCCTTAGAATTGATACATACAGATATTTATGAGTCTTTTCCTACACTGTCTTAGAATGGTCAATAATTTTTTATATCATTCATAAACAATTACTCTAGATATGCATACTTATATCTCATACATGAAGAATCACAGCTTTTGGATGTGTTCAAATCATTTAAGGCTAAAGTTGAGAATCAACTCAAGAAAAGAATAAAGAATGTCAAATCTAACTGTGAAGGTGATTACGGTAGATATGGTTTTCAATGTTCAGGACCATTTACTAAGTACATAGAGGGATGTGGGATCGTCCCATAATACACTATGCGAGGTTCAACTAGCATGAATAGTGTAGCTAAGAGACAAAACCATACTCTTAAGGATATAATGAGGAGTATGATTTGTCATTCTACTTCTCTAGAGACACTTTAGGGAGAGGCACTAATGACTATAGCTTACATTCTAAATAGAATGCCAACTAAAGCCGCTGTCAAAACACCTTATGAACTTTGGACAGGGCAAAAGCCTAGTCTAAAGCATTTTCATATACGAGGGTGTCCAATTGAGGCAAGGCCTTATAGGCCCAATAAAAAGAAATTGGAACCTCGAACAGTAAGTAGCTACTTTATTGGCTATTCTGAGCGATCTAGGGGTTATAAGTTTTATGATCCTAAATTAAAGACAATTTTTAAGACAGAAACCACCATGATCTTTTAGGATATTAAGTTTGGGGGAGAAATAAAATTAGAGGCTTTGTCTTTAAGGAAGAATCGATTCTAATTCATGAATGAATTACTATAATTGCCGTTGATGTAGTAAATTGAAGACCTGAACAAGATATTGTCATTCTATCTCTTGTTCAAGATGAGAAAATTGTTCATGAAGAACAAAGTCAAACTCTTTATAAGGAACAAACTCAATATCCTCAAGAATCAGTGCTTCAAAAGCCAGTACCTTTATGAAGATCCAATAGAGAGAGAAGAAATGTTATTTTAGATGATTACATAGTATTTCTCCAAGAACACGAGGAAAATAATGGTATGACGGAAGATGATCCAATTAACTTCCACCAAGCCATACAAGGTTCCAACTTAGAAAAGTGGATTGAAGTAATAAATGATGAGTATAAGTCCATGCAAGACAATAGGGTTTGGGAACTTGTCCCATTACTAGAAGATATGAAACCTATTAATTGTAAATGGATATTTAAAACTAAAAGGAATTTGAAGGGTAATGTGGAAAAGTATAAGGCTCATCTTGTAGCTAAGGACAATCATGGTTGTTATTGCACATTATGACTTGGAGCTTCATCAGATGGATATCAAGACGATGTTTCTCAATGGCAACATTGACGAAACAATCTATATAGTGCAACCGGAAACTTTATGTCCAGAGACCTAAAGAAGATGGTTTGCAAATTGATAAAATCCATCTATAGGCTAAAATATGCGTCTCGTCAGTGGTACTACAAATTTCATCAGGTGATTCTCTCATTTGGCTTTAAGATGAATGTTGTTAATGATTGTGTATATCACCAATTCAATGGGAGCAAGTACATATTCTTAGTCTTATATGTTGATGACATACTACTTGCCAGCAATGATATGGGCATATTGCACGAAACTAAGAGATTTCTATCAAAAGACTTTAAGATGAAGGATCTTGGTGATGCCTCCTTTATATTAGGGATCCAAATACATTGGGACTAATCTTGAGGTACTCTAGGATTGTTACAAATAAGTTATATCAAGAAGATGCTTAAAAGGTTTGCATGCATGACTTTAAACCAAGTGATACCCCAGTCGCTAAGGGAGACAAAATTAGTCTCAATCAATGCCTAAAAGGAAATCTTGAGATATAGAAAATGTAAAAGATTCCTTATGCATCGACTACAGGGAGTCTAATATATGCTCAAGTATGTATATGTCCGGATATAGCATACATTGTAGGAGTGTTAGGAAGATACTTAAGCAATCCAGAAATAGATCATTGGAAAGCAACCAAAAGGATTATGAGATATTTAAAAAGAATAAAGGATTATATGCTCACATATAATAAGTCAGACTATTTAGAGATTATTGGATACTCTAACTCTGCCTTTACTAGATGCCAAGATAGTAAGAGATCCACTTTAGGCTACATCTATCTATTGGCCAGTGGTGCAATTTCTTGGCATAGTGCTAAGCAAACTCTTATTGCATCTTCTACCATGGCAGTAAAATTTATAGCATGTTATGTGGCATTCAACTATGGGATTTGATTAAGAAATTTAGTCACTAGGCTGCTAATCGTGGAAAAAATTGGAAGACCACTTAAATTGTATTATGACAATAAATAAGCTTTTTTATACTCCAACAATAATAAGAGCTCGACCAAATCAAAACACATATCAAGTTCCTAGTTGTCAAAGAAAGAGTATAGAACAAATAGATTTTTATAGAGCATTTAGGGACAAAATTTATGATAGCAGAGCCTCTTATAAAGGGACTCCCACCTAAGGTCTTTCATGAGCACACAGCTCGCATGGGTATCTTAGAATTTAAGGAATCTATGGTTTAGTAGGAGTTTGTCATGTAGTATCATATGTTCTATTTTTTATTTAGTGTATGCATAATTTTATATTTGGATTTTTTTAATGATCAGAAATAAAGTTTGATATTCAATTTATTATAATCTGTAATATCAAGTTACTATGTGATCTCACTAAAGTAAAATACGACTAGTTGAAAGTCGACATGTATAGATCACCTTTATGTGATGTTTATACTACATATTTCATGATTGATTTATGTTATTTAGTTATTTTAATATTAGTAACCATTGATTGGTTTATTTACGATTGATATAACAAAAACCGCTTTGATCCTATTTTGATTTAACTAATAGACGAGATTGTTGGGATATGCCTTATGTTTGTAATGGCAAAATTTTGAGCTCATAAAGTGTAACATATTTTCTAAGGATACATATGTGGCCCAGTAGGAGATTGTTAGAAAATTTATAGGGCCACAGATGTAATAATTAAATTTATTAAGCTATAATTTATTTAGCCAAAATTAAAATGATATAATTAGTATAGAGTTTTATGGCTAATAGCATAATTTTTTATGAAAAGTACTTTACAGATATCATAAGCAATATTTCTAATTTGATGTGGGGCCAAATTAGAAATATTGAAATATGAAAAGTTATGATCAAGAATCATAACTTTACAAAGGCTTATGATCAAGAGTCATGATTTTATAAAAGGTTATGGTCCCCAATTATAGAAAATCTATAAATTCTCATTTATCCCCATCAGAAGAGATACTTAAGAAAATATAAAGAAATTCTACAATTGGAAGAATGCAACCCATCAAATTCATCTCTCAATAATTTAGTCAAGATCATCATCCACTAATCAAGAACTCTATAAGTTCAACAGGTACGCTTCTGCTATATATTTGTTCTCACTTAAATCTTGTAGCATAATATTAAGAATTAGTTTAATTGTCATTTTGGTGTGTTTCTTGTTGAAACTATTATCATACTTATTATTTTAATAATTAGAAACATGACTAAGATGATCAATTTATCCTTCAAGTGGAAGATTAACACATAATAAGGATAACTAATAAGAAAGAGTAATTAAACAAAATGCAACATATTAATTCTTTATTAGCAAGTGACTAGGTAACCAAAAATGAAATTGTATAATTAAAATAAAATAAACTAAAATTTTATAACTAGAACAAAATTGATTGAAAAGTTCAATTATTATTTATATTATTATTCTAAATGAGTCATTATAGTTTTATTGTATTTTCTTTTTAGAATATGATTTATATTATTATTCCAAATGAGTCATTATAGTTTTATTGCATTTTCCTTTTAGAACAGGATACCCATATTAATGGATTCATATTTTATTTTTGTTTCCTTTTATATTCTCCTATTTATGTTTTAGTTCTCGTGGATGCTTAGGAATTAATTTAGTTTTCATATTAGGTTTAGAACTTTTTTTTTTTTTTTTTATATAAACTATAGTGTCCAAAAGGGAGCTATGAAATCTTTTTGTTGGTTAATAATATGAATTTAGGGTTTTTCTTTGCTGTTTGGTTCTTTAATTCTTCTTTAAATTTATCATGTAACAATCGTATCTTAATAAATATAAGGTGATATTTATTAACACTAGTTTATTTGGATTTACGATGTATGATTTTAAATAAAATGATTTAAAATTAGAGGGTAGATAAAGATTTATTTTTAGTATTGATTGATGTTGTTATGAAAAATTGACGGGCTCATGGTAGTTTGGGGTTCCCCCTAACGGTGGTTTCGTTATTTGGTTCAGACGTAAAATGGCGATAGAAGGATGAAAGAGAAATAAGGAGCAGTTAGTTTTTAATGCACCTGATCACCTCCGACGGTGTACGGATGATCAGGCTTCATAGATGGACTCCACTCCTTGCAAGCGTTCCAGATGCCGTTTGTTCCACAACAATTGGGCACCAATGGAAATTCAACAGCCGAAAAAGGTGGCACTTGAACGAAAAAGGTGACACTAGAGAAAATGAATTACGCTGCAAAATGAGTCTGTTCGTACCCTCGGATCATCAATTAGACACTAGCAACTGGAAGTGGATCTACTGATGTTATATGTGACTAGGTAAATTCTCATCTGATAGATTAATTTATTAATTAAATTCCTTTTGAAAGATAAATTTTTTGATAAATCCTATTATTTAATTAAAAAAGAGTAAATATGGTATTAATATATAAGCTTATAGATATCAAATTTGATGAATGATAATTTAATTTAATTAAATAAATTGTTTATACAATTAAAGGATATTATATTTAATTGTTAGTATGTCATTAGTAAATTGATAGTAATATATTATTATTAATAACTTATCGATTAAATTATATTAAATTAATGGATCACGTAGACTCCCTTTTAATTATAATTAATTGAGTTAATCCAACATCCATAGGACACAAAATTAAGTAGATACACATCTATCCAACTGTAGTAAATTTATTTCCATATATATATATATATATATATATTTACTAAAATACAATTTTCTATTTTCTATTGAAAATAATAAAAATCTTAATTACCATTAAATAAATAATTTTCAATGAAGGGATTTTAAGAAATCATAAATATTTAAATAATTTAAATAAGAATTTAATATAATAGATTTATTTATTTAGTATGCAGCTTTCTCTAAATAGCTTTTAAACAGGTAATTTTACAATTCATATATAAAAATAAGATTTTAATAATATTTCCTGATAACCCTTATATGATATCTAACATTTAATATCTATGCTTAAATTTATTGTTATAATAATCTTTCTAATCCATTTAATTAATTCTATAGAACTGTTGACAGAGTTTAAACAAGTTTAACTCCTGTAGAAAACACGTGCAATCCGCAAAATGTCCATTCAGAGCCTCTAAAAGTCATTTCAATACAATCTTCGTCCAATCATCCATCCACGTCAGTCCAATACAAAATAATCTTCAGTAAAAATCATTTTTATTTAAAAATGTCCGCTTCCAATCAATGTAATAACTTATACTAATCATAGACACTTAATCATTTATTTTTCCATCAACAAACTTAATTATCAAATATTATAATTAGTGTGGGCGACAGTTTGGAACGAGCATTCAAGTATTTTTAGCGATTACGACACTTAAATGTTTTAACTTAAAATGAACATGCCAACTAGTCACAGAAACTAGCACAGAGATAAAAGTTATCACCCAGGTAATTGTTCGAAATATTTTACTAATTGAGTGGCGTTTCTCGCTTCTAAAAGAAAGTTTCACCAATCCAAAGATAGATATAGAAGCTAACTTTCTTATTTGTATATCTTTATTTTTAATTTTATTATTTAACGGATTATTCCCTATAAATGCAATAGTTTATATTTTATATACAATCATCACAATATGTGCAGTTTACCTATGTCTAGCCCATTTATTTAAGCTCAATCTCCATTTAAATTATCAGTCTAATTGAACTATTAATTATGTATAGACCCATCTAAGTTATGTTTTTTGATTTTTAGACTTTTTAACCTAAATAGACTACTTTTTTACATGTTGAGACCCAATTAAATGACCTTATAGTAAGTGAGCCCATTTAATTAATTAAAAGCATCGCAAATGTCCACTAAGTTTATATAGATTACTTCAAGCCTAATATGCCAACTTATTCACCTAACAGACTACTATTTCATGTTAAGGTCCAATTTTAAGGCTGATGTCTATATGTCTAGTTTTAATTAAGCAATAAGATATCAGGTATTTAGCATACATCCAAAATAAAATAAAATAAGGTAGTAAATTAAATCTAGCTATTACAACCCTCGTACAACTAAGAAATCAAAGAAAAAACAACTAAACTGAGTTACAATGTACACAAACTACCAAAAGGGAAACAAAATCCGGATTTAGGTCAAAATTTGGATCAGAGCCAATTGGCCTATCGGCTCTAGGGCTTGCTTTCGATCGGTTTTGCTTAATTCTTCGATCCTCCTCACCAGAAGCTGATTAATATGCATAAAAGACAACGAAAATGATTAATACATAAAATAAAATGAAATAAAGACAAAAATCAATTAAATATAATCGAAATACATAAAAAGATCAAATAAAAAAAGGGACAGACACTTCACATGACAGATCTTCAATTTGAATCACATAACCCTAAAATATAGATCTAGTGACATAATCAAATGAAATATCATAAAGATCTAAATTTAACATGTAACCCTAATTATTTAATCATCATAAAAAGAAAAAGAATCAATAGAGAACAATGTTATCAGATTCTAAAACCTAGTACATATCATATCATTAAATTTCAAAACGTAACATACATAGTCATTGCAAAAACATATTAATCCATTGATAACCGTAGATCTAATCATATAAGTAATATAAAACATTTGAGATTGACCCTAATCATGTTTCTAAAACTATAAAAATCAAAGAGATGGAAAAGAGGATGTTGATGATGTAGTCTTTTGGAACCCTCAGGATGTCATTGCATTCTGCTAATCCTCAGGCCTCTAGAGATGATGAGATGGTGGAATCAAAGATTGGACATGAATCTAGTCTTTTTAAAGTTTCATTAAGTGTTTGTTTGGGTGAAAGAAAGTGTTTTTTGGATCGTAGTCAATTGATTGCTAAGAGTTGCTCCTAATAATTACTAACCCTAGACCTAGGATATAACGTTCTATTTATAGCCTTAGGGTTTAGGAAACCATAGACACATTAGATAATATCAATAATTTATTTAATAAATTGAATTTCTTGATTTTATTGGATATTCAGTTAAATGAATATCCATTTAAAATTTATTTACATCCAAATAATTTATTGATAATATCTTATAGAATGCATTTTTGACATTTTAAATCAATTAAACACAAAAAATGACATCAACATTTAAAAAATAGGCCAATCGAGACTTTGTAGCCGATATGCTCTATGCTGAGCCGATGTGAACTTTTAAAAACTATCGATTCACCACTTAAACTTAATCTTTTCTGTCAATTGGATCCAAATTAATTTTAGAAAAGCAATTTTAGTTCAATTACTCATAACCCTAGTTGGGATTTGCCTGTTCTCCACCTCTTGAGACTCGAGAAGGCCGGTAACTTTCATCATCGAGTTTTTCGTAATTTTCTCAATATCTAAATCTAGAAAATAGATGCTGACAATTAGCTTAACTCATTATATATTGAAAACCAACATACCTTATCATATTATTTATTATGATAATGATATCAAATATTATTCCTTTGATTTTCCTTTTTAATAATTAAATTTTTATTTTATATAAATAATAAATTTACAAAACCTTCGAACTGTCACCAAATTTCTAAATTAATAATCACATATTAATCTAGATATATTTATTTTACAGTCTACAGACATAAGCATGTGATTACATTTAAAAGTATGCCATTATAGATTGAAAAATGGCCTCCCCCTATCTCCTCTCCCAAACCCTTTCGTACCTAAACACAATCCTAAAACACCTCCATATCAGCCTCAGTCGTTGTTGCCCCCAAAGGTCCAGCCTTCCCTATCCTATGTTAACTTATTTTTTCCACAACTTGCCTCTTAATTGGCCAACTTTTAGGTTAAGACGTATGTTGTCCAGGCACTACACAATTAAGCAAGCTTTCATTTCTTAGAAGCTAAGTAAATCAAGTAAGTGTTATGGTTTTGTAAGGATCCTTGAAGAAGGTTTAACAAACGATAATATCATAAAGTTTGATGGTGTCTGGATGGGCATTCATCATATTTCAGTTGGTTTGGCCAAATATAATAGAAGAATTATGACCCTTAATCCCCATATCAAAGCTTTAAACCTAAATTCTACCAAAAGTAACTCTCTCAATCATTCCCTTGGTCATGTTAAGGTAATGGACGATAGATCCTATCTTGAAGTTGCTTTTGGTACTTGTTTATAACCTGAACCATTTATACTTGTCTCTACTTAGTCATTCTTTGAGAATTTGGATGAGAATGTGTATTGGCTTGACTTTCAATTCCATCGAAAAAAGAGATCATTGGCCTATTGAGAATAAGGAGTGGCTTTATAATTTATTTGACACTATCATCTATGTGTAACAAGTGCTTTGCTTGGTTTCGTTGTGAAGGTGTTCTATTGCATGGATGGGTTAAACAAGTTTTTGTAGGTACCAATAGTTTATGGGGTTCATTTGTGTTTGAAGATGAGGTCACCAAGTAAAAAGCCAGCTTTGATGTTGTCAGAATTCTCATTTGTATGTTGATGCCTGATATAGTTATGGGTTCTGTCGAGATTAACATTGTTAAGGTTAGAATCATGGAAGGGCCTTTTAATTGAAATCCTTGCGAGTCAAGTCAATAAGGGATGTCATAACTTAGTCTAGGAAAATGTTGTCTCAACATGTAATAAGGATGATGAATTAGGTTAATCTTTCTCTGTGGATACGTTTGTAATATCTACTTCCTTAGCGAAGTCTAACAGTTGTATGCTTGAGGATCGAATTAGTCTTAAGGTCCCCTCACCTTACCCAAACTATACCAATGACAACTCTTTTGTTATCTAATCGACTATCTTTAATATGATTGATCACCTTTTCCCATTTATAGAGCTGCCCTTAGCTTTTAATAAGTCTACTCTTCTTATCCCACCAAAGTCACTTTTCCATCTTTGCAAACTATGGGCCTACTTCAATCTACGTTTAATCCTCTCCAAACTCTCATATTTTCCTCTCCACCCATCTTAAATAGTTAATGTTTCATCGTTTAGCCCAACCTTTTTCTTGTTCTAGCATTAAGCTCATCTCTATTCTGAACCACCTATTGTTGTCCCTGCCCCTTGCCCCATTCATCTTCCTCTCTTATCCCTTCTTTAAACCCTATTAAGTTATCACTATTTTCGACTTTGTTGATCCCTTTACCTCTAATCCCCCTCCTAACCCTGACATGCTCTTCTTCTCCATTTCACCTACCAAACTTGTTATTTTAAAGAAGAGAAAATTATGACATATCTGCTCCCTTCAACAATTCATGTTTGCCTTCATGAACCAAAAAGAGGGATTGAATTGGTAAATGGAAGAATGGTGATAAATTAAGATTTTGATGCATAGAAAGGTTAGAGAAGAAGAACAAAAGGTTTATGGTGGTTTGGGTATTAACTAACTCTATGTCCATTGCCTAATTTCCAATTGGGTATTTTACTAACTTAATACAAACATATAATGGAGTTTTCCTGAGCTAACTCTTAACTTAAAGTTTAGGCTTACATCAAACCTTAGAACTTATATTTTAGGGCTAACACACAATCCTCATAGAGTTTCTCCTTGGCTAAGTCTCAAACCTAATCCAAGTGTTTTCACTAAGATTCACAATAACAATAAAAAACTCTTACAATAACCAAACACACTTAATTTATGAGAAATTGATTGTAAGAAGAGTACAAATTGAACCATAATAAATGTTGGATTTTAAAGATTGTTGATCAACCATTTAAGACAACTTGAGGTAGTATTTATACCCTAAAGTCGTCATATAGCCATTACTCATACAACGCCAAACTACCCTTTCTTCTTGCTTGTATTAAATTCATTAGTCAAAATGCAAATTGCAGTCACACTTCTTGCTTTGTGATTACAAATGTGAATTCTTCCTAATGGCTACCTAACATGGCAAACGGTAGTTTGGTGCTTTAAAAGTATCCATTGGCGGTTTGCAGCAGTCTTAAAATAATATGAAAATCGCAATCGTGCTCTGTTAGTAGCTGTTGTGATTTTGAACCTTAAAACTCTAGAAGCTACTGCATTTAAACTATTGAATTTTGTAGTCACACCTAGTGAAGATGTTGTTACGATTTATCCCAAGATAGTCTCCTTTATTATGCTTGCATTTTGCGATTGTTAGGGATGGTGTAATCACGATACTTGTGCAGACTGACTTCTAAGAAAAGTTATTTAAAATTTTTATAGAGAGACAACACTAAATAGATCATTAGTACTAAACTCATTCAAGAGTCAAGATCAAAATTAGAGTCTTTAGCCTAATGATGTAAACATTTAGGCTAACACTTCAAGAACCCGGTTATCAAATTCCATATAGTTAAAAGATCTTCTAAGAAAGGTAAGGAGAAATTGGTGCTAACAAACTACTTACTCTTTGTTGAACTACCAATCTGGGGGTACCTTATTTGATAGTAATATTGAGAATATGAGTGGAATTGCAGTTGGCCATCTTTCGAAGTTAGATCCTTCCAATCTTGTTGCCACATTAGACAATGAAGTGACTCAGACTATGCTTCTAGAAAAAAAAGTTGGCTTAGTCATTGGGGATAACAGGGAAGCTATTTTTCACCATCTCTCTCAAATAGATGACTGTGAAAGAAATAAGTGGAATATTTCTTAGGTAATGGATGACAAGAATTCTAAACTTGAGTTGGGTAAATGATAAACTTCGATCCTGTTTAGGACTAGGTTTATGTTGCTGGTATGTGTTTTCTTAGTTGGAATGTTAAGGGTTTAGATAGTAGTGTCTAATGTAAAGCTATATCACACCTGGTAAAGAAGAAATTAATATGTTTCTTAATGATTTAGGAATCTAGACTCTCTTCTATGGATGGCAGGATCATGAAGAAAGTTTGGGGTACTGGCAATTATAATTTATTCCTTGCAATGGTACTTGGCTGGCATCATAGTTGCTTGGAAAAAATCCTCTTTTGATATGGTAAATGTTCAAAAGAGTAGCAACTGGACAATAGTGGAACTATACTTTAAGAACAGGTCGATTGTGTTATTTGTTCGATTTATGCTAGTAGCTCTAAAACTGAGCAAGCTATGATTTGGTATGAACTTGAAAAACCTCTTCATCAATTATTATGCACCGATTTTGGTTGCTGAGGACTTTAATGCTATTCTATGACATGAAGATAGAACATCCCTTACTACCTCTTACCCCCTCCCCTCCACCACCCCCCCTCCCCGTCTAAGAAATGTTAGTCTTTTATTTATAATACATAACTTAATGATCTCCCCCTTGTTGGTAAGAAATTTACTTGGTTCAACTCTTCCTCTATGCGTCGAATTGAGCATTATCTAGCAAATTCTGATTGGATGCTTCTTTTCTATGAGCTAAAACAATATGGTCTTAGAAAAGGACTATATGATCATTGTACATTGTTGTTGACAACTTCTTAAAATGAATTAGGGACCTAAGCCATTCATATTCCTTGATAGTTGGTTGCAGTCTTTTAATTTTCTAGATAAAGTACAAAATTAGTGGTATATTTTAGATACCCCATGTCCAGAACTCCTGTAATTATTAATACGTTAAAGCTTCTTAAAGCAAAATCTGTTGAATAGAACAAGGTAGAGTGATAAGAGCATAATAGTCAATATATTAATTTATTTTTATATTTATTTTTAATGTTAGCTTATTAGGTATTTTTATGTATGTAGGAGTGATTTAAAGGAACTAGTGCTTACTTGGAAGAAAATAGTGAATTTCAACAGTATACAGATTTAGTCGCACTAGCTTTAGTGAGTTTTCTTGTGACTATAAAGGTCCAAATTGCAAAGTGGTCTGCAATAACTTTGTAGAGAAATTCTTAAGCTATAATTCTTATGAAGGGTTGAACTCCATATCAGGTTGCTAAGGATGAGAAAACTTAGGGTGAAATTAGATGTTGTGCAGTCTGTTTCTGTTTGGGTTAATATCAGTGTTTGGGCCTTATCTAGAGCTACAAAGGCATGATTGAGTTGATTCAAAAGCCTAAAATAATATACTCTTTTAGGGCTACAACTTGGTTTCTATTAAGTCCTAAAGTAGCCTACAAAGTGAAAAATGAGAAGAAACATATTATGAGTTATTTTTAGATTTTCTTTGTATTGATCTTTTATAGTAGCTTGGAGATTGAGAATAGAGTTAAACTATTTTCTTTATATCTTTTAGTTATTTTCTAGTCACTATGTGTGACTAATTTCTTTATTATAATTCAAGGGAGCATCTTCGTATTAACTTGACCTTTGTGAGACATAGTTCTTAATCTAAACTCTATTCTTATTTTAATTATCTTTTCTTTCTTTGATATAATTGTTTATAATTTCTTTGATGTATAACTAAATTGCCAATTAGTTAGAGATCTATAGTGATTGAATGCTTTCTTGAATTCATAATTCATAATTATTGTGAACTTTAACTTATAAATTTTTAGATTACGTGTTAATCTAAAAGAAACTAGGAACAATTTAATTAAGCATCAGTTGATAGGTTATAACCAACTTAGTCATCTCCTAGGTCTTAGTGCTATTCCTAATTATATAAGGATTTCTTAATACCAAGTAAATTATGAATGGATGTTGAGTTTGAATTAACTTATGCAGACAAAATTTATTCTCACTTGACATAAATTTCTGGCTAAGTAGTTAATATAGAAACTCTATGTGTCGATGATCAATGTGAACAATCGAATCAGTTTCCCTTGAATTGAAGTGGTTATTAATTTTCTTCAGCTTTAATTTCAATTTGCTTTTTAATCATATTCAACAAAATTCCCTTTTTATTTTAGCTTTCCAAATATTATTTCAGTCTCTAGGGTTCGACCTGGACTTGCCTCTACTATAGTTTTAGTAAGATCAACAAATCCATCTTGGTGCTAACAACACACATTAAATTTTGGTACTGCTGTGGGGAACTAGTTTTCCTCTTTTTATTAGTTTTATAGCCAGTTTTATAGTTTGTTTTTATTTTTGTTTTGTTGTATGACTCGATCTTCTCAATCTAGTGGCTTAGAATTTGATCTAGAAATGGAAAAGAATGCTAGGAGATTGAGAAAAGTAGCTTGACAAGTTAGATTGACAATTCTAGAAATTCAGTAAGCAATTGTTGCATCCTTGGTTTACTCGACTTACTTTCCACTAGGATATCTAGCAATTTAGAGGAGGAAAATATACTTTACAAATAACAATATGACTTTGAAGGAGTTGGTTGCTACTCATCTTAATCAACAATCCTTATGCATTAGATACCCTAACTTAAATGTTGATTTTGAATTAAAATCAAGACTAATACATATGCTGCCTAAATTTCTTTATCTTGTAGGTGATGATCCACATAAGCATTTGAAGGAGTTTCATATGGTGTGCAAGTATGAAACCTCAAAATGTTACTGAAAAGCATAATAAGCCGTAGGCATTCCCATTCTCATTAACTTTTTTGGCGAAGGATTGGTTGTATTACCTTCCTTCGCCGCCAATTTAGACATGGAACAAGATAAAAAGGTTATTTTTTTTAGAAGTACTTCCCTGCCTCTAGGGCTGCCAACATAATAAAAAAGATATATGGTATTATGAAGTATAATAGAGAGTCTTTCTATGAGTATCAGGAGAGGTTTAAGAAGTTGTATGCTAGAGTCCTCAACACCAAATTATTGATAAACTATTGATTCATTATTTCTATAAGGGGTTATTGGCAATGGAGAAATATATGATTGATGTTGCTAGTGGAAGTGCATTGGTAGAAAAAACTCTAAAAGAAGTAAGGAACTTAATTTTTAAAATGGCAGCAAACTCTTAATATTTGGCATAAGGATGGATCATACACCTAAGAAGGTGAATGAGCTAAGTTCATCTAACATTGAACATCAAAGTTCAGATTTAATAGCTTTGGTTAAACAAATGTTTGTAGGTAATGTACAAGCAACAGAAAGGTTAAAGGCATATTTGTTGTGTTAGGATATTATATTGATGCATGTCCAACTTTGCAAGAGGATGAAGGTGTCCAACAAGCTAATGCAACAGGCAATTTCCCAAGACAACTACAATTATGTTATGACCCCTATTCCGATACATGCAACCTAGGATTGAGAGATCATCCTAACTTAAGCTAATAGGAATCAAGCTAGTCAAGGGTAGTATCAACCTCCTTTCTAAGCTAAAAGATTATAAAAAACTGAAGCTCTAAATTTAGGTATGTCTCTAGATGCTATTTTGAAAGCTCTTATTAATAATACTATGCAATTTCAACAAGAAACAAAGGCAAGCATATAAAATTTGGAGACACAAATTGGTCAACTTGCAACTACAATAAATAGGCTTGAAGCTCAAAGTTTAGAAAAAGTACCATCTCAAACAGTGGTAGATCTTAGAGAGAATGCAAGTGCCATTACATTAAGAAGTGGCAGAGAAATGGAGAAAAAGATCCTATAAGATATAAGTAATAAGAGCTAAGGGAAGAAAAGAATAACGTTATTGGAAACCTCACTTCGAAGCAACGCCTCTACACTAGCGTGGCAAATGTAAATGCTAAGGTACATTCTGAAAAACTTGTGTTTACTCTTTTCCTAACCTTATTGTGCCTCCTTATCATAGTAGATTAGCTAATCAAAAGAAGAAAGAGAAAGTTTTAGAGATCCTTGAAACCTTTAGAAAGGTAGAAGTAAATATACCTTTACTTGATGCTATTAAGCAAATCCCAAGGTATGTAAGTTACCTAAGGAGTTGTGCACCAATAAAACAAGATTGGAAGGTAATAAGAAAGTAAGTGTGGGGAAAAATGTGCCAGCTGTTATTCAAAGGAAGTTACCTAACAAGTACAAGGATCCGGGTATGTTTACTACCCTTTGTGTTATTGGTAACACCTAAATTAAGTTTGCCATGCTATATTTAGGTGCATCAATTAATGTTATGCGATATCCTATGTATGTATCTACTAATTTAGGTCCTTTAAAAGAAATAAGAGTGATTATTTAATTAGTTGAACATTCTAATACAAGGGTAGTTAAGGATGTTTTGGTGCAAGTTAATGAGTTAGTCTCCCAGTTGATCTATATATTTTAAGAATGGAAGACATTAGTTCATATAGTACAACGTCAATCTTATTAGGATGACTTTCCTCAAGATAGCTAAAGCAAAGATTGATGTGGAACATGGAACACTCACTATGGAAATTGACGAAAAGATTGTTAAATTTAATAACTTTGATGCTATGAAATATCTTGTAGAAGATCTAGTAGTTTACTCTATTGACGTTATTGATGAGTTAGCGCATGATACTTTTGATTTGAATGGAGAACTTGAGCTTAAGGTAGTGCTTAATCAAAGCTTGATGCAAATTGAGAGTGATTTGAGCCAAGTCCTGAAGTAAAAGAAGCAATTATTATACAATCATTGCCACCAGCTCCAAAAAGGTATGGAGTTAACAAAATCGAATACCATCTTCTCATTAAAATTTATTACCTTCTATAGTGCATGCACCAAATATACAATGGAAGCCTTTACTTGAAAATTTTAAATATGTCTACTTGGAAGAAAGTGATACACTTCTAGCCATCATTTCAAACAAGTTGACATGTTTACAAGAAGAAGGGGTGATTAGAGAGCTTCGTGATTATAAGAAAGCTGTTGACTGGGCTATAGTTGACATACAAGGCATTAGCCCCTCCATTTGCATGCACGACTTCCTTTTGAAAGAGGGTTTTGAGGCTATCATTGAGATCCAAAGAAGATTGAATCCTCAAATGAGGGAAGTAGTGAAGAAGGAGAGAGTAAAGTGGATTGATGCAAGAATCATTTACCTAATTTTAGATAGTACTTAGGTAACTCCTGTCCATGTTGTGCCTAAGAAGATGGGAGTTACAGTGGTGAAAAATCAAGATGATGAGCTTGTACTAATAAAGATACAAAATGGATAGTGAGTGTATAAATTACCAAAAGCTAAATTTGGCGACTATAAAGGGTCATTTTTCTTTACTTTTTATTGACCAAATGCTTGAATGTTAAGTTGGTAAATCTTTTTATTATTTTCTTAATGGATTGTCAGGTTATGGTCAAATTGTGATTACATCACAAGATCAAGAGAAGATGATGCTTACTTATCCATTTGTAACATTTGCTTTTAGACGTATGCCTTTTGGGCTTTGCAATGCCCCAAGTATGTTTTAAAAGTGTATGATGAGCATATAATATGATTTATTAGAAGTTTTCATGGATGATTTAACAATGTATGGTGATTCATTTGATGAGTGTTTAGAAATTTGTGTCATGTGCTTGATAGATGCAATAAAACTAACCTTGTTTTGAATTTTCAAAAATGTCATTTCTAGTTGAATAATGTATTGTATTGAGATATATAGTGTCGGTTAAAGGTCTTGAAATGGATAAAGTGAAAGTGATTTGTTGTCCCTTGGAACCAAGAAAGGGGGATTAAATTAGTGACTCGAAATTACAGAAAATAGATGAGGTGTATGTTTTAGAGTCACATAAGAAATTAAATAAGTAAAAGATAGAGAGTACGGGTTAAGAAGATTGAGACAAAGGGATTTATAATGGTTTAGGAACAATCCTCCGTACATCCACTCCTCAAGATCACACTTGAGTTTTTCACTATAATCAACACTTGATTACAACCCTTGAGTTTTGCAAGCTCACTGAATAACTTGGTGTTTTAGCAGGCTAACTAATTCCTTGTGTTTTTAATACCTAGGCTCACATAACAACTCTTTTGATGTAGTTGAATAAAGGAATTTAACTTAGAACATTATATAAAGAAATAAATAAGTTAGTCAGTTGAGAATTAAATTTGCAAGAGTTTAGGCATAATAAAATTCACACATCTTATGTCTATTATCTTTAAGAGGGGTATTTATACCTATATCATCCATTAAAAATGTTACATAGGTCCCATAACTCATTAAATACAATTATTGGCGATTTGGCAAAAAGTAGCCTTCTGCCTAAAAAGTGTCCTTGCGCTTTCTGAAAATAAACATTGGATCTTCAACGGCTATAGACATGTGGCACTACAATAGTGACTGTTAACATCTATTTTCCTAATCTAGATATCGAGGGAATTACGAAAAATCCTATGATGAAAATTACTATCTTCTCAAGTCTCGGGAGAAGAAGGACAGGCAAAGATGGTATGGATTTTAAAATTGGACCCCACATGAAGACTGTAGTCCACTAAGCTAACTATTTGTAACTAGGCTTAAAATCTAAAATCAATATAGACCGAGTGGGTTTTGCCATGGTTTAGTTAAGATAATTGGGCTATATTAGATTTAGGATCACTTAATCGGGCTTCATCATAATAAGTAGTCCATTTATGATTAAAGGCTTAGTGTAATATAATTTATAATTAGGCTAGACTAAGAAGGCCTCGTGCATAATTAATTAGTAAAATTATATTCATAATCTTAATATGGGTTGGACTTAATAAAAATGGGCTAGACTTAAGGGGACATTATGTGCTACATGGTATGCTTGTAGGTCTTGTGACTGTCTCTAAAAATGACCACTGACACAGCATTAGTTTCAAAAGCCACCCTTGCACCTTGACAGCACCCTCCTGGATGCTTTGTCCGTGCTCCAAAATGCCCTTGAACTTCTCCTCGCATCACCTTCTGCCAGTTTGTTGCTTTTTTCTTAAATTGAGCCACCCTCATGCTTTTAAAGCACCCTCGCACTTATTTCATAGAAGAGATGTTGATTGCCATGTGTTTTTTAGAGGGGGAATTTGTCGGTCCAAAACGAGCGTATCGATCCATTCCGTATTCCCGTTCTAGGACCACTTGCAATGTAGATGGTCAACTTTGACCACCTTAAAAGTGCCCTCGCGCTTTTTGAGTATTTCTATAATACTCTTGAGAAGCTCAATGCACTTTGCTCCATACTTTATATACTTTAGATGTTATCATATAAACACCTAAACACTTCATTAGCAACTCTCAATTTGGATGTTAAGATTAAAGTAGAGATCAATTGACCCTTAGCTCGATAATCTCTCCCTTTTTTATTTTGACAGCCAAATTGAGTATAAAGGTAAGATTAAGAGAACATAAATGAAATTGCGTCAGTAATGAATGCATTTAATAGCTTGGTGCACTTAAAATGACTTTTCTCCCCCTTAATTAGATAAGTGTTCATGATTGTTCAATGTCTTAATAACTCAAGTGTCCTTTTCCTCCCTTCTCTTTAATTGTTGAGCATTTCAATTATGCCAATATTGAATTCACTCATCTTTCTCCTAATTTTGATACTCTCTTCCTGAATTTAATATTTAGATTCTCAGTATACCCTTCTCTCATCCTTTAGCAAAATAAAAAAATTAGATAGAGAAATAAATAGATGTCATAGGAAAATAAAGGAAGCAAAGAGAATCAAATTTTATAAAAGAATAGAGCATGTACAATGAATGTCTGACAAAGGACATAGGAGTATGCATTAAGAAGAGACAAGAAAACATAAAGAAAAAGACATATTTGAAAAATAAGAAATGAAGCTATTGAAAATAATTAGCCATCCTCTTCTTCTTCGTCTTCCTCCTCAATAATGGGAGCCTTTCCTTTGGTACCACTACTAGATCCAATATGAGTAGTATGAGGGTATTGCACCTCTTCATCCCAATCTTTAATGTGGCATGAAAGAAACTTGTGAAATTTTTGAATTTTCATAAGATTTGCATGCAAATGGTGAAGATACTTCCAAGTCCTTTTCATTTGCTTAAGAAATTTCTCTTCAAAGGATATGGAAGCTTGACCCTAAAAGGTGGAAGGAGTGGATTCACTAGGAATCCTATGGTCATTCTTTCTATCATCCACATACTCTCCAATTAGCAAGAAGAATTCCCCATCAACCTCCCATTTAGGACTTAGCATAATGACCTTAGCATTCTCAAAGAAGGGAAGGCCTAGAGAGACTGGGGTAATTAGAGGAATGAAATATATCTAATTTAGAAGGATGATGAGTTTGAGATTATTGAAAATTTTGGTTATATAAGAGGAAACAAGAATGACACCCTTTTAGGTATTACTAAGACGAAGAAGATGGGCAAGAAATAATTTAGAGGTGAGGATCCTCTTACCATGAATCATTGCATAGAGGAACAAAATGTCTTCTTGAGGAACCTTTTCCACTCCATTGTCCCTTGCATGGATGTTGGGAGCAATCATCCTATGAACTATCCAATGAGAGAGAGACTTTAGGTCTTTTAAAAAGGAGTCTTTAGAGTGGGTGTCTTTGGTAGAAAGTTACCTCCAAAATTGAGAGGGGTAGATGGGCATCTCAACTATATTCTTTATGATCCTCATGGGGCCTTTCTCTTGAAACTAAAAGATGGAAGAAAATTAGGCTCCTAATAAGGTTTAGTTCTCTTAAAACATCCTAAATTTGATGCCATAGTACTCATCCCCATCCTCTTTTTTGTTGATCACCAGGGTTGATAAATATTCTTTTGTAAGGTTTTCATACCCAGCTCTAAAGAATAGGGTAAAAGGAAGGATCTTAAGCCCACATTTTTAAGAAGTTGAATTACCTCTTGATCACGTCCCAACTTTTAGAGCACTTCTTCATCAAAAAGGAGATTAGGTTGGACTTCTTTCCTTTCTATGCTCAAGAATTTGATTCTTGTTTCATCATTAATTCCCTTCATCCTTTCTTGAATGGAGTGAGAAAAAGAGGAGCCTCTAACCACTATTCTTCTTAGAGCCATTGTCTTGGTAAAGAAAAGATGTAGAAGACGACTAACTTGAAAGAAGAATAAGATGAGAAATTTTTGAAGTTTAGAGAGCAAGAGTAGTCAAAAGTGACTAATGACTTAAAAATTAGACTTTTAGCTTAGGAGGGGGTTTAAAACATTAAAAAATGGCTAGTTTTAACTTAGATCCCTTTTAAAATTGTGAGTAATGGCTATAATTTTTTACAGTTTTAAATAAAAGCGTGGGAGGTCATTTAAAAATAAGTCACAATGGTTAGTTTTGAAAAAGATCACGGAAATGCTTTAGAGTTGCGGGCGCGCTTTTGGATGATATTTGAAAATGTAATTTTGAGGTCATGAAGTTTCATGCTTTGATCACAATATTAATTTTACTGGGTATGAGGGAGTCACAATGAGCAATTTAATAGCTTACATCCTAAAAGCATATTACCTAATATTTCAAAATAGAGATTTAAGCAATATCACACAAGTAGTGAAAATGATGCATATCATATACATTAATAGGAAAATAGGAAGAGATAGTGTATGAGTGAAAAGAATGCAAGATTAATCTAAGGTACTTCCATCAATCATACCTAACTCTCTTTTAATGAAATTTAATCTTTCCTCATTTAGGGATTTTATGAAGATATTGGTAAGTTGATTTGTTGTATCGATGTATTCTAATACAATATCACTATTTTGCACATGATCTCTTAAGAAATTGTGCCAAATATCTATATGCTTACTAATATAATTAACCTCTCTCCCATAATCTCTTAGTTATTGCATTATCCATAGAATTTGAATGCAACAACATCCCGGCACCACATATTAGGCTTCGGCAATAGAGAGACCAATTGAGATTTATTTCTTACTAAACCAAGATACTAAACATTCACCTAAAAAGATGACAAGTTCAGGAAGTGCTCTTCCTATCTAGAGGACTTACCATATAATTGGCATTTGAAAACCCAATTATGTTATAATCTGAGAAAAATTCCTGAACGACGATGTCAACACTAAAAGGTAAAGTTCCCAGTAGTTGTGGGATGAACGAGGTATAATTGATAAGCTGTGATCGGATGGTAAAGTCCTCAAGCTCACCATACTCGTTCAAACACTTCGCTAGCTCCTCTCCAGCAAGATCCGCTATCCAAAACATGGAAAGTGGAGGAGGCAAAGGAACACGACACCTACTGGGACTGTGCTCCCAACCATAAATCCTTTCGCTAAGGTACCAAGCCCAACAAGCAAGCCCTGCCAGTAGCACTCTCCTTTGCTCAAGGTCAGTTGTGGATAACATAAAAGCCTCCTATTAGTTGCACTCCCCTAGCAAATCATTTTTGTCACGACCCATTATGTGGGCCTGTGACCGACACTAGGGAATGGGTAGGCTTAAGGCCACCAAAACCCATAGTAAGCCTTACCGACCCATAAATCCAGATAAACAGTAAACAAATATAATTAATCATGAATGACATTCATAAATAATTCTATCAGGTTTTTATAGCATCGTACGTCCAACATGGACCAAGATAATCACGACAATTTTAAAGTTCACTACTGCAGAAAATCTAGAGCAAATAATAACAAAAGTATAGTATTACAAGATGATTACAAAAGTCCGAGGAAGAAGAAGTCAAACTGTCAAAAATGCAGAATGGCGAACTTTAACTGTCACCTAAAAAAATTACAACTGAGACTGTCAGTCTCGGGAGTGAGTTAAAATCAAATAATCTAGAGACTACTACAATCTTCACAGAAAATATCAATTATTTGAATCAGTAAAACAGCCCTGAACATAAATACACATCATAATATAAATAGGCCATAATTTAAATAAATGAAATATATTCTTACTTTTTTGGGACGAGTGGCTCAGTAGAACCCTAACCCCAAACTCTAGTAGCTTTTCGGCTCTCTTAATCCAACAGGTCTGGCGCCCAGAGAGCAAAGCTCGACCAGGGTCCTTACTTCCAGCCTGAACACTTGATTTCCAACCAAGTCGGCGCCCAGAGAGCATCGCTCAATCAGGGACCTTACCTCCGGCCTGAACACTTGATCCCAACCAAGCCAGCGCCTAGAGAGCATCGCTCGACCAGGGACCTTACCTCCGGCAATATACTCAAATCAGCCCAGAGAGTCATGTTCGACCAGGGCAAAACTCATAAGTATCCAAATAAGCCAGTGCTCAGAGAGTAATGCTCGACGAGGGACCTTACCTCCGGCAATTTACTCAAACCAGCCCAGAGAGCAATGCTCGACGAGGGACCTTACCTCCGGCAATTTACTCAAACCAGCCTAGAGAGCCATGCTCGACCAAGGCAAACCCATAAAAATCTTATTACATGTCCATGATCATTACCGGTGCGCACGCGGTCCTAATGTAACCCATCAGGTGGCATGTTCTACGAAAGCCACATTCCCAAATCGCAATCATCACATTTAATAAATATCATTGTCTAATGAAATCATTCAACACATATTGGGATTAAGATTAAAATTTAGGGTAAAGCAACGTGCAATTATTTATATTTCGATACTAATCATTATATTATGCATAAATTTCTAAAATAGCATATTAAATTCAGACTTAGCAATAGTGCAATGATTAAATGACTTTAACTCACACATTTGACGCGTTCTGCAGTTCGCTCCTATGCCTCGGGTGGAACTGGCGGGAAGGCTGAATTATCTAGTAACAAAAGATGTACAATTAATAGACATTCGTAGATTTTTCCTAAACTTAGACCCTAGAGTAGACTACCTAAAATTAATCAAGGAATTTGCCGGAAATTCAGCAGAACCTCCCCTAATTTACAGACATTTACCCCCCGTAAAACGGGTCCAGGACCTGCCAAAAACATATCAAACATGCTGGAATTTAATAACAGGAGCCGAGCCACAAGAACTGTATTAATATTTTCCCGACTCCACAATACCACAACACAAACATTTTAATTTGATTTATTTTTAAACTACTCATCACAAACAATTAATAGCCACAATAACTTTCTAATATTATAACAAAATTTTCAGAGTCTAAAATAAAATTATACCGAGTTGAAATCGAAATATTTCGCGCGTCCAGAAAACACCAGGGTCCAGTGTCGAATTCAAATCTGAAGCCCCACGGTTGAGGGAGTCCGGAGTACAAGATTTTGGTCGAAAAGTGGCTTTAAGGCGGATCGGGGCTGGAAAGTCGCTGCTCATGCGACACTCCCCAAGGCTATCGACAAGGATTTTCTGGCGGAGGAGGGCTGCTTCTGGGGTTTCCGGGGATGAGGAACTCATTCCTGGCGTCTGATCACCAAAAACACGCTGGCAAGATGCCGAACGACGATGATAGCTCCTACTTTGGCCAAGGCTCGGCAATGGAAAGGAAAGAAGCTGGCAGCGCCGAGGAAATGTGAGGCAATCGGCAAAAAAGAGAGAGAAGGGAAAAGAAATCTTTTGCAAAAACAGGAGCCTGTGGGAGCTTTAGATGCTCTTGCAGAATCTGTTTTCCAGCCTATAAACTTATAGATCTGAAAATAAATTTGAACAGAAACAATCAGGAAGTTTCTGATGTGCAGGATCCTCTTACGAGGCAGGCACAGAGCATACGCTTGATGATGGGGAAAGAAGAAGAAGATAAATAAAGAAGATAAACTTTGAATGCTTTATTGATAATAACAGGCTTTGAACATAAACATATAAACAACTTTGAAAGCTTTAAACAAACATACAACTTTGTAAAACTTTGAAACAAAAGAAAATATAGACTTACAAGAGGAGTTACAAGATTTCTCTCTCTCTCACTCACTCTTTTCACTCGAATTTCTTCTGTGAGAATTAGACTCAGGAAGAGCTTTCTTTCTTTCTCTCTTCTATGTTTTACTGAATTCTAAATTCTGAGGGATGAAGAAGGAGGACTCCTCTATATATAGAGGTCTTGGAGCTTTGGATACTTGTCACGGGCTTTGGATGCTTTGCTTAGTGGAGTAGAAATGATTCTACTTGTCTTTGGAGTCTTGTGGAGATGCTTCACATGCTTTTGGAGACTTTTGATAATGCCAACCGCCTTTTGAGAAAGTTGTCGGCCATGCTTTGAAGGAATCTTTTGCTTTTTGACTTTTCTTTTTCTTTTGTCTTTTGTCTTTTTCTTTTCTTTTCTTTTCTTTTTCTTTTTCTTTTTTCTTTTCTTTTTCTTTTCTTTTTTCTTTTCTGGGCTTTAGTGTGGGCTTTTTGGCCCAACACAAATAACCTTGGACTACCATTTCTGGTTTTTAACCCTTGGGCTTTTAAAGAAGGAGATAATATTTATGAGATTTTGAGTATCCCATAACAATCGTCTCCCGCTGGATCATCCAAATCGAATGCAGCAGTACTAGCACTGGAAGAGGATGATGATGAGGCTTTGGATTTGCCTTTAGAAGAAGGCATAACCGCTTTATAAGTTGTAGGAAATCTTCTTGGTTTGGTACAAGCTTTGGAAGGAGAAAAGACTTGTGCCAAGAACGTTGTTTGTTCTTTAGGAGGAGGCAAGAAGCTATGTTTGGTCAAGAAGTTTTGAACGGCTTTTAGTGACAGTTTGTCTTGGTGGTTGAATTTATCCCACCATTTTACTTTGAATCGACGGATAAGTGTAATCTCACCATCTGGAAGCAGATTGAAGTGAAAGTACCATACACATACCCAGGGTAAAAAGAAATTTGAACAGAAAAGGAGAAGCGGGGGAAAACGCTTTTCCATGGAATTTGGTTTGTAATTTGCTTTGAATAGGTTGAACAGGGGTAAGACTTCGGGAATAAGAGTCTCAGGGGCATTACCGTAGTAATTCCACCACTGTTTAAACCAGTAAGGGATTTTGGAGGTTTGGATATTGGTGTCGAAGTAGAATAGCCAGGAGTGGCTTATTCCTTCGTTTTGGATAAGAAAGGTATTGAACCAGGCTTGCTGGTAATCCCAATAGGAGAAAGAGGTGTTAAGATTTGAAGGGTAGGTTCTTTTTAGAGAAGTAGGGAAGGAACGAAGAGAGTGTAAATCCATACCCCAATCAGACGGGTGAAGGATTCTTTGGATTGTGCATGTTGAATATGCAGGGTCTTTATGGGCTTTGTCTTTTTTGAAGTGCTTGAATTTGGCTGAACCAGTAACCTCAAGGATGGACTGGTAATAAGCCTGAGGCTTTGAAATATTCCAGGGTTTAAAAAATCAACTGGAGGGAAAATCTTTGAAACCGGTTTGAGGGCTTTCATGCGAATCCTTCCTCAATGGTTAAAACATTTTGAAAATAGGTTTTCCAAATACTCATTTGATTTAAAACGTTTTGATTGCGTCAAAACAATCTCCCCGAGAGTTTGGCTTTGAAAGACTATTTGAGTTTTGAGATAGATTTGGAGGGAAAATCTCTATCTCGGTATTTTGGAAAGGGATAGATAATATACCTTTACCCTTTGTGGAGGAAGATGACAACTTTGGAGTTGCTTCTAGCTTTGGAATAATTTGCTTTGTAGATGGTTCGAGGGATTGAACCATTTGTCTTTGTATTCTTCTACTCTTTGAATGAATTCGGTGTCTTCTTTGGGCAAGCCATTCCCCGAATTTGTTTGGCTTGATCGGTTTTGAAGGGATCCATTTGTTGTTGAACTGGATCCGGTTGATTAATTTCTTCTTGGATTATCTCACCCAAGTCCCGATGGGCTTTGAAGTTGAAGGGAGAACTTCCTTCACGGGCTTTGGATTTGGGCGGCTTTGAAGTGGTAGTGGACTTTTCTTCTTTGGATTTTGACTTTCTTGGCATTTTGTATCACTCCTGTTTTTGTAAGAACTCTCTGGTTAGAAAGTCAGGAATAGAATTTGATTCTCCTCGAATAAATTCTATCTCAAAATCAAAAACAGATAAGATAGCTTGCCAGCGGAAAATCTGTTTGAAGCTATATTTTGGACATCTTTTTGTAAAACTTCTTTTGCAGACTTGCAATCAATCCTTAAAAGAAATTTTTGATTTAATAGATCGCTTTGAAATTTAGAAATACAGAGGACTATCGAAAGGATTTCCTTTTTGATAGTAGAATAATTCTTTTGGGTATCATTCCAGTGAGCAGAAGTAAACTGGACAATACATTCTTTGGAATTTTGGACTTGCTTAAGAATCCCACCATATCCTAACTCTGATGCATCCGTTTCTACAATCTTAAATGCAGAAGGATCAGCTAGATGTAGGCAAGGAATTTCTAAAACTTGTTTTTTAATGCTTTGGACTATCTTTGTATGTTGATCAGACCAAGGAGGAGGGTTTTTCCTTAGCCTATCATGCAGGGGTTTTGCAAGACAGTTTAAATTAGGATAAAAATCCATGACATAATTTAAACTACCAAGAAATCTTTGAAGCTGGGTTTTTTCCAAAATTTTATCTGGAAACTTTGAAGTGAATGCAAGGGATCTCTCAATTGGAGTAATTGTACCCCGAGAGATGTAATGACCAAGAAATCTGATTTTCGTTTGAAAAAGAGATATCTTAGACTTTGAAACCACTAAACCATTTTTCTTAACAACATAGAAAAACGTTTCTAGGTGTTTAAAATCTTTATTCAATGGAATTTGAAAAGATTAAAACATCATCTATGTAGACAATGCAGAACTTTGAAAATGGATTAAAAATGTCATTCATGATTTTCTGAAATTCAGAAGGGGCATTTTTTAATCCAAAAGGCATGACATTCCACTCATATTGACCGAATGGGACTGTAAATGCCGTTTTGTAACGATCTTTTGGATCAATCTGGATTTGCCAAAATCCTGATTTCATGTCAAACTTTGAAAAGATGAAAGCAGAATGCAGTTTTTGTAAAAGATCTTTCTTATTTGGAATAGGATACCTAATCCACTTAAGAGCTTTGTTCAGGGGTTTATAGTTGATCACTAGCCTAGGAGTTCCTCTTTCTATTTCACTATTCTTATTGACATAGAAAGCTGCACAAGACCAAGGTGATCTAGACTTTGTAATTAAACCCTTAGACTCAAGATCTTTAATCTCTAATCTGCAATGGCTTTCTAAAGACTCATTCATCTGAATGGGTCTGGCTTTAGTAGGGATTTGCTTATCTGAAAAATCGTTTTCATATGGCAAATCTACCATATGTTGCTTTCGATTCCAAAAAGCATTTGGAAGATCACTGAAGAGAGGGAACTTTGAAAACTCATAAATTTGTTTCTTTTGGACTTTGGGTATTTCCCAATCGTCAATATGCTTTGAAAAATCTTCAATAGTGATTTCTTCACTATTTACTAGACCTTTGTACCTCGATGATTCAGAGGCAGAAGAATTTGAGAAAGAAGAAGATCTACAGAAGAAAGGTTCTAAATTCATTTTAACCTAAACCAAAATAACTTTCTAGACAAGCCTGGACCACTCTCGACCTTATCGCCTCGTCTGGGACTTACTCATAAAATGAATAGAACTTGCCTATAGGAAACCTGATGCAGTCTAAAATGAATGTAAAATCTTTATAATGTAGATATGCTTCTAATCCCGGAACCCAATTGGCTCTGATATCAAATTAGAACGAGATCTAGGAAATATAAGGAAATATTAAGCAGTGAAGATTTAGATCTAAGTTCGTGGCGTTGTAACCAGATTCACGCTTTAAGCAGCCTGTGGGAGCTTTAGATGCTCTTGCGAGAATCATTTTCCAGCCCTATAAACTTATAGATCTGAAAATAAATTTGAGCGAAACAATCGGCCAAGTTTCCGATGTGCGGGATCCTCTTACGAGGCGTGAGCATACAGCTTGATGATGGGGAAAGAAGAAGAAGATAAATAAAGAAGATAAACTTTGAATGCTTTATTGATAATAACAGGCTTTGAACATAAACATATAAACAACTTTGAAAGCTTTAAACAAACATACAACTTTGTAAAACTTTGAAACAAAAGAAAATATAGACTTACAATCAAATTAGAACGAGATCTAGGAAATAGAAGGAAATATTAAGTAGTGAAGATTTAGATCTAAGTTCGTGGCGTTGTAACCAGATTCATGCTTTAAGCAGCCTGTGGGAGCTTTAGATGCTCTTGCAGAATCTGTTTTCCAGCCTATAAACTTATAGATCTGAAAATAGATTTGAGCGAAACAATCGTGAAGTTTCCGATGTGCGGGATCCTCTTACGAGGCGGCTGAGCATACGCTTGATGATGGGGAAAGAAGAAGAAGATAAATAAAGAAGATAAACTTTGAATGCTTTATTGATAATAACAGGCTTTGAACATAAACATATAAACAACTTTGAAAGCTTTAAACAAACATACAACTTTGTAAAACTTTGAAACAAAAGAAAATATAGACCTACAAGAGGAGTTACAAGATTTCTCTCTCTCTCACTCACTCTTTTCACTCTAATTTCTTCTGTGAGAATTAGACTCAGGAAGAGCTTTCTTTCTTTCTCTCTTCTATGTTTTACTGAATTCTAAATTTTGAGGGATGAAGAAGGAGGACTCCTCTATATATAGAGGTCTTGGAGCTTTGGATACTTGTCACGGGCTTTGGATGCTTTGCTTAGTGGAGTAGAAATGATTCTACTTGTCTTTGGAGTCTTGTGGAGATGCTTCACATGCTTTTGGAGACTTTTGATAATGCCAACCGCCTTTTGAGAAAGTTGTCGGCTATGCTTTGAAGGAATCTTTTGCTTTTTGACTTTTCTTTTTCTTTTGTCTTTTGTCTTTTTCTTTTCTTTTCTTTTCTTTTTCTTTTTCTTTTTTCTTTTCTTTTTCTTTTCTTTTTTCTTTTCTGGGCTTTAGTGTGGGCTTTTTGGCCCAACACAAATAACCTTGGGCTACCATTTCTGGTTTTTAAGCCTTGGGCTTTTAAAGAAGGAGATAATATTTATGAGATTTTGAGTATCCCATAACAATCGTCTCCCGCTGGATCATCCAAATCGAATGTGAGGATGATGATGAGGCTTTGGATTTGCCTTTAGAAGAAGTCTCGGACAAACTGTTTTATAAGTTGTAGGAAATCTTCTTCGGTTTGGGCTGCAGCAAGCTTTGGAAGGAGAAAAGACTTATGTGCCAAGAACGTTGTTTGTTCTTTAGGAGGAGGCAAGAAGCTATGTTTGGTCAAGAAGTTTTGAACGGCTTTTAGGGACAGTTTGTCTTGGTGGTTGAATTTATCCCACCATTTTACTTTGAATCGACGGATAAGTGTAATCTCACCATCCGGAAGCAGTTGAGTGAAAGTACCATACATACCCAGGGTAAAAAGAAATTTGAGCGGAAAGGAGAAGCGGGGGAAAACGCTTTTCCATGGAATTTGGTTTGTAATTTGCTTTGAATAGGTTGAACAGGGGTAAGACTTCGGGAATAAGAGTCTCAGGGGCATTACCGTAGTAATTCCACCACTGTTTAAACCAGTAAGGGATTTTGGAGATTTGGATATTGGTGTCGAAGTAGAATAGCCAGGAGTGGCTTCTTCCTTCATTTTGGATAAGAAAGGTATTGAACCAGGCTTGCTGGTAATCCCAATAGGAGAAAGAGGTGTTAAGATTTGAAGGGTAGGTTCTTTTTAGAGAAGTAGGGAAGGAGCGAAGAGAGTGTAAATCCATACCCCAATCGGACGGGTGAAGGATTCTTTGGATTGTGCATGTTGAATATGCGAGGGTCTTTATGGGCTTTGTCTTTTTGAAGTGCTTGAATTTGGCTGAACCGGTAACCTCGAAGGATGGGTGGTAATAAGCCCGAGGCTTTGAAATATTCCAGGGTTTAAAAAACCAACTGGAGGGAAAATCTTTGAAACCAGTTTGAGGGCTTTCATGCGAATCCTTCCTCAATGGTTAAAACATTTTGAAAATAGGTTTTCCAAATACTCATTTGATTTAAAATGTTTTGATTGCGTCAAAACAATCTCCTGAGAGTTTGGCTTTGAAAGACTATTTGAGTTTTGAGATAGATTTGGAGGGAAAATCTCTATCTCGGTATTTTGGAAAGGGATAGATAATATACCTTTACTCTTTGTGGAGGAAGATGACGACTTTGGAGTTGCTTCTAGCTTTGGAATAATTTGCTTTGTAGATGGTTCAGACAGAGATTGAACAATTTGTCTTTTGTATTCTTCTACTCTTTGAATGAATTCAGGGTCTTGCTGGGCAAGCCATTCCTGAATTTATTTGGCTTGATCGGTTTTGAAGGGATCCATTTGTTGTTGAACTGGATCCGGTTGATTAATTTCTTCTTGGATTATCTCAGTCCAAGTCCTGATGGGCTTTGAAGTTGAAGGGAGAACTTCCTTCTTTGGGCTTTGGATTTGGGCGGCTTTGAAGTGGCTAGTGGACTTTTCTTCTTTGGATTTTGACTTTCTTGGCATTTTGTATCACTCCTGTTTTGTAAGAACTCTCTGGTTAGAAAGTCGGGAATAGAATTTGATTCTCCTCGAATAAATTCAATCTCAAAATCAAAAACGGATAAGATAGCTTGCCAGAAAATCATTTTGAAGCTATATTTTGGACATCTTTTGTAAAACTTCTTTTGCGGACTTGCAATCAATCCTTAAAAGAAATTTTTGATTTAATAGATCGCTTTGAAATTTAGAAATCTGAGAGGACTATCGAAAGGATTTCCTTTTGATAGTAGAATAATTTTTTGGGTATCATTCCGGTGGCGATAAACCGGACAATACATTCTTTGGAATTTTGGACTTGCTTAAGAATCCCACCATATCCTAACTCTGATGCATCCGTTTCTTGGTCATTACATCTCTCGGGGTACAATTACTCCAATTGAGAGATCCCTTGCATTCACTTCAAAGTTTCCAGATAAAATTTTGGAAAAACCCGACGAAGATTTCTTGGTAGTTTAAATTATGTCATGGATTTTTATCCTAATTTAAACTGTCTTGCAAAACCCCTGCATGATAGGCTAAGGAAAAACCCTCCTCCTTGGTCCGATCGACATACAAAGATAGTCCAAAGCATTAAAAAACAAGTTTTAGAAATTCCTTGCACGCATCTACTGATCATACGCATTTAAGATTGTAGAAACGGATGCATCAGAGTTAGGATACGATGGGATACTAAAGCAAGTTCAAAATTCCAAAGAATGTATTGTCCAGTTTACTTCGCTCCTTTGGAGCGATACTCAAAAGAATTACTCTACTATCAAAAGGAAATCCTTTCGATAGTTCTCTCAGATTTCTAAATTTCAAAGCGATCTTTTAAATCAAAAATTTCTTTTAAGGATTGATTACAAGTCTGCAAAAGAAGTTTTACAAAAAGATGTCCAAAATATAGCTTCAAAACAGATTTTCGCCCGTTGGCAAGCTATCTTATCTGTTTTTGATTTTGAAATTGAGTTTATTCGAGGAGAATCAAATTCTATTCCTGACTTTCTAACCAGAGAGTTCTTACAAAAACAGGAGTGATACAAAATGCCAAGAAAGTCAAAATCCAAAGAAGAAAAGTCCACGGCCACTTCAAAGCCGGCCCAAATCCAAAGCCCAGTGAAGGAAGTTCTCCCTTCAACTTCAAAGCCCATCAGGACTTGGACTGAGATAATCCAAGAAGAAATTAATCAACCGGATCCAGTTCAACAACAAATGGATCCCTTCAAAGCCGATCAAGCCAAACAAATTCAGGAATGGCTTGCCCAGCAAGACCCTGAATTCATTCAAAGAATAGAAGAATACCAAAGACAAATGGTTCAATCCCTATCTGAACCATCTACAAAGCAAATTATCTTTTACAACCTGCTTTTGAATAAGAGGATCACTAATATGCTTTACAGCCTCAAGAAGAGCTTCTTGTTGCCTAGTGAGCATATGATTCTGATTCTGATGAGGAAAATGATTTTCAAAACCTTGAAGTTTCTGAAAATGTTCCTGAAAACTTTATCAATGTTTTAAAGGAAATTACTTCAAGAAAATATTTGATTCAAATAAAGCTTGTTTTCCCTGGTGATTTCCAGATAGAAACCATCGCGTTGTTTGATCTGGGGAGCGGACCTCAATTGTATCAATCGCGAATCGGTTCCTAAAAGGTTTCATCAAGAAACCAAAGAAAGGCTAACTTCGTACCAATTCTTCAAAGATTAAGATTCTTTGGTAAAACGGCATGAATTCTTAATAATAACATTGCTTTAAAGAATGTTTTTATTCTTACAAAGGATCTTCAGCAAACTGTTATCTTAGGGACTCCGTTTATCAATTTGATAACTCCCTTTAAAGTGACAACTGCTGGAATCATCGCTTTGGGCTTGTCCTATAGCACTGATATTCCTACTACTTTGAGGAGTATCTGGTACTAGGTTTTTGGACGACTCAGAGGTTGCTAACCTACTTAGCTATTCTCTGACTGCTTTGGCAAACTCAGTTTGCTTTTGGAAATGGTTTTGGCTCGCGCTTTGTAAGCTGATAAGGCTTAAAAACTGGGTTTTTAAGCTTTTCTGACTGGTTCGACTCTTTTGGTTGACCAGTACTAGGGATTGGAGATGTCACCGCTACAGGGGGCTTTTGAATCTGGTTTTCTATTCTAACCAGTTGCTTTCCTATAGTGTTTAGACAGGTATTTGAGAAATTATTCTGCTGAACAATGTTCTTGACATTCCTATCTAGGTCTTCGCCTACCAATTTGTAAGGTGTAGCCTCTATCTCACTCTCTCCATAAGGAATGGTTATCTTCCTAAGGGGAGGATGTTCAGACTGGACAGTTAGGTTTTCTCCTACCTTCCACTCAGGGGCTTTGTTCCTTACTGTGACAGGACTAATGGACTTATCCTTAAAGGGATAAAGGATACCATTTTCTTTGCAGTAAATTTGAAACCAATCAAAAAATTTGATTTGGGCTTTGTTTTGAATGCAAAATTGATAGTATTTTTCCTGAATACTATCTTTTTCTTTTAAAAAATTCTTAAAAAACCAAAGTTTCTTAAGATGGTTTTTCTTTGAATAGAAATCTTCATGCAAGAGTTTTTTATCAATTTCAAACTCTTTTGAAATCATGTTAATCTCTGCTTCAAGGTTTTGGGTAATGGCTGATGGTGATGGTGAAGATGGGGTAGAGGTTATCTCTATATCTTCGTCATCATTCTTTGGATCAGTGTAGACTGGTCTGGGGATGTTGCTTTGGTAATCAACATTCTGGAGTGTTTTTGGAATATCAGATGTTGAAAATCTGGGTTGAGTTTGAAACAAAAGAAAATATAGACTTACAAGAGGAGTTACAAGATTTCTCTCTCTCTCACTCACTCTTTTCACTCTAATTTCTTCTGTGATTATCTCAGTCCAAGTCCTGATGGGCTTTGAAGTTGAAGGGAGAACTTCCTTCACTGGGCTTTGGATTTGGGCCGGCTTTGAAGTGGCCGTGGACTTTTCTTCTTTGGATTTTGACTTTCTTGGCATTTTGTATCACTCCTGTTTTTGTAAGAACTCTCTGGTTAGAAAGTCAGGAATAGAATTTGATTCTCCTCGAATAAATTCAATCTCAAAATCAAAAACAGATAAGATAGCTTGCCAACGGGCGAAAATCTGTTTTGAAGCTATATTTTGGACATCTTTTTGTAAAACTTCTTTTGCAGACTTGCAATCAATCCTTAAAAGAAATTTTTGATTTAATAGATCGCTTTGAAATTTAGAAATACAGAGGACTATCGAAAGGATTTCCTTTTTGATAGTAGAATAATTCTTTTGGGTATCATTCCAGTGAGCAGAAGTAAACTGGACAATACATTCTTTGGAATTTTGGACTTGCTTAAGAATCCCACCATATCCTAACTCTGATGCATCCGTTTCTACAATCTTAAATGCAGAAGGATCAGCTAGATGTAGGCAAGGAATTTCTAAAACTTGTTTTTTAATGCTTTGGACTATCTTTGTATGTTGATCAGACCAAGGAGGAGGGTTTTTCCTTAGCCTATCATGCAGGGGTTTTGCAAGACAGTTTAAATTAGGATAAAAATCCATGACATAATTTAAACTACCAAGAAATCTTTGCTGGGTTTTTTCCAAAATTTTATCTGGAAACTTTGAAGTGAATGCAAGGGATCTCTCAATTGGAGTAATTGTACCCCGAGAGATGTAATGACCAAGAAATCTGATTTTCGTTTGAAAAAGAGATATCTTAGACTTTGAAACCACTAAACCATTTTTCTTAACAACATAGAAAAACGTTTCTAGGTGTTTAAAATGCTGTTCAATGGAATTTGAAAAGATTAAAACATCATCTATGTAGACAATGCAGAACTTTGAAAATGGATTAAAAATGTCATTCATGATTTTCTGAAATTCAGAAGGGGCATTTTTTAATCCAAAAGGCATGACATTCCACTCATATTGACCGAATGGGACTGTAAATGCCGTTTTGTAACGATCTTTGGATCAATCCTGGATTTGCCAAAATCCTGATTTCATGTCAAACTTTGAAAAGATGAAAGCAGAATGCAGTTTTTGTAAAAGATCTTTCTTATTTGGAATAGGATACCTAATCCACTTAAGAGCTTTGTTCAGGGGTTTATAGTTGATCACTAGCCTAGGAGTTCCTCTTTCTATTTCACTATTCTTATTGACATAGAAAGCTGCACAAGACCAAGGTGATCTAGACTTTGTAATTAAACCCTTAGACTCAAGATCTTTAATCTCTAATCTGCAATGGCTTTCTAAAGACTCATTCATCTGAATGGGTCTGGCTTTAGTAGGGATTTGCTTATCTGAAAAATCGTTTTCATATGGCAAACGAAAATCAGATGGACTGTGAGCCCACCAAGAGGCTGATCTCTAAGGCCCATACCTGTAAAAATAAGGAATCAATACACACAATATTTATATAAAAGTAACTAGAAGAAAAGAAGTCAGGATAACTTACGTGGATCGTGTGCTAGAAACCGCGAGCAGTGACTTCGAAAAAGGTACACCAAGAAAGCCTAGGCCATTTAGTCAAACTCCCGAGCACTCTGAGGAATGAAGCCCTGGTAGTGAAGAGAGATGAACTGGTAAGAAATGCATCGTGCATTCCATGTGGGCGAAAACCCTAGTAAGTCAATGATAAAGCGCTCCCGAGCCTTAAAACACTCATAATGGATCGCATCAACAAAAGGCACGGGCATGCTGAAGAAATCGATCCCAATGATAGTAGAGAATGTAAGGGAAGAAAGAGTCAGCTCAATAACATGAATATGAAAGGTGTATGTCACATCCATCCATCTCTCTAGCAAATCATAATTCAAGAGTGATCAACTCTCCCAATGACGGAAGGAATGGCCATGAATTGGAGGAAGCCAGTGTCCCTGATCCTGGCCTAAACCGAGCTAGGTAGCTCATCAAACCGCTCACGTGCACTGTAGAAGTTTTTGGCGAACCGAATCAGCACTACATCACCTAGAAGGTAAAAAAAATAAGTATTTAAGTATCACACACATGAAATAGACTCTAAGGAGGTAACTATATGTCTATCCAGTGTTATTTTCATGAATAAGACCTTAAAATACCTTTTCCGACCTGTATACAGCCGTTTATGTTGTGTAGAGCCAAATCGGCACTATACAGTGTCGATCGGCTGTATGGTTTAGGTTTCTCAGATTCCTTTAATTCTTTCACAAATTTACATATATTTTAAGTGAATAACATTCATTCTAAGTTTCTAAGTCGCAGAAAATAAATTTAGGTCAAGAAATTACCTCTCCAACTGCTCGAAAAGTGTGATGTATGCTTAATTTTGCTAGAAGAGGAATTTCCTCTCCTTTCACAAGCCTAAGGTCATTTGGATGGAAAATCAGGGATATAAACTCCCAATTTGGTCTAATTGGGGTATGTCCAGTAAGTCTTGAAGATGAACTTGCCATTTAGAGACTGATTTTATGGAAATCGGCTGAGAATTGAGCAAGAAATCAAAGAAAGAGTAAAATGAGCTTTAGAGAGAAAAATAAAAAAAAATCAGTAAGGTGGAGAAAATAGAAAGGATAAACCTACATATATTCTAAGGAGGGGTAGAAATGCCATTTAGGTCCCTGACTGGTTAAAATCAAGTTTTAGTCAAAAAAAAAATTAGTACAAGTCCATATGAGACATATAGAAGCAAGATCAACACCATGAGGGGAAATTTTTTAGAAAATTGCAAGTTTGGTCCCTGACTCGATAAAATTACATTTTAGTCCTTAGGCGGGCCAAATGACAGTATAGCTTCAGGAAAGCATCAGAACAAGTCAAATTGTGCCTCGAGGTTGGAAATTTCAATCCAAGTACCTAAAAGTGGAAAATTACCAAATCGACTCAATGCGGCGAAATTGTTTCCTAAAGCAGAAAGTAGCTAGAGGGTGGTCACTGCAATCACTAATTCGATGGGCATATCCCCAAACCTATGGGCATGGTTTCTAAAGAGCAAGCGAGGTCTTCAAACCTAGGCAGGCGAAGTCTTCAAACCCAAGCAGACGAAGTCCTCAAATTCAAGCAAGCGAAGTCCTCAAACCCCAGTAGAGTGAATTGACAATTCCCTAGTGGAGCAAACTCCCAAGCAGGCAATGTCCTCAATCCAAGCGGGTGTGGCCCCATATCATCAATCAAAGTTCAAGCTTAAGAAGCGTGGCTTATACAACTCATATATCCTTTTGTCGTATCCTTGATGTGAATTGTCTCAATTTATTTAACATATTTGCATTATCATAAATTTTAAAAAATCAAGGATAATTGTGAGCACCCCTTTTCCGGATCCACATATCGAGAGAAAAATTAAAGAACTCTATGATGAGAGTTATTGCTTTCTCAGCTCTCGGGAGGCTATTCAAGGCTGGGGTCGAGGTTAATCTAGCTTAATTGTCAAAAAAATTAAGTTCAAGGGTCAAAATGGTAGTTTTTTATAAAATCAGGGACTAAACTGTAAATTTTAAAATCCTCTATAGAGCCAATCAGCTCTATATAGAGCCAATTGATTCTTCATAGAACCGATTACATCTTTTTTCGGATGATTTTATATCCAGATACAGATTCTAGAAGATTTTCCTGATGATAATCATTGTTTTATCGATAATTACTTAAATTTTAAATAAATAAATGGGATATTTATTGATATTTCCTAGACTTTATCTCTTTCTCTAGAGTTTCCTTTGAAACCCTACTTCTCTAAATAGTAAGAGGTGTTTAGATCTGATTCTTTTGCCAATTAGGAATTTAGATTTGATTAAAAACATGGTATAAGGTTAATATTTAAATCTTTTTATTAATATGATTTAATAATCAAGCCTAAATAAAACATGATTCTTTTTCTTTTGATAATCTTCTATTACTTTATAGGAGTTTAGGGTTTTAGTGATTTAGGATTTTTTAGCTTCTGTAACTTTTATTTTGTTGTTTTCTATCTGTTTTATCTTATTCTAATTAATTTTTAACATCTATGCATATGAAAATCAGCTCTGGATTGTGAGATTGAACTGGTGAACAAAGAAAAACTGATAAAAATCTGCCCTTAGACTCTAGAGCCGATTGGTTGACCAAACTAGACACTACATTTTTTGTATTTTTGGCGTATTTCGATGTATTCTCGGTCTCTGTATAGTTTTAGATCTTTCCAGTTTTGCAATCGTAGTTGTAGGCGGATTGTAATAGTTAAGATTTTTCTTTCTGCTTTATTTTCTTTATTTTTTTTGTATGATAACCCAATACATGATTAAGTGATTGATTAATAAAAATGGGTCACACAGACTGAGGACTAAAAGCTAATCCAACATGAGTTTGACAGTCTAACAGGCTAATCCACCTTAACTGGCCCTAAACCCTAAAATCCAACTAAACTAGCGGGCTTTAGCATTTTAGTTAGGATTTGAACTTAGTAGGACTGAGATCACAATGAATGGGCCTTCTCATAACAAGTAGTCCATTAGGCTTAAAGGCTGGAATCCAAAGAGCACAACATGTAATTGGGCTAGAATAGGTGGGCCTTATACACAATTGGTTAGTAAGTTAGATTAATAACTTAAATATAGGCTAGGCTTAAATAAAATGGGCTAAACTTAGGTGTATTTTGTGTTGTTTTGACATGCCTGTATATAAAATTCTTGCATTTATAGAGAATATTTTGTTAAAAAATAAATATAAGGACTAATCTATACAAATAAAAAAGTTGGCTTCTGAATCCATCTCTAGACTTTGTAGTGTAAGCTTTCTTATGGAATCTGAGAAAAGCCACTCATTAGTAAAAGTGTCCCGATGATTACCCGGGTGGCAACTCCCGCGCTAATCTTAATGATTAGTTAGCATATTCCCAATCAGGTTGAAAAGCCTTACAGTGCCGTAGTTGGTAAAGACATTTGGGTGCACACCCGAAACCGCACACCATGCAAGTACTTTAAAATTTTTTAACCGCATTCAAGTGAGACTCTTTAGGACTTAATTGAAATCTAGCACAAAGACAAACATTATACATGATATTGGGTCTAGAGGTTGTTAAGTATAAAAGAGAACCAATCATATCTCTATAGAGCTTTTCATTTACACTCTTACCCTTCTTGTCTTTGTCTAATTTTGCTGAGACACTCACATGTGATTTTGCTACCTTGCAACTCTCCATCTCAAATTTCTTTAAAAGCTCTTATGTATACTTGCATTAGTTGATGAATGTTGCATCCTTGTTTTGCTTAATTTGAAGACTAAGGAAAAATTTGAGCTCTCCCATCATGCTCATTTCAAATTGTCTAGTCAAACGCTTAGGAAAATCCTCACAAAGCAATTCATTAATAGCACCAAATATAACGTCATCCACATAAATTTGTACAATGAGAGTATCATACTTGTTTTTCTTTACAAACAAAGTAGTGTTTGCTTTTCCTTTAGAAAAACTATTTTCTATTAGAAAGGAGTTAAGTCTTTCATTACCAACTTATGATTTTCAAACCAGGAGGTTGTTCAACATACACTTCCTTTTCAATGAAACCATTTAGAAATGCACTCTTCTTATCTATTTGAAATAATTTGAAATTCATGTGACATGCATAAGCTAAAAAAAGTTATAATGGCTTCTAATCTAGTAATCAGGACAAAGTCTCATCACAGTCAATACCTTCATCTTGATTGTAACCTTTTACAACCAATCTAGCTTTGTTTCTAATGATTGAGCCTTGTTCATCTAACTTGTTTCTGAATACCCATTTGCACAAAATGATTTGGTGATTTTTGTGTCCAGGAACAAGTTCCACACTTTGTTTCTCTCAAACTAGTTGAGCTTATCTTGCATAGCAATCACCCAACTCAGAAATTTAGAATGATTACTTACACCTTTTAATAGATCTCCAATAACTTGAGCAGGAGGATGATCCTTCTTCAAATTCCATTCATTGGAAAGACTTTGTGAACTCTCAATGGTTTGAGCTTCTTCAGTTGTATCAAGTTAGTTTGGTTTTTTTTTTATTAAACTCAATTGATTCTTCAATCCCTTTTGATGAATCATCAAGATTGGCATTGACCTTGTTAAATGCACCTATAAGATTATTCACATAAATACCTTTCCTAAAATCAAGCTTGCTTGATTCGTTAAATATAATGTTCATAGCCTCTTCAACTACCAAAATATGCAATGTTATCTTAGTAAATATATATGTGTATATGTGTTTGCTTGGTGAGGAGGCAAGAAAAATTAATTGATAATGGCAACGTCACTGTTGTCTAATCTTTCTACTGTTGTTTTTATCCACTGGGTGCTTGACTCTCTATTACCTTAAATGGATACCCTTACTTGTACTGTATTTGGATTATCACTTACTTAATGGCAGCAAAGCATACGTCATGTACAAATGTAGATGAAAAGAGGCATTTCAAACATATGTTGTCATAAGAAATATTTTCATGACTGGCAGTCGAAATACAAGATATAACCCCTTTTTTGCAAGCGAGTTAACCTAAGAAGATGTGTCGATATTATTTAAGCATGCGTGTTGTCAAATTCTTTTGCTATTGCCCCTATGATTTCATATATTCATTTATTGTACTTAGCCATAATCTTGGGGGAAAAGAGTGATTGTCTTTGATGCAGATTGCTTATCCGTCAAGTGTTTATTGCTCCCATACCCCTTTTTTATTTTTTACTTATTATTATTATTATTGTTATTTTTATTATTATTATTTTTATTATTATTAAGTTATTTAATTTTTTTTCTTTTCTCTTCTTTATTCATGCTATAATTTTTGCTTAAACTACCCTTTTTGGATTTTCAATTTCGTGAGTTAGTATTGCCTTTATTTTTTCATAGATTGCCCTTTGCAAGTTTTCAACCTAGCAGACCAGCCTTAACTTTTACCTAAGCTACCCCTTTAGGGGTTTTCAACTTAGCATGCATTTTTTATGATTTTCTCTTCTATTATTGCTTTTTTTCCTTCTTTTTTTTAAGAGTATGGTGCAAAAGGAGTGATAGTTACTTACCTCCTGATCACTTCTGATAATGATGACTTCTTAGTCGATGGTTGTAGTTTCTTACTATGTTTGCTTACAGGATATTTTGCACTTTTGTTAATTGAACATTCTGAAAGATCATCTAGTAAGCATGTTGCTATTCAATGTGATGTCATCAAATAATTCAATTCAAGTAGAACTGGTGTTATGTCCAAGCACTTGACTGAAATCCTATCGTCAGTCAGTTTTTTCAGATTTTCTGATCGACTATTTTCTCTCTTAAATGCCCTAACTTTTGCCTAGGTCATTTTCTTATGCTAGATTATTAGCCTAGCGGGCTTTATTTTTTTATTCTCTTTTTTTCTTTACTTCCATCATTTAATTTCATTTTCATTTTTTTTGTAGTCTCTTAGCCTGGTTGAGAGGTCTAATCGCCTTTTATGTCTACTAGCTTTGTTGTACCTTTACAAAAAAAAAATTGATGATGAGGGGGGCTTTCTCATTAGGTTTATATCTTTCTTTTTCTTCTTCTTTTTTGGGGTCACAACCATGTTAGCTAGCTCTAGTCTTCAAATCTACTTGTGCTTGCTTGGTTTGAGTTGTTTTTTTGCTTAACTAAATTGGCCCATGGGTGAATTAGGGCTAGGTTTAGTCCAAGCATGTTTTATGGAATCAAGCAAAGGCAATTCTATCTCTTTATTTATTATAATTTTATTATTATTTTCACTCTCTCATCGGGAGTAATATAGGCTATGAACACAACCTCTTTGAAGGAATTAGTGATACTTGAATTGAATGAATAACATAGCATAGAAGTGCAATATGCATGTAAGATAATCAATAAAAATGCAAATTAACATTAGGCATACTTAACCGTATAAACAAACAAGCAACATTGATTATCAACTGTAACAAAATGAAAGTATTTTTTATCAAAGTCATAAAGCAAATGAAAGTAAGGAAGCCTTCATTCAGAATCAACGATCTGCCCTCCTCAATGAGCTTCTAAAGTGATACTTTAGAAGCATCTGATGATACTTTCAGTACACATTCGAGTTATTACCCATTTGAGTCACCCTTGGTCTTATGAAAGGTGGACTTAGCAATTAAGCTCTTGCAGCTTGCAAAGACTTGAGATAAGGGGAGTGGGAATTTAGAATACTTCAGGGGTTGAGTATCAAAATTAGCTCGACTTGAGACATACTAATCTCCTTAGTCCTTGAACTCCCTATCAGACCACTCTTAAAGCTACCTTTTTTGTGCTCAAGCTCCTCCAGATTCGAGGAATAGGCGCCAACTTTTCCTAAATGTGGGCAAGTACTCGTTTGGCTAAATATCGAACCTGATATCTTTCTAAAGGCTTGGTGACCATCTTAATTGTCTTCACCCTAAAGTGCAACATGAAATCAGAAATACCCTCATTTGGCATGTGCTTGGTCCTTTCTAGGTCTCTGATGGTGACCTCTACTTCTGCATTATACTCATATTGGCCCACAAACCTTTCAGCCATATTTTTCTAATCATTATGAACCTTCTTATCTAGTGAGGTTCTAGCATATTGACATGGCTACTCGGTAGGAGTTAATACAGGAATGAGGATCACTAATACCATCAACATTAGGTAAATTTGAGAGGTATTTTAGTTTAACTAAGCCATCATTGGGGGATGGTTGAAGCTCGATTCTCTCTAGTGTTTGAAACTTAGGCTTAGGCTAACCCATAATTAGAAATTCTCCACTAGATGTTTGCAAGTCTTGCATTCTAAGAGAGATTGAACTTTCATTTATTATCCCTTGATCACGCGTTTCTCAAACATTCATCATGAGGAGGAATTTCTAATTATGAATAGTCTAAATCTGAATATCTAGCACTAACAGTGGAATAAATTCATGAATCATACTCATTATTTATCATAATGCATTCG
Organism: Ricinus communis; assembly: GCF_019578655.1. Taxonomy (NCBI): domain Eukaryota; kingdom Viridiplantae; phylum Streptophyta; class Magnoliopsida; order Malpighiales; family Euphorbiaceae; genus Ricinus; species Ricinus communis. Next base: position 28,721,209 of record NC_063261.1, on the reverse strand, counting down.
TGCTACTCTTTCACCATTTATGTGGGTATTGCTCTTTTATGGTAATCCCGATGAGTATTAGTCTTTGAGTAGTTTTGAGTGTGTTAAGAAAATATTGAGAAAGAGTCATAAGGTTATTCTAGGCAAGCATACATTCATATGTTGTTTGGAAACCTAGGGAAGGATCTACGTTATAATATGAGCTTTGGTTGGGAAACACAAGCTTAGTTTTCCTTGGCAAGGAGAACCCTTTTTATACTAAAGGATGCTTATTCCTTTTATATAACTAGGTGGGAATGTCGTCGCTACTTCACACAATAACCGTTCTGCCCCTAATAGGTGTGTTAGGGTGGTGATCATCACTAATATCGTCGTCTCCCATTTAAATGGAATTAGGATATCCTGCATATTAGTGCCACTGGATAAAGATTGGGTCATCTTAACTCTAATGCAAATGATGCAAAGCTATATTAATAAAGTCAAGAAAACAAAAAGCCTCGAAGTCAGTTGGAATTAACTTCTCATTGAAATCCCCAACGGATTTGCCATTATGAGTGCAGCTTTTTTTCTCATTAGCCTACCCCACAGCAGTAGCGACTGTGTCACCGTGTCAAAGGTTGTGTCGTTCATACTAGGCTCGATTCAAAAGTGAGCCGTCTAGGAAGAGGTCTCAAGGGACCATGACAATCGCGGTAACCGCTAATTATCGGAGAAGATTGGGAGTTGCCATCCCCTATTATATTGGAATTAGGCGCCCATTTTTTATTGTTGTCAACTAATCTCTTCAATCTTCGATTCTACTCTCTGTCCGAGTAAAATAACTGAGACAAATAAAGAGAGGCAAAGGATGGCGACTTGGATTCCTTGCAAAGAGCCTAACTTTCCCCCTCCCTGAATAAGATATTTGAGTTCGAAAAGTTAGGTACGTGCTAGGGAGGGGTTAGGCACCCCAGCACTCCTGGACACACAATCTAGCCTCCACTAGACTCTAAGGCTCTTTGTTTTCCTAATTGTACTACCCTAGCTTGGTTATTATCCATTTTATTACGATGAAATTTTTTTATCTTGTTTAATCATGCATAAAGTGAGGAAAAGAAGTTACTAATCTAGCATATATCTACCTACATAAAAAGGCACATTGGTGTAACTAATTCTAAAGGAGGTATATTGGCGCATGCCCGAAATTGCCGCCTAAAATATCATAGATTTTATCTAATATGCCAATATGGCCAAATAGAACTAGTTTTATTGAGCATATGGGTGTCAAGTTCATTTTATCTTAGGTTAATTAAATGAGTGAGAAATGAAAGGCGAGAACTCATATTTGATGAGTTGATTTATTTTGATCATCATGTGAGGTGGTCAATTAACCTAAGTCTGATTTACCTTTAGCATGTGAAGTAAAATCTAAATATACCAAAACAAGTAATAAAATATATATAAAGAATGGGAAGGAAGGAATTAACGAGGTACAAACCAAATTAACAAAATGTAACAGGGAAAATAACTAACATCCAAAATAACTCTAAAGCAAACCAATAAACAAGCATGTAAACAATCAAATTCATATTTATTTTAACTCAAGGGTGATTCTCATTAGAGAATTAGATCAAGCATAGAGAGTCTCAACCTGTACTATGAAGTAAAGAAGTTAGTTTAGCATTCAAATATTAGGATTAACACTAAGCAAACAAAATAACAACTTTAATATGTAAGATACTCAAAATGTGAAGAAAAAGTGAACTTTTTACATAAATACTAGATTCCAATTCTTTATAAATAAAATAGAAAAAAATATAATTATTTAACTCTAAACCTGCCACTAGACATAAATATTAAGCATAACCTAGCATAGTTAGGCACCAAAGCATGTATTAGCCTAAATACAATCTAAACATATTAAATGACCTCAAATCCATTTTAAAACATATTAAACAGAACTACCATATGAAGGAACATAAATGCATCATGTGAAACATATTTAAAAAGCCCTAAAAAATCAATATGCCTGAAAAATGAAGCCACAAAGCCCTTAGAGGCTTACCCTACATGGTGTAAGGCCCACCCCATGTAGGATAAATGAGGGCCCATGTGGAATGAGTGCAAGAAATTCTTAGGAAGCTTCAATGGTGTTTTTGAGTCAAAAACCTCCCTGAAACTTACTAACAACACTAAATGAGATGCACAATAATTATAAGTACACAACACAATAAGTTTAACTACAGGTTTTGGGCCCTCAAGGTATACTTTTGATGATTTCTAAAAGGAAAGTAACTTTAAGTGGAAGAAGGGACTTCTAGACTTCTGGACGCACCAAGGACACCAAACTCCTCTGGACTCTACCACAAGACTAATAAAATAAAAACTTTAAGTATAAAGGGTTTTGTGTCATGCAAATGGGGTTTTTAGGTTTAATGATGTAAGTCGAGAAAATAGGATTTTCGGATGTTTGAACGGGTTGTGGTGAAGATTTGAGGTAGGTGAAGTATGTTGAGTTATTGGAAAAATGGAGGAAGAAGTATGAGAAGGGTTTTTGAGAAGGTTTTATGATATTGGTTGAACACTGAAGGTGGGTTGATAAGAAAAAGTAAGACGTTTTTGTTGTAATGGGAGATTTTATTTTTAGTCTTTTAGGATTTTATTTAAGTTAGAGAAGGTATGGGTTGCTGAAAAAAAATGAAAGATGTAAAGATTAGGATTTTTTATATTATGGCTTTTTTATGAGAGAGAGTAGCTAGTTGTGGATAGGTCTTTTGGGTAGAGAATAGGATGAATATATATGTAAAATAAATTAGGGTTTTTGGATTTTTGAAGAGTGGTCTTTGATTGGTTGAGGAAATGGATGGTAAAGGATCAATATTTAGGGGTCTGAGAATGTTTTTAGGTGATGGCACGCATCCATAGGAGAATTCTAGCTGTCAAAGTCACTAAATTTGAAGTAGATAGTCTTCTAGAAATTAAACCCACATGGGGTAATTGCCTAACTCATGTAGGCTTAGCTTCATCCCACATGGGCTTAGCTTACTCCACATGGGCTTAGCCTGACTTGTGTATTTGAGGCGAGTGACTTAGGGATTCTTTCTATATATTTGGTTCATTCCAGAAGTTTAGAGTGTCCTTAGGTGCCTATGAGAGTTTCTTTTCTTCACTACTCAAAGTTCACTCTACCGGACTTATCCTAGTCTCGTCATCGAGCTTACATAACAGATAGATAAAATTCGGTAATAACAGGAAGCTCCATTGAATCCAAGTCCATGTCTCATAAGAGGTGGTCTTTGAGATACAACTACTGTATCAAGAGACTCCTTCCCTTTGTGAAAATTGAAAAGTAAATTTTTAAGTTCTTCAACTTCATTTCTTAAAGAATTGTTTTCTTTAAGAAGCTTTTCTTTAAAAACTTCATCCAATGATTTTCTTAAGTCCTTATTAAAAGTCTTAAAACTCATAAACTCTTTTTCTTTAAAATGTCAATGTCTTTTTCAAAATTAGAGCATTTATTTTTATAAAGGTTAATGTTAAAAGTATGTTTTGTAGAAGCTCATCCTCATCATCCAATAATCATCATCAAAAGAATGAAAAGAACAAAAAGATGAATTACAAGAATGACAAGTAGAGCATACCTCATGTGTGCCCTTCATGTTGGCCATGAAGCAAAAATTGACCTTTTCATCTCTATCATTTTCATTGTTAGAGGATGAGGAAACTTCACTCTATATAGTCTTCAAGCCTTTCTTTTTTCTTTTCATTGTCTCCCTTTTTACTCTTCAAATATTTAGGATAATTCGGTTTGATGTGTCCTTGCCTTCCACATACATAGCAAGTAACATCATTCTTTTTGTCATTGCTAGGTCTTTGCTTAGAGAAGGATCTCTTGCTTAAAAAGAACTTGCTGCTTCTTCCATTTTTGGTCTCTAGAATCCTCTTAACATAGTTGGTGATTAGGGCCATATCGTCACTTTTGCTTTGAGCTTCTTCTTAGTCTTCATTGTCACTTGGGATATCATTCTCATCTTGAGCTCTTGTGCTATCCTTAAGTGCTAGAGCCTTCTTTCTCCTACCATCTCTATCAAATTCATCCTTGACTAGAAATATCTCATGAGTTAGAAGTTTACCTATGAGAACATCTGTTGGAGTCTGTCTAAGGTACTCATTTGCTTCTTCTATGGTAGTTGATCTTGCACCATACTTATCTAAAGGAAGACTTCTAAGAATTTTATTGTTGATTTTCACAAGCTCATAATGCTTCCCAAGCTTCCTCATGTTGTTGATGATGGTTAGTGGCCTAATGGTCATGCCAGTAATGGATTCGTTTGGCTTCATCTTAAACATTTCATGTTCGGTTACGTACATTTGGATCTTTCTTACTTGACTTGCTTTATGCCTTCATGTAATTCTCCATGGTATTCCAAATTTGATGAGTCGTAATACAATGTCGGACTCTCCCACACTCTTCTTTAGATAGATAACTCATAAGAATGACCATAGTTTGCTTATTTTTCTATTTCTTATGAGCATCCACCCATTCTTCTCTAGGAAGAATTCTTTTTTCATTATTTCTTATCTAGGTAGGAACCTTACATTTATTCACTACATAATCCCACACCTCAGTCCCATATGAATCTAAGTATATTTTCAATGGCAACTTCCGAACTAAGATGTCAAACTCTTTTATTAGTTGCCATTGACCTTTACACTAGCAATAAAGCTTGTAAATGAGTGACAAAGCTCTGATACTACTTGTTGTCCCTTAGAACTAAGAAATAGGGGTTAAATTAGCAACTTCAAATTGTGAGAAAAAAAAAGATGAAGTGCTAGTTTTAGAATCACACAAGAAATTTAAATAAACAAAAGATGAAAAGTAAGGGTTAGGAAGATTGAGACAAAGATTTTTATAGTGGTTTGAGAATAATTCTCCCTACGTTCACTGCTCGAGATCATACTTAAGTATTTCACTAGTTACAAAACTTGATTACAACCCTTGGGTTTTATAAGCTCACCCAACAACTTGGTGTTTTAGCAAGCTAACACTAAACCTCTTCCCTTAGTGTCTGAATCAGTCACTAAGTCCCTGTACCTTTGAGTTTTCTTTTTAAAAAATCCAACAACCAATTTCTTGTATTTTTAATACCTAGACCCCCAAAATAATCCTTACAAGAGCATACAAGCTCTTACAACCTATACAAGGTTAACTATACACAAAAATTAGTAAGAAAAGATATGAAATGAATAAAAAGGAATATGGCTCTTAGGAAGGTTATTGATCAACCATAAATGTCTATTGGGAGGGGTATTTATACCCTCTAACCATCTAGGAGAAGTTACAAATAGATACTTAGGCCAAGTCTTTACTTCTAGCTCCCAATAGTGCATTAAATGCACTATCAAAGCACAATCGCAGTCGTTACACCTGAATCACAGACATAACTGGCTTTTTGCAGTCAAAGCCTTTCTATTGTGATCATGAAACTTAAAGTGGCAACGACTATAATCCACGTGGCACTTTATGATTCGTTGTGCCAGAAGTAACCATTGGCAGTTTTCTTGAGATTTATGGAAATCGCATTGGCGAAATCTGAGGCATGGACACGATAGTTACTGCCTTCTTGAAACTTAACTATATGGGCGCAATTTTGTTGCTTGCGATTGTGAAAGGTACAACTTCTTAAATCTTAATTTTACAAGCATTATTCATGGCTCACAGTCGTGATATGCCTAATTGCTTCAACAGTCAAGTTGATTATGAAAGTCGCGTTAGCGGTAGCGATTTACAAAGAAATATTTGAAACTTGTTTTGATTAAGCCCTAGTAATGAACCTTGACAAAGAACACTTAAAGCCAAGGTTAATTATCAAGCTCAAAATCAAAAGTGTCTTGAGTCATGAAAGGACTTAACTAACACCTTATATAAAGGACTATGACATAAAATATCAGGTGCATGCTACTTTACATACTCAATACATATTAAACCACCCTTATACAATTATTGACTTTATCATCAGAGCGAATGGCCAGACAATCCCTTCTGGTGCTTACCATCATTTTAGGTATTCCGAAAATCAGATCAGACCAGAAGATCTTATTAGTAGCTCACCTCTTTGATTGAAATATCATATATGCACAAATAAGGTACAAATTACCATCCCTAACCAAAACAAGTATCTTATCTTAGTTTTTTGTTCATGACAATTATTAGTTGTTTGAAGGTTAAGATTTCAAAGGTGGAAGGAAGTATCAAAGCCTTAACCGATAAAAGGAAAGCTAATACTATATAGGATAAAGTTCAAAAATTTACCATGTGATTTAATGCTATTTCACTTAAACAGGAAGTTAATTTTTATTACAAAGAAATATACGTACTTTATTTTCTTAGTAATTTTAAATACACATTGATATTTTTATTATTTTTTACATAGTTCTGCATGTATTTATTATGAACTATTACTAAATTATGATTTATAAGTAATAGGGCATCTAACAATACATTAGAATTTTATTTAAAAAAATTATTTCTTAAATTTGATTAAAATTAAAATATATATATGTATAATTACAAAATATATAATTTAATGCTAAATTAATTAAATGTACTTATTTTATCAAATATTTATATTTCTACTAATATTTATAATCTAAAAAATAAAAAATATTAAATATATCTAAAAATATTTAAAAAATAAAATACATATTTAGTTATTTGATATAAAAAAAATATATATTACCCTATTATATAACTAGTGGCCGTGTTCTTAGAAAAGTGAATCTTTTCCTCTTCTGCTGATAAAACAAGTTATCCTGTGGCCCCTTGTGCAAGTGGTCCTCTTTTACCTATCTTTCTATCCCATTGATTTTGAGTTGTTTGCTATTATTCCTAATTCTTTCGTTCTCCGTCCATTGATCCAGCAGAACACTTCATCTTTCCAAAATCTATCAATATTAAGGCAATGATGGCTTTGCGTAAAGAATAATTTTCTCAAAATAGAAAATTTAATTAAATGGAAAATAAATAAATAAAGCAAAAAAATAATAGAAAATTATTTTAAAACTGTATCTGAAATTTTTTGAAAAGTTTCGATCTCTGACATGTTTTGGACAAAGAAAACCCATTTCTAAAATTTTCCTGTAATTTAGGCCTATGGTATGGAACTTAATTAGATGTGTTACACTTGGGCCGTTCACAAGAAACCTTCCTATTGGATGGCAACTATGGTAAATATACCCTGCTGCAGTGTAATGTTCTCTGTGCTCTTTGATATGGCACTTTCATGCTTTCTTACGTACAATTATATTCTTCTTGCACTTGAATCTTAGCGGTTTCTTTGTAACAAAATATTTCTCCATAATTACACCCTGAATGCTACCCACTACATACGGTCTGGTGTGGGTGCATACTAGGAGAAGAATATACTGGTTATTTCGGTCCAATCTACACTTGACACGTCATCAAGCTCAATCCATAAGGATATCCTTGGATATCATGTTAATACACTAGTCAATATTGCCTGTGATGGAATGTAATCTGCTAAACTTTCTTTTCGAATCTTGCTCATGTCACAATGCAAATAATTGTACTTGTAAATTTCATGTGATCAATTTGCTACTCACCACTCGGAAAAAACATATTTTCAAGTAATGCTAAAAACCTAAGTTACACGAAAATGAAAATAAAAAATATGATACGATAATAATATAAAAATATAAAATTTTCTGAAAAGTAAGATATAAAATATTGAGAAAACATAAATACTTGATTAATAAGTTAATGATAATATATTATAATAAAAATAAAATAAACAAATACAGCATTTTTTTATAAACTAACATTAAAAATATTTCATTTTTCTATAATATTATACTTTTTATAATTTATTTAAAAACATCTCATTTTTCTCTGAACACATGTGTAAAGAGGGGACATACAAATTTACCGAAAGAATATTGTTAGGATTAGTTAATTTTATCTTTTACTAATTAAATATAAATTTTTAATAAAAAATAATTAATAGTGTGATAATATTTATATAGAGATAGAACTCTAAAATATTATGAATAAAAAGATTACAATAAATAATTTTCTAATAGAGTTAGAATGATTCTAATTTTGGAAAAATAATAATCTATATTTTAACTTTTAATAAATTAATATTTAATTAATTATATAATAACTTTTAATTCTAAAAATAATTTTTTAACTATATTTATGATGACTATGACATACAAACACATAGTATATAGGTCACTAGCTATGATTAGATTATTATTTTATGACTCTTCTATTTCACCCAAAATTAGTATTTGATTTTCTCATGTTTTTGTTTATATATAACATAGCACCGTATACAGTTAGATATTCTCATATTTGAGTGAGAAGAGAATTTATTATTCTTTCAGATACATGTAAAAAAATAATTATTAAGATGCATGCCTACATTAAATTTCAAAATGTGTTTACTTTTGCTCTTTGCATATATAGTAATTAAATCTATATAATGGTAATTAATAATTTCTTAAGGAATTACAGATAATAAAACTAAAAGAAAAAGTGTATCTTATATCTACTGGATACGATAATAATCATCCAATAATTACCAATTGTATTAACTATTTCTTTTATTTTAAAATATTTTATTACATGAATAGATAAGTAAAAATTATTGTATAGTAAAAAAATCTTTGGTATAGTTGACCACATTAAACTAAAATCGGATTTAAACGGTAAATACAATAATCTATTTTATAAAAAAATTAAACTAAATTTAATTAAATATTATATTTCTAAAGATATTTTGTTTCTTACACTAATATTATTTATTTATTTTAAACTTAGGAGTTGTATTATTTTCTATTATATGGACAATAACGAGTCTAACTATCATTAAGATTGAGTTTAATTCTTGAAATCCAAATCTGTAGAAATTTTTAATCATTAAATATAATTAAGTCTAATTCTAGAGGTCTAAGAAATATATAAAAAATATAAATTTGTATCTATACATATAAATCTATCCTATTTACGGTGCATGCTTAGATCAATTATAATTTAATTTAAAATTATTTTTATAAAAAATTAATTATCACTTCAGCTTATGAATTTATATTAACTACTTAAAATTTTTATTGAGAATTAAGAAAGAGGAAATAACATTATCAAGTTTTAATTATTATTTTAATATAATATAAGTATTCATTTTATGTTTTTATTTAAATTTAGCAATTTGATTAAACTATTAAATATATAATTAAGTGGATTAGAATTAGAGTTTAATTAAAATTATAATTATATTCAAAATATGAACAAATCAATCTATTTTATAAAAAATAATTAAAATTTAAGTAAATATTCTATTTTTAAATATTAAATTAATTTAATATACTAACGGTGTTTGTTTTTATTTTAAATTATATATATATATATATATATATATATATATATATATATATATATATATAAAACCAAGAACAAAACTAATTTGGCGATCTTATTAATAATTGAACTATTTAATTGGCATAATATATACTTAAGTATCTGAATTTTTTAATTATTTATCATTTAGCATCTTAATTTTTAATTTAACTTAACAAATACTTACATTTTATTTTTATAATTTATTAAACACTCCTAGTTTTTATTTTAATATGATAGACACTTAAATTTTATTTAATAGTAATATTATTTAGACATATTAAATAAAATTACATGTCAAAAAAGTTTAAATATTATAAAAATTTAAGTTAAAATATTTATAAAAATAAATCAAAAATTTAAATATTAAAATGAGAAATTCGATAAAATTACGGATGTAATTTTTGTTATATTTAGTGTAGGTTCACAAAAAGAAGACAAACAATTATAGCAAAGATGTTGATTGTGCTGACAAAAGTTGATGGAGGCATAATTGACAGCCAACTTGGTACGCGACTGATAATTGTTTTTATATGCACAAGAAATCATATCAGTAATGGATCCATCATGAGAGGTATATAAATTTTTTATGTAATTTAAAAATATTCTTCTGTCTTTTAGTAGTCTGTCTGATGCTGCATAGATTAGAAGTCACCAATAGGCTAAGCAAAGAAGACAAAAGTACTACCCTCAGCTCCAAAACAAACTTCAAAGTTCTACAATAATTTAGAACCAAAGAAGAAAAAGGGTGAAAATTCAAAATGTTACTATTCTAACAAACCAATCAGCAACTGACACATCATCAACCTCAATCTAGAATGATATCAAAATACAGGCTCAAACAGCATCATCATCCTTCTTGGATGATGCACCACGTTCTGTGATTGTTGAGGGTCCTTCTTTGCATGGTGAACCACCACCATATGAAAAAGCTGCTATAATTTACCATTCCTGCAATATTGTTCCCTAGTACTTGGATGCTGGTGACAGCATAGAATGATCAAGAAGAATTAGGAAAGCATACAATTAAGCTAGCCTGCACCTTTAGTTTCAGATTACAGATAAACCTTTTCTTTTTCCTTTTCTTTTCCAGTGATTCAAATGAAAATATTCTGTCTTTTCCCCAGTTGGGACTGCCCTTTTAGAGGGAAAAAAATAATATCTTGGAGAAGCAAACAATTTCCTTCTCCTTGGATGCTCAGTCAATTCTTATTTGGTTTATTGTGCCACATGAGGGTAATGATTTATGCGCTTCATGTGAGAGAATATGTTGATGGAACTGGATGATGAACCAGAAAAGAATAATAATAAATACAATAAATAATAATATTAAAATTTAAAAAAAAAACCTGCCAAAAACTCAAGAAATTTGACAGACATGTTGTTGATGCATTAAACCTTGAATATGTTAAACTTAATACAAGGAGAAGACAGAAAAGGAGGCCCGAATTTCTTATTTTAAATATATAATTACCAGAAACTTCTTATAAATATTTTATTTCAGTTTAAACTTATATTCCAAATAATATATATAATAATTACTATATATGAAATAAGTTTCTTTTAAGACGCAGTCTAGAAAAATTAAAATTATTTTTATTTATAATTGTTCAAAGTTGGGACCAAATTCTCTTGGTTTTAAGAAAAATTGAGATTAAGTTCTTCATGACTATAAAAGAATTAATTCTGTATAGAATAAATAATTATAAAGAGCTTAATATGCAAGTTTATTCTTAAAGATAAATAAATAATAAAACAGAGCTGCATTATTGATTAAATATCTTCCTCCAAGTCATGATGTTGCGACCACAAACATCGAAAAGTTATTCAGATAAAAAATAAAGGTAAAACGCATATTTAGACTTTGTTTTATGTATTCCCTATTCATCTCTTGCATTTAAGTAGCTCTTATACTTCTATTTTCTAGTTTCTTTGGTCCTTAATCCACTGCACGTTTTGAATTCTTAATGATGCCGTTAAATCATGTACATGACATGTCATTTCCTTGTCAATAGAGACACGGCAAAGATTATAAATATAAGACATTTGGTTCTACCTCAAAAATCCTAAATTTCAAAAAAACATCAAACTTTGAACATCAAATTGTAAAATAATTAATTTTTGTGCTGGCGATTAGGATAAATTGTTGTATAATGGCTTACATAAAAATTTATTATTTAATTTAGTTTATTATTATAATTAAATATAATTATCAATTAAGGGATAAAAAAAGTATAATAGAATAGTAGAATGGAGATTGAGAAAATAATAGAGTTAAACTTACATAATCACAGTCATTTTCTTTTTTATTTTAGTGTATATGAACTATTCATAATTTTAACCAGAAACATTACAAATATAAAATATTACATTTAAAATAATAAGAGAATAAAAGATCAATCTTAAAGAATACAATTCAAAACTTTTAAATAATAGGAAAAACTAAATATTTAATATTAATAAACTATACAAACAATTAGTTTTTATGAGACACAAAAGATATTCACATTGATATATGAATATATAAATTAAACTATTAAATTAAACTTTTAATATAATTAACTAAAAATAATAAAAATTACTAACCCAAATAGTACGTAATCATGAAACTTTTTAACGAGTTAAAATAATTTTATTAAGTATATATTTTAAAAAAAAATTAAAATAAAATTACAATTTATTGTAATGTTATTTCTAAAGCTATATTTCTTGCATTCTCCTACATCACTTGCTCTGTAGCTTTATTTTGAAGATAGAGATAAAAATAAAATTGAAAATAAAGATGAAAATTAAAAGAAATATAAATGATAAGATAATGACTTATATTAAAATTATTGTAGTAATAAATAATGGTTTTTCAATTATCAAAAGAGAGATTATAAAACATAAAATTAGCCTAAAAAAATCATAAGACACAAAATTGCACAATATAAAAATTAAAAATTGTTAATAATTTATATAGTTAATAGAAGAAATAAATATAATTATAATAAAAATAAAAAATAATTCTTTCATAAAAAGTTAAAGTTAAGAACTCGCTACAATTAAAAAAAAATACTTTAAAAATCATAAAATAATTACTTTTCAAAACATACACTTGCAATATTGTTTAATATTGAGTTGGTTAAAATTTTCGATTGGCAATTATGAGAAAGTGGATTTAGCAGGAAAAAAAAAAATTCTATATATGTTTCAGTTCTTTTGCCTCAATGATATTCAGAAAGATTTTAGATATTTCAACCATTGAAGATATGGTAGAAAAAATTAAGAAAATAAAAGATAAATGAAGATATGCTAAATTACCATCCTTCTTTTCAGAACTCTATATTTATTTATTTATTTGTGAATAAAAATTTAATGATCATTTTCCATTACTTAGATAAATAAATTTAAACTGAATATTTTCTATTTCTGTTTTTCAAAATTTAATAACAGTAAATGAATATAGTTATATTAATATTAATTAGTAATTGATTCTAAAGATAATAAAAAATTATTCTTTCATATAAAATTAAAACTAAGAATTCATTGCAATTCAAAAAAATGCTTTAAATGCTTAAGAACTATAAAAAAAAACTTCAAGCGATGAGAGAGAAAGCATTGGATAAAACCTTGCTTTTATATATATCGATATAAATTTCTTACATTCTTTTTCATCCTTTATTTTTTATTTTATTTAAATATGAAGATAACAATAAAATTGAAAATGAAGATGGAAATAAAAAATATATATATATGAATGATAAAATGATAATGAATAGTTGTAGTGATAAATAATGATTTTTCAATTATCAAAAGGAAGATCATGAGACACAAAATTAGTCTAAAGAAGACCATGAGACACAAGCACAATATGAAAATTAAGAGTTGTTAATAATATATATAATTAATAAAAGAGATGAATATAGTTATATTAATATTAATCTGCAATTACTATAATTTTAAATATAAAAAATTCATAAAAGTTAGAACTAAGAACTCACTACAATCAAAAGAAATGCCTTAACAAGCATAAAAAATTTCAAGTGAGGAGAGAGAAAGCAAAAGATTAAACATGAAAAATATAAAATATATGAATGATAATTATAATTTATATTAGCATAGTTATGGTGATAAATAATAATTTTTCAATTTATATTAGCATAGTTATGGTGATAAATAATGGAGATCCTGAGACGCAAAATTAGCCTAAGAAATATGTTAACAAGCACAAAAAATTTCAAGTGAAGAGAGAGAAAGTAAAGGATTAAATATGAAAAATATAAAATATATGAATGATAAAATTATAATTTATATTAGCATAGTTGTGGTGATAAATAATGACTTTTCAATTATCAAAAGGGAGATCATGAGATGCAAAATTAGCATAAGGAAGATCATGAGACACAAAATTAGCACAATATGAAAATTAAGGATTGTTAATAACATATATAATTAATAGAAGAGAAGTTATATTAATATAATATGGTCTTAAAGATGAAAGAAAAATATTATTCTTTCATAAGAGTTAAACAAGAACTCACTATAATCCAAAGAAATGCTTTAAAAATTATAAAAAATTTCAAGTGAGAAGAGAGAAAGCAATGGATAAATCTTGCTTTCATAAAAATTTCAAGTGATAGAGCATAATCTTACTCTCATCTTTCTTGAAATTTCTAAAAAATTTTATCATTGTATATTACCTTGTCAAGTCCAACAATTTATGTTCATGGCAAGTAGAGGAACCGAAATATGCATTTTGCCAAAATAAAAATGTAAAATAAAATGAGACTATAAATAAGTCAGCATGCGATATATTACAGGATATAAAAGTTAATATCAAAGCACCAAGTATGTTTAATATACTCACAGAAAATTGGACTATGCATGATTTGTTTTTTGATAAATGGTTAGACTTTATTAATACTATACTACTAGGCAAAAACTTATATTTGAGTTGAAACCATCCGAAGCCGAAAGGCTACTCCTAATACACCCGAATGAATCCTAAAGCAACTCGAATGTAACTGAGAAAAACTTTAAGAATGTAAATAAAAAATAAAAAGTGACCAAACAGACAATACCAAATGAACAAATGCTAATGAAATAAGCAAATAGAATCCTTAAGGAATATATGGAAAAGGCAAGATGAAATTAAGAGCATTAGTATCACTAGTTAAATTATGATGTATGTTAACAAGTAATACTCCTAAACTAACACTAAACAAGCCCCATATTTGCTCTAAGAGATTATACCTATTCAATAAGATGGTAACTAGCATTTCAGAGCAATATTATTCAGTCATAATATAATGTCATAAGTGCCTATTGATAGGATAACATTAAGAAATTGTAGTTTACCTAGAACTCTATCAGTTTATTATCTACAATCCTAATACGCATGTATATATATATTTACTCATCAACGTAATGCAAATCATCTGAGTTCATTCTCTTATAGCTGCCTCATGGTATCAGAGCCCAAACTTGGTATAATAAGCCTCAAACTGCATCATTGAAAATACAAGCTCAAGCACAACCATCACTCCTACACCATAAAACTTGTAAAACTCTTAAATTCAGCCCCTCCCAAACATTGCTCATGAGCTACCAGTTAAGCTCAACTTTACCAACTATTTGTTATGAAGAGCCTAACTGCTGTCATTACTTCACAACTATGATCTTGTGAGTCATACCGATACCTCTATTTCTTCTCCATTTAAAACACTTAACAATGGAAAACCCAACTCTGCTTATCTGACATGGTTTTAATAATATCAGCTTGTCTTCAATTGAATTGTTGGCTCCATCTCGAAAGCATTTATCCCTCAATTTATAGGTGCGAAGACAACTTAAGAAGCATGGGAAAGACTTGCAAGTTCCTATGTTGTTAGTTCCAAGGAACAAACTAGAATAATCAAATCAAGATTTTTCCATCATACTTAAGACCCAGTAAAGTCAATTGCTCAATATACATAACGCACCAAAGTAATGTTTGACCAACTTGCTGCTTTCAATAATTCAGTATCAGAAAATGATCTTGTTCAGGTCATCCTCAATGATTTGTATTCCTCATATCGACCATTTATTTGCTCCTTTCAATAATAATTTGTAGATGTCTCATACGATAAGCTCTATGGATTAATTCTCTATGAAGAAGATGACCTTGCAGCTGACTCTAAAATGACAATTGAACCTTCAACTCATATTGCAATTACCTCACATCATTGGTGGCATATTTAATCATAATCGTAGAGGTCGTTTTACACAAGGCGAAGGTTGCTTCTGGTCCAACAGTAATGGACCTGTCTCATCTTCTCAATTCTCTAATACAAAAAATTATTTTTAATGTAACAACTGTTGCAATTTTGGCCACTTTGCAAACCAATGCCCTACTCATCAAAACAAAAGGATACAACAAATAGCTTCTGCTCCTCTATTTCATAACAAACCAACCTCAAACCTTGCTGCCTCAACCTCGTCCTCATCAAACCAGCCTCAAATTCTTTATTCTGGTGCCACTCACCATCTTACCTCTCAACTTGATAATTTGTCATTGAATTCAGATTACACAGTTCATGATTCCATGAAACTTGAAAATGGTACATCTCTACCTATTACTTATGCAAGTTCTACACTTTGGTCTACATCTAATAACTCTTTTGTTTAGATGTTATCTTGTGAGTACCTGATTCATATTGCAACTTGTTATTTGTTCATTTATTTACTAAAGCTAACCAAGTTCAATTGAATTTTCTCCTCACTATTTTCTTATAAAGCATATCTTCACGAGAAGATCCTTTATTCAAGCCCAAATAATAGTGGATTGTAATCAATTCTTTTTGATTCAAAGTCATCAGCATGTTCAACATCACCTATTGTATTTTTGGCTTCTAGCTTTACTTAATGGCACAACATTCTTAGTCATGCAAATTTTGTTACTATGCAAAAAGTTTTTCATGAGTTTAATCTACCTTTTAGTTCTAATAAAAGTAATCTTGTTTGTCATACTTGTAATATTAGCAAGAACCATCATCTACCTTTTTGATTACCAAATTTTCATGCCAAAAAACCATTGGAATTAATTTATTCTGATTTATGGGGACCTTCTCCAATTCCAGATATAGATGGTAGTCGATATTTTGTGTTATTTTATGATCACTACAACAAATACACTTGGATTTATTTCTTGAATTTTAAGTATGATGTTCTTAATGTCTTTATCAAATTCGACATCTAATAGAAATTTTTTTGAGTGCTCCATTAAGTCTTTCCAAGTTGGTTGGGGTGGTGAGTTTCAAGCTATAACTATATATCTATTAGAAAATGGAATAACTCAGTGCAGTTCATGTTCAAAACACCCGAACAAAATGGATGCGTTGAAAGAAAACACAAGCACATTATTGAAACGACCTTATTCTTGATGTATCACTTGCATGTACCAACAAAATATTAGTCCCAAGCCTTCCTACACCTCTTCTGTAAAATAATAATCCATAGACCACTTTGTTCCAAAAAGACCCTGAATATATGACAATGAATACCTTTGGGTATTTATTTTATCCTTGACTTAGACCATATGTTGAAAATAAAATCTTTCCTAAGTCTAAAAATGTGTGTTCATGGGCTATAGTAGAATTAAGATAGATTATGTATGTCTTGATTTATCTTCTTCTAAATTTTTTATCTCATGTCATATGTTTTATTTTATAATAAGGAGTTCCAATTTCAATATGAGTTAAGAGTGGTGCTAAGTGATCAACATCCTACCCTATCCCTCATCTTTCGACCACTTATGTTCCATACTAACTCTACCTTTACATCAAACAGTCCTAACCCGATCCAAACACCAATATCAAATTCACCTACAAATCTTCAACTGACCCAAACTCATCCATCTCCTTGACCTATAACTGCATCGATCCTGTAAATAACATCTAATCCAACATTATCATTTATAATTGTACCCAAACAACCTTATGTGTCCAAATCCCAACCTATAATAATGTCACCACCTAGTATATCTCTAATGGTTGACTTAAGCTAATTTAAAAGCCAACACCAACCACCTTCTACCCAACCTCACTGAATATATACAATGATAAACTTGATTCCAAATTGAATCCTTTAAACCAACAACTTTTCTCTTTATCCTAACACTGACATTGAACCCTTATATTACACCAAAGTTATATAATTCTCCTATTGGCGTTAAGCCATGCAAGAAGAGTATGACGCAATGTTAAAGAATAATATATGGGACCTAGTATCACCATCGTCATAAAAAAATCTCATTGGCTCTAAATGGGTTTATTGTATTAAATAAGAACCCTATGCTCAATAGATAGATACAAGGCGAGGTTGGTTGCCAAAGGGTATCATCAAGGATTAGGAGTAGACTTCACAGAAAGCTTGAATCCTTTAATTAAACATGCCTTTGTTCATCTTATATTGACTATGGCCTTATCTTTTCAATGGGAAATTCAACAACTGGATATTTTTAATGCATTTTTACATAGTAAATTAGAGGAAGTTGTCTTTATACAACAACCATAAGGTTATGTCCATCCTCTATTTCTAAATCATGTGTGCAAACTCAAGAAGTCCATTTATGGACTCAAACTGTCGCCTCGTTAATGGTTTTAATGCTTCACGCAAGTCTACTTTCCTTGAAAATTCAAAGTTCAAAGACATGTAGCTCTCTCTATTATTATCATCATGACAATATTCAAGTTTACTGTCTTATCTATGTTGATGATATCATCCTAACAGGAAGTGACTCCAATCTTCTTAACATCATTATTGACTCACTACAATCTAGTTTTGCAATTAAGGATCTTGGAGCCCTTCGTTGCTTTTTTGGTCTTAAAGTTACCAAATGCACATCATGCTTGTTGCTTTATCAAACTAAATATATAAAAGACTTATTGGCAAAGGTCAAAAGAGCGGATGCTAATCTTGTGAGTAATTCTTCTCCAAATCATAAATTTATAGCCAAAAGAATTGCTCTCTCTGATCCTTCTTTTTATAGAAAATAGTTGGTGGCCTTCAATATATTTGTGTCGCATGCCCTAATTTATCTTATTCGGTGAATAAAGTCTCTCAATACATGCATGCACCTATCAATGATCATCAGACCGTGAGGAACTCTTCATCATGGTCTTCAACTACGCTCATCCGATTTTTGTGTCTCGGCATGCCAAGGAATTCCTATTGCAAGTCTAGGGTGATAATGGATTTACACCTTCAAGCCAAAACATAAGTTGACATATATTGGTGAACTTGATTCATTCGAAGTGTGGCATGCTCAGGAGTGGACTTCAAAAAGATGTTTAGGCTAGTTATAAAAGTAATGACAATATGTTTGACTTTGGCATAAACAAATATAATTGGTTGGGGCATGAAACAACTTGATGTGCCTAATGCATTATTATATGGCTATTTGAATAAATCTATATATATGGATAATCATATGGCTTTTATTGACACTACTAATCCTAATCAATTTTTTGCTCCATCGGTCTCTTTACTGATTGAAATAGGAATATATGCCTAGTTTTCTAGGTTAAGAAAATGATTTCATTTTATTCCATAAACTATCAACACCTCTTTATTTATTTTTTTATCATGGTGACAATGTTATTTATATTTTGGTATATATGTAGATGACTTAATTATTATAGCTTTTAATTTTCAAGAGGTTGCTTTAGTCATGAGTCACTTACAAGCTGAATTCCCAATTCTCTTTATTGTATTATTTTTTAGGTGCTGAGGTTACTCATAAAAATGATGGGATTTGGTTATCTCAGAGTAAGTATATAACCGATTTATTGCATCGAGTTAGTTTGAATAGTATCAGTTCTTGTGCCATGCCCATGGCTACTACACTAACTTTATGCAATGTTCTTTGTTTTTGGAACCGGTCTTGTATAGAAAAATTGTTGGTACTTTGCAATACATTATTACTATTGTCTAATGTGGCATTTTCTCTCAAATATATTAGATCAATTTATGCATAAATTTAGAGATTTGCATTAGAAACCTTAGAAAGATTATTACATTATTTGCATGGTTCGTCTATATAGGGGCTATTTTTATTTGAATACCTCCTTACTTATATTGCAATGTTACATTAATAATGATCGAAAAGGTGACAGATGATTGGCGTTCAACTAACGGTTTTGGTACTTTCTTGGATTCTTTAGTATTGTGGATGTCCAAGAAACAACCAACTATATCAAGGTCATCAAGTAAACGTGATATAAATTTATTGCCCATGCCATGACTGAAATCATTTGGATTAAATCTCTTCTTAGTGAATTAGGTACTCGAGTAGAGAAAATAATTATTTAATGTGACAACATCAATGCTTTTTGTCACACTTTCGACCTTATGTTTCACGCACTATATTGAGTTATACTATAATTTTGTTCCCAAGCAAGTAAAGTAGGTAACTATAGTATTGAGTTTTTGTCATCCTATGAGCAACTTGGAGATCTTTTTATCAAATCCTTACCCATGTTTCATTTTAAAGGTTTACAGGGTGCTATTAATAAATAAATTATGTCAATTCATGCATACCAATGTACTCTTTTTTTAGTCTTCAACTTGTGTACAATTCCTTTCCAAATAGATTAGCTTAGTTATTTCTTGTATTTATCTTTTTTTTCTTGTCCTTATCATTTGGCCATATAATGTTATATAATGTACATAGCACGCAATCATAAACATATAGAACTAGAACATACCAGAACTTATTATTGTTCATAAACAATGCTACTATTTCTTACACTTATTCAACAATTTATGATACTATGGCTTCTAGTGAGAATTTTCTTATAGAAGCTATATTCATTAGGGGTTATAATCTTATAAGCTCTAGGTTGATTATCGATAATTATAAGCCCCAGGTTGATTATTGATAAGAGATCTTTATGGTGTTGCAAAAACTATTGAAGTGGACAATGGATGAAGTATTTTCTGTATAAATTTAAGATATATCTCCTAGCCAAAAATTCACTAACTACTTAATCAATATTAATAATGGATTAGCTCAATGCATAATTAGATACCTGAATTTTGATCATTTAGTCACTTTAATACTTTAAATTTTAATTTAACCTAACAAATATCTAAAAATTATATTTTTATAGCCTATGAAATACTTTTAATTTTTTATTTAACCTAACAGATACTTGAACTTTATTTTATGATAATTTTAAAACACCTATACATAATACACGTGGACATGTTGAATGAAGCCGTGTGGCAAAACGTGTTTAAATATGACAAAATGATCAAATGGTTCAAGTTCAGGTGTCTAAATATGTATTTAGCCTAATGAATTGCATTACAGAGTTTCTTGCAAAACCCATTATAATCACAAAGAGCCCTAAGAAATTGAACCGAACATTTCTCTTATTTTTCAACAATGCAGGGAGCAAATGCTTGTAATTTTTTAGATTCTAAGATGCCAATTGATACTGTGAACTTGTTATAGCATTAAAAAAATCCTTGAATACTCATAGTTTTTTGTTAAAGTGTAATACTTTAAATTTTTTCGGCATACTATGTTTATGACTTGATTTTGAAAATAAATAGACAAAAAAGCTTGAGTAGGAATAAAATAAAAAATGACATTATTTTCAATTGAGTAATCTTTTATACATAATTAAATTACGTAATTGATATAGAGTTTAATACTATTAATAAAAATAGAATATATATTTTATGTGTTATTAAAAGATTATTTTAAGTATGGGTAGTATTAAATCATGATAATAATTTTAAAATTTTAAAATTTTATTTGAATATATTTGATAAAAAATGAATAACTGTATTAAATTAATATTTGAGATATAAATAGACTTAATGATGAAAATCTGATTATTTGAGGTTCAAGATACAAAAACACTATGCTGGGATTCTTATAAGTATTTTAAGCTGGTAGGGGTACTTAATAAATTTCTCCAACGATAAAGTTAAATTGGTAACTTTACATTTTCTAATAATTACAATTTGGCCCAAATCTATTTAATTAGGGGCTTAACTGAAGGAAAATAAGAGAGTAAAAAATATTGTCTGCTTTAGCCCCTGCTGGCCTTAATGTTTTGTCCTCTTAGTGAATTCGAGAACTTTCCAGGAGGTTACCCATCTTGAAATTTGCTCGAACCAAGTATGTTTTGACAGCACATAAGAATAATTCAACACATTTAAATTCAAAGATTAGTTAGTTTGTTATAACAATCTTGTATTTATCTTATTCCTATATATATGTAATCACTCTCTGTAACAAATATACAGTATAATACAAAATACAATTTCTCCATTGTTTACATGGTATCAGAGCATCATGGCTCAAAACAATCAAATAGCAATCCAAAACCCTCAAATATCTTCTTCTCCATCAGCTTACCATTCTTTTTCTATCAAACTTAGTAATAAAAACTACTAGCATGGAAAACCCAACTTTTACCTATCTTAAACTACCAAAATCTCATGGGATATGTTGATGTCACAACTCCCTCACCACCAAAAACTGTGAATAATAATGATGATCCTCCTACTGCTATTCCGAATTCGGCATATCAAGCATGGTTTCAACATGACCAGATGTTGATTTCCTGGTCATTATCCTCTCTATCCAAAGAGGTATTTCCGTACATTATTGGCCTTGAATCCTCTCAGGCCGTTTGGATGGCACTTGCCAATTCCTTTGGAGCTATTTCCTAGAATAAGCAATTACAGCTCAACATTTAGCTTCAAGAGTTGCGCAAAAATGATTTATCCATTAGTCAGTACCTTCAACGAGCCAAGTCTTTAGTTGATGAACTCGCCTAAGTTTAATGCAATTATTTACCGAAATATCGGCACCGAGTATCACAATATCATCACTACTTTGAATCTTCGTCCTGAACCAGTAAGTTTTAATGAGCTTCATAGTCATTTACTTGCTCAGGAGATTCTTTTGAATAGCTATCTTGATCAACCTATTGTAAACCTTACCTATCGGTAAAATGCTCCTTCACATTCTGCTCCTCGACAATCATGGCCAAATAGACGTCGGGGTAATCAATACCTCAACTCTTGTCAAATTTGCATTCTCAATAATTATCAAGCCAACAAATACTATCGCTGCACCAATCTACTTCTGTAACAACCTCAGGCAAACATTGCTTATCATCAGAATTTTGCCTCCCATTCCCAGCCTTGGGTGGTTGACACTGGCGCCAATGCTCATCTTACTCTTGATTTATCTAGCCTTTAAATTTCTCAACCTTATCTTGGAAGTGATAAGTTAATTGTCGGTAACGGGCAAGGTTTGAATATCTCTTCTGTTGGTACATCTTACATATCTTCTCCTTCAAAATCATTTATTTTGCCTCATACATATCATGACCCTTCTATTTCCAAACCATTGCTCCCATTTTCTCAATTTTATGTTGACAATAATTGTTATTTCGAATTTTGGCCCTCTTTCTTTCTTATCAAGGACCAGAAAATAAAGCAACAACTTCTCAAGGGTATAAACAATGATGGATTGTATATGTTACCTCTAGCTAAATGACCAGAGGCCAATATTTCTGAAACTGTTCCCTTTTCTGTGTGGCATTCTCGCTTTGGTCATCCGCAACACTGCACTGTAGCTACTATAATTTCAGAAAATAATTTATCTAGTGATCCTCAATCACAGTTTCCAAAAGTGTTCATCTTGTTTGCAAGGAAAATTAGCCAAAATTCCTCTTGCTCTTGTTGAGCATAAAAGTACAAAACCTTTTGATATTGTGCATTAGGATGTGTGGAGACCTTCTCCCAATTTGTCAAACTTAGGTTTTTGTTATTTTGCCTTGTTCATTGATGACTATACTCGTTTTACGTGGGTATATTTCTTAAATAATAAAAGTGATGTTTACAGTATCTTTCTCAATTTTGAAGCTCTTATTAAGAATCAATTCTCTACAATAATCAAAGCGTTTCATTCTGATTGGGGTGGCGAATATCAAAAGTTGAATAAATATTTTCAGTCTTATAGTATTATTCATCGCATCGCATGCCCGTATACTCATGAAAAAAATGGCACCGCAGAAAGAAAAATTCGACACTTGGTTGACACAGGTCTCACTCTTTTAGCTCATAGTTCTACTCCCTTTAAATTTTGGCCATACGCATTTGATACAGCTATGACCGTAATTAATTATTTACCATCTACTATTCTTCATGGGCACTCTCCATTTTTTCGGTTATATCATACTAAACCACAATTTGAATTTCTCAAAATTTTTGGTTACTCAATTTTTCCGTTGTTACGTCCTTATAATCAAAATAAATTTAATTATAGGACTATACAATGTGTATATCTCGGTCCCTCACCTACTTATCATGGTCATCGGTGTCTTGATATTCAATATAATCGGATTTATGTTGCTCATCATGTTTAATTTATTGAAACTGAATTTCCATTTAAAAGTTCATATTTTTCTGAAAATCCTACTATTCCACTAGATGTTAATCCTTGGTTGCAACTACAAGGTTCTGGTCCATCTCATTTGATTTCTACAGGTAATGATGGTTTATTTAAATCTCCTACTTTATCTCATAATCATGTTTCCTCATCTTTATCTCCAACAAAGTCTTCCCAGAGTCCTATCCATGCAAATCACCAACTTACCATATCATCACCCAATTCAAACTCAAATACTCCAACTCTTGTTGTGTCCTCTTCCACTTCTATCCCACATTCAACTTTCAGTCAACTAACAAACTCTTTCCCAACAGATTTAAATTTAAATCAACATTATCCTGGCTTAAATCTTGTTATAGATCTCACATCTTCTCCTACAAATCCTTCAACCGAATTAGTTTCCTCAAATCAATCTCAAATACCCACATCTTCTAACCTTAGTCGTACCCATGCCATGAAACTTAGACCTACTACCATGACATCACGTGAAGCACATCTCACAACTAAATCCACACCTCTTTCTCCTGCCTCAATTGAACCCTCTTCCTATACACAGGCCAACAAATTTTCTGAATGGAATGAAGCAATGTCTCAAGAAATAAATACTTTGCTCATCAACAAAACATGAAAGCTTGTTCCTAGACCATCACACACCAATGTTGTCGGCAATAAGTGGGTCTATCGCATTAAAAGAAATTCTGATGGTTTTATATCTCGTTATAAAGCTCGGCTTATTGCAAAGGGGTATACTCAGTAGTCTGGGAATGACTACAATGAAACATTCAGCCCTGTTGTTAAATCTATAACTATTTGGACTCTTATTGCTCTTGCAATAATGCACAAATGGCCACTCAAACAAATGGATATTTCTAATGCTTTTCTCCATGGCAATTTGCAAGATCAGGTTTTAATGGAACAACCAAAGGGATATATTGATAGAGATCGGTCGGATTATGTTTGTCTCATTGAAAAGTCTCTCTATGGCTTAAAGCAGGCTCCTCATGAATGGTTTCACAGGTTGAGTTCATTCTTGCTTTCATTCGGATTCTCCACTTTGAAAGCCGACTCCTCATTGTTTATTTTTGAATGAGGTACAGACAAGATTTTTCTTTTTGTTTACGTAGATGATATAATTCTCACAGGTACATCTCTCTTAGTTATTGATGAATTCATATGCTAGCTTCAAACTGAATTTCCAGTTAGGGATGTTGGACCATTGTTATATTTTCTTGGTATTGAGGTTATAACTTCTTTTACGGGTACTTCTTTAACCCAAAGAAAATATATTAATGATTTGTTATACAAGCATGGAATGCAAGATTCCAAAGGCTGTCTCACTCCAATGGCATCATCTCCGCCACTTACTAAGGGGGACGATACTGCTTTAATAAATGGTGAACAATATCGGCAAGTGGTCAGTGCGTTACAGTATGCAACTTTTACTCGTCCTGATATTGCATTAAGTGTGAGTTGTCTTTGTCAATATATGCACCACCCTTCGGATGTACATTGGCAGGCAGCCAACCGTGTCTTACACTATCTCAAGCAAAGTATTGATCAGGTTCTTTTCTTTGATACCACTATGTCACTTCAATTACAATGTTTTTCGGATAGTGACTAGGGTGGTTGTCCGAATGATCGCCTCTCTACCAATGGCTATGCTATTTATTTGGGGAACTCATTGATCTCATGGATGGCTAAGAAGTAATCGACAATTGCACGTTCCTCCACTGAAAGTGAATACAAAGCTATTGCAAACATGACTGCTGAATTATTATGGTTACAATCTTTATTACACGAACTTGGTCTTCTATCTTCTTCTAAGGCGATACTTTGGTGTGACAATATTGGTGCTATTTATCTTACGGCGAATCCAGTTTTTCACGCTCGCACTAAGCATATCGAGCTGGATTATCATTTTGTTCGTGAATAGGTTATCAATGGAAATGTACAAGTTCGGTTTATTTCTTCCACTGATCAGATTGGAGATATTTTCACCAAGCCATTGGGCTCTCGGCAATTTCTGCTGCTTCGTTCTTTGCTTCGTTTGCTGCCTCGACCACCATTGGCTTGCGGGAAGGTGACAGCACATAAGAATAATTCAACACATTTAAATTCAAAGATTAGTTAGTTTGTTATAACAATCTTGTATTTATCTTGTTCCTATATATATGTAGTCACTCCTTGTAACAAATATACAGTTCAATACAAAATACCATTTCTCCATTGTTTACATGTTTAACTTTAGAGTTCCTATATCTCTCCAGCCAAATAACCAAAAAACATCTTATGGTATTAATTCTAACTATTTGCATATATGTTATTAACTATTTTCTGGCCCATTTCGATTTGCGATTCAATTCATTTATGTATCCCCGTACCTTAAAGTGTTATCATCCTAAAAGTCTACCAGAAGCTGCTCCTTATTCAGACATTATATCTTTATTCTGGCATCCACTTCCCGCCCTTATCGGAACGCTTCTCTAGATTAGTAAAACGAGAAATTAAAAAGATAATATTGATATAATTATCATAATAATAATGTGATAAGGTAATTAGCATGAATATAATGAGTTAAAGCTAATTATAACAATTAATAATTAAGTATTATTGATAGACAGAGAAACCATTAATCTTTGACACGTGTGCTTAATCTTTGACACGTAGAATTTTTATTTTGACATGTATACTATTTTTGACACATAGGATTCAAGCTTATATATAATTTTATAGTTTTTCTATTAATTATTGATTAATAAGTTATATTCCTAATTAAACACTTATTCTAATTCTAAGAAATAATATATTACTAATAAATTAGTTTTCTAATTATAATAATTAGATTTCTAATTAGATAATGATTCTAACTAATAAAAATAATATTTTAAATATTATATTCACTAATAAATTAATTTTTAATTATACAATAATTTTAATTTTTAAAAAATAGTAATATCAACTATATAGATAGTATTAATTTATATAATATTGGAGTTAATAAATAAATATGTTAAAAATAATTTATTGATAGTATAAATTTAAAGATAATATTAATAAATAAATATTTTTATTATTGTAATAATATGAATAAAATTTTTAAAAATATTAAAGACATCTAAAAATAGTTGGTTTGCTATTATTTTTAAAATTATTATAAATCCATATTAAATATAAAACAATTGATTAAATCATATCTATAAATTTGATTTTATAATCAAATTAATAATAATGATCGTGCAATGCATGGGTAAACTACTAGTTATTAGATAATTTCTGACATTTAAATAATTAAATGAATTTTTGGAAGCCTATGGGTATTCCATACTGTGAGTTTTATTTACAGAAATTGGACCTATTATATGAGGAATTAATCCAATTTATAGAAGAATTGCTGCAGAATTTGTATGGAATTCGTTAAAGAAAACTAATAGAATTATTATAAAAATAAGTTTAGGACTAAGATTTGATTTCGAAATAAAGAAAAAATAGAATGAGAATTATTTCTAAATTTTATTTACATATAAATTATTAATTTTTTTTCACATGCGTTACACGTGAATCTTACTAATTAGACTCATTATTGCTATTATATATATATTTATTTCCATCATCAGTCTTTCAATTTAAAAAATTGATAGTTAAACTATGCTTTTTTCTAAGCTAAACTTCTTTTACTCATATAGTAGAAGATATAATGACTATTAAATAATTAGAATCGTTATTATTTATATAATAAAATAAATTACTATTTAGATTTAAAAAAAGTAATATTATTAATATAAATGGAGAAACAAAAGATTAAGAACGATAAGAAATAATAGTCATTTAATAATTCTTAAAATAATTATTTAAAGCATGATAATAAATTTTCACTATATATATTTTAATCCAAAGATTCATGTTAAACGTAATTTTAAATTTTACTTCAATTAGAATTAGTATTAGATCAATATGAAACTAACATAAATTAATTAAAATATTATTATTATTATTATTATTATTATTTTATTATTATTATTATTATTATTATTATTATTATTATATTATTTCATTTTAGCATAAATTATTAAGATGTTTATATCTTCGGTAAAAATTAATTATTAATTATTTTTATATTTTGCTCAATTTATTAAAAATATATATTATTAAAGGTAAAGGTTTACCTTTAATTTTCTTCCTTTCCTTGTAAAAGAATTTGCGTTATCTGTTCTACGTTCCATTTATCTAAATATGGACTAAGATTTTTAGATTCCATTTTACGTGGATTATATTTTTTATGTTGTTGGATAACTTTTCTCGTTTTAATACAATTATAAAAATTATAATTCACTTTGTAGACTTTTAAAATTAGCTTTAATTATAACTAATGGTTGACAATTCTAATAGAGTTAGACTTTTATGTTCAGACTTATACTTAATGAATTAATAAATTAATTAAAAATTAATAAAAAAATTTCAATAAATTTACCTATATCTTTTTTTTTTCCACTTATATAATATATATATATATATATTATGATTATGACAGAATTAGATGCTCAAAAGCTATTGAAGGAAATATATGAGTGAATTTAATAGAAAATATACACTGTTGGAATTCTAAATAATAAATTAATGGATAAACTTATAATATTATAATTTTTGAATATATTTTATATAAGATTTTAGTCGAAATGTTCTAATAAATGTTCTTTTTATATGTTAATTGTGATTTTGAAAAGTCTATTATTTTCTATAGATCTCGGGAATAACTGATAGTATTTTAATTTTGACTAAAAGAATAAGAAAAAACTGGATAAATGAGTATATATTCATTAATGTGACCTATGTGATTAGACTTTCAAAATTTATTATTATATAGATATAGTCTTTAGATAATTTGTAAAATATATATCCTCTTTAGAACATATATTGGGAAGTCGCCTTCTGGAGGCATTTATCTGTATGCGCATGATATGAATTCACGCTTTGAGCTGCAAGTTGAGATGTCTTTAACCTATTGCTACTAGAAATCAATAGAGTATATCCATAAATATGTATGAAATTTCATTATCTATGTATCCTTGATTTTTCTTATTGATTTTGGATTTATGAGGAAACAAATGTGCCATTTGGAAATATTAAAAGTGATTATTACTTATGCAATTTTGTAAAAATATTTTTATTTCACTAATTATTTTATTAAATATTTATATTTATATATATATCTAAAAATAACTCTTTGTTTGATATTCCTTTTTATTATTTGTTTACCTTTTTACTGAATTTTTACTCAGTAATTCTCCGCTCGTTAGTGTTATGCATGATAATTAGAAGTTAGACTTGGAATACAAGTTGTAGCAGATAGAACTTCACTTTTACTAGGCTCCACGGTCTACAATAAAAAAAGATAAAAAAATTACATAATTTAATCCCGACTAGAGAGAGCCGTGACATAAAAAGCATTAAGTTCGACTATGTGAACAATCATGCGAGATAATTCCAAACCATTTTAGCAATCTCAGAATTTTGCTAGTTAAATGCCTATGCAGTTCTTAACAGAATTATTACTCCAAGCAGCGATAATCTTCGAATAACTTGGGTCCTAAGCATTCAACAACTGAGGCATATTTTCCAACTTTCGCATCCCTAAATTCACTGCAAGTGCCTAAAACAAAACCTCACATATCATTTTTCCCATTTAATTGCGTACTAAATTGGAAATCATAGTGCCAGCCATAACGATAAAACAAAGGAAGCCAACAAATATCCACTAAAACCAGAAACGTTTGAGATGTGAAACTAAATTGAAATCAGTCTAAGTCCAAACAGGAGAAATACAAAGCCTATACAGAGTTACAGGAAAGAACTAAATAATAAAGGAGAGCTGCACTATTTGTTTATCAAAATTCATAGTTGGAAGCTTGCTCCAGCGATATTTTCATATTGCCTTGTGCAAGTTCAACTCTGTACTATGACTCTCATGCTACAACAAGTTTGTGCATGTGCTATTAACCATGTGATTGGTATCACTACGACTCTATCAGAGAGTAAAAAAGCCAAATGCTGATGGCATGAAAACCATAGCTAGCTGACATTAATTAAACATAAAAAGGAAGCAAACCATCAAAAGCTAGAGAATGAAGATCCTAAAACGGCTAAATATTCCCAGAGCGCTTTCTGTACTATGCAAATTGGCATCTTGGTGGGTTGGCTGTGCCACTCAGTGTTACTGAGTGTCACAATCAAAGGTATGGGCAATTCTTTTGGATTTTCCTCCAAATTTATAAAAACTGCTGTGCGACGTGACAATTTGAATTCGACTATTGAATTCAGAATTGAAATATAAAGCAATATCATGCCAAATGTTTATAGCCGTTTCAAATATGCTGAAAATATCATCATCATTTGTTTCCCATAGTACATTAAGAGGTGATCACTTGTGATATGTATGATAAATAACTTTGTTTCAATTGTTATTTTAATTTTGTGGAAGTCATTAGTACTGCAGGGTGATCACTTACTTAATTATAATGTCTATGAGCTTCTATAGAAGTCAGTTCAACTAATATAAAGAAGATTGATTCAGACTCAGTTTTCTGTTCTTATTTTTGTTCCTGTTGGAGGCGAGTTTTGTCTGTTTTAGAGAATTTCTCGATGCGAATGACCCACTAACCACGTGAAGGAGGGCTGCCTAATTGTGTAATCCTACAAGACAAACGAAATATGTCATTTACAAATCTCCTCTAATCCCCTCCCGACCAATTATTATCTATCTCCCACGTGGGACTCCTGGACCCATCTCACCACCACCCTCCCGACCCCTTTCTCCCTTTTTTAATTGCTATATTTTATCCCTTTCACCTTACTCCTCTTGTGAATATTGCACCAACTCCACTCTACAGTCGCACAATCTATTCTGATACATCTTGTTAAGTTGCATATATTAGTAGCTCTTGGTTTTGTCTCAGGATCATGGGAGACTCTTCTGCTTCATACATACACATGGTAAGACTTTGCTAAGAATATTTCAGTTTATATCTTGATTGATCATTGCTCTTCGATCCTTCAATCATGTTCTGGCATCTGTTTGGTCGTTTATTTTAATAATCCATTCTATAATTATGGCTTGTTTAGGTGCAACACCTTATCGAGAAGTGCCTGATCTTTCACATGACAAAAGAAGAGTGCATGGAAGCCCTCTCCAAACATGCAAATATCACACCTGTGATCACCTCCACAGGTTTGTTTCCTGTTTCTCCTGTTAAAAGAGCCTTAGGACTCCTTAAGAAGTAACCTGATAAGGTACTTGATGCTTTACCCTTTAAGGAATAAAGAAAACAAAAATTAACGTTCATATTCCATTTATTTTTCTTCCACATATGGCCATCACTCTCTAAGACTTACACGTGTGATCAATATACTAAGATCATAAATAATCCAATCCCAGTTGTACGATAGATGTCAAGAAGCTTGAGTTAAAATAGTAGGTTCATTTCACCGGGAAAAGAAAAGATAACAGAAGGTTCAGCTGTAGCTAGGTTTGACCTAGTTTTAACTGTTTCATCCATGATCTCTTTACAATTTTTGGTAACCCTATATGATCCTTGCTTGACCAGCTTACTTATATAATCTCTCCTTTTCGTTTCCATAACTAAATAGCAAGAACAGATACATACATATATAAATGCACAGACATAAAATTATCATATATCATGACTTGAAAATTGAATCCATATGCAGTATGGAATGAGCTAGAGAAAGAAAACAAGGAATTCTTTGAGGCGTATATTGAATCCAAAAGGAAAGATGACAGAATGTCTGAGGAGGAAACAAGTCAAATGATCCAGAAGATGATCTCAGAATCCTCTAAAGATTCTGATGATCAACAAACATCACAATGATTCTGCGTGAAAACGATCCCATCTCTTTTCTCTCCTTTGTGCTTCCCTCCTAGAAATCCAATCCGTCCAAAATCACAAGGGGAAACTGAATTTCGTGTCTAGACATGTGGTATATATACATGTGGTCCCTAAATATATATGCATATATGAAACTATAATACGGAAGAGCACGGCATTCTATATGCATTATTCATGGTCCCCTCTCTTCAAATAAAAATCCTACGTAACCAATCGTACTACGCCACATCAATGCATTAGCAACATTTCATGCATCTGTTGTAAACTTTAATGAATTATGAAACTCTTGTTTGGTCGTACGTGACGTGGTGAAATTCGAATGGTTATGTTCTCACAAAATATATGATTGATGATAAGAGGGTTCTCTGAGTTTTTAAGGTGGCGACACCTGGAACCTTGATGCAGTGTCAACAACTACTAGTGTTATGTAGGGAAATTTTGGCTTTGTCTTGTTTGGGATGCAACAGAAAGGGAAAGAACATGTGATGTTTCTTACGAATTCATTCTTCCACTTGAGTTAAAATGAAAGTCAATAAGAACACTATTATACATATAAGTAACCACCATGGTCACAATCATTAACTTTTCCGATTCTTATGAAGGGGATGTTAGCGGCTCCTCAAAGAGATAGTGCTCTGAAATCATTCAATATATTATCAATATAATCAATTAACTTGATGTATACTTCTACTTATATACTTAGCCAATGAATATGTAACATCTATTTTTTAGTTTTGAAATTGTTTAAAGTGTTATGTGTAGGTATACGAAATAGAATAATATTGCACCATGACTTCTTTTAATGAATGTCGATCCTCAAGCTACCTTGACAATTGAAACGCTTAAATTAATTCTAGTTAATGATATTTGAATGAATATTAATTGCAAAGTAAATGAGCCAGAAAAAGTTAAGAGCTAAGTGATTTGACAAATAGAACTTGCATTAAACTGATATAAACATAATGGTAATTGAATATAAAGATAATTATGAACCGTTTGGAGATAAAATGTCTCAAAATTGTTTGGTCAGTGTTTGACCTTTTCATGTGTGATGATTGCTAAGTGTGTTAGAGGTTGATTATTTTAAATAATTGCAATATATGCAATAGATATAAAATGCATAACTGTTTGACTTTTAATTTAAATATTTATACATGTAATAAATGGACTTAGATTATCGTGAGTTTTTAGCTAAGCTGATGCAGTTTCACCCAATCGGTATGCAAAGCTAGTTAATGATAGGACTGAACATGAATCGGTCCAATTCAGTTATTTATAAATTATTAGTATCATATACTAAATCTCGATTCTTTTAAAATTTAAAATACTAGTACCGTGCCAAATATAAATGGCACCATACCGTATTGAACAAATTTTTCGATTTAATACAATTCAGTTCGGTGTTATTTTCAGTTATAACATTTAGAGAAAACACAACTATAAATCTTATTTTTAATCAAATATATTTAAAAAATACGAATGACATCCAAATAAAACTAATATAAGAATTGGAATTGGATAGAATTGCAATCGCATTCTTGAACAACTTGCTTTACAATTTAGTTCACTTGTAAATATAATCATTTAATGTTCAAATATAAATTATTAAAATATCTGCTATTGCTAGCATAATAATATTTTGTAGATAGCTAGTATTAAAATAAAAAATTATAAACTTTAATATAAGTCCAATTTTAAGTGTGAAAAATACGACTGGCTTAGAGTCTGTGAATAGAGAGCTTAAGTGTGAAAGGATAAGCCTATAAATTGAGATTTGCTGTTGTAGTATATCGAATTAGTGAAAAAAAATTAAAGTTTAAGTATATAGTAAATTAGTAATATAGTATACACTATACAACATATATATATATATATATATATATATATATATCTTTATAAAATACAAAGTATATTGTAATAGAGTTATTATTTTATAGGTATTATCTATATAATATATGTAATTATTAATAAATATATGTAAAAAAATTGATTTTACATTTTGGTATGGATCAGTACAAAACGGTTCAGTTCTAGTATGGTTTTTATTAAAGAACGAGTCCATATCGTAATAGTAAAATATTTTTAGATCAGTTCAGTTCGATTATAAAACACTTTCGGTTATTTCAGTTTTGGTACTTCTCGGTACGGTTACTCGTTTCAGGCGGGAATCACTAAGATCCATGCTCAACCCTAGTTAATGAGCTAGAAATTAAGCTAATAATGAGCTAAGGATGTAAATATGAGCTATGAGCATGCAACCATGAGATAAGAATGTGAAATTGAGTTTAAGGAATAAAGCTAAAAGCTAAAATACTATAGGCTAAGAGCGATGATATAATTATATAAGCTATAGAACTTAATTGCAATAAATATATGCTAAAATAATAACTGAAAAGCTTCTTAAATTTAATTGCATAAAGTAATTGACTTACAAATGTAATTGAATACTGAAAAACACTTGAGAGCTTTGAACATACTATAAACTAAAGCCAAGAATTATTTGACTATACTAAAGATTGTCGTCTAATGTTCTGATAGCTTTCTAATCTAAGGATAAATGATAAAGGCAGAATTTATAGACTTTGGATATATTTTGATTTGATTGTTAGGTGGGATTTGCCTACAAGGATTCCTTACCTATTTATAGACTTATATGGCTTGAGAGATACTATGACATATTCTTCATTCTTGGTTTGGTCTTTAATTAACTTCCCACCTTGAAAGCACGTACTGTTGCTTTTTACATTTTGCACATGTTGATGATATAACTTTCTTGCTCCACTTTTTTACTCTTCTCAACTTTATGGACTTGTTTTTCTCCAATTAATGTTTATGCTCAATTTCCTTCTTTACACATTATAAACTAGTTTTTTCTTCCATAGATATGCTTCACTTCTATAGCTTTTCCTCCTTGGCTAATACTTGTATTTTTTCTTTCCACTTTTTTGTAAAAGTGCTTCAAGCTTCTTAAAGATTTTGTAATTACTAGCTTTTCCACCTTTTTGCTTTTTCATTTATCACATGTCAATAATCATTAAGGATTATCAAACTAACTCCTGGCCAATGGACTAAGAATTTTACACATTGATTAAAAATTCAGATATGGGTCAAAATCTATGGGCTTTAGGATTTTGATCAACATCAAATGGACTTTCTTTATAGGTCTGACCAAATTTAATTGGCTTGGACCATATGCTAAATTTGGATGTAAACAATTGTCCTCCCTCATCGCAAATAATAAAGTTGAAAATCTTATGTGTGGATAGATCTCTCAAAAATATTTTTAGCATCTATTAAGAATAATTAAGACCAATAATAATAGAGAAAGAATTAATTAATGATGAAATAATTTAATATTTAAGAATACTTAAAAAATAAAATATTTAATTTTAAGTCTCAAATATCATATAAAATACTCCATTAAAAATAAATCTTATAACCACTTAATTTGCTCCATAACAAAAGGAGAAAATCTATTTTAATTAGAAATAATCCAATTAAAATAAAAAAAAATATTCTTCAATCATATACTTCCTTTTATCCTCCGCCAATTTATTCTCATCCAAACTCTTAAAGGATATGTCCTATTTTAATTAGAATTTATTTAAAAATAAATTCAATTAAAATGAGAAAATAAACTTTTAAATAATTCCTCTAACCAAACATGTCCTAATCTTACTATAATTTTTTTTCCAACAAAAATTCCTCCTTATATTTTCATATATTTATATTTATATTTTTCTTCTACTCCAAGTATTTATTTTTATACCCACATAACACCAAAAACTCCTTCAAACACCCACAAAAAGTTGTTGCACGCCACATCACTGCTGTCACATCATCACCGACCACCATTAACGTTAGCAATCAGCGTCCACTGGTTAGCAGCCCCGCCAACAACCTGCACACGCGAGTGCAGCCCCTATGCGCAGGAGATGCAAAACAACCCCTACATGCGTGCACAACCATCACACGCCACCAACTGCCCTTTCACCAGCCTTTTGCTGCTGATCAGACCTTCCTTACTAGCCACCCATCACCGACAACCACTACTTGCAACACCGGCAACCGGTTGGTTGATTTTTTGTGCAATTCTTAAGAAAATAGGTAAGCAATGCAAAAAAAAAACAGTTTTCTCTTATTTAATCTTGATTTTCTTGCATAAAGATTTTAGAATTATTATGATTAATGACGGATATGTGCAATTTTGATGAATTTTGTTTAATTTCATTTATTGTATATTTTTAGCAACTTTGTAATTTTTAGCCATGAAATTGAATTTAAAGCCAAAATCCATTAATAGAAATATAAAAAAAGTAGAATTATTATGTGATGATGAATAAATGATGGTGTAATTTATTGGAATTAATTTTAATTATTTATGATTTTTTAGTAATTCTTGAATTTAAGCCCAAAAATAGGAATTATGCAAAAATGCAATTACTAAAAATCACAAAATAATTAAAATAAATACAGGTCATGGTTTCTAGGTATTCTAGAGATCCCATGATTTTTTAAAAATTTCTCAGAATTATTTTTAAATTTTTTCCTAATTATTTATAGTTTTTAGAATTTAGCCTAAAAATAAGATTTAGGTCAAATAAAATCGCTAAAAATAATAAAATTATTAAAATTAACATGAAGTATGACTATCTAGTGTTTCTGAAAATTTTGATAATATATAATCTTTTGGTTAATGAATTTTAATTATTTAATATACTTGGTGATATTTAAATTTAGCCTAAAAATATATTTTAGACCAAAATAAAATTTCAAAAATAATAAAATAACTAAAGTTAATATGGAGAGGAATTTTCTAATGGTACTGTTAGCACTTCTTTTCCGGATATAGATATCGAGGGAAAAAAATGGAAAACCTTATGATGAGAGTTATTGCTTTCTCAAGTCTCAAGAGGTGAAGGAAAGGCGACTTCGAGGCTAGTGAGGATGTTAATCGAACTGAAATTATCTTTTTGAAATCAATTTGGACCTAATTACCATAAACAATTAAGTTTGAGGGTCAAAATGATAATTTTTTTTACAAAAATGGGAGCTAAACTGCAAACTTTAAAACTTTCTCTATAGAGCCAATCGGCTTTTCATAGAACCGATTGGATTTTGACACTCATGGACGATTTTATATCTAGATATAAATTCTAGAAGGTTTCCTTCATGATAATCATTGTTTTATCAATAATTATTAACATTTTAAAAATAAAATGAGATATTTATCAATATTTTTTTAAAAATCTATGGCTTTCTTTAGGGTTTCGACCTTTATAAATAGAAAGAGGTGTTTAGGATTTCAAGGGGGAAGAAAAAACTAAAATTCGACCGTAAATGAAATCAAGAAAGAAGAAACACTAAGAAAGAAGAAAGAGAAAGAAAACATAGAGAAACGTATTGTCGATCATAGCCATCATTTGAGAATAGAGGTCACTGAAGAAAGAGTCACTTTTGGAAATAAGCCACTTTAGAAAGAGCATTTTAGAAATTTTTTTTTTCAATCGACAGAAGATTTCACAAAGCCAGATCCAGCTCTGGATTCCTATCCAGTTTTTGATTCAACTGTCTCTTCATCGCCCGAGACTCACAAATCCAACATACACAGTGACAACTTGAGGGTTCCTTCCACCATACATCTGCATCCATCATAAGAATCAGTTCTTTCATTCCTTTTATTTTTTTTATGTTATTTGTTCTTAGAAATATGATTAGGATTTTGATCTTTGATAAATATGATTATATTAGGTTTTTATTAATATGCATAACAATAGGGTTTTGAATCTGATATTAAGAACTAGGTTTTTTAGATTTAATTTTTTGCCAATTAGGGTTTTAGATTTGATTAAAAACATGTTATAGTGTTAATATTTAGATTTCTTTATTAGTATGATTAAGTAATTAAGCATGACAAAACATGGTTCTTTTTGTTTTGAAAATTTCTCTTAGTTTATAAGATTTAGGGTTTTAGTGAATTAAGGTTTTATTTGGCATTTGTAACTTTTATTTTGATGTTTTTAATCCATTTTATCTCATTTTAATTGATTTTTAACGTTTGTGCATGTGGAAATCGGCTCTAGGGATGTGAGATTGTACTGGTTATTGTAGGATTCGAACAAAACCTGACTTGAGACCCTTGAGCCGATAGACTCTGCATGCATAGCCGGTCAGCTGATCAAGCCATATTTTGTGTATTTTTAGCGTATTTTGATATATTCTTAGCCTCTGTATAGTTTTAGGTCTTTCCAGTTTCACAATCGTAGTTGTAGGCATGTTATAATAGTTAGGATTTTTTTCCTTTCTGCTTTGTTTTCTTTATTTTTTTTATTATATATTAACCCAATACATGATTAAGTGATTGATTAATTAAAAATGGACCACATAAACTTAGGGCTAAAAATTGATCCAATATGAATTTAATAGTCTAATAGGCTAATAAGCCTTAACTAAGCCTGAAACCCTAAAATTCAAGTAGACTAGCAGGCTTCAGCAAGTTTAGTTAGGGTTTGAACTTAGTTAGGGTTGAAATCACAATGAATGGGCCTTCTCATAATAAGTAGTCCATTAGGCTTAAAGGCTAGAATCTAAATAGTATGACATGTAATTGGGCTAGAATAAGTGGGCCTTACACATAATTGGTTAGTAATCTAGATTAACAACTTAAACATGGGCTAGACTTGAATAAAATGGGTTAGACTTGGGTATATTGTGTGTTGTTTTGGCATGCCTGTGTATAAATTGCTTGCATTTATAGGAAATACTTTATTAAATAATAGAATATAAGAAAACGCCACTCATTAGTAAAAGTGTCCCGGTGATTACCCGGGTGGTGACTCCTATCTCTACGCTAGTCTCAGTGATTAGTTAGCGTGTTCTCAATTAGGTTGAAAAGCCTTACAGTGTCGTAGTCGCTAAAGACATTTGGGTGCGCGCCCAAAACTGCCGCCCACAGTGTCGACTCCACTAGGGATAAGAGAAGCTGATTCTAGTATATTTTTGTCTTGAAATTTATTATGTAACAGATTATTCTTACATCACTACACTTTCACACACTATACACATTGGTCCTATAGCCCCGATGGCGTCAACTAGTAGTTCTTTGGTTCCACTAAAATCCTAGAATTGTGATACTGGCTACCACCACTCACAAGTAATGAATGTATTTTCTTCATTGCATAGATCCTTAAGTGGGGAGACGAGCTAAGAAAGAACACTTTTTGCTTGTGGGAGCCTTTTATCCTTACCCAAGACTTAGCTCATAGTAATGACTGTAGTAATCTTCCCCAAGTATCCCATTGCTTGCTATATGAGATATTCTTCCTTGTAAGTGTTTCAAGCCTAAATATTAAAAGGTCTTGGCCCAAATGTAGAACTAGACCTCAAGCCCAAAATATGCAACTTTTATGCTTACACTAAGAAATATCACCTTATTTGATTTAAATTTGCTTTGAGAGATTATGACATGCGCATTGGGCCTACTATCCCTTGTTGATAGAAAGCTCAAGCCAAAAATACTAGAAAAGAAAAACTCATCACAAACCGCGTACCGAAGTAATAAGGTTGGAAGGATGAATTATATACTACTGTGTGTGTGCTAACCTTTTCTCTTTTTTTCTTGTGCATAGCACGTGCATCAAGCATCCCATGCATCGCATGCATCATACTAACCTTTTCTATTTTAGCCATATAGACTCTATTGTGGGTTAGAAGAGGCAAGATAATGGGAGGCTCGAAAGAGTGCCCGTTTCTTCAAGAATTAGAACTGTGTTAGAGCATTTAGAAAGACTGAGGCGCTAAAAAGAGATGGCCAACGAAAAACCTAATGAACAAGACGCTGAGATCCTCAAGAATGCTGTACTTGAAGACTTGAGGAGTGTGATTCGGGAGAAACTTCAACAACTTTTGGATGGGATGGCTGCAAACCAAGCCCATCTGTTGCTCGTGTTACACCGACTAACCCACTTGTTGCTATTGACCCAACTATAGTTGCAGTTGAGGCTGTTGTTGTCACTATAGTTGCCATTGCTGCTGCGACCAATGCCAATGCCAATGCCGAAGACCCAGCTAGAAGAGGAGTATCTTGGAACTTCAAGAATTTCAATGAGTTTATGCTTGACTAGGCTAAAAAGGAGACTACCCTTGCCACCAACAAAGTTGTAAGCGGACTAAGTGCTCAGCTTGAAAAGATGTAGGGTATGTTAGAAATCAAAGGTTTGGACCCAACCTATGATTTTGAAGAGCTAGAATTGACTAGGGAAGATAAGCTGCCTGCAAAGTTCAGGATGCTTGACATGAACAAGTTCAACGAGATTAATGAGCCAAAAGTTCATCTGAAGTAGTATATGAGCATCATAGGAACTATTCAACTAAGCAGTACGCAGATTATTAAGTTATTCATGCAATACGACTATAGCACTCATTTGGAGGTGTCAATCAAGGATCTTGAATCCATTAAACAGAAGCCATATGGGTCCTTATCTAATTCCCTGACCAGATGGAGGAATAAGGCTGGCTTGATGAAGAACAAGCCTTCCGAAACGGACCAGGTTCATATGGTGGTCCATAATATCCTTCCTAGATGAGTTGAAAAGTTGTAGATGATGAACTCGAGGACCTTCATGGATCTGTATAATGATGGGCTACAGGTTAAGGAAATAGAGAATGACAAGAGAAAGACCATGAGAGCTGGCAAAAGGGCAAACTACTAGGCTGGAAGGAGTAGGACCCTAGACGTAAATGTTGTGCAGCAACCTAGAAAGTTTTCTAACTTCAAGCAATCTCTCTCTAAGATCTTTGAGAGATTAGTTTAGAATGACATGCTCCAACCTAACGAACCCGATTATAAGTCTAACACTAATTGCAAATTCCACCAAGCACCTGGCCAATACACTGATAACTACATCTGAGTGAAGCATGAAATCTAAGACCTCATCGATGCTAGAAAGCTCATTGACCTAGACTATCCTAGCACTAGAAGGAACCCCTTACCAAGCTACAACAACACACCACCCTCGTAGATTTGGACCATGACTTCAGTGAAGAGAAAATCATGAACTCTTTCGTAGACCTATCCCAAGCTGAACTAGTAATCGAGCTAGAAGGCCCGCAAAGAACCTTTACTGATCTGGGGGGCACCACTATCCATGGTGTTTTGACACCTAAAATAGAGCAGGAAGCTTAAGCCCCAACTGCTGAAAGATAGTCCTAGGCCTCATAATGGTCAGTATTCTTTCGGGCATTGACGAACCAATACAACCGTCTCAAGCACGAGATCTAGGACTTAATATTGACTTTAAAGATGGTAGGTTGAACAACTTCCTTGATATGAGTGTGAAGACCTGCTTAGGCAGCTCTCGGGCAAATATGATTTTAGGGTCCGATACTCAAGGCTACCCTCAGCTGATATTCGGATTGAAAATATTGTGTCAAGTGGTTGGGGGTCAGATGACAATCAAGCTGCTTGTGAGCCTTGTCTCTTGGAGGTCTGGAAAGAGGGGAAAAGAAGTTGGTAATGGCTATCAATATTTGGTACAGTTTCGAGGATAAGAATGAGGTTCAAAACACTGAGGCCAAGGACATCTAGGCAGACAATGCATTCCCAGACTGAGCCCGTAAGTAAGGGTAAAGAAGTCGCGGTATAAGAGCTGAAGCAAGAGAAGCAAGCACTTGAAGATGAGGATGCCATGTTGCTAGAACGGTGGAAGAAGGAGAAGAAGGCAACTGATGTCTAGGAGCTGATGATACATTCATCAAAGCACAAAAAGGCTCTAATCCATGCCTTATCTGGTATAAGTGTCAGCATAGCAGCAACCTCTAAGGAGATGATCAAAACGAAAATTAACAAGACTACCGGGATGATTATCTTCTTAGATGAGGACTTACCATTTGAGGGAAGGGGCCACAACAAGGCCCTTTACATAGCAGCAAAGGTGAAAGAGAAGAGAACCCAATATGTGATGGTTGATAACAGGTCATCTATTAATGTATGTCCATATCACATACTCCCTAAACTAGGAATGACTGCGAATGACCTAAAACTATCAGACATAGTTGCGAAGGACCTACTTGTGTGATGTTTTTCCTGATGGTAGTATGCATTTTGATAATCATGACATGTGCATGTTTAACATCAATTCTATACAATTGATTCATTTCATTTAGGCACAAATGCAAATTCATGGAATATCTTGATAGCTCACGATATAACTCTTGAGGAAAGAAGAGAATTTGAAAAAATAATAAATAAAAGAAAAGAAGTATTTGTTATGTCCTATGACGACATCCAAGTCTAGATAGGAAAATACAATGTACTCCTTCATGGATGGATTCTCCATATACAATCATATTATGATGGCAGTAGTGGAAAAGCTGAAGACATCGTTCATCACCGAGTGGGGGACATACTGCTATAAGGTTATGCCACCGAGTGGGGATATTGAGATCGATCCGGATAATGTCAAAGCCATTTAAGAGATGCTAGTGCCAAAGATGAAGAAAGAAGTCAGAGGTTTCCTAGCACGTTTACAATATATTAGCAGGTTCATTTATAAGCTTATGATGGTTTGTGATCACATCTTCAAACTTTTTTTAGGAAACATCAGCTTATTGTGTGGGACGAACACTGTGAGGAGGCCTTTATCAGAATCAAGGAATATCTAATGAAGCCACCGGTACTCAAGCTGCCGAAGGATGGCGAGCCGTTAATTCTATACTTGGCCTTGGGGGAAGAAGCTTTGAGGCTGATGGTAATGCAGTGCGGGCCTAATAATGTGGAGCATACAGTCTATTGCCTTAGCAAAAAGTTGTTTCCTTACGAATCAAAGTACAACCTTGTAGAAAAAGATGTGTCTAGCCATGATATAGGCTACAAGGAAGTTGATGCACTACTTTCAATCTTATAAGCTGCAAGAAATTTTAAAAATAGACATTTTGAAGTACTTATTCGACACTCCATCTCTTAGAGAAAAGTTGGGTACTCCTAACAAAATTTCATATTAAGTACATTACTAAGAAGGTAGTCAAGGATAGAGGCTGTAATTGAGTTTCTAGCCCATAGCGTGATTGAAAAGGACGACCTTTAAGATCTGAAATTCCCTAATGAGAATCTAGGGGCAATGGAGATCCAAAAATGGAAGATGTACTTTGATGGAGCTGTGAATGCAGGAGGTGTAGGCTTAGGAGTAGTTTTGATCACGCCAAAATGAGAGATGTTGCCAATGGCTAAGAGGTTGGATTTTAAAATGACTAATAACATGGCGGAGTATGAAGCATATTTATTTGGATTAAAAGCGGTCGTGGGAGTAGGAGCTAAACATCTAATGGTTTACAAGATTTAATATTAGTAATTCAACAAGCCCTCGAGGATTGGGAAGCAAAAGAAGAGAGGTTGAAGCCGTATGTCAACTATCTCAGGACTTTAGTGTGGAACTTCTCCAACTGTTCCTTTGTATACTTGACTTGGAATGATAATTAGTTGGCAAACGCACTAGCTACTTTATCATCTATATGGGTTAATCCCTTACAGCTGTCAATGAAACCTTTGGTGATCATGAAGTCAAGTGCGCTTTATTATCAAGGGACTTAAATTATGCAAGTTTAGATGGGACCAAAAGAGTAACCATGGTTCTACAATCTGAAGAAGTTCATAGAAGACAAGGAGTATCTAGAAGAAGTGATAGCCAAACAAGGAATTACATTAGCCACGAGGGAGTCCTGTATAGAAGAATGATGTCGGGTGTACAGCTCTTGTGTGTAATTAAAGCTGAAGCTCAGGTGGTAATAGAGGAAATACATAAAGGAGTATGTGAGCCTTATATGAGCAAAATTGTGTTAACCAGGAAGATCATACGACAAGGCTATTACTGGTTGACAATGGAGAAAGATTATACAACATTAGTGAGGAAATGCTGAGAGTGCCAGCTATACAATGACTTGACTCACGTGCCTCCAACCGAGCTGCGCAACTTGACGTCTCATTGACCTTTTACAGCTTGGGGTATCGACATTATTAGAGAAATAAGGCAATCCTTCGAATGGCCACAAGTTTATAATCGTAATAATCGACTACTTCTCGAAAGGGTCGAAGCCAAGTCGTCCACCATTGTGGGAGCAAGATAGATGGCTAGATTCATAGAAAGAAACATGATCTGCATATATAGAGTCCCATACTTATGATAGATAATGAGGTGTAATTCATGGATGAGACAGCAGACCTACTAGCGGAATACAAAATCGAGCATCACAGGTCTTCTCCATATAGACCTTAGGCAAATGGAGCAGTAAAGGCAGCCAACAAGAATTTGAAGAAGATACTTTCAAAGATGGTATGGAATCACAAGGATTGGTCATTTCGATTACCCTTTGCACTTTGGAGATATCAGACAACCGAGCAAACGTCGACTGGGCAAACGCCATACTCTATGGTTTATGGAACTAAGGTGGTATTGCCAGTTGAATTAGAATTGAAATCTTTGAGAGTTGTATTGGAGGTAGAAATACCATAGTACTAGTGGGTTGAGTAAAGATACTAGCAACTGGCCTTGATTAATGAGAGAATGATGAAAGCCCTAATGTGGTATCAGAAAAGGATAGTTAAGGTGTTCAATAAGAAAGTAAAGCTAGAAAAGATTAAAATTGATTATCTAATTTTGAAGCATACAAAACCTACCGCATTCGACCCAAGAGGAAAGTTCAGGCCAAACTGGAAAGGCATATACTTGGTTAAGAGGATTCTGCCCAAAAGTGCTGCTAAGATCTCAGGCCTAGAGGGGAATGACTTCATTAAGCCAATGAATATAAATTGTCTCAAGAAATACCATGTGCGAAAAAGGAAAATAAAGAATAATAGAAAAAATAGCTTGCTGATCAAAAAACCTTAAAAGACTGGTCAGGCAAAATTCATGACAAAAGAGAGAAAATAGTCAGCTAGAAAATCTAAAAAGATTGGCTGATGACAGAAGTTATGTCATGAGAAATCAAAATGTACCCATCTGGGTTTTTACTAAATGAATGAAATTTTCTTGAATTGTTATCAGACATATGTATGTCTGTTTATGATTTTACACACTAACTGAAAGAAAACAAAACTAAAAATTCCAAGCAAAATAAATGAGATATGAAAAGAAGCATAATTTTTTATTCGTGTAATTTGCATCTGCATCCTTAAATAGAGTAGATAGTTCTCGAATTAAGCAAGGCTAAGGGAAAT
Source organism: Ricinus communis (assembly GCF_019578655.1). Lineage (NCBI taxonomy): Eukaryota > Viridiplantae > Streptophyta > Magnoliopsida > Malpighiales > Euphorbiaceae > Ricinus > Ricinus communis. Next base: position 28,676,279 of record NC_063261.1, on the reverse strand, counting down.
TAATGTTTGAAGCAACCAAATTTGCAAAAAGAAGTAAGTAAAAAAAGAAAAAAAAAAAGAAAACCAAAGAACAAAAAGCTAAGTTGAAAACCCGAAAGGGCAGCTTAGGCAAAAGTTAAGGCAAAAGCAAAATAATAGAAAAAGATTTGGCTACATGGCCTCCTAATGCAAATTACACGAATAAAAAAGATAGAAATACAAAAGATGAGAAATGGGGGCAATCTAAAAGGCAATATACATTTTATATCTTCAAAAATAAAAAGTCTACACAAAGGTTTCAAGATTTACATTCAATCAAAAAAGAAAAAGTACCAAGAAAAGGGAAGTTAGAAACTAGAGTTCCCTCCTGGACTACTTATCTCGTCGTCTAATTCAGCATTCATCCCTTAGGTTTGTAAGGCTGACAACTGGAGAGCCAGGGTATTGATCGTGTCGTTGCTGAACATCAAGCTGATGTTGTTGGTCGTCTAGCTGCACCTGCAATCCTTCACGGTCCCTCTGATGAAGACCCAAAAGGAGAATTAGTTAGCACATATCACGCATTTCATGCATACATTTTGCATTTCATAATTTATAATTTGTTCTTACTTGCCAATCCTCACTAAGGACGAAGAACTGTCTCCTTGCGGCTCCAACCAATTGATGTACGTGCTCAAACTGGTCTCTCTGAACCTGTATTTGTATTTATGTCATTAACCTTTTCAGGAAAGCTAAAGAGATGAAAATGCAGAAGGAAAGAAAAAGCTTACCTAGGTGCAATTGCTCGGGATGAAATTTGAAGGAAAATATTAATCCATAGTAAGACGGTGCTCTATCATATCGAGTGGACTATAGTTTGAAACCATCAAATCATGAGGGAATGAGAGAGCCCCTAGGACCACATCTTATGTAGCCGTAGGTGGTGCCTCAAAAGTCACATCGGCCGATAAGCCTCCAACATGGGAAGGCAGGGTGCATTGAGAAGACCCTGCTAGCAGCACTCTCATTTGCTCGATATCGGCTTAGGATAACATAAAAGGCTCCCATTAGTCGCGCTCTCCTAGCTAATCACTCAGGATTGGTAAACCAGAAAAGGTAAGCAACGATGTAAAAAAAAATAAATATAAGTAACGAATTATGTTTGCCATGTCCTAGGTTAGATTGTTGACCTACATGCGATGAACGTGAACCTATGACCACTCCCATGTGACTGGCCTACTCGAGCCTCATCGGCTCAAGCGTAAAAAAGCTTCTAAGGTGTAGATAGGTTGTGGGCCTACCAAGAGGCCGATCTATAAGGCCCAAACCTGCAAGAACAAGGAGTCAGTGCATACAATATTTATATAAAAGGAACTGAAAGAAAGGAAGTCAAAACAATTCATGTGGATCGCATATGCCAGAACTGCAAATCCTTTTGCCACCATGGACGGTGATGTCCATCTGATGATAGAGGTATGCGAGGGCTGCAGACCCCTAGTTGAAAGAAGAGACCTAGTCTAGGTCCCGCAGAGGTGCTAAATAGTGAAAATTTATCGAGTTCCCAGAGTCGCTAAATAGAGTCGTACCAAAAAGGTACACTAAAAAAGCCTAGACCATCTGGTCAACCTCACGAGCATTCTAAGGAATAAAGCCCCGATAGTGGAGAGAGATGCACTAGTATGCAATGCATCTCGCATTCTTGAGTGTCAGCGAGAACTCAAGTAAGTCAACAATCAAAGTGCTCCCAAGCCTCAGAATGCCGATAGTGGATTACATCGTCCAAAGGCATGGGTGTGCTGAAGAAATTAATGCCAGTGATAGCAAAAATCTGTAAGGGGAGAAAGAGTCAGCACAGCAACAAGAGTATGGAGGTATGTGTCCCTAATCCTACCTGAACCGAGCTAGACAATTTTTCAAACCACTCACGTGCACTATAGAAGTTTTTAGTGAATTGGATCCGCACTACATCGGCCTGAAAGGTAAAAAATAAGTATTTAAGTATCATAAGCATACAAAAGACTCTAAGGAGGTAAATATGTGTCTATCTAGTGTTATTTTCATGAAGAAACCTTAAAACACCTTTTTCCAACCTGTGTATAGTCGTTTGCACTGTGTAGAGCCGAATCGACACTACACAATACTAATCGGCACTATGTAGTGCCAATTAGCTATACGCACAGCTGATTCGACTGTACAGGTTAGGATTCTTGGATTTCTTTAATTCTTTTACAAAGTTACATGTAATTTTGAATAATAAACATGCATACTAAGTTTCTAAGTCGTAGAAGACAAGTTTAGGTCAATAAATTACCTCTCCAGCGGCTCGGAGGCGCAATGTGTGCTTAATTTTGCGAGAAGAGGAATCTCCTCTCCTTTCACAAGCCTAAGGTCATTGTGGTAGAAAATTAGGGTAGTAAACTCCCAATTTGGTGCAATTGAAGTGTCTCTAGTAAATCTAGAAGATGAACTTGCCATTTAGAGACTGATTTTATGGAAATCGGCTGAGAATTGAGCAAGAAATCAAAGAAAGAGCAAAAGGAGCTTTAGAAAGAAAACTAAGAAAATGGGTAAGGAGAAAGAAGAATGGATAAGCCTATATATGTGTCCTAAGGAAGGGGCCGAAATGTCATTTAGGTCCTTAACCTGCCAAAATTGGATTTTAGTCCAAAAGTTGGTATAAGTCTGTAGAAGACACATAGAAGCCCGGTTGACACCTAGAGGGGAAATTTTTGAGAAAATTATAAGTTTGGTCCTTGATCCGATAAGATTATAGTTTAGTCCATGTACAGGCCAAATGTCAGTATAGCTTCCAAAAAGCATATAAATAAGTCATACTGTGCCCCGAGGTGGGAAATTTCAACCCAAGTACCTGAAAGAGGAAATTATCAAATCGACCCAAAGTGGCGAAATCATTTTCTAAAATAGAAAATAGCCAGAGGGAGGTCTCTACAATCTCCAATTCAATGGGCATAGTCCCCAATTCCATGGGCGTGTCCCAATTCGAAAGGATGTGGCTCCTGAAAAGTAGGCGAAGCCCTCAACCCAAGCAAATAAAGTCTTCAATCCAAGTAGGCGAAGTATTCAATCTAAGTATGCGAAGTCCTTAAATTTAAGCATGCAAAGTCCTCAAACCCCATAGTAGAGTGAAATTGACAATTCTTCAATAGAGTGAATTCCTAAGTGGGCAAAGTTCTCAACCCAAGTAGGCGTAGCCCCTTATTGAATCACCAGTTAAAGCTTGAGCTTATGAAGCGTGGTTTCTACAGCTCATATATCCTTTTGTTATATCCTTGATATCTTTGATTTATCTTAATTTATTTAACACATTTGCATGCTCATAAGTTTCGAGAAATCGGGGATAATTGTTAGCATCCACTTTTCAGATACAAATATCGAGGGAAAAAATGAAAAATCCTATGATGAGAGTTATTGCTTTCTCGGGTCTCGAGAGGTGAAGGACATGCGAATTAAAGGCTAGGGCTGAGGTTAATTCAGCTGGAATTATTCTTTTGAAATCAATTTGGACCCAATTGTCAGAAAAAGTTAAGCTTGAGGGTCAAAAGGGTATGCAAATTACAAAACCTCCTCTATAGAGTTAATTCGATTTTGACACCGAAACCTCATTTTTTCGAATGATTTTACATCCAAATACAGATTGTAGAAGGTTTTCTTAACAATAATCATTATTTTATTGATAATTATTAAAATTTTAAAAATAAAATGAGATATTTATCGATATTTTCTAAAATTCTATCGCTTTCTTTAAGATTTTCTTTGAAACCCTACCTCTATAAATAGAAAGAGGTGCTTAGGATTTCAGGGGGGAGGAAGAACTAAAATTTGACCATAAGTGAAATCAAGAGAGAAGAAACACTAAAAAAGAAGAAAAGGAGAAAAAACAGAGAGACATACTATCGGTCATATCCATCATTTGAGAATAGAGGTCACTGAAGAAAGAGTCACTTTTGGAAACAAGCCATTCAAGAAAGAACATTTTAGGAAACTTTTTTCTCAATTGACACAAGATTTCATAAAGCCAAATCTAGCTCTGGATTCCTACCTAGTTTTTGGTTCAAGTGCCTCCTCATTGCCCGAGACTCGTAAATCCAACATACATGGTGACAACCTGAGGGTTCCTTCCACCATACATCTGCATCCATCATAAGAATTAGTTCTTTCATTCCTTTTGCTTTTTTATGTTATTTGTTCTTAGAGGATGATTAGGATTTTGATTTTTGATAAATATGATTAGATTAGGTTTTTATTAATATGCATAACAATAGGATTTTGAATCTGATATTAAAAACTAGGTTTTTTAGGTCTTTTCTTTTGCCAATTAGGATGTTAGATTTGATTAAAAAATGTTATGCGGTTAATATTTAGATTTACTTATTAATATGATTAAGTAATTAAGCATGACAAAATATGGTTCCTTTTGTTTTGATAATCTTTTATTATTTTACAAGATTTAGGGTTTTATTTGGCCTCTATAACTTTTATTTTGATCTTTTTATCCATTTTATCTCATTCTAATTAACTTCTAATGTTTGTGCATGTGGAAATCGGCTCTGGGGATGTGAGATTGTACTAGAGATTAAAGGAATCGAACAAAACCTGCCATGAAACCCTAGAGCTGATCGACTCAACATAGAGCCAATTGGGGATGTGAGATTGTACTAGAGATTAAAGGAATCGAACAAAACCTGCCATGAAACCCTAGAGCCGACCGGCTCAATGTAGAGCCAATTGGCTCTATGTTGAGTCGATAAGCTCTTCATGCACAGCCGGTCAATTGATCAAGCCAGACACTTTATTTTGTGTATTTTTGGCATATATCAATGTATTCTCGGTCTTTGTATAGTTTTAGTTCTTTCCAGTTTCAAATATAAAGATTCATGGTGTTGAGTGAAACTTGTGATCTCATGCCTGAATTTTGTTGTCTTACCCAATAGGAAATATTTCCCCAAAAATGCCTGTGACAACAAAGTCCAAGTAATTGATTATGGTGCTGTAGAATTCACCACAACTTAGCTTTATCCCTTAAAGAGAAAAGGTGTAACGACTTAGAACTAAATCACATGAGATATTGTCTGCTTTAGCCCCCACTGGCCTCACGGTTTTGTCCATTTAGCGGGTTCAGAGAAACTCCAGGAGGTGTGAGCACGTTTAACTTTAGAGTTTCTACAACTCCATAGCCAAACAACCAAAAGGCGCCTCATGTGATTAGTTCTCACTCTTTACATATATGTTATCAACTATTCCCCGTTCCATTTTGATGTGCAATCGATTCATTCATGTACCCCATACCTTAGAGTGCTGCCATCCTAGAAGCCTGCCAGAAGCCGCTCCTTGTCCAAGCATCCTATCCTTGCCCCGATGTCCACTTTCCGTCCTAATCGGACTGTTTCTCTAGGCCAGGCTGTGACATGCCCACCAGTTTCCGCCTGGTTTGTTCTCAAACCACACATCTACTAGAGGGGTCATGCTTTGATACTATTTGTAACGATCCGGAACCAGATCACATGAGATATTGTCTGCTTTGGCCCCTACCGATCTCACGGTTTTGTCTCTTTGGTGGGTTTGAGAACTTACCAGGAGGTCACCCATTCTGAATTTCGCTGAACCAAGCACATTTAACTTTAGAGTTCCTATGACTTTATAGCCAAATAACCGAAAGGCACCTCATGTGATTAGTTCCAAATATTTACATATATGTATCAACTATTCCCCATCCTATTTTAATGTGCAATTCAATTCATTCATGTACCCCCGTACCTTATAGTGCTACCATCCTAGAAGCCTGCCACAAGCTGCTCCTTGTCCAGGCATCCTATCCTTGCCTCGACGTCCACTTTCTGCCCTCATCAGACCGTTTCTCTAGGCCAGGCTGTCACAAAAGGAATAGCCTTAGCTTTACTACATCTACACTAACCTCGTTCATTTGGAATGTATCACGTACTAAAAGAAATGAGCTAAATAGGCATTAGGATCTTGACTTGATAAACCTCCAAACTAAAATTATGAAACCATTTGAATGATCGTTGGTTTAATCTCAAAGTTGTTGGCCTTTATAGTTGGTCTCATAATGTTGTTTTAAGTGTTTCCTTGATTAGGCATCGTGTACTCTTGAAGAGCATGATTCTTTTGAATTCTTCTTTCAAGATCTTTTGATTTCAAGATTGATCCTTTTCAAGTTTCCTTCTTAAGGTCGAGTGTTCATAAACTAGCAAAGCTTGAAAAATCAATGAACAAAACAAGTAAATAAAATAATACAATCTAAGAAAAGTATAAATTAAATTAATATCATATTTCCAATCTCCGGTGAAGGCTCCAAAAACTTGTTGCATTTTAAAACTCATAAGTGCATGGATCATGAATTGTAGTATAGAGAGTTATGGTTCCCTCGAAGAGTGCTAATATTCCTAATTATAATCTTACCTAACAAATTGAATAAAGGTAATTAAGTAAATAATATATGAATATAAGAAAATCAAATAATTAAAGCTTAGAGCTTAGGCTTTAGTTTTACTATTCTATCTGATTATGAACACTTAGATTATAAACACCATGATTTCAGTTAAGGGTAATTATTCTAAAATACCTAAATACTCTCCCAAGCTCAATTAAGCATGGTAAGATTAAAGTTTAACCTACTCTCTTGAACAAGAGGTTAATCAAAACTTATTAAGCTCCTTAAAAATTATTTTACCTTTAAAGAGCTCACCTACTCTCGTGGTCAAGTGATCTAAGTCCTATGAGTCTTAAGCTAATAAATTCTCCTAACTCTCGTTAGTTAATCTACCCATAAACATGCAATCAAGCTGGCTAAGAATGAAAATATAAATTAAGCACAACTTATAGAATTAACTAAAAATCAAATTAATAAAAGAAACATGTTCAATCACATCAGTGAATAGCTTCTATTACCCTAAAATGTAAAATAAGCTTAGCCATACATAATTATGATAATAATCATAAACAAATTAAAGAATTAAAGACTAAAAGGAAACAATAGCTCTTAAATTTTGTGCGATCTCCTTCAATTTCCATTTAGAATTTGTTTTCTCATCCAGCTAGAATTTCTAGAATGATTCTTTATGTCCCTTTATAAAGAAAGGCTTGAATAAAATCTATTTGCTCTTAAATTTCAGAGTCCATTTTGAATAGAAAATCTTTTGTCATTTGACGCGGCCATGTTGTGCTCGTGCCACATAGCTTCTTTTTTGGCATTGCCTCAACACGACCATGTCTCTAAAATCTTCTCTTCCAGTAGATGGCACACGCAACAGCATGCACATGTCACAGCTATGAAACTCTAATCCTTGAAGTTTTAGAATTCTTAAATAAATATACCTACAGAAAAGGAAATATTAATTAGCACTTAAATAAAACTTCTAATTAGACTAAAATTAAATTAAAAATAATAAAATTTTAATTAAAACTCTAAACTAAAATAATCCTAATTAAACTAAAATTCTAACCAATTGATAAAATATATTTATCTAAAATTCATTAAAAGTCAACTCAAATATACATAATAATTACATACATCAATAGTCCATACACCAACACTTACAATTCAATATAGAGAAACTATTCAAATTTCTCTTGGAGGGAAAAAAAGTAACAATACAAAGCTAATTTTCCCAACAGGCATTCAAGATAGGCGACAAGTCTTTGTACCTCAACAAAGACCTCAAGAGAAGAAGCAACCTTTAGAGGACATAGTTACTAATCTTGCTAAAACTACTCAAGGATTCATGATGGAAATTATAACTTAAATTAGAAATTAACTAGCTTCCATTAAGAATCTAGAGATGCAAGTAGGACAATTGGCAAGCATGATGGGTACTAGATAACCCGAGAATTTGCCAAGTAAAATGGAGGTTAATCCAAGAGCAATGTAATGCTATTACTTTGGTAAATGAGACAATAATTGATGTTGGATTAGGTAATGATTTGTCATCTAGAAAAGTTGATAATCAAATGATGTTCAAAAAATAACAACCAACCCTCAATGAAGATGAGAAAGATGCGTCTAAAGAAAGTAAGAGAAAGACAAAACAATGAATTTTTATCGACGAGTGCCGATACTTCTCTTGATATCTCGAAAAATATAAAATTTCTTTATTTTTAAAATGATACCAAGTTTCCAAAACTTTTTAGATCATTTCTATAATCTTTTTGAAATATTTTGAAAAGCATTGCTTTTATTTCAAAGTAATATGATATTATTAGTTTCATACATATGATGGTTGCATATTGATTTGCACACTTAATTTACTATTACTGTTACACCCGTCCAATTTTGATCGGTCATTTTCAATTTGCATAAGGATTAAGAAATTCTGTTCTTTTTCGAATAATACAACTATTTTTAACCACTTTCTTACTAAAATACCCTTAAATAACTTTTTAACGCAATGCAAGGTAATCTAAATATTGGTGGACTTGACATCTTATCTTTAATTTCTTATTTAAATAAAAGAAATTGTATCAGAAAGAAACTTTGGTTAGTAATTTATAATTTCAAAGTCAAACAAATAAAAAATTAAATATAGGTGTTAATATTTATGTTAGCTAATGATGGGTATTTTAGATATTTTTCTTAAATTAACAAATAAAAAGGAAAAGTGGCCTATATTTATAATTGTTATTCTTATAGTGATGTTTCAACAACTTAAGTAAATGATAGTTTTAATATTATATAAAAATTATTGTTATAAATAATATTCCAATAACATTGTGGCACATATTATTATGCAACTCTGAATACGAAGTCACATTGAAACAATGATATACTGTTTTTCAAGTTGGCCAATGTTTAAAATTATCTAACTAATTGTTTTTAATATTTTGACTGTCTAGACATTTATGAGATTCGAGAAAAAAATAAATTTTTTTATCCAATTCTGAACCCTCTCGATATCTCAAAAATACAAAATTTATTTATTTTTTACATGGTATTACATCTTGAAAATTTTTAGATTATCTTTTGTAATCTTTCTAGAACATTTGGAAAAATATTATTTTTATTTAAAGTAATATGATATTATTAATTTTATATACATTGATGGTTTCATATTGATTTGCACACTTAATTTACTACTATATCCGTCCAACTTTGATAGGTAAATTTCAATTTGCACAAGAATTAAGAAATTCTTTTCTTTTTCAATTAGTATACATATTTTTATAACGACTCTCTAATTAAAATACGATTAATAAACTTTTTAATGCAATACATAGTAATCCAAATATTGGTGGATTTGTCAATCCATTTATAATTTTCGAGAATTAAATAAAACGAATTTTATATTAGAACTAAAAAATTATGTTTAGTGGTTCACAATTTCAAAGTCAAATAAGTAAAAGTTAAATATATGTGTAGATATTCATGTTAACTAATGAAGGGTATTTTAAAGATTTAATCTTAAATTAACAACTAAAAAAGTGAAAGTGGCCATTATTGATATTTATTATTCCTATAGTATTATTTCAATAACTTAAATAAATGGGAGTTTTAATGTCGTATAAAAGTTATTATTATAAATAATATTCCAATAACATTGTGACTCACATTGTTGTGCGATTTTGAATATAAAGTCATATTGAAATAATGATATACTGCTTTTCAAGTTGGCTAATATTTAATATCACTTGACTAATTTTTATTCAATACTTTGACCATCTAGACTTTTATGAGATTCGAGAAAAAAGTAATGAATTTTTTTCATCGGATTTCAAAATTCTTTTGATGTCTCAAAAAAATATAAAATTCTTTTTAATTTTTGGGATAAAATCACCTTTTCAAGACGATTTAGATTATCTTTTGTAATCTTTCTAAAACATTTAGAAAAATATTATTTTTATTCAAAGTAATATAATATTATTAATTTCATATATGTTGCTGGTTGCATATTAATTTGCACATTTAATTTACTACTACATCGATCCAACTTTGATAGGTTATTTTTAAATTTTTATAAGGATTAAGAAATTGTATTCTTTAATTAATAAATATATTTTTATAACCACTCTTTAACTAAAATACAATGAATAAACTTTTTAATGCAATGCATTGTAATCCAAATATTTGTGGGCTTGCCAACCTATCTATAATTTTTTAGATTTAAATAAAATTGATTTTATACTGAAACTGAAAAACTTCTAGTAATTTGTAATTTCAAATCAAATAAATAAAAGTTAAATGTAGATGCTGATATTTATGTTAAGTAATAAATGGTATTTTAAATATTTAAATCTTAAAATAACAACTAAAAAAGGAAAATGGCATATATTGATAATAGTGATATTTCAACAATTTAAGTAACTGAAAATTTAAATGTTATTATTATAAATAATATCCTATAATATTATGTTACATTATTATGAATTGTTGTGCGACTATGAATAAAATGCAACATTGCAATAATGATGTACTGCTTTTTAAATTGGTCAATATTTAAAGTTATTTGATTAATCTTTTCTAATATTTCATCATCCAAGCTGTCACGAGTTTCGAGAAAAATAACAAATTTCATCAACGACATCCAAAACTTCTTTCGATATTTCAAAAAATACAAAATTTATTTATTTTTGAAATGCTATCACATTTTTGAAACTTCTTAGATCGTTTTTATATCTTTCTAAAATATTTTAAAATATTATTTTTCATTTAAAGTAATCTAATACTATTAACCATTTGGAAAAATACATTTTAGATGATTGCATATTGATTCTTAACTACTAACTCCATCAAACTTTGATAGGTCATTTTTAATTTGTACAAAGATTAAGAAATTATATTTTTTTCATCTAATACCACTACTTTTAATCATTTTCTTACTAAAATATCGTAAATTAACTTTTTAATGCAAGCCACGGTAATCCAAATATTGGTAAACTTGCCAATTTATTTATACCTTGTGAGATTTAAATATAAAAGAAGAAAAATTAATTATAATAGGCCCGAAGGAGAACGAAGTCAGGCAGTCTAGAGAAAGACGGCGAAGAACCTAGCTGTCACCTGAAAAATTAAAATTTAGACTGTCAGTCTCAGGAATGAGTTAAAATCATATATCTGAATTTAAGCAGCAATATGACAATACGACTTAGACTAACAAGTTTCTGGTGTGCAGGATCCTCAGACGAGGCAAGCATAGAGCATACGCTTGTTAAATCTTAAACAAGAATGGAAGATAAGATGATAAATTTTATTAATAGATGAACAAATATACAAACTTTGGAATAAGAACTTTAAACAAAGAAAGCTTTAAACAAAAGAAATATAACTTACAAGAGGAATTGAATACAAGAGGAAGGTGGTTTTCTCAATATCACTATCACTCTCACACTCTCTCTTTTCTCACTATATTTCTAATGGTATGACTTGAAGAATACAAGAGTCTCTTGTTAATTTTCGGTCTGCCTTCTTCTTTGAAAAACTCCTCTATTTATAGAGGTCTTCAGCCTTGAAGCTTTGGATGCTCTTCTTTGGATGCTCTTCATAGTGGAATGAGGGGCTCCACGTCTTTTATATTCTTTTGATAATGGAGTAAGATACTCCAGGACTTTTGCAGAAGTTGTCTGCCACGCTTTGGAGAAGAATCTTTTGCTTTTTTAAAGAGTCTTTTGTCTTCTTTCTTTTCTTTTTTAAATGACCATTTTTTTATTATTTTTTTATTTTTTTATTATTGGGCATTTGGCCCATTACATCAATATTTTGGGCTGTCATTTCTGGTTTTCAACCCAAGGGCTTTACAGAGGTGTCATTTGATGGGCTTGAATATCCCAAAAGAGTCATCTTCGTTCGAGTCACCATCTAGGTCTATTGCTGCTGAGCTGGTGCTAGAAGAGGAAGATGAGGCTTTCGACTTTCCTTTGGAAGAGGCGGTTTCCGACAACTGTTTGATTAATTGTAAGAAATCTTCTTATGTTTGAGCCGCCACTAGTTTTGGAATAATGAAGGACTTCTGTGTCAGGAAAGTGGTCTGTTCTTTCGGAGGTGGCAAGAAGCTATTCTTTAAAAGAAAACTTTGTACCAACTTTAGAGATAATTTTTCTTGGTGGTTAAATTTATCCCACCATTTGACTTTGAATCTTCGGGCAAGGATGATTTCTCCATCTGCTGCTTGATTAAAATGGAAATACCATACACATACCCAGGGGAGAAAAAAGTTTGAACAAAATAGAAGCAAAGGGGGAAAATATTTTTCTATTTTGTTTGGTTTATAGTGGGCTTTGAATAGGTTAAACAGAGGAAGAACTTCTGGAATTATGGTCTCAGGAACATTACCATAAAAATTCCACCATTGTTTAAACCAATATGGGATCTTTGAAGTTTGGATTGAGCTTGTATCGAAGTAGAAAAGCCAGGAATGACTTTGTCCTTCATTTTGAAGAAGAAAGGTATTAAACCAAGCTTGTTGGTAATCCCAATAGTTGAAAGAAGTGTTTAGGCTTGATGGGTAGGTTCTTTGGAGGGAAGTTGGAAAAGATCTTGATGAGTGTAAATCCATTCCCCAATCTGAAGGGTGAAGGATTCTTTGTATGGTGCATGTGGAATATGCAGGGTCTTTATGGTCTTTGTGCTTTTTGAAGTGTTTGAAATTTGCAGAACCAGTTACCTCAAGGATAGACTGGTAGTAGGATTGAGGTTTTGAAATATTCCAGGGCTTGAAATACCATCCTAGAGGGAAAATTTTTGAAATCAGTTTTGAGGGGCTTTCTGTACAGAATCCTTCCTCAATGGTCAAAATGCTTTGAAAATTTTGCTTTTCTATATACTCATTGGATTTGTAAAGTTTTATTTGTGACAAAACTATTTCTTGAGAGTTGGGTTTTGAAATACTTTGAGAGCTCTGAGATAGGTTTTGAGGGAAAATTTCTATCTCAGGTTTTGAAAAAGGGATAGAAAGTATACCTTTACCCTTGTTGGAAGAGGAGGATGTCCTTGGAGAGGATGTCTTTGGAGAGACCTCGAGGTGAAGTTGTATCATCTGCTTTGAATATTCTTCGACCCTTTTTAGAAATTCAGGATCTTGTTGTGCAAGCCACTCCTGAATTTGTAATTGTTGTTGGGCCGGATCTAACTTGCTTTTGTCAATTTCTTCCTGGATGATTTCGGTCCAGGTTCGGACAGGCTTTGAAGAGGAGGGTAAAATCTCCTTTTTGGGACTTTGAACAGGCTTTGAACTTGCTGTCGACTTTTCTTCTTTTACTTTCGATTTTCTTGGCATTTTCACTCCTGTTTTTGAAGGAACTCTCTGGTTAGAAAGTCTGGAATTGAATTCGAATCTCCTCTTATGTATTCGATTTCAAAATCAAAAACAGAAAGAATGGCTTGCCATCTGGCAAAAATCTATTTTGAAGCTATGTTTTGAACATCTTTTTATAAAACTTCTTTAGCAGATTTGCAATCAATCCTTAAAAGAGATTTTTGGTTTAAAAAGTCGCTTTGAAATTTTGAAATGCACAAAACTATCGAAAAAATTTCTTTTTTGATAGTTGAATAATTTTTTTGTGTATCATTCTAGTGTGCAGAAGTAAACTCGACAATACATTCTTTGTTGTTTTGGACTTGTTTAAGAATCCCACCATATCCTAGATTCGATGCATTAGTTTCAATAATTTTGAATGCAGATGGATCAACTAGGTGTAAACATAGTATTTTAGAAACTTGCTTTTTTATGCTTTGGACAATCTTTGTATGCTCATTGGTCCATGCAGGGGGGTTTTTCTTTAACCTATCATGGAGGGGCTTTGCTAGACAGTTCAAATTCGGATAAAAATCCATCACATAATTCAAACTACCAAGGAATCTTTGTAATTGAGTTTTTTCCAAAATTTTATCTGAAAATTTTGAAGTAAAGGCTAGAGATCTTTCAATTGGGGTGATAGTTTTCCGGGAGATATAGTGACCAAGAAATCTAATTTTTGTTTGGAACAAAGATATCTTGGATTTTGAAACCACTAAACCATTTTTCTTAACAACATAGAAAAATGTCTCCAAGTGTTTGAAATGTTGCTCTAGAGAATTTGAAAATATTAACACATCATCGATATAGACAATGCAAAACTTTGAATAAGGATTGAAAATGTCATTCATGATTTTTGAAATTCAGAAGGAGCATTTTTTAATCCGAAGGGCATTACATTCCATTCGTACTGGCCAAATGGAACTGTAAAAGCAGTTTTGTACCTGTCTTTTGGATGAATCTGGATTTGCCAAAATCCTGATTTCATATCAAACTTTGAAAAAATAAAAGCAGAATGAAGCTTTTGAAGAAGGTTCTTTTTGTTTGGAATTGGGTATCTAATCCACTTTAGGGCTTTATTTAAAGGTTTGTAATTAATCACCAACCTAGGTGTTTCTCTTTCTATCTCACTATTTTTGTTGATATAGAAAGCTGCACATGACTAGGGGGATCTGGATTTGGTAATCAAACCCTTTTGCTCTAAATCTTTTATTTCTATTCTACAATGGCTTTCTAGGGTTTCATTCATTTAGATGGGTCTTGTTTTGGTAGGAATTTGTTTATCAGAAAAATCTTTTTTATATGGTAAATCTACCATATGTTGTTTTCGTCTCCAAAAGGCATTAGGAAGATCAGAACAAACTTCATTTTCAATCTTCTTTTGCAAATCAGAGATTTTTCTTTGGATAAAATCATTTTGCATTTGACTTTGGATCCTTTTCAAACCCATTTCTTGTTTCAAGTGGAAAAGCTGGGTTTGTTTTCCTTTAATCAAAGCATTTATCTCAAAATTATAAATTGAGTGGGCTTTTATAAGATTGAGATTTCTCTTCTTAGGTTTTTCTATAAAAGGAAAAACAATATTTGAATCTTTAGCTTTAAAAATAATACCAGCAGTAGTTACTTTGAAAGGAGTAATTAAATTGATGAAAGGAGTTTCCAAGATAACTGTTTGTTGTAAATCTTTTGTAAGAATAAAAATATTTTTTAAGGCAATATTATTATTTAGAATTGCAGCTTCAGTTTTACCCGCAATCCTAATCTTTGAACTATTGGCTGAAGTAAGCCTTTCTTTTGTTTCTTGGTGATACCTTTTAGGAACCAGCTCATAATTGATACAGTTGAAGTCTGCTCCTGTATCAAATAAAGCGATAGTTTCTATTTGGAAATCACCAGGGAAAATGAGTTTTATTTGGATCAAATATTTTTTTGAGGTAATTTCTTTTAAAACGTCAATGAAGTTTTCTGGAACATTTTCAGAAACCTCAAGATTTTGAAAATCATTTTCTTCTACACCAGAAACTTGTTAGTCTTAGCAATATTGACATATTGGTATCAGAGTCATTTGGGTTCCGGGAAAGAAACATCATTTGCATAAAAAAAAAATTTAAAATTATTTTAATCTGCATCATATCACTGATAAACAAACTTGTTCATTTATGCACAGTAGTAAGTCCCGTTTGGTGTAAGGGCAGTAAAACTGGTGGCTTGGTTCATGTTTGTTTAGAAAGTTATCTTGGTTTATTTTAAAATGAATTTAGAACCTTTTTTCTGTAGATCTTCTTCTTTCTCAAACTCCTCTGCTTCTGAGTCTTCAAGGTACAAAGGTTTAGTAAATAGTGAGGAAATCACTATTGAAGATTTTTCAAAGCATATTGATGATTGGGAAATACCCAAAGTTCAAAAGAAACAAATTTATGAGTTTTCAAAGTTTCCTCTCTTCAAAACTGATTTTACTATCAAAACTGAAGAAAGAGATATTCAAATTTCAAAGCCTTTTGAAGAAATTTATCTTTTGAATCCAAAGACCCTCCATAAGCATAAAGAAAAAGACTATAAGTATATCCATATAGGCCTTGTCCAGGTAGGAATAAAGCCCCTTACCAGAGAAGGTTTAGATACTTCCATCTTAGCAGTCCTTAGAGATGCTAGGTTTACAAATTTTTATGATTCTTTGTTAGGTACTGTTGAGTCAAGCCTTAATAAAGGACCAATTTCTTTCAATTGTTTTCCAAACATTACAATTTCATTAAATGATAAAAATGTTTTAAAAAGCATTGTTCTTCAAATAAAGACACATAATTATAAAATGGTTGAAGGATCTATTCCTACAGCATTGATTTTCAAAATACATTACAAAGCCATGATTTCTGCTTTTGGTTCAAAACACAAATTCCATTCACCAAAAGGAGAAACCTTATTCCTACAAATAGATCTTTCCAAATTCAATGCAACTATTCCAAAAACCATTCAATGGAAGGATATCACTCTTCCAAAAGAATGGATCCTTGAAGGTGCAACCCAACCTGAATCACCAAAGCAAACAGAGCCAAATACAAATCTCAAAAATATAACCCAATTTCCAGATGGAAAAGTAAAGCTTACATTCAACAAGAAATCAACATCTTCTAGATTTTCTGATGATGATTCTTTAACATCAACTATAGATATTAGAAGGGTATCAAAAATACCTTCTGTTATTTATGCTCCTTACAAAGAACCAACTCTATCTCAAACACAACCCAGATTTTCAATATCTGACATACCAAGCTCAAACACTATATTACAGAATGTTGATTACCAAAGCAATATCCCCAGACCCGTCTACAATAAACCAAAGAAAGAAGATGAGGAAATAGAGACTGTCTCTACCCCTCTTCACCATCACCATCTGCAATAACACAAAATCTAGAAGCAGAAAACAACATGATTTCAAAAGATTTTCAAATCAATAAAAAGCTTTTACATGAAGATTTCTATTCAAAGAAAAACCATTCTAAAAAACTTTAGTTTTTTAAACATTTTTTACAAGAAAAAGATAGTATTCAAGAAAGATACTATCAATTTTGCATTCAAAACAAGATCCAAATCAAATTTTTTGATTGGTTTCAGATTTATTGCAAAGAAAATAGTATTTTTTACCCTTTCAAAGAAAAGCTTATTAGTCCTGTTACTATAAGAAACAAGACTCCAAAGTGGAAGGTCGGGGAAAACTAAACCATCCAGTTTGAACATCCTCCCCTTAGAAAAATAATCATTCCTTACAGAGAGAATGAAATAGAGGCTACACCTTACAAATTGATAGGAGAAGATCTTGAGAAAAATGTCAAGAATATTGTTCAGCAGAATAATTTCTCGAATACCTATCTTAACACAATAGGGAAGCAGCTTGTTAGGATAGAAAGCCATATCCAAAAACCTCATGTAGTCTTCACCTCTCCAATCCCCAACACTGATCATCCAAAAGAGATAAGCCAATCAGAAAAGCTCAAAAATCTAGTTTTCAAACCCTACCAAATCTCAAAGCCTAGCCAAGATCAATTTCAGAAGCAAACTGAGTTTGCTAGAGCAGTCAGGGAACAGCTTAGCAAATTAGCCACTTCTGAGTCTTCCAAAAACCTAGTACCAGATACTCCTCAAAGCAGTAGGAATATCAGTGCTATAGATTAAGCCCAATGCGATGAATCCAATGATTCAGAGCTTGAAAGTGTCACTGAAAAACCCTCCAACATCAACAGATTGGGATGGCAAGCCCCTAGATTGACCTGGCATACTTCTAGGAATACTGCTCCAGATCTAGGATTAGAAAATAGGAATAATATCCTAACCCAATCTAGATTCAATGCCTCTTCCGTCTATGAATGGAATATAGATGGAATGTCAGAATACAACATTCTTGGTCTCTTACAATAGATGACCATGGCAGCCAATGCTTACAAAACCCAAAGTAGTACCTCTGATAGAGCCATTGTTGAACTCCTTATAGCTGGATTTTTTGGCCAGCTTAAAGGATGGTGGGATTACCATCTCACACAAGCACAACAGCTCTAAATTCTAGGTGCTATCCAAACCACAATAGAAGGGACCCCCATCTTAGATGAGCTAGGAAATCCTATTGAGGATGCTGTGTCAACCTTAATCCTGACGATTTCCCTCCACTTCATAGGAGACCCTTCTCTTTTAAAAGATAAGAATGCTGAGCTTCTTAGCAATCTAACCTGTAAAAAGCTTAGCAATTTCCAAGCTTATAAAGATACCTTCCTGACCACAGTCATTCTTAGAGAAGATTCAAACCAACCTTTCTCGAAAGAAAAATTCTTAGCTGGTTTACCTAAGATACTAGGTGAAAGAATTAGGAATACCATAAGAGAAGTCCATAATGGCCAGATCCCTTATGATTTCTACACTTATGGTGAATTAGTGAGCCTTACCTTGAAAGAAGGATTGAAGATTAGCCATGACCTTAAACTCTAAAGACAACTCAAATGGGAAATGAAGAAGACTAGGCAAGAACTAGATAGTTTTTGTAACCAGTTTGAGTATAATCCCATAGAGCCTTCCCCTACTTGCAAAGGAAAATGCAAAGAAGATTTTTTCAAATCTTTTAAGAAAAAACGATTTTTTAAAAATAGGAGAACTCCCAAAAACAAGGAGAATTTCTATAAAAAGCCATCCTCTTTTAAATTTCCAAAATAAAATTTCAAAAAAGATTTTAGCAAAATTACTTGCTATAAGTGTGGCAAAAAGGGTCATACTTCAAAGTATTGTAAGTTTTCTAAAAAACTCCATGAGCTCCAAATAGAAGATGAAATTTTGAGCAAAATTTCAGCTCGTCTTGTTGATTCCTCTGAATCCGAATTTTCGAATAGTGAGGAAGAGTTTCAAATTGATGAAATCAAAACCTCATCCGATTATTCTGAATCAGATTCTGAAGATATTTCAAAGAATATTAATATGCTCACTAGGCAACAAGAAGATCTTCTTGAAGCCGTCAAGCATATTAATGACCCCAAATCCAAAAACAAGTTTTGAAAGAAATCTTAAAAACTGAAACCCTTGTCCCCTCTTCTAGTAAGAACACTTATGATCTTATTATGATCTTGGATAAAGGGAGAAAGCAAAAAAACCCTCTTCCTACCTTCCAAGAACTTCATAAAGAAATTAAAGCCATCAAAACAGAGCTCAAAGATTTGAAAGAAAAACAACAAAAAGATTCTTCTCTAAAGCATGGTAGACAACTTCTGCAAAAGTCATGGAGCATCTTACTCCATTATCAAAAGAATACAAAAGACGTGGAGCCCCTCATTCCACTATGAAGAGCATCCAAAGAAGAGCATCCAAAGCTTCAAGGCTGAAGACCTCTATAAATAGAGGAGTTTGAGAAAGAAGAAGATCTACAGAAAAAAGGTTCTAAATTCATTTTAAAATAAACCAAGATAACTTTCTAAACAAACATGAACCAAGCCACCAGTTTTACTGCCATAACATAATTTAAAAATATGTAAGTTTTAACACTTATAGGACGAGTACTTCAGCAGAATCCTAACCTCAATTCTAGCAGTCTTTCACCTCTCTTATTCTAATAGGACTGCCACCCAAAGAGCAAAGCTCAACTAGGGTCCTTAAATCCAGCATGCTCACTTAATTTTCAATATAGTCGACGCCCAGAGAGCAACGCTTGACCAGGGAGCTTTCCTCCGGCAACCAAATTTCTACGGCCTAGAGAGTTGTACTCAACCAGGGCACATCACAAAAATATTCCCTTACTACATGTCTATAATTTATACTAGTGTACACGTGGTCCTGATGCAACCCATCATGTAGTATGTTCTACTGTCATCTCATCTTGAGTGATAATACAATCATAACATTGGTAATATGAAAAATAACATAAATAGCAAGCAATCTTGCTATTGTTCAATAACTTATTAAATAAGATTGAACAGAACATGTATTGCAGATATAAACTTAATTAATTAAATAAATAATAATTAATTAATTAAATTTATAAACCAATTAATTAGATAAATAATAATAAATTAATTTAAAGCGACAAATCAATTAATTAAATAAATAATTTAAATCCATAACTCAACTAATTAAATATATAATAATAAATAATAAAAATTCTCAAACAATAACCATAATAACGAAAATATATTAATACGATGACAATACTAATAATATTCGTATCAACTATTAGTCAAAAATGCTATATAAAAATTGGCATCATGGCACATATGCAGAGATTTATAACTTTAATTCACAGTTCTGACAATCCCCCTGCTCTGCTCCTATGCCTTTGGGTGAAGCGGGCTGGATCGACGAGTTATCTTTCACAAGAACAACACAATCAATAAAAATAAAGTAAAATATTTAGTAAACAACCCTAGGTCTAGACTCCTAGAATCGACTGTCTAAGAATTTTGACTCGAAAATTCTACCGAAAATTCGGCAGAACCTCTCCTAAAATTCGGTATTATTTTTCTCCGAGTCCGCAATACAACTCAAATCACAAAAATTATCTATCTGCCCGGCATAAATATTTAATTCACAACCAACTCACAAGTAATTTTCTGGTAACTGAATTAATTATTTACAACCACATTTTTCATAAAACATAATAATAACTAATTATACTAATTAATTCACAATATTTATAATTAAATTAATTAATCAAATCAAATTAAATTATTTATAATTGATAATTAATGGTAATAATATTTTCTAAAATTCTTAAATAATTTTTAAGGTCCAAATAAAATTTACTGAGCTCAAAAATCTAAACTCTACGTGTTTGGAAAACACTAGGGTCCGAAAGCCAATATCGATAACGGTGTCAGAATTCAAATTCGAATGTGCCTACATGAAGCTTGAGCTGTGTGGAGTCCGAAAACACTGAAATCATAATAAACTCTCGCCGGAGGATGTCGAATCGCGGTCGGAAAGGCGCTGCTCCGGTAACACTGCACTAAGGCTGTCGATGATGATGGAGGCTAGAGGATGAGCTGTCCTTAGGTTTCAGAGGGTGGGAACACAAATCCGTCGCTAGATTTGCAAGAAAGGGGCGATAGGCAGCTGGTTGGATGGTGGTAGCAGGGAGGGAGCAACTCCACCCACAAGCCGAAGTCAAACGACGAGGAAAGGAGAAGAGGAAGACGGTACTGGCGAGAGAAGAGGAAAAGAAGAAGATTTCAATGAAAGGAGAAAAGGAAGATGGTGCTGGCGAGATCATTCGTAAATTTCTACGGATGATCAGGGGTCGGATCGAAAGATCGGAAGCTGGAATCATCATCAGCGCGTTATTTCCGACTCCCGTTAAATAATTGCTAAAATATTTGAAATATTTTCTGGTAGGTCCTGGACCCATTATACGGGTGGTAAACATCCGTAATTTAGGAGAGGTTCTCCCGAATTTTTGGTAGAATTCTTCCGAGTCGAGATTCTTAGACAGTTAACTCTAGGAGTATAGGGTTAGGGTTAAATGTTTTACTTTTTCTAATTGAATTGTTTATGTGATTAGATAAATCCGTCAGTTTGGGTCGCTCCATCCGAGGCATCGAAGCAGAGCTAGGAGGTCGTTAGAACTGTGAGCCATATATTTGCTATACTTATGCGTCATGCTAAGTTTTACATAAGCAGTTCTGATTAAATGGTTTAAGATTGTAATTATTTATTTAATTACTATTTATATATGTTTCATTTTTTGCATTATGGCTATTGTGATTGCATGTTGACTTAGGATGAGACGGCAGTAAAACATGCCACTTGATGGGTTACATCAAGACTGCGTGCCCACTGGTGTGAATTTGAGACAGGTAATAAAAGGTAAATTTGGAACTTGCCCTGGTCGAGTTTAACTCTCTAGGCTAAGTAGAGCGAGTTTGTCGGAGTTAAGGTCCCTAGTCGAGCTTCGCTCTTTAGGCACCGGCTTAGTTGGAAATTTAAGTGACCATACTAGATTTAAGGACCCTGGTCGAGCTTCGCTATCAGGGCCCCAGTTCTATTGGAACGAGAGAGCTGAAAGGCTAAGGCTATTAGTAATGGGGATTAGGGTTCTACTGAGGTACTCCGTCCCAGAGTATGTGAAATTCATTTTACAGAAGCATGACATGACACATATTCTTGCATGACTTAATATTTTATTTTAAATTAAACAAATATTTTATTGAAGTGTCTATATTCGTTTTTGGGATATATAATTTTAACTCACTCTCGAAACTCAGTCTCAATTTCACTGTTTTTCAAGTGTTGTTAGTTTTTCTGCAGTTTTTTTTTCCTAGTAGCCCGAGTCCTTCATCTTCGGGTTAATGTAACTAACTTTTGGTATGTTTGACTTTAAACTTCTAGAATCTCTGCAGTAGAAATTTCAAACTTTCATTTTGAAATTTTATATAAATTCAGGTCTTGCTTATTTATGCTGGTAAACCAAATTTTAAATGTAGTATCTGATGGTTAAAGGTTAATTATGGAAATGTGCCAATGGTTAGAGTCCGGATTGCGTTTTATTTGAGTTAGTGAACGGTCAGGCTTACTACGGAATTTGGTAGCCTTACGCCTACCCATTCTTTAGTGTCGGTCACGGGCCCACAGATCAGGTCATGACACTTAATAAGAATTCTTGATTGATCAGATCTCCCTCAAACTTTATTATTGATAAAACTATAACTAGAATTTCTTTTTTCCTTTTTATAGTAGGATATTTTTTCTAAGAATCATTCCATATTCCAAAATTGTATCTAACTAACTGTTCTATTTTTTCTATCATTTCTTTTAATATGCTACCATAACTTAATTCAGAGGCATTTGTCTCAACTATTTTATGTGTTTAAGGATTTGCTATATTTACACAAGGTATATCTTTAAATTTTCTTTTATAGTTTATACAGCCTGAGTAAGATCATACTTCCATTCTAGAATATTATTCTTTAATCTATTATATAGGAGTTTGCAATCATTTGTTAGATGGTGCAAAATTAGTAGAAACTAGTCGTTTACATTTACGTTGCATGACCGTTATTATTATTTTGATTATAAAATCAAGTTTATGGATTTAATAAATTGTTCAATATTTAATTTTGATTTATAATATTTTTTAAAAATAGCAAACTAAATAATTTTAAATGTCCTTAATTTTTTAAAAATTTTATTAGTGCAGTAATATAAAAATTATTTTTTAAATATTTATTTATTAATTCTAATATTATATAAATTAATATTATTTCTATAATTGATGTCATTATTTTTTAGAACTAAGAATTATTATATAATTAAAAATTAATCTATAAGTGAATTTAATATTTAAAAATATTATTTTCTATAATTAGAAAAATTTACCTAATCGGAAAACAAATTTATTAATTAATATAATATTAAATATAATTAATATGCTATTTTTTAAAGTAATCATTATCTAATTAAACTAATTACTATCTAATTAGAAAATGAATTATTATCTAATTAAGAAACTAATTTATTATTAATATGTTATTTTTTAGGATTAGAATGAGTGTTTAATTGGGAATGTAATTTATTAGTCAATAAATTAATAGAGAAAATTCATAAAATTACATATGTTAAATAAAAATTCTTATAAAATTACACATGTCAAAAAGAAATTCTATCTGTCAAAAATTAAGCACATATCAAAAAATTTTAGATATCAGAAATTAATATATACTAGTCGCTTACCCATATATTGCAGACCATTATTATTATATGATTATAAATTAAATTTATAAATAAAATTTAATAAAAATTTTAATATTTAATATTTATTTATCATATTTTAAGAATAATATCAACTTAGATATTTTTAGATAATTTTTAATATTTTAATATTTATTTTTAGATAATTTTTAATATTTTATTATTTTATTATTTTACTAATATAAAATTATTCTAAAAATATTTATTAATTACTTCTGATATTATATAAATTAATACTATTAATATAACTGATATTACTATTTTTTAGAATTAGAAATTATTATATTTTTAGTGAATATAATATTTAAAATATTATTTTCTACAATTATAATTATTATATAATTTAAAAAATAATTTATTGATTAATATAATATTAAAATATAATTAATGTGCTATTTTTTAGAATTAGAGTAATATTTAGTTAGAAATGTAATTTATAAATTAATAAATTGATAGAGGTGGTTTACCTAAGATACTAGGTGAAAGAGTTAGGAATACCATAAGAGAAGCCCATAATGGCCAGATCCCTTATAATTTCTACACTTATGGTGAATTAGTTAGCCTTACCCAGAAAGAAGGATTGAAGATTTGTCATGACCTTAAACTCCAAAGACAATTCAAATGGGAAATGAAGAAGACTAGGCAAGAACTAGGTAGTTTTTGCAACCAATTTCATTATAATCCCATAGAACCTTCCCCTACCTGCAAAGAAAAATGCAAAGAGGATTTTTCCAAATCTTTTAAGAAAAAATGATTTTTCAAAAATAGGAGAACTTCCAAAAATAAAGAGAATTTCTACAAAAAGCCATCTTCTTCTAAATTTCCAAACAAAATTCCAAAAAAGATTTTAGCAAAATTACTTGCTATAAAAATGGAAAAAAGGATCACACTTTAAAGTATTGCAAGTTTTCTAAAAAATTTCATGAACTCCAAATAGATGAAGAAATTTTGAGCAAGATTTCAGCTCTTCTTGTTGATTCCTCTGAATCAGAATTTTCAAATAGTGAGGAAGAATTTCAAATTGATGAAATCAAAACCTCATCCGATTATTCTGAATCAGATTTTGATGATTTTCCAAAGAATATTAATATGCTCACTAGGCAGCATGAAGCTCTTCTTGAATTCGTCAAGCATATTAATGATCCCCAAATCCAAAAACAAGTTTTGAAAGAAATCCTAAAAACTGAAACCCTTGTCCCCTCTTCTAGTAAGAACACTTATGATCTTACTATGATATTGGATAAAGGAAAAAAGTTAAAAAACCCTCTTCCTACCATCCAAGAACTTCAGAAAGAAATTACCAATATGGACAAACAAATTGAGATTAACAAGTTTTTGGTGTGCAGGATCCTCAGACGAGGAAAACACAGAGCATACACTTATTCAATCTTAAAAGAAATGAAAAAATAAGAAAATAAAATAATAACATGCTTTTGATTATTGATGAATGAAAAAATATACAAACTTTGAAATAAAAGCTTTTAAATGAAAGCTTTAAAATAAAAGCTTTGAACAAAAGAAATATAACTTACAAGAGTTGATGAATAGAAGAGGAAAATGGTTTCTCACTCTTACTCTCACACTCTCTTTTCTCACTATATTTCTAATGGTATCACTTGAAGAATACAAGAGTTTCTTATTATTTTCCAGTATGCCTTCTTCTTTGGAAAACTCCTCTATTTATAGAGGTCTTCAGCCTTCAAGCCTCATAATTGAAGCTTTGGATGCTCTTCCTAGTGGAGTGAGGGGCTCCACGTCTTTTGTATGCTTTTGATAATGGAGTGAGAGGCTCCATGACTTTTGTAGAAGTTGTCTGCCACGCTTTAGTGAAGAATCTTTTGTTTTTTTAAAGAGTCTTTTTTCTTCTTTCTTTTCTTTTTAAATGACTCTTTTTTTTATTATTATTATTGGGCATTTGGCCTATTACAAAAATATTTCGGGCTGCCATTTCTGGTTTTCAGCCCAAGGGCTTTACAAAGATGTTACTTGATGGGCTTGAATATCCCAAAACAGTCATCTTCGTTCGAGTCACCATCTAGATCTATTGCTGCTGAGCTGGTGCTAGAAGAGGAAGATAAAGCTTTAGATTTTCCTTTGGAAGAGGCGATTTCCGACAATTGTTTGATCAATTGTAAGAAATCTTCTTCTGTTTGAGCCGCCGCTAGCTTTGGAATAATGAAGGACTTCTGTGCTAGGAAAGTGGTATATTCTTTCAGAGGTGGCAAGAAGCTATTCTTTGAAAGAAAACTTTGTACCATCTTTAAAGATAATTTTTCTTGGTGGTTAAATTTATCCCACCATTTAACTTTGAATCTTCGGGCAAGGATGATCTCTCCATCTGCTGCTTGGTTGAAATGGAAATACCATACACATACCTAGGGGAGAAAAAAGTTTGAACAAAATAGAAGTAAAGGGGGAAAGTCTTTCTATTTTGTTTGGTTTGTAGTGGGCTTTGAATAGATTAAACAGAGGTAGAACTTCTGGAATTATGGTCTCAAGAACATTGCCATAAAAATTCTATCATTGTTTAAACCAATATGGTATTTTTAAAGTTTGGACTGTGCTTGTGTCGAAATAGAAAAGCCAAGAATGGCTTTGTCCTTCGTTTTGAAGAAGAAAGGTATTGAACCAAGCTTGTTGGTAATCCCAATAGTTGAAGGAAGTATTTAGGCTTGATGGGTAGGTTCTTTGAAGGGAAGTTGGAAAAGATCTTGATAAATATAAATCCATTCCTTAATCTGAAGGGTGGAGGATTCTTTGGATGGTGCATGTGGAGTATGCAGGGTCTTTACGGTCTTTGTGCTTTTTGAAGTGTTTGAACTTTGCAGAACTAGTTACCTCAAGGATAGACTGGTAGTAAGATTGAGGCTTTGATATATTCTAGGGTTTGAAGTACCATCCTGGAGGGAAAATTTTTGAAATTAGTTTTGAGGGGCTTTCTGTACAGAATCCTTCCTCAATAGTTAAAATGCTTTGAAAATTTTACTTTTCTATATACTCATTGGTTTTGAAAAGTTTTGTTTGTGACAAAACTATTTCTTAAGAGTTGGGCTTTGAAACACTTTGAGAGCTATGAGATAGGTTTTGAGGGAAAATTTCTATCTCAGGTTTTGAAAAAGGGATAGAAAGTATACCTTCACCTTTATTGGAAGAGGATGATGTCTTTAGAGAGACTTCGGGGTAAAGTTGTATCATTTGCTTTGAATATTCTTCGACCCTTTTTAGAAATTCAGGATCTTACTGTGCAAGCCACTCCTGAATTTGTAATTGTTGCTAGGCCGGATCTTCCTTGCTCTTGTCAATTTCTTCCTGGATGATTTCTGTCCAGGTTCTGATAGGCTTTGAAGAGGAGGGTAAAATCTCCGTTTTTTGGCTTTGAACAGGCTTTGAATTTGCTGTCGACTTTTCTTCTTTGTCTTTTGCTCTCGATTTTCTTGGCATTTTCACTCTTGTTTTTGAAGGAACTCTCTGGTTAGAAAGTTTGGAATTGAATTCGAATCTCCTCTTATGTATTCGATTTCAAAATCAAAAACAGAAAGAATGGCTTGCCATCTGGCATAAATCTGTTTTGAAGCTATGTTTTGAACATCTTTTTGTAAAACTTCGTTGGCGAATTTACAATCAATGCTTAAAAGAAATTTTTGGTTTAAAAGGTCGCTTTGAAATTTTGAAATACACAAAACTATCGAAAGAATTTCTTTTTTAATAGTTGAATAATTTTTTTGTGTATCATTCCAGTGTGCAGAAGTAAACTGGACAATACACTCTTTGTTGTTTTGAACTTGCTTAAGAATTCCACCATATCCTAGATTTGATGCATCAGTTTCAACAATTTTGAATGCAGATGGATCAGCTAGGTGTAAACATAGTATTTCAGAAATTTGCTTTGGACAATCTTTGTATGCTCATCAGTCCATGCAGGGGGGTTTTTCTTTAATTTATCATGGAGGGGCTTTGCCAGACAGTTCAAATTTTGATAAAAATCCATCACATAATTTAAACTACCAAGGAACCTTTGTAATTGAGTTTTTTTCTAAAATTTTGTTTGGAAATTTTGAAGTAAAGGCTAGAGACCTTTCAATTGAGGTGATAATTCCCCGAGAGATGTAGTGGCCAAGAAATCTAATTTTTATTTGGAATAAAGATATTTTGGACTTTGAAACCACTAAACCATTAAAGCTATCAAAACAGAACTCAAAGATTTGAAAGAAAAACAACAAATGATTATGTTTTAGTCCAAAGCTTGATTCTTAAACAGAATAGTGATTTTGATTCTGAAGAAGAAAATGATTTTCAAAATCTTGAGATTTCTGAAAATGTTCCAGAAAACTTCATTAATGTTTTAAAAGAAATTACCTCAAGAAAATATTTGATCCAAATAAAACTCATTTTTCCTAGTGATTTCCAAATAGAAACTATAGCTTTATTTGATACAGGAGCAGACCTCAACTATATCAATTATAAGCTGATTCCTAAAAGATATCATCAAGAAACAAAAGAAAGGCTTACCTCAGCCAATAGTTCAAAGATTAGAATTGCGGGTAAAACTGAAGCTGCAATTCTAAATAATAATATTACTTTAAAAAATATTTTTATTCTTACAAAGGATTTACAACAAACAATTATTTTGGGAACTCCTTTTATCAATTTAATTACTCCTTTCAAAATAATTGAGTATATATATATATATATATATATATAACTTTTAAAAAAAATATTTGCTGATAATTAATATTTTTAAGAATTTATTGATTATTAAATAATAAAATTATTAATTACAAAATAAGTAATAAAGTTGATTCCTTAAAAAGATTAATAACTAATAAAATTATTAAGTTATTAAATATATAGTCGATGTAATAAACAAATCTCCACCTCCACGGTAATACAATTTTTCTTTTTTCACTATTTTATTACTTCATCCACGAATATTTTGGTTATGGTAAAGAGCATGCTGAATGGAGAACTCTAAAACCAGACATGAAAGAGCAATACATGTCACTGCTAATTAATACCAACATTACGTTTCTTATTATAGGGAACAATACGACCGCCAGCATCCAGCTTGGTTGCACGCTTCTACATTATATGCCATAGCTAGAGTTCCTAAAACACATAACCTAGAACTTGCTTCATGCATTGACCTTAGGCTCCCAGCCAGCAATCATATGTTCCTTTGAAGCCTTACTGTTCTGGAAAGATTCACGGGAGAACAACTGCAAGACAAAGTTGACAAAGATTTTTATTCCATTAGCCAACTTACAGTTTCTGATCCTAGACCCCAATAAAACACGTCTGACTTTCTTGACAGCGCTATATAATTTATGGGGAAAAGAAACTCAAAATACACGCCGAAGCACACAAAGAAACAAACATTTGAAGAAATAAAATAAGCAAAATTCAAGAGCATTAATCATAATAAAGCAAACTTATAAAAGAATCGGTTCAATTTTCATCCATAACAGTCTCTGCTAGTCAATATGTCGGATTGAAGTATATCAAGTTGACCAATGGTGTAAAAATATAAATCTAGAAACTTCGAGATGAATGTCATAATCAAATGCCAGAGAGTGCAGCGGGTGTACCCCCATATTTGGTTACGGAAACTATGAAAGTTAGCAACAAATGCTCCTGTGTTAATGGCTGTGATGGACTAGTAAATCAAACTCAGAATGTCTGAGTCATGTGTTGTTAACCTAAAGGAACCATTGGATCAACCCTTGATGGAAGCATACTCCACGAATCAGATACTGAAGTGTAGTGGGTTATTGGCAAGATAAATTTCCTAAAAAGACTTGGATTAAGAAGCCAATATTGGTACAATTCATCAACTTCCAATTCAAACCAGTAAACTTCACGCTTCTACAGTGATACCCTACTCATGAATCTCAATGTCATGAGGGCCTATTGATTTGTAATTTGTGGCCACTGAAGATTCCCCTAGTTTAAGGAATGATAAATGAAGTGCCTCCCATTGAATAACTAACAGCTATTGCTAAAACACTGAGCATACACCTTAATTATGGCAATTTTCAAATATAACCTTCTCCAAACAGTATTTTAATCTGTTTGTTACATGGCCATTGCCAAAGCAAATAATGAAGGGGATACACCAAGTAGGGTTAACATGCATAGGCCGCTTTCCCACTGTAGATGCATATACAAGTCCAGAAGGATCAATACTTGTGCATCAAAAAATTTGCATTAGCAGCAACAAATACATAGTAGTTGAATGGGTACTGAGAATGCAAATTAGTACACCCTACATCTCACATAAATTATATGTGCCAGATAATTTTAATAGGAAAGCCAAAAAAAAAGAGACATTACTCAGTTATTTCTTGTGGCCCGATCACAAGCACTAGGTGTAAAAACAAAATAAAGTAGAACAGAAAGAAGCAACAATGAAGAGAACAAAATGTCAAATAGTTCAAGGAAATGAGAGGCAGGCTTCAAAACTTCCATATTTCTACCTACAAAGGTATGATTTGCCAAAACAAAATTACTCTCATATTTGTGCAAGCATAAATGTCAAACAGCTAACATGTTAGATATTTAATTCCACCATTCAGATTTTGAAGTAAATATCAGAAACAATAACTATAGTATATTGTGAATATTAAAATGTACATACCATCAAGTAGTTTTTGACATGTGTCAAGTCTTCAGGGACAGTCCATTTCTTAAAATGGCCAAGAGTAACCTCAAGATGGTACAATTTTGGTGCCAAGCTCAAATCTAGAGCAGTGATCTTTTCTCCAGCAATGAATGGACCCTGATTCAGAGCTTCAACATATTAATATCTGTGTATATACCGAATCAATAAAGAATAGTCAGACACCCTTTGATTTATGTTTGTTGCAAGTGTAAACATACATGTGTCTTGAGATGCTCATCCAATGCCTTCAATTCATCAAGCAAGGCCTGCTCTGATCCATCATTGGGATCCTTGCTTTTCAAGAATTTTATAAAAGTAGGGAAGATCTTTGAACCTCTGCAGTCTCAAATCACATAGATTGCAAAAGTAAGAACTCAGAAACCTCTAAAATCAAAGTTATTGAAACTACCAATGCAAGCATACAAAGGCATCTGTAAACAAGAGCATGAACCAAGACAAGAACATCTGTCTTCACATAAAACATGTCCTACAAAATTATCCTAATAGTGAAAAAATAAAAGTTACTAACACACAAACTTTATTGCCTAGAGCTAACAAAAGATTATAAAAAGAAATTAAGAAAAAATAAAGAGAGAAAGAAATAATCTCTCTAAGCATCATGATAATGAATGTTGAAGAAATCTTGAAGAAGTATTTAAGTACTAATGACCTTCTCAAGGAGCAATTTTCAAATCAATTATATAGATGAGAAAGCACTATCCAATAAGCAGAAATATAAGAAGCTAACCAAATGCCAAAAGTAGGAAAAGAGATTAGAGAACAAGAATGTAAAAATAAAATCATAATCTCCATCTAGCATTTGATCAAGTAAAAGTTTTAAATCCTCCAATCAAATAAGTGAGTAAACAATAGAAAACCAAAAAAACCAAAAGCAGATTGCCATATTGAACTAACAGAGATATAAAATCTACAAAGGAAGGACAAATAAATCTTACACAGAAGCAAATTCAGGAGGAGTTACGAGAGATGGCTCAGGGTATTTCTTCTCTAGAATCCCAACGATCACATCAGAATCAGCCACCCATTTGTCATCAATTTTTATCACAGGCACCTTTCCTTCAGGACTTATCTCCAAGAACCTATGATTATAACAATACATATCAGCCTAAGGGATGAGGAAAATGAAAACATTGGAAAACCTCAAAACAATACAGATAGTTTTTCAAAATAATATATTTTCTTATGATGATCAGTCATAATTTTTAGAATTGTAATCTCATCAAATTTTGATAGAACGACTTAAGAGTCGAAGTTACAAAAAAATGGTTACTTTCAATCATTTCCAATCCTTTTTCTATACTTAAAACAGTTGTTATCGATAGAAATGAAGGGCCTTTAGAGTCGATATATTCCACAGTGAATTAAAGGAGTTTCAGTTCCCATAAAAGTAAGGCACTTTCTTGGCTCACCCTGAAAGTAAATCAACAAATCCCTTCGATTTGAAGAATCTCATAGCAACATGAGTTACAAGACACAAAAGTCACAAAATCGTACAGGTACCCGATGCAAAAGG
Organism: Ricinus communis; assembly: GCF_019578655.1. NCBI lineage: Eukaryota > Viridiplantae > Streptophyta > Magnoliopsida > Malpighiales > Euphorbiaceae > Ricinus > Ricinus communis. Next base: position 28,644,661 of record NC_063261.1, on the reverse strand, counting down.
AAAAAACAATTACACTGACAGCAACCCATTTGCTCAAACACTTCAGAGAACCATGGAAACATTAAAGAACATGATCCTAAAATCAAGGTGGCGTTTGCAGGTTTCTATATGTGTTTGTGTATATACTGATGAGATTAACTGGTTATGACATATACCATTGAGGTTTGTCACTGAGATTGATGAGGTTCAACTTGTAGGGAACTTTCTTCTCTTCTAAAGTCAACTGCACTCTTTGGCAGAATGGGCCTGAAAAAGGAAAAACACAGACAGACAAAATCACAAAAAAGAATTCGGTTAAAAGTAATAAAACTCATACGTATGATCACACTCTCTATTCCACAATCAACATACAAACATAAAAGAGAAGGGAAAAGAAAACATACAATCTCCAAGAACATCAGGAGCACCAGCAGCTGCCTTCACACAGATCTCCAGAGTCATTTTCTTCGCAAATATTTTGCAGTGATAAAATGAAACAAGTAGAAAAGACTGGTTGGTTACTCTTCTTCTTCTCCATCTCCTATAAATTTTTTTAAAATTTCACGGATTAGTTAGTTTATGAACCAAACCGGAGCGGAGCAAACCGGACTAGTGAGAATATGTTCTAATCCGGTTTTGTGAAGGACATACGGCGGTTTCTTCTTCTCATTTATTTGGCCAACCAAATTCTCGTTTTGTTACCTTTTTTCTCTAATTTCGCATTTATTGCTGACTCTGTCTTTCCCAAAAGGATTTATAACTAATTCTGAATGAGTTATAGGAGACCATCTTCTAATTGATCTACTTGGCAGGTTAAAAAGATTTTCAAGTTTAAAAAGTATTAATTTATTAAGTTTTATAATGATAAAAAAAAGTATGTTTCATATCTAGTTTAAATTAGAGTATTTACTTTTAAAAAATAAAAATTTTGAGTCCAAAATGTATTTTTATCGATTATTATATTATAAAATTGGAAATATTAAGAATTATATAATCAAAATCAAAACACACATGTAATGTTAGATTATAAAACTAGGCATGTGTTCTAACAAATCTTAATGTTAGGCTTATTTGGTAGACATTAATTGATATTATATAATAGCTAAAATAATAAAATAAATTAACACTACAAATTTAAATCTATTAACAAAATAGATGAATCAATATACTGTAAATAATTTTTTTATCATTGTCTCATTCCTTATTTTTATATTATATTATTATTTAAAAACTGTTATATTTTTTGTTTCAATTTTCATAATATATTATCTTTTATACTTTTTTTACTACAACAATAAATTTATATTTTAAGAATATGTTAATATTTTTATAAAAAACTATATATTAAAATAATAAAAATTTTAATTGACATAATTAAGAGTAAATATAAAAAATGGTAATTTTATGTTTTCAGAATAATAAAAATAATCTTAACCTTTTTTTCTTTAAACATAAGCATTATGAATTAAATTTATAAAATAGTTTGTAGGTTCATATATTATAAATTAGAAATTCATCACATGTATATTTAAAGTTTATAGATTATAACTTAAAAATCATAAATTAAAAAACATATTTATATGTTAAGAATAAGTTCACTAGTAAAAACTAATAAATATACACTTTATATTTAATGAATCTTGCACTAATAATAGATGAGTATATAATTTATAAGTAACGAATCTAAAGTTTATATTTAATGAACCTGACATAATAATTAATGAATATGCACTTTATAAGTAATAAATAATATATTCATATGTTAAGAACAAATTTAGAAGTAAAAGTTAATGAATATATATTTTATATTTAATGAATCTTATACTAATAATAGACGAATATATAATTTATAAGTAAAGAACTTAAAATTTATATTTAATAAATCTAATACTAATAACAAATGAATGTATACTTTATAAGTGTATGAATCTAAAATTCATATTTAATGAACCTAAAATTAATAATAAATGGATATACACTTATAAGTAATAAATATACTATCTGTAAATAAAAATAAATTTATATTCATAGGTTAAAAAATAACAGATTCATTTTATATAAACCATAAGTTCATCAAATATACACTTGAAGTTTATTTAATATAAAACACACATTAATATCTATAAAATAGTCATTTTTCTCAATTAGCTATTTGTTCTTTATAATTAAATCTATCAAAAACTTTCTTAATATAAATGAAATACTTTAAAAAGTCAATTAGTATGGAATGGAGAAAGTAACTATTAATAAAATTTTAATTAAAAAAATAATTAATAATTAATAAAAAAATAAAACTATTTTTAAAATTTAATACATAAAAAAATTATTAATTTAGTAAATATCAAATATAAAAATCATATTTTAAATTTTATAGTTAATTAGTTTATAATATGACTACTTTATTATTCAAAAGGCTATATAAGAAAAAATAAAAAAATAGATACAAAAAAGACAAGCAAACAAAGCTTTAAAAAAAAATTATGCACATATAAGATGACCTAGGTTCACAATGCTATATGAACCTAGGTTCATAATATAATTTACCTGCTTTTACCTTTATAGTAACTATAAAGAATTACCTATCTATGTTATATAGCCCACGACCTATTAAACCTCATATAGATGAAAAAATAATGATTTTATTAACCAATACACTTAAAAGCATGATGCATTACATAGTTAGTAAAAAAGCATAATGCATTAAAATTAATAAATTATTATATAAGAATAAATTTATAATTTAACTAAATATTTACAACAAAAATATATATAATTTACAATGATTGTTAGTATCTTTCTGTATCAATAATAATAAGACTTTTCTATTTACTCATATTTTAAATTTCTATGAATTATTTTCTTTAATACTTAAATTATAATAAAAAATGGTTATCACAATTTATTACTAATTAATAAAGTTATCAATTATGTAATATGAAACGAAGTTAGTTTCTTTAAAATCTATTAATTAATAGAATTATTAATTTATTAAATGTTATATGTAAAAGAGTTCACTCTATTTTTTTTATCCTGATTTCATAGAGTTTCATTTAAAGTAAGGCCACAAATATGCATTTATTTTATAATGTTTGAAAAGTAATTATATATAATATATAAAAACGTAAATTATCATTTGATTCCTTTACGATAAACATTACTAGAAATCTTTACAAGAGTATGAGTTAATGTCATTTCTAAATTAACAATGGAATGTTATAATCATCTCCCTAAATTAATGAGTGTGTTGCTTGCTTTTGATGGGAAAATTGAACTCTTAATTAGAAAAAGTTGGTGAGAGATTCTTATACATGTCAAATTCAAATGGGAATGGAGATGCATGATTTCCAACTTCTCTTAATTAATCTTCCTAAGGCTAAATCAAGTCTATAAACTTGATATAATCGGTGTATTTATGATATAAATATACAAAGAGTAAGTGATAAGTATTAAAGATATATCCCTAGCTAACTATAAGAGTGATTATCTACAATAATTGAGATAAAGATAAGAATGAAAAAAAGAGACATCTTATCATATTCTAGCCCCTCCCCCTCCATCCCCGCACAAGCTAAGATCATTATTAAGAGAAAGTTGTGCACAAAGAGACTTAACTTTAATGATAGAGAAGGGCTTGGTAGATAGATCTACTAGTTGATCATGAGAAGAGACAAATCGAAACCAACAAAGAACTGTTAGCCATATGTTTCCGTACAAAATAAAAATCTAATTCAATATGTTTTGTACGAATATGAAAAACTTAATTAGAAATAAGGTAGATTGCATCAATATTGTCACAATATAGAAAAGCTTTTGAATAAGGAAATTCAAGCTCTCCAAGGAGGGACTGTCGCCATATAAGTTCAGCAATAACATGTGTAATGGCTTTATACTCACTTTCAACAGATGAACGTGCTACTGTGAGTTGCTTTTTAGACAACCAAGAAAACAAAGACTTACCTAGAAATCAAAGACTTTCCAAGAGATATTCCATAACCGCTAGTTGATCAACGATAATCGATATCACCATCCCAATCACTGTCGATATCACCATCCCACTCATTATCCATGTAGCATAATAAATTAAGGGTTGAATTATTGAAAAATAATAAACCTCTATCTTTTATGCCTTGCAAGTAACGTTGTATCCTTTTCAAAGCTACCCAATAAAGTAGGAGAATGCATGAATTGGCAAAGCTTGTTGATACCAAAAGCAATATCTGGATTTATGATGGTAATGTATTGTAATGCCCCAACAAAATTTTTGTAATCTTCGGCTTGAGCAATAGGTTTGCCATGATTCTTACATAAAGGTGACTTAGTAGCAGGGAAGTAAGACATTCTTTAGAATTGGCCATTCATGTTTGAGCCAACAAATCACATATATACTTGTATTGAGATACCAAAACACCATTAGGTTGCTGCTTTACTATAAGAGCAAGGAAGTAATAAAAATCGCCAAGGTCTCAAATAGAAAATTCTTTATTTAATTTCTCAATCGCATCATATACTAAATTAATATTAGAACTTGTAACCACCAAATTATCCACATAAACAAGAAGAAGAAAAGCATAATTTTTTTTGCGCAAAATGAATAGAGAATAATCACTCTTGGAGCGAAGAAAATTCAAGGACAATAAGTATGTACTTAGGCATTGAAGCTAAACTCTAGGAGCTTGTTTCAACCAATAGAGAGATTTCCTTAGTTGATAAACATTGTCCGATTTTGAGTGATCAATAAAACCTAGAGATTAAGCCATGAATATTATTTTCTGTAATTTCTCTATAAAGAAATGCATTTGACACATTTAGTTGTCTCATTAGCCATTTTTTCATGACAGCAATTGCCAATATAGTGCGAATAGTAGTGGCTTTTATTATAGGACTGAAGGTCTCCTTCTAATCTAGTATGGATCTTTTAGTGTAACCTTATGCCACCAAATGTTCTTCGCACCGTTCAATGCTGCCATCTCGTTAATTTGAAAAATCCATTTGCTACCTACAATGTTAGCATCAAAAGGTCTTAAAACTAAAGTCCAAGTAGAATTCGTAAGGAGAGCATTAATTTCCTCAAACATTGTATTATTCTCACTTGATATTTACTAGCCTGTGAAAAGTGCGTGGTTCAATTTACGAGAAATAAATTTAGGATGAGAAATTAATAACAAGGTATGTTTATCTTTTAGTAAGAGTTGATGGGCGTAATTGCATGGGATGAGTTCTAGTATTAATAGTAAATGGTAGTTCATATTGGGTGAAACCAACAACTAGATATAAATCTATAGAGGATGGAGAAGGTGATAAAAGAGAAGTAACTTGCCCTGTGTTATGTGGTATTTGGTTAGGAGAGGATAAATAAGGCATTATTTGACCATTATTAGGAATATGAGATGTAGTTAAAGTGTGTGATGGTGGGACTGAATTAGGTGATAAAAAAAAATTATTACAAGTTTGTGATGCAATAGGAGTGTGTGAAATAGGTGATAAAGGAGAAGATGGATGATACACTCATTTTATGCATAGTAAATTAGTGTTTTATATGGTTAATTATGTTAATTCTATAATGATTTAAATGAAATTATCTTGAATTTATTTTACTTGCTTAAGTTATTTATAATTTCAGATAATTTTGGCTAAAGATAGGAGTTTTGAATTTAATTGAGCAAGCTAATGAAGATTGGAGAGGTTAGAAGCAAGAAGGAACATATTAGAAACACATCAATAAAGATAGAACTTCTTGCTAGGTCGCGGCTCTTCCTGCTAGGTCATGCAAAGTGCAAAGAAGAAACCTACTGATGTGAACGCGAAACTCCCCGCGAGGTTGCGGGGGGCACGATTTTAGCACTCTGATTTTAACTCTTATTTTATGCATTTTTGGGTTATTAGGTCTTGTTATTAGCTTAGGGCTATATAAATATTAGTGGAGGTATTTTCTAAAGAGGGGCAAAGGTTAGAGAGTTTTGAGAGAGGAGGCTAGGGTTAAATAGTTTTTAGAGAGAGATACATTATTTTGAAGGTAGATCTAAGATTGGACTACCAGATTCAAGAAAGCCTTCCAAATTTCAAGATTCAAAGTAGTATTTACCTTAACTCTTTCTTAATTATGTTTTCTTTAATTCTTTCTTGTGTTTATTGTTTTATATCCATGAACAACTAAACTCTTATTCTAAAGAGAAGGATAAAATCAATTGGCTTTGATTATGAATTCAATATAGATGTCATATGACTCGATCTGTGTGCCCGCGACCAGCACTAAGGAATGGGTAGGCTTAAGGCCACCAAATCCCGTAATAAGCCTGACCATTCACTAACTCAATCAAATTGCAATCCGGATTCAAACCATTAACACTATTCCATAATTAACCTTTAGCCATCATATATTATATTTTAAATTTGGTCTACCAGCATAAATAGGCAAGACCTAAATTTATATAAAATTACAAAATGATAAGTCTGAAATTTCTACTGCGGAGATTCTGAAATTTTAAAAGTCAAGCATACCGAAAACCAGTTACATCAACCCGAAGATGAAGGAAGTCAGGCTACTAGAGGAAAAGAACTGCGAAAACTAACAAACATCTGAAAAACAGTTAAATTGAGACTGTCAGTCTCGAGAGTGAGTTAAATCATATATCCAAAAATGAATACAAATACTTCAATAAAACATTCGTTTAATTAAAATAAAATACTAAGTCATGCAAAAACATGTGTCATGCCATATGCTTTTATAAAATAAATTTTACATATTATGGGACGAGTACCTCAGTAGAACCCTAACTTCCAATACTAATAGTCTTAGCCTTTCGGCTCTTTCACTCCAATAAAACTGACGCCTAGAGAGTGAAGCTTGACCAGGGTCCTTAAATCTAGTCTAGTCACTTAATTTCCAATAAAGCCAGTGCCTAGAGAGCAACGCTCGACCAGGGACCTTTGCTCCGACAAACACACTATACTCAGCCCAGAGAGTTAAAATCGACTAGGGCAAGACCCAAATTATCCTTTACTACCTATTTTAGATTCATATCGGTGCGCACGCGGTCTTGATGCAACCCATCAGGTGGCATGTTCTGCTGCTGTCTAATCCCGAGTCAACAAGCAATCACGATAGCAATGATGTAGGAAATGATACATATATGAATAGTAATTAAATAAATAATTAAAATCTTAAATCATTTAATCAGAATTGCTTACATAAAAATTTAGCATGACACACATGTAAAGCAAACATATGACTCTAACTCACAGTTCTGACGACTTCTTTACTCTGTTCCTAAGCCTCGGATGGAGCGAGTTAAACTGAAGGATTATCTATTCATTGTAATAATTCAATCAATAAAAGTAAAATATTTAATAAATAACCCTAAGCCTAGGCTCCTAGAACTGATTGTTTAAGAATTTTGACTCGGATAAATTCTATCGAAAATTCGGCAGAACCTCCCCTAAATACGAACGTCTACCCCTTGTATAACGGGTCCAGGACTTGCCAAAAACACTTCAAATATTTCAACAATTTATTAACAGGAGTCGGGCCACCAAGACATCATTATTTTTCCCGACTCCACCACATATCACAAATCACAAATTGGCAAAAGGTCCGACACACTATTAATTTCGACAACAATCTTCACATAATTCTTTTGGTGCTCAATACAATAATTAAACACATAATTTTTCTTAACAGACTCTAAAATCAACAGGCTAGATAATTACACATAATTTTTCTCAACAAATTCTAAAATCAACGGGCTAGAGAATTATCGAGACGCTTGATCACTCGGTTGACTCGCATTTAGCCGTTGGAGTTCGATTGACAATCCGAGCACGCCTATGGACTCGAGATAACGCGCTTATGATGATTCCAGCATCCAATCCTCCGATCCGACCCTTGATCATCTGAAAAAATTTATGGACAATCTCGGCCGTCAATTTTTAAACAGAGTCCAATCGCTGCGAAATTGGTGCCATTGGAAAGCTTGAGTTAGGGGGGGGGTCTGAATATGCCATCTGATCGGCCATCCCTCGCTAAAACTCGTCGAAAAAGAGAAAAAGCCAAACTGCCCATATTTTCTCTCTCCATCGCTACTTCCAACTCCGAACACCATTTACGTCACTACTGTAACACCCCCATCACATGTTAACCAATAAACATTAGCCAGGAAGCATACAAGCGTCGTAGAATATATACTACAGGTAGATAGGTCAATATGTAGGTTGTTAAGAATCCAGACACAAGGTTATTAACATATAAACATATGATTATACTTAAACATCATTTAACAAGTATTACAAACATCTTCTTATGCCTTATAAGGCATACTTCCATATATATCACATAACTGCATACAAAAATGCATCGGGAGGAGACTTCACAAACCGGCCCAACTTGGTAAAAGCTAGACTTCGCATACAACCAACGGATGCACTACTATTTACAAACCTGAAAAGAAAAATTTTGGAGAGGGGTGAGCCTCCGAAATAAATAATCAACATAATCTATATCACATACACTTAATACAATTTCCACCCAATCACATAACTTTCCATGATATTCATAGTTTAGGTATAAAGTCATACCATTCTACTCAATTCATTACAACCATCATAGAAGAAATACAATTCAACAATTATGGTTAGTTCTCACGGCTTGTGGATCCCCTTTAATGTGCTGCTCCGCCTCATCCTCACATATCACACACGTAAGCTCGCCTCATCTCACATTATACACTTTTATAGCCTCTCTAGGCTTTAGCCTCCCAAGGCTTTATATATATATCTTTTTTTTTCATAGGGGAATCCACCATTCACATGCACATATGCACTTAACATCACAATTCAATCATTTCACTTATATCATATTTCAGCAATAACAATTGTTCCACTCAACACCAATCATTTCCATCTCAGTCATTCAAACATAAACAATATTAAGCAAACGCAACCATTTGCGGAAAATTTGATTAAATATATGAACATAGCAAATATTAATTATTTACTTACTCAAAATATACTTATTCCTTTAGCATATAAGAACCTCCTTTCTCCACAACTTTCTTTCCAGGCCTTTGAGTACCTGTTAACACATTCATCAATTCACATTTCATGCATATTACAAATATTCATGTAAATGCGAGTTCTAATGCATTACAAGATCATCCCCTCTCTAATTCATAGGTCTAACTCTTCCTCTAAGACTCTCAATTACTGTTTTAATATCCTATAAACATTTCCCATCTAGTTAAATACCAATTTAACTCAAATTAACATCAATAAATTGCATAAAACTAATCTCCAACATTTCTGTTTTCTAGACAGAATTTAGTACCAAGGTATATTTATTGCTGGGAAAAATTGGCTTAATACAAAAATCTCATATTAAATAGACATATCCATTTATGCGTCTAGTTTCATCTCCAAGAAGAATTACTCAATTCCGACTTCTATAGATTTAATTATTTTCAAATTACTGAGCAAGGGTCATACAGCTAGTTGTACCCGAGCAGCAATCTGTTTGCTCAATTTAAGTAACCAAAACGGCAAAAATAGCAAAATCACAAAACTACAAAGTTATAGAGGACTCTTTAAAATTTCCATAGACACCAATTAAGCTTAATTTGGACTTATATAACCCATGTTATGCCTAAAATACAGAACATCAAGGTTGCTGGAATTTTGACAGTTTTCTATCTTAACATACTTAAATTTAAATCAAGCTTAATCTTTATGCAATCATTCAATACTCTACTAATTCATAATAATCAGACCTTTAATTAATCAATGAGACCATCAAATGAAGTTTTTCCAATTTGTAATCAAGAACCCTAATGACAAATTAATAACACTCAAGTAACAACTTACCAATTTCAGCTTTTGGGTTGCTAATATGCTTAAATCCTTTAGCTTTAGCTTGGCTCCTTCAATAGTTGGAAAAATCCTATCTTAATCTTAAGTTTTTCTAGGTATTCCACTCCTCTCTCTTATTCCAAATTTTGTGTTTTTGGCCATGTACGAATTTTAGAGAAATGAAGAGGTAAAATGAGCTTACTCATGGTTCCAATTTCCAATATTCCTCTCTTAATGCCACCACCTACTAAACTATTTTTATCACCCTAAATTAATTCTTACTAACCATATATAGGTACTAACTTTTAATTGTATCTTTTAAGTCCAATCTATTTACCCAACCTTCAACTATTGGTTCAATTAAGTCTTAAGGCTTAATACACATAACCCAAGTACTTAATCAACTTATCTAAATTAATAATCTAATATCATGCTTCTTATTCTCTACTTATAATTAATATATATATGTTCTCATAAAATAAAAATATCATTGATATACCATCATATGCCCAATGATTAAATATAAATGCACATAACATGGATGATGAGAAAATGCAGGCGTTACAACTACCACCGCCGAATTGAAGCTCAGGTCGAGAGGAGTCGTTTGCCACCAAAAATAGTGGCTACCGATATTGGAAACACCATGAACGACGTCCAAAAAGGTTGTTGCTTTCTTTCCTTTTTGCCGCCTGCCGACGTCCCCAACGCTGCCACCATCGCCACCCCTGAGCTCGCCGGCGCCAGCTACACTTTCGGCCAGCTTCGCCGCGCTCTAGACGGACGCATCGCTCGTCTACCATGAATGCCGACGCCGAGCTCCCTCTCCCCTTCTTCTTCTTTTTCTTCTTCTTCCTTCTTTACTTCCTTTCTTTCTTTTTTCTTTCCTTATTGAAAATTAGTCCCTCAACTTTTTTGAATAACCATTTAGTCCCTTAATTTTTTAATTACTTATAATTTCACCTTGTAAAATTTTTATTTAACCCTCCAACTTCTCTTCAGCTTTTTAATTAAGCCCCTAACTACTTAATTTGGGTCAAATTACAATTATTAAAAAATAGAGAATTACTTATTTACCCTTGCTTTTAAAGGTGAAATTGCTAAAAATGCTCTTACCAACATATTTAATTATAAAAATGCCAACCATGCAGATTTTCATTAGAACCTCATATATTATTAAAATTATACTTTTAGTCCTTATTTCATAATTAATTGTCAAATTAATCCTAACACTTAATTTACTTAAATAATCAATTTGCTAATTAAAATTTTCCATTCCTAATAAATTCTTTTATAAAAATATTATTTACTAATTCTTTCATAACTTTCAAATATAGAATTTAATTCATATACTCATGATGGGAGAAAATTAAGTGACCAAAAAAATAATTTATTTCCTAAAGAATTTACTTAATTAATTTTGTTGAAAATCAAACCAATTAGATATAAAAAAATAACTCCCTTATTTTTATTTAGCATTGAAATTCTATTTTAAACTATCCCAATTAAATTAATTAAAAATAAAATAATATTAATTTAAATAAAAACTCGTTATTAATTATTACTAGTATTATTATTATTAAAAGAAAATTCCAGGTATTACAATAGAGTCTGTTTAACTCTTGATTTATTTTTCTTGAGATTATTATGAATGCTTTGATTGGCCACCATAGTATTTTTATCTTCGGATTTGCATGATGAATTAAAAGGAGAAATACAAAGCTAGATTGAGAAGAATATACATAATGAATTAGGTAAAGAATTATATATGTTTGTTTTAATGCAAGAATTATTGCTTAATGAATTTAGTTATGTAATTGCCCTTAAGAATCAATGATTGCTTGAGTAGATACAAGTTAATAGCTTGAAAGATAATTTAAATGTTTTTGGAACAATTGAATTTGAGAATCAACTTTAGAATTGATATCCATGATTAATTCCACTAGATGAAATCCGGATCTCTAGTATTCTAAAATCTGATAATATATATATTCATTTGCTTTCTTTAAGTTGTTAATAATTTCACTACAAACTTTTTTAATTGTTTCACACACTTTCTTATATTATAATATTAGAGTTATCTTCATAGAATCGATCTCGAGTTTATCATGGTGGAGAAATAAAATCCATAGGCAAGATGAAATTTCTATTTTGTGATTTAAATGGAAAAACCTTCTCATCAAATTGCACATATCGAGCTACATAAAATCTACCTTGTTTAATATTTAAACATAAGTGGCCATATAGGGAGTAGGAGAATTACCAAGATAAACACATTTTTGAGTCCTAGGAGAAAAATTATTTTTGTTATACTACACAACTAAAAATTCTTAATTTTAGTTAATCTAGAGACCTTTTATAAAAGCAATTGAAGGATTGGAATTTTAATAACTTGAGTTAGCATATAATTAATTAATTGAACACTAGTTTGAAAAGCATAGAGCCAAAATCTTAAAAGTATGCTAGCATGAGTTAAAAGAGTAAGTGTCAGTACCTAGTTACTCTTTTTTCCTAGTCTCGGGAGACTGAGAACGACAAAATCCAAGTTAGGATTGAGATTAATTAGACCAAAATTACTTTTCTAGAACCAAATTGGACCCAATTGGCAGGAAAAATTTAGTTTGAGGAGTGAAATGATAGTTTTCAAAAGTTCAAGAATGAAATTTGTCAAACTAGTGTGTGTATTGGCTGATTTTCGAAATTTAATATCTTTTTGTGCGTATTTTGACTTTAAAATGCCTAAAAATAAGAAAATAAGTTTTTAGAAAGTTTTTGTAATAATTATAATGATATTTAAAGGATTTTTATTCAATATTACTGACCGATAAAAGAAAATCTTTTTTCTTTTAAAAAATCTAAAGAAAATGATTTAAGCTTATCGTTATACTCCTTTAGGGTTTCCAAATCTTAACTCTATATAAGTATCATTGTAACCTAGTTCTAGGGTAAAAGATTCATATCATGTCTTAGCAATTAAGAGTGATCCTGAGTTCTAGAGAAAACCTTATGTTCCTAAACAAAGAGTTTTCTTTTTGGCAACTAGAGATAAGTCAATAAGAAAGAACCCTAGATTAGGAAATTTATTTCTAGCATCATCAACATCTATTTCCTTTTATTGATTCTTTAGTTTTTATCATTCTAGAAACATTATTAGAATTTTTTGATTATATTATATAATTTGCATGATTAGATTAGGGTTTTCTATGAATTAACATATTTTTTATATGCTGGATTTTGAATATGATAATATATTTTTCATTAGATTTTGAATCTAATTAGTTAATTGATTAAGGTAACATGATTGATTTGTGTTTCTATGTAATTGGATTAGATCTTTAGAATTAAATGATTGAAAATTAGAATTTTCCTTGAAATATCCTATTTGCTTACTGTTTATCTTGATTTTTAGGATTTGCATGATTTTTAGGCTTTATGGTTAAATTTTATGTTTTTTATAACTTATTATTTCATTTTACACGTTTTAATTGATTTTTTTTATCTTATTTGCATATGAAATCAGTTCTTAGGCGTGAGCACTTGGAGGAATACTGTAAAACCGACCAATTGAAACCTTAGAGCATATTGACTCTACACTATTTTTGTCCTAATTTTCAGATTTTATTATTTTTTGGCGATATTTTATGTACTGTAACTTAGTTTTAGGTATTTCTTTTTCAATTTTTGGTTGTAGGAGGGTTGTAATAATTAGATTTATTTTCCTATAATTTATTTTTTTTCTCTGTTTGATAGACACTCCAATATTTACAATGTGATTGCTTAATTAAAACTGGATATATAGACTTTAGGTTAAAATTGGACTTTAACATGAAAAAATAGTCCACTAGGTTAAAGAATTGTAAATGGAACTTAATATAAAATCCATATAGACTTAGTGGGTTTTTGCCATGCTTTAATTAAACTAATTGGACCGCATTAGATTTAAGATCACCCAATTAAGCCTCAACATAAAAGGTAGTCCATTTAGGCTTAAAGGCTGGAATACAAACATAACTTGTAATTAACCTAGACTTGAAGGGTTTTATTACATAATTAATTAGTTAAATAGGCTAACAAATCAAATGCGGACTAGGCTTAATAAAATTAGGCTAGACTTAGGTGAACCTCACATGCTGCAATAGATACTTGTAAAGTATAAATTGTCGCGATTTTAGGGAATAGCCTGTTAAACAATAAAATTAAAGACTAAGATACACAAATAAGAAAGTTGGCTTTCGAATCTATCTCTAGATGTTGCGAAGCTTTCTTATAGAATCTAGTATGCCACTCGATTAGTAAATGTATCCCAGAGAATTACTCGGGTGGCGACTCCATCTCCGCACTAGTCTCTATGATTAGTTAGCATGTTCGTTTTATGTTAAAAAGTCTTGTGGTGTCATAGTCACTAAAAACACTTGGGTGCGCGTCCAAAACCGCAGCCCACAATAAGATCAATATCTACAACATGCTTTATTTTATGTTCAGAATTCCATTTTGTTCATGCATGTACGGACAAATAATACGATGAAGAATGCCATTTTATTTGAATTAAGATTTTAATTTTTGATACTCGCCTCCCCAATTTGAGTGAAAGGATTTAATTTCATAATTAAATTTATATGAGACTAAAGGTTTAAATATTTTAAACATATGAAAAACTTGACTTTTACTTTTGAGAAAATAAATCCAAGTAAATTGAGTAAAATTGTCAATAAACAAAACAAAATAAGAAAATCCTACATTAGATAAAATTGGTGCAGGCCCTCACACATTTAAGTAAATAATCTCAAATGGATTTGTACTAGTGTGTTCTACTAATGCTAATGATACCCTTGCCAATTTACCTAACTTACATGTATGACATGGTGATATTAAATTAAAAGAACTAGTACTAACTAAATTATTTTTAGTATTGCAGAAACAGTTTGAACATAATGATGCCCTAATCTTGCATATGCCAATCACTAAAAGAAATGGATTCACCAATGAAAGTACATTTTGGTGGTGATGGAAGGCAATACAATCCATCTTCACTCGATCCTTAGAATAGGATTTCCTTGGTCTTTAGATCCTTAACAAGAAAATGAGTAGGCCAAAATTTAAAAAAAAAACATGAGTTGTCAGTAGTGAATTTTTAGACAGATAATATAAAATTTGTAAGAGGAGAGACATCTAAAACATTATGAAGCTTTAAATAGAGTTAACAAATGATGGATATAATGCATTACCTTGGTCACAATGTTCAAACCTTGTCCATTTCCTACCCGTATTTGATCCTATCCCTTATAAGGAGTCACATTGAGAAGACCGGAAGGATCCAGAGTCATATGATGGCTTGCTCTAGTATCAAGTGTCCATCCAATATAATTAGTTTTTGAATTGAGGAATGTTGGTTGTATATTTATTGGAGAAGCCGAAGCATGATTAGAGTTGAACCCAACATTATAACTATTTTTACAAGCTAAGTTAGCCTATGGAAAAAAGTTATTAAAGTTCCTTTGGTTATACCTTCATCTACATTTATCGGTTGTGTGGTTATGGTAACCATAGCTTTGACAAGTTACTTTTAGCCTACGGAAAGAATTTTGAGAAGATGAACCAAATGTATTCTATCGCGACGCAACATTTTGACCAACAACAAAATTGGAATGTGGGCGATACACAACATGTGCTTGAGGAACATTAGTCATACTACGAAGTAAGATCTCATGTGCTAGTAATTGACTAGGTAGTTCTTGAAAGAAAACTATTTCATATTTCAAATTCAAAGCCGATATAAGAGGATGGAATTCGCTGCCAACATTGCGATAGATAATCGCATTAAATTTTACCGTAGAGATAGCTCGACCAACTGCTACCAGTTCATCAGTGAGACCTTTTGCTTTATGAAGGTAAGTGGAGATGGGCATATCATATTTCTTGAGGTGTTAAAGCTCACTATGAAGTTGCAATTGCCTATTCTAGGAGATTGAGCCAAATGCACTTGCTGGTGCTTGCCAAATAGTCTATGATGATGTTAAACTAATAATATAGGAAAAAATCTCCTTAGTAAAAGAAGTTAGTAGCCAAGAAAGTAGTAATTGATCTTTCCTAAACCAAGAAGTATATTATGGATTAGGTATTTGTTGTGTTGGATCTGTCGGAAAGGAAATTATAGTAGTTAGAGGAGGTGAGGAACCATCAATCAATCTGGTCATTGTATGATAATTTAGTAGAGGTAAAAAATTGGATATTTCATGCAAGTAAGTTTATTGGGTTGAGTTTGATAGCAAAATTATGGTGAGTGGTAGCATTAGTATTATAATAGGAAGGGTATTATGGGATTAAGTTGATTAGCCATGAAAAAGAACAAAAAAAAATAGCAATGATAGTAATTTTAGTGTTTTGAAAGCTCTGATACCATGTAAACTTGTTATATTCGGTGTATCGATGATGATGAATACAAGTTACATAAATATAGACTTACAAAGAATAAATTATAAGTATTAAAGATATATCTCTAGCTAACTATAAAAATGATAATCTACAACATTGAGATGAAAATAAGAATAAGAAGAAAGACATCTTATCATGTCCTAACAAAGTCAAGGTGAATTTTTATTAACTTAATTTAGTTTATTTATTACCGAGTTGAATTAATTAAGATTATTCTTTTTAGTTTAAGCAAACTATATTTAAAAAGAAAAAGAACATAACTTATTAATGAAATCAATTTTTTTTTAATTTCTATACGTGTAACTAAATTACTATTCCATGAAATATAAGGAAGAAAAGCATGTAAATCTAAACTCGAATTTCAAGCTAGTAATATATTAATTTATGAGTGGGATAATAATATAAATGGTTACTAATTTTAGATTTAGTTTCATTTTAGGCATAAGATTTAGTTTATTTTATTTTAATCATCCAAATTGTATTTCAATTTAGTCACTTTATAAATGAAAGATTGACACATAATAAAAATAGCCAATGAGAAAAAGAAAATAATTGACATGTTAACATCTTATTGGCGAGGTGATTAAATTGTAACTAAAATTGAAGTTGAATGATCAAAATGTACCGAACTAAAGTTCTAGGACTAAAATTAAATTAAATATAAAATTTAGTTACCATTTATATTATTATTTCTTTTATGAATCTATAAAATAGTTTGAATTTTACTTATTTTAGACTCAGCCCGTTCATTTAATGAGTTCAATTAAGCTTTTTCTACTTGAATACTATAATTCACAAGCAGCTCAGCTTATTTGCAGTTCTAACCTCATATAACAAGTCAATATTAGAGGTTGATGCAGAACTCTGTTTTTCTTTGAGGAAAATTCCTTAACTTTGCAATACAATTCATGCGTTTAAATTTTAATTTGAGATTTAATGTATTAAATTATAAATTAGCTTTTTGAACTCACAATCACTACAACAATGATGGTACTTTAGCCACACTTTCTTTTTTACATGGCCACACTTATTAGCGTGGTTAAAGAGGACACCCTATGTAAGTAAAAGTGTGGTCGTATATGCAACTAAATGTTTCGTCGATAGTAAAATAATCACATTTTAAGCTTGGATTGGGGTACTAAGTACCGACACTGATTGGTCACGCTTTTTAGTGTGAAAACTGGTACGCCTAATTGTGTGGTTATATTTATGCTACATTACTAACTTAATTACACAAAATAGTATGGCCAAGTAAGTGAGATAAATCAATTTATTAATTAGATTTTAGTAAAGTTCTATAATTTGATTATATACACATAACATATGCACTAATACATTAAATATTATTGTCCCTTACAACTAAGAAGGGGGGTTGAATTGGTAATTTCAAATTGCAAAAATAAATTGAAGTAGATAAGCACACGGATCACAAATATAATAACAAAGAAATAAGATGAGAGAAAGGGTTAGAGAGATGGACACAAGGATTTATAGTAGTTTGGGAATAATCATCCCTACGTCCACTCCTCAAGATCACACTTGAGTGTTTCACTATAATCAAACTCAATTACAAAATCTTAGGTTTCAGCAAGCTCACCAAACAACTTGGTGTTTTAATAGGCTAACACTAAACCTCTTCTCTTAGTAAATCAATCTCACACTAAGTCCATTTAATCCTTGAGTTTTAATGGAAACTTAACAACCAATTCCTTGTGTTTTGATCCTAGACTCACACAACAACCTTTTACAAGTTTAGTTGAATGAAAGAATTCAACTTAATACACTATACAAAGAAAAAATTAAGTGTATAAAGTTGAGTAATAAATTTGCAAGAGTTTAGGCACTAGATAATTCACACACATATGTTCTAAGTCTTATGAGCGGCATTTATATTCATACTAACCCCTAAACAAATATTACAAATAGCTCATAACTCATTAATTACAAATCTAGATGATTTGGCAAAAAGTATCTTTTTGCCATAAGAGCGCCATCGCGCTTAGAAAGTTCCCCCACACTTTCTAAATATAGTCGTTGGAGCTCTAAAACTCTAGACATGTGGTGTTGCTTTATCAGTCGTTGATGCAATGGTCACTGACTCAATATTAAATTTGAATGTCGCCCTTAGGATTTTAAAATGCCCTCGCGCTTGGTTTGATCCCGCTTAGAAGCACGCTCACGCTTGAGGTCGCGGAACTCTCTGCTAGATTTTGCCTTTCTCTTGAGTTACAGGCGGCCTCGCGCTCCAAAGGCACCCTTATGCTTCTCAAAGAGAAGGAGAAGACTCTTTAACTGCTAGGTTTCTTAACATGATTAGCGATCTTCCAAAGAGTCTTTACATATAGATGGTCAGTTTGACTAGTTGAAAAGCACCCTCGGGTATTATAGGTTTTCATGAACCAATATTGAAAAGCTTAAGGCACTTTTTTCTAATCCTTGAACTTAAAAGCACTATCATATAAACACTTAAGGAATTCATTAGCAACACTCAATTGGGTGTTAAGATCAAAATAGAGATCAATTGACTCTTAGGCCAATAAATACAATACTCACAAACTCAAATATTTCAAAAGAATTTTTCTTATATATTTTTACTAATTTGGTATATTTGAAAAAAAATTAAAAAATTCTAAAAATAAATATACAAAATCTGAAGAACGAAAAATAAACATCCACCTAAGAAATCTATGACAAAGTTGGCAAAGTACAACTAGTGAAAAAGAGACAACATAGATACCCACTAATAGATTTAGCTTAAAAATGCATATATCTTAAAATTTCTTCCACAATCCACACTAGAATAGCTTCAATTTTTTATGTTAAAGGATAAAGGATCTCAGCATATGTATGATTGCCTCTTGGAGCTGCAACCTCTATTGGTTTATGGCCATCCTATGAAGCAACAAAATTTCAAACGTAAGCTTAAACTATCTTAATTTACAATAAAAAAGGAGACTAATAGGATATTGATGCACTATAATAGATGCACTTTATCAATGAAATTTAGATCAACTTTAGCATATAGTAAGAAATTCATGATTTCTAGATTTTCAATATCAACAGTAATTGCAATAGGGTGGCTCATCCAACATCCAAATTCGCACTAGCGACTAGTTGTAGATACATAAATTAGCAAAGTGTATATTTATCACCTCTAGTTAAAATACTTATTCGAAATACAAAAATAAAAGTATAGAAAGAAATTTATAAATGAAATACCTAAGCTCTTTGTGTATTTATTGGTGTATGGCTTTTCATAAAATTCTTTAAAGTAGTAGTCACTTCACATAGTTCATATCATATTGATGCTAACTCTACCTTTAATTCTTACACCTCAGGGTCTTTTACCCTACCTCTTATTTCTCTAACTTCAAACTCCATTCTAAATAGCTGACTAGGGGTAACATACATTCATAGTCTCTTAAAATTCCATTATTTTTTCCTTTCAACTCATAGTAAACCTTTTTTCTCTATATTACTTGTAAAGCTAGAGAACTCAAAAATGTCAAATTGTTCTTTAATTAAGGACCTAGCTTTCTCCTATATCATAAAATAAAAAAAAATAATGATTAAAATCCCTTGTATCAAGTTAAACCACAATCTCAAAATTAACTTCATACTATGAATTCCCTCGAGCCTTCATCAATCAAATTACATTCTTGCAAGTATGAGTAAAACCTTAAACTCAATAGATCTAGATTCTTTTCCATTATCTTTTTCGTGTCATGGGTTAAAAATTAAGTTAAGAAGTTGTACCAATTAAAGAAGTCAAATCCTTATCTGTGTACCAATATTTCACAAGATCAACCCAATGCTTGATATTAATATTAGGAGGCATGTTATTTGAAACCTCAAGCATAGTATAATCCTCTAACATGTAGTTTCCTTTGAGATGATGTTTGAACTCTTTCCAACATTGACACGTTATCTTTAAAAACCACTTCACCATATTTTTATTTTGAAGAACAACAAAAAGACGGTTTATAACAATGAGATACAAGATGTAAGTTATTATTAATAGTTCCATTCCACTATATACAAATCTGAAACTATACCAGGTAGCAAAATATTGAATATGATGATAACTCACAACCCTTAAGTAGAGCTTAATTGCGTATTTGAGATTAATGGTGCAAAAATACCTCTATGAAAAAGTTTAACAATTACAACAGAAGGAATTTTACAATTATTTTAATTTGAAAGGAAAAGAAAAAGAACATCTTACCTTGCAATAGGGAACATCTACCTATATTATAGATGACCATCAACTCTTAGTGATAACTTTTAAGCTTAAAGTTAAATTTCTTTGGGACTCTAAAGATTGTTATGTTTTGATTTCCAAATAACACACGTTGTATGGGTAATATTGGACTTTAGGCCTAAAATTCTTTGACGATGAATTGGGCAAGGATGAGAAGAATGAAGATTAAACAAATAAGAAATCAATTTCCATAAGAAGTCAATTAAGGCGCATTAATTAGAAAGACAATTAAAGTGCATTAATTACAAAGGTTTGTATATCTACACACATAGCATGCTTAACAACAAATTTCCATCAAACAAGAAATTAAGTATGAAGCACGGTAGAGATAATTTTAGTAATTGGACGTGTATTTTTGGTGTTATAATTTGGAGGCTTTGGTCCTTAAGGAATGATGCAACTTTTAGCAATATGCTGATGGAAGGCATGAATTGTGTCATGGATATTAGAAAGAGAGTGACTAAAATAAGTAGAGCTCGCCAAATTGGTGAGCTGCTAGGAGTGAAACCTAGAAGGGAAGAGTTGCTTATAGGTTGGAATCCTCCGACTGTTTCTTGGTTCAAATTAAATACAAATGGTTCGGTTCAAAAGGCACGTGGTGTTGCTACTTCTAGAGGGGTGATTCATGATGACATAGGGAATTGGCTCAGAGGTTTTTTTATGAAGATGAGCTTTTGCATTGTCACTGCCACTGAGCTTTGGGGTTTGTACCAAGGCCTGGAGTTAGCTTGGAAGATTGGCATTAGAAGGATTCAAGTGGAAGTGGACAACAAAAGAGTAGTTAAGCTTATTTATGGTCATCGTGTTCATGCTTCTTGTCTCATCCTGTTAATTGCTAGCATTCATCACCTACTATCCAGAAATTGGCAAGTTAACATCGGGCATGTTTATTGTAAGTCTAGCAAGGTGGCTAATTGTCTAGCAGTTTCTTTTCCTCTTGTTGTTCATGAGTTAGTTGTATCCCCCTTGAAAACTCATGCTCTCTTGAGGCAGGATGCTCTTGGGATCTGCTACCCAAGAATGGTTCCTTTTGTTATGTGAGGTCTCGCTTCCATTTTATTCTTTTAAAAAAAATCGCCTATAAGTCGGGCACCCATTAGGGAGGGCAATTTATACCCTATCCATTGATACCCACCGGAACCCTACCCGGTCAAACTAGGTAATATCCAAATTGATTGAATAATTGATACGGGTAACCTTTACCTGAAAAAATTGTATTGGGTATGGGTGGGGTATGAATACCATACTATCCTACCCATACCCATATCCATCACCTACCCGAAATATTTCTTTTTAAATTGGATGCAAAATATTATGAATTTTATAAATTAACTTATTAATTTTAATTATCTAATATGTTGTATTTACAGAATTAGATAAATTATTTAATTATTTAATTTCTAAAAATATTTTATTAATTATTTTATTTTATTATTTAATATAACCTATTTGAATATATTATATATAATTTAGTTAGATTAAATTAAAAATTAAAAATTAAGTACTTAATATTTTAGTTTATTTAGATTTAATTTATACATAAAAATCTTAATAAATAAATTATCAATAAATTAATAACCTCAACTAAGTAATAAAATCTCTCAATCCCAACTCGTATTAATATATAAATGAATTGAATAATGTCGCTTAATACATAAAACAATAAATCTTTTTAGCGTGTGTATATATATATATATATATATATATATTATTTATGTATGCTATTTATGTATATAAATATTAACTTTTAAATCTTATATCCATGCACACTAATTTTCAACCACATTCTTTTTTTAGCTCATACATAAATCATGATAAAAAATAACATAAATAAATAATTAAACATTAATTTTCTTAAATTAATGAATATTTCTTAGTGATAATTAATAAAATATTTATTAATAAATAAATAACCTATATAAAAAATAATATTATTTTATGTAAGTTCTATAATATCTTAATAACTATTGGATAGTGGATTATTCATAAGTTATCTGAAATTTTATAAATATAAACACGAATTTAATATTTATTATTCAAATAAATATAGATAAAAATATGAGTAGACATACATTCTTTTTGAGTAAAAATACTACCCTACTTTTATTCTATCCATTGCTTGAGAGCCAATTTTTCTAGTGTCCACTAGACATTGAATATCACAAAAAGAAAAATATAAAAGACATGAGACTGTCGTAGAGTCTTTTTTAATTTACTTTTGCGAAAGTGGGAATAATGAAAAAGAAAATTGAAGAAAATGACTATATATCATTTTTTTTTTGAGAATTTTTAAATAAATAACTAAATAAAAAAATAAAATTGAATTAGCGGGATTATAATAGGTTTGAGAATTTATGAATAAAAGGAAATGTGCCTTGATAACTTTGAAAAGTATAATTTTTTGTTTTTCTCAAGAGTTAATTATTCATAATATAAATTAAGTCATCAAATATAACTTCTTTAGGTAGTGATCTTGTCTGGTTTGTATATATTTATGAACTAAATGTACGATTAATTTTTTTTTTTTTATGATTATCAAACAAAACTGAGATGAATTAGTAATATACTAATATATATACAATAATATGTTTTATTTTGATGTTAACATATAATTGACTTTAATTTATATCAAAATTAGTAGAATTTTATACTATATGGATCAGAAATAAATAAATTAGAATCAATAACAAACTGAACCGACCCTATCTTCTCAAACAAAAAAGAAAAAGAAAAAGTGAACCGACCCTAACTAAAATTCGTTTTGTATCTGTAGTTCTAACGGTTTGACTATTAGTTATAGTTAAGTTCATTTTGAATTATTGTTTTTTCTTTTGAAGAATACATTTTGAATTATTGTTAGTGCAACTTGAATATACCTTTCAAATCAAACCAAACAAAATCATGGAGCCCTTAGTAAAGATGTAACCTTTCGTGAATGTCCATGACTTATCGAAATGTTTGTATACTGAAAACATGATCCATTAGAAGCTATAAAAGAGAGAAGGAATTGTGAATCTTTTCTAAATTTATTAATATTTTAGTAAATTACTTTTATATTTAATAAAATTATGAAAACAAGTTATACATTATCTAAAAAAAGTGAAAATTATAAATATAAATAGGTAGTATGTGATTCCATTTTAAGAAGATAGGTAGTAAGTGCTTAAAATTCACCTCTCCTCCTTGATCAGCTTGAAAGGCTTTCCAAAATATTTTTCAACTGTGTATAAATTTAACGAACACACTAAGAACTTTATATTTATATTTGATGAAATAAATTCATGAATACTAGTTGAAATTGTCATAAAAAATTACATATTACCGATTTCCATCAACTGAATTAATTGGAGCTAGACCCTATAAATCAAAACATACTAACTCAAGAGGATTTATAGGATGAAAGAAGACATAAGAAAAGGAAGTTTATGACTTTCTCTAACACAACAAGTATGACACAAATCAAAGACTTTATTAGAAGAAGAAAAAATGATTTTGATGAGGAGCTTGTCGAACAGTTTTCAAATTTGCATGGCCTAGCCTTGAATGCCATTGAGAGAGGGAACACAACATTGCTTGAATAGAAGAACTAGATTGTTGGATTGTCTCAAGGGTTATTAAATAGAGACTCATCATTCGGTCCTGTGAGAAGAATTTCCTTCCTGTGGATATCATTTACAATAAAATAATAAGCAAAAAACATTCAATTGAGACATTATCAGCTCAAGTAAAGGCATAAACAGATAATAGATTACTGCAAGAATTAAGAACATGCAATATATCCTGTAAACGAAAAGATTTATTATGAGACTGAAAATAAGATGAACTAAGATGTGAGATTGGAAGTGTCTTCATCCGGACCATGAAACTCAGAATGAATCGACAAGTTCTCTAATTCAGACGTCAAATGGCGGGTCGCTCTAATTGATCTTTGGAGAAGAGCAATATCATACTAATTGGCCATAACCTGGGAAGTTATGGCATTGAAAGGTACAAGTGTCATTGGAATGACCTGCTGGATTAAATCCACATGTATAGGAAGAATGAGTTGACAAATATTATTAAACGTCCTCTACCACCACGTTGCTGATATCGACCTCCTCTGTCTCGGAAAGTGTTTGAATAAGGGGAGGGAGAGGTGTTGCTGGCTAGTTGTGTCGTAAGAGGAACACTGTCTCTAATAACAGTTTCACCTGCTAAGTTTTCTTCTTCAGAAAATAATAAACCATATAGATTATAAAATGATACCACATCCAATGGATTCTCTAAAGACCGAACAAAAGGGCGATATATAGAACCCAAACTTGTGTTTCAAATCCACAAGCGCACAAATCATGAATTGTAGTATAAAGAGTTATCGTTCCCTCGAGGATTGTAAATTGAGTACCAATATTCCTACTTATAAACTTAGCTAGCAAATCAAATAATAAGAAAATGAAATAATTAAAATTTAGAGCTTAAGCTTAGTTTTACTATTTCAATCTAATCATGAACACCTAGATTATTAAATATCATGATTTCAGCTAAGGGTAATTATTCTACAATACCTAAAGACTCTCTCAAGTTCAATTAAGTATGTTGAAATTAAAGTTTAACCTACTCTCGTAATTAAAAAGTTAATTAAAACTCATTAATTATTTTATTCCCGAAGAGCTCACCTACTATCATGGTCAGGTGATCTAAGTCCTATGAGTCTTAAGTTGGTAAATTTCTCCAATTCTCGTTGGTTAATTTATTCATAAATATGCAATCAAGCTGGCCAAGAATGAATACATGAAATAAGCACAACTCATAGAATTAACTGAAAATCAAATTAATAAAAGAAACATGTTCAATTACATCATTAAATAGCTACTCCTATCCTAAACTCTAAAAAGTTTAGCCATGTATAATTGTGGCAATGGACATAAGCATAATTAAAGAATTAAAGATGAAGAAAATAAAAATCTTAAATCTTGCACAATCTCTCCTTCAATCTCCGTTTAGAACTTCTTTTCTCGTTCAACCAGTCGCTTTAGAATCTTTATGTCCCTTTATATAGAAAAGGTTTGAATAAAACCTATTTGCTTTTGAATTCCAAAGTCCATTTTGAATAGAAATTTTGTTGTCTTCCGACACGGCCTTGTCATGCCCGTGTCATGTAACTTCTTTTCTGGCATGGCCTCAATATGGCCTTGACATGATCATACTTCTGAAATCTCTTTTTTCAGCGGATGACACTGGCACCAGCATGCCCATGTCACGGCCATCTCGCTTTAATTAATGGTGCTTTAGAATTTTTAAATAAAAATACTTATAAAAAGGAAAACACTGATTAATACTTAAATAAAACTCCTAATTAGACTAAAATTGAACTAGAAATAATAATCCTAATTAAAACTCTAAACTAAAATATTCCTAATTAAACTAAAATTCTAACCAACTAATAATGTTATTTAGCCAAAATTCATTAAAACTCAACTTCAATATACGTAATAATTACATACATAAATAAATTTTCGTGCTTATCCTAATAGTTGGTTCAGTTTTTGCATGGAGAAAAGGAGCATTAGAGTGATCTTAGCTCTTGAATATTCTGCAAAAATAATAAAAAATAATAACATTGAGACAGTTATGAATTCCATTCAAAGATCCTAATACATACAATGATCCTATTGTATATATATATATATATATATATATATTTTATAGATATATATTTAATTAAATATGCAAGATTAAAAAAAAGAGAGTAAGTAACTCAAACCTTTCTATTGTTATTTTGGATCCACAATTAATCCTAAGGATCTATAGGATTGGTGTATTCTTTTATATTTCCTAGTTTTGGATCATGGGTTGAGCCCAATATCACAACTTCTTCTACCTATCCTGTATATTGTCCTTTTCGGAATCCCACACTAAAGCTTTGCTTGTCCTCAAGTAAAAATTATTTTTAAAAATTTAAGAACTAGCTCAACCGCAACCAAAGATTTATAACTTCTAAGATATGCAAATCGAACACCGAGATTGAAAATTGCTTATTAAAGAATATAATCAGACAAAAATACATCATATACGAATAATTTACTAATCTAACCCAAACATATAACCTTTCATAACTCAATGAACATAATTCTAGAAGAAAAGTATTAAAGCCAATAATTTTTTTGAAAAATAAAAAGCCTCTTGGTTGTGAATGTGTTTTACTCTCCATTTCATAATATTTTTTTCTTTTCTTTCTTTGCTTTTTGCTTTTGTGAACTATTTTTATTTTAATCTTTTTGATCAAGGACGAGTGTGTTTTACGCTCCATCTCACTTTAAATATTTACAAAACAGAAATAGGCAAGTGCATTTTACGCTCCATCTTGCCCCTAATCCTCTTCCAAAATCAGGCTCAAATTCAGTCTCCAAGTTATGCTTAGGTTATAAAAACTAAATTCTTCATACATAACGAATATGTTCAACCATCTTAATCAATAAACCAATCAATAATTCAATAGTTTAATCGAAATTGCATACTTATACTCTATTCTTCCTTTAATTGCAATTGAGCTTCAATTTAAAAATCAACAAAAGAAAAGTAAGGACAAGCGTTTAATAAAAATGTGAAAAATTCGAGTTGAAAGTTAATGAAAATTGCACAACCTAATTGGAGTTAGATGACCAGTCCAAAAGGTACCCTCCCCTACACTTATCATTAGCATTGTCCTCAATGACAAGAATTAAAGCAAGAAAAGAAAAGAACAAAAATAGTAATTAATAATAATAATAATAGATTGAAAAGAACAATAAAAAAAAGATATACTGCCTTCATTATTCTGAGTTATCACCACCCATGCGAAGTCATTTTGGTATGCATCTATCCTAAATTTTATCGTCTTGCCCGATGGAAAATATTTCCCAAAAATGTGTTTGACAACAAAGCTTAAGAAGTAATCCATTATGATTCTAGAGAATTCAACCACAACTTAGTCTTATCCCTCAAAGAAAAATGGAATAGCCTGAGCTTCACTACATCTGCACTAGTGCCATTCATACGGAATGTATCACATATTTCTAAAAATTGAGCTAAATAGGCGTTAGGATCTTCACTAGATAGACTACCAAACTGAAATTGTGAAACCATTTGAATAATCATAGGTTTGATCTCAAATTTGTTGGCCTCTGTAGTTAGTCTCACAATGCTATTTTGAATGTCTCTCGAATTAGGCGTCGTGTGCACTTGAAGAGCACGATTCCTTGCCTGTTGTGCTACTTGATCTTCAGACATAATTTGCTTGTCTTTCTCATGCTTCTCTTTTCGATTCTTCTTACAAGATTTCTCAATTTCAAGGTTTATCCTTTGTAAGTTTCCTCCTTGAGATTGAGTGTACATAAACTAGCAAAAGCTTGAGAAAAAATCAATAAACAAAACAAGTAAATTTTAAAGAAAAATACTAGTCCAAGAAAAGTAAAATTTAATTAGTATCAATATTGCTAATCCTGTGCAATGCCGCCAAAAACTTGTTGTGTTTCAAACCCGCAAGCGCACGAATCGTGAATTGTAGTATAAAGAGTTATCATTCCCTCAAAGATTGTAAATTAAATACTAATATTCCTACTTATAATCTTAGTTAGCTAATTAAATAACGGTGATTAAACAAATAAAATATAAACCTAAACAATTAAAACTATAAAAAATTAAATAATTAAAACTTAGAGCTTAGGCTTACTTTCACTGTTCTAATCTAATTATGAGCACCTAGATTATTAAATATCATGACTTTAGTTTAGGGTAATTGTTCTAAAATACCTAAAGACTTTCTCAAGCTCAATTAAGCATGTTAAAATTAAAGTTTAATCTACTACCGTGATTAAGAAGTTAATCAAAACTTATTAAGCTCCTTAACAACTATTTTACCCCCGAAGAGCTCGCCTACTCTCGTGGTCAAGTGATCTACGTCCTATCAGTCTTAAGTTGGTAAATTCTCCTAACTCTCATTGATTAATTTACCAATAAACATGTTGTCACAACCGAATTTTTTTAATTAACAATTAATATTTATTAGCATGTCATTAAACATGTCATTTGTATTATAATTATCTATGACCTATTTTATTATATTATGTGGTAGATAAATCAATGATTAGTTACATATTGATTTAATTGAAAAGTAATGATTTTGGACTAAATTGGAAAGTTAGAAAGAAAGAGGATTAAATTGTAAAATTTTCTATTTTTACACCAATTTACCACCTCTTCATTTCTTCATTTCTACATATACTTCCTATTGTCTCTTCTTCTTTGTCTCTCTCATTCTTCTCCTTTTCTTCTTCAAAACCTTTCATTTAAATTTTGATTTCCTAATCAAACTCTACAAACTTTTAGTAAGTGAGAATCTATTTTTTCTTATAAGTTTGAAGGATTTGGGCTTTCATAATCAAGGAAAACAAAGGTTCGTCCAAAGGCAAGGAAGTGGTAAGAGAAAAAGAATAGGATTACTTTGTTATCTTATAAATTTTGGTAAGTATTGAATAGACTAAACTTTGTGTATATTGAGTAGGAACTGCTACGTTTGATTACTTGATAATCTATTGGTTGACGGAGTTGATATTGGTTATGTTCTTGGCCTGTTGTAAAGTGAATTGATTGTGATGTGTTATGAAGTGAATTGATTGTGATTAAGGATTGATGACTCTTGAATTGATATTGTGTGATCGGAAAAGCTGAGCCGGGTGGATAGCTACCTGAGTATGTGAGATGGCAAGACTGAGCCGGGCGGATAGTCTTGTCAAGTGGTCACTGAAATATGAAAATATGAGGAAATGTGAGGATGAGTCATCTGATCCTAATTTGATAGAAATAATGTGGAATTGAATTATTTGACTTGGTTGAGTTTGAGATTATTTGCATTATGTGAGATGAAATTATTTATTTATGAGAATAATTGAAATGGTTGATTTTGTGTTTGTTAGTTAAGTGTTGGTATAATTTTTTGTATTTGATAAAGACTTGATAATTCTAGCCTAATATACTATAGTTTAGTAAGTTAAATGCTTATTGAGTCGCTAGCTCATTTCTTAGCAATTTTTTCCAGGTTAGTGCAGTTGTAGATAGCCTTAGCTGTGCATTGCTCTCTTTGCATCAGTCAACATTATCAGGTGGGCCAGAGGAGTTATCTCAATCACTGGAGCATTTTGGGTACTTATGTGAATTAAACTAATGTATAAATATTCCTTATGTATATTAAGCATGTTATGCCACTTAAATTGTATGAATGTATATTGTAATTAAGTAATAAATTATGTTTATAAAGTTAATTTTATATATATTGCTATACAATTGGATGTTTGGGTTTGGGTGCTACACATGCAATCAAGATGGCAAGGAATGAAAACATAAAATAAGTACAACTTATAGAATTAACTGAAAATCATATTAATAAAAGAGACAAGTTTAATCACATCATGGAATAGCTACTTCTATCCTAAACTCTAGAAGAAGTTTAGCCACACATAGTTGTGGCAATAAACATAAACATAATTAAAGATAAAAAAGATGAAACTCTTTAATCTTGCACAATGTCCCCTTCAATCTCCTTAAAATTTATTTTTTCATCCAACCAGCCTCTTTAGAATGATTCTTTATGTCTCTTTATATAGAAAAAGCTTGAATAGAACCAATTTGCTCTTGAATTCCAAAGTCCATTTTGAACAGAAAATTTCTATCTTCTGACACGGCCATGTCATAATTGGGTAATGTAACTTCTTTCCAGCATGTCCTCAAGAGTGATCGTGCTTCTGAAATCTCTTCTTCCAGCGAATAACATGGTTACCAGCATGCCTATGTCATAGCCATATCGCTCTAATCTATGATGCTTTAGAATTCTTAAATAGAAATACTTATTAAAAGGAAAACACTAATTACTACTTAAATAAAACTCCTAATTAGTCTAAAATTGAACTAGAAACAATAATCCTCATTAAAACTCTAAACTAAAATATTCCTAATTAAACTAAAATTCTAACCAACTAATATATTTATTTAGCCAAAATTCATTAAAAGTCAACTCAAATTTACGTAATAATTACATAAATCAAAACTATTAACAATTACCTGTACATGATCATTTTCAAGAACAGGACTGTCGAGTGCAGCTAGTTGATTAAACATACCTTTTGCACACTAAATATATTGTCCAATAAACTCACTATTTTCCTTCATTAATATATAAAATTTAGACTTGATTCTTCGAACATGTGCTTTTGAACCCAAAGCATATGTGTTTGCTAACTTTTTCCAAACAGCTCGTGCGGTGGTAGCACCAACAACTTATGGAACAAAACTCTCTGTAATAGAACCAATAATCCAACTAAGAACAAGTTGGTCATGTCAAAAGATTTGGGTTGTCATCAACTATTTTCGATGGTGGTTAAATACTTCCATCTATGTGTTTTGCTATAACATAAGTGTGAATGAGGTCATAATTGAGCTTGCCATAACAGATAATTAGTGGAGTTTAGTTTGATTGGAAGCTGATGAGCTATGTTAGGTAAGGACAATACAGATGTAGAGGATGAAGAAACTAAGGTTGTTTACACTGGATTGGTGACCATGATCTTAAAAGGAAAATAGATGTTAAGCTTTTAGATGCTTTGATACCATAGTGAGTTAAATGAATAGTTGCATTACATACATCATATTACAACTGAATACAAGTATATGTAGATGAGGATAACCTCTCGTATAACTAGTTGTGCCTATAACAAATCTATTTCTATAGTACCTCTATCTATATCTATTATCATCAACATACTAGAGATAATCCTTATCAGTGTCCTTTAAATCAACTAGTATAAATATGGTATTAATTTATCATGGCAATGCATATTGTGGGGTCCAACTTCTTAATTTCCTTGATATTAGGTGATCAATAAAAACTATACTGCAAGTGCACATGGCAAATGTAGTATATGATTCTTATCAATGTCGATTCCATAAGGATAAAGCTAATATATAAATCTAAGAATGTGCAATATAGTTGTAGGTTGTGAATTTCAAAATTATAAAGATAGAGAAATATTAAAGTTGAGTAGATTTTAGAATGCTAGAGATCCAGATTTCATCTAATGGAATTAACCTTGGATATCAATTTTAGAGTTATTCTTGAACATAATTATTCTAATGTATATTAATCCGTTTTCAAGGAACTAACGTGTATTCAATTAAATCAGTATTATTTTTCAAGGACAATTATTTAACTAAACCATGAAGTCACAATTCTTGTATCATAGTAATTAGATATATTTCTTTACCTAGATTATTATGTTTATTCTCCTAGATCTAGATTTGTATTTCTCCTTTCAATTCATCATGAAAACTCTAATATGAAAATACAACAAGTTCAAGAAGAATAGATCAAGAAATTAACACTTTAAATTGAATCCAAAATTATCCAAAAATTACATCATTCTCTCCAGAATGAGAGTTAGTTATTCATATTCATATCATAACAAACGCAAACAAGAAATAAAGAAAACTTGAATTCAAAAGGGATAGAGTAAACACTACTTGAATCCCGAAGCAAAAGAACTTCAATCTTGTAGCACAACTTGTTCTCCGTTCAAAACAAGGGTTTCTTTCTCTCTCTAAAAACTATCTACCCTAAATCTAAGTAAATAAGAAGATGTATTTATAGTCTAAAGCTAGGGTTAGCTTTTAAAAAAGCCTCAAAAGCCTCTTAAAAATATAATTAAACAAATATTAAGTGCTTTTTCGTTCTCAACTAGTTCCTCAACTGATTATGATGGCTTCTTTCTAGTGAACCGGTCATAGAGCCGGTTCACTGTTCTTCGCTTCTCTTATGGACTGGTTGAAGGCCCGATTCATTATAGTAGCTCACAACTTCCTTGTCCTTAACTGGTCCTTGAATCAATTATGCTTTTCCAAACTAGTCCTAAGCCGGTTTAACTTGCAAAATTCCTATTTCCTTATATGTATTCTCTTTAAATCGAACCAAGGGTTGATTTATATTCTCAATTGCTTCACTTCCTTATAGAATTGTCATCAAAACCTTTGAGCCAAACAAATTACAAGTCAATATCAAAATCAAATAAAAACTCCATAAAATGGTAAGTAAATAAACTGAAATTGCACAAAATTCCTAAAGAATTATACTTATAATTCAGAGTTATCAAACTCTCTCCTACTTGAATTATTACTTGTCCTTAAGTAATGATATTCATACTCCCTAAAAGCAATCAACCTACTCGAATTATTGAAGCTACTCGATATCTTACGACACAATCTCATAGTTTTCGAACAATTTCGTCATCAAAATGGACTAATAAAATCAATCCACTTCAAGTGTCATATTAATTAAGCTAAGAGTGTGTGCATGCTTCCTTGAAACAAATCAATAATAACAATCAATTCAACTACTTATGAAACTATTCTTTCATACCATCTTAGTCTTAAAAGCACTTGTCTCAATCTCTTTCACTTTATTTTGATTTTCTTTATTGCTAAGAGATTACTTTCTTTTTCTCTTTTACATCCATAAAAATTCCTTTGAAGTATTTGGATGATAATTAATTATTTTTCTTGGGATCTTCATAGTTTTTTTACGCGAATACTAACACTTATGGTGAAAGAACTTGGTTGCTTAACATATGACAACTATAGGAAGCTTTGCTTACTCATATGAAAACCATAAGAAGCTTTGCTTACTCATATTGAGCAATTATCTTTCTATGCGAAAGCTAACAATTGTGATGAAGACTCCTTGTTATTCACTAATTAAACAACATTGGAGTAGAATTATTCCTTCATAGATTCACTTATTCATACTTTTAAGAAAGAGTAAGAGAAAATTCTAAAATGGTAAAATAAAATAATGACTTGTAATATTATTGATCATACATGTTAATAGTGTCAAGGTGTTGTGCACTTAATTAGATCCCGGAATATATGCTATACAATCATGACTCAATCACACTAATTTCTTCTGATTTTTAATTGATATCAATATATAATCATTGATCAATCCCGAAGAGTTAAGTTATTTAAATCCAAGCATCTAATACTTGGGAAAAATTTAATTTTTTCTTCCCCCATACTTGAATGAAACATTGTCCTCAATGTGAAAATATGAAATATAAATCGATAAGGGAAGAGGTACTCCTTATGTATCTTTTCGCCCTCCGGATTCAATGTTTCCATGCTTATATATCGCAATTCTCTTGATTAGAGATAGGAGGAGGAACTGTAACTACTAGTACTAAAGTCACATAAATTAAAATTTAAAACCAAATATTAGAATAGTAGTGCTTGAGAACTTGTGTAACATGAGCTAAAACTTAGTTGAAACCTTACTTTAATGCCATTCTCAATATGAACCGGTCTTATCAATCGGTTCGTGTCCATCAGGTTATGTGTGGACTGGTCATAGGGCCGGTTCACCATAGTAAGTCTCTCTTTACAACCGCTTCTATGAACCGGTTCTTGCCAATCATCTTCTCTAGGGATGGCTCACAGGACCAGTTAAGGTCCAAACACATTTTCTCAGAAATTCAAGATGATAGCAATCAAGTAGATAATATGTGCACCTCATGCTAGTCATGATATGTATCCATGTAAAATTTAGCATTTCATCACAGTCATTAAAAATAAAATAAGTTGCATATGCTACAAAAAAACTTGTCATTTGGGACTACCTTAGCATTCGAATTGTATCTACAAAAGAAACAAAATACCAATAATTCTTGTAAAGCATTATACATAGATTAACGTGAAAGAAATAAACTAAAATAATTCAGTTGCCTCCCAATAAGTGCTTAAGTTAACATCTTGAGCTAGACGTATGCTGCTTATATCAGTTCATATAGGATATTCTATGAGCTTATGCCACAGTTTCTCCTTCGAGGTAGTGCTTTAGTCTTTGTCCATTCATTACAAATGGGCTCCCTTCCTCTCTTTGTATCTCTTTAGCACCATATAGGTGTACTTTGGTAATCTTGAAAGGTCCTAACCATCTATACTTTTATTTTGCTGGGAATAATTTGAAATGAAAGTTAAAAAGTAAGACATTTTGCCCAACAACGAACTCTAGTCTTGTGATTCTCTTGTCATGCCACGCCTTTGTACGTTCTTTATAAATACGGGCATTACCATAAGAATCATGTCGTATTTCCTCCAGTTCATTTAGTTGTAACAATCTCTTCTCTCTTGTAGCTTTGAAGTTATAATTCAATTTCTTTACTGCCTAATATGCACGATATTCTAATTCTAAGGGCAAGTGACATGGTTTTTCAAAGACCTACCTATAGGGTGACATCCCTAAAGGTGTTTTATAAGCTGTTCCATATGCCCATAGTGCATCATCTAATTTAGCTATCCAATCCGTTCTTGAAGAATTCACCCTCTTCTCCAAAATTTGTTTAATCTCTCTATTGGATATCTCCACTTGACCACTCATTTGGGGGTGATATGTAGTGCCTATCTTATGGTGACATCCATACTTAGCAAGCAGCGATTAAATTGAGCATTTTGAAAATAAACTCTATTGTCACTTAAAATGGACCGAGGGGCACTAAAGCAGCAAAAGATATTCTTCTTTACAAATTCAACCAAACTCTTAGTTATGTTATCTGGTAGTACCACTGCCTCAACCCACTTGGAAACGTTATCAACTGCCATAAGTATGTACTGGTTCCAAAATGATGTTGGAAAGAGTCCCATGAAGTTTAATCCCCACAAATCAAACATCTCTGCCTCGAGAATGCTTTGTTGAGGCATATTATTCTTCTTTCCCACATTTCCAGTCCATTGGCATCTATTACAAGCCATACAAAAACTCCCGGTACCCTTGAATAGAGTTGGTTAGTAGAATCCACCATTGAGTTCTCACATCTCTTCCTATCACGGTTTCAAAATCAAATTCCTATAATAAAATCACTCAGTGAATTAGTCGTGCTTTAGCATCCTTCTTAGTAAGGAGGTACTTAATTGCTAAGTGAAATTTGTCAAACGCATAAACAACCGCTAACAATTCTTTTTCAGCATTAATATAATTTACTTGAGCATCATTTAAGACTTTGCTCGCATAATAAATTATGTGTAATCTCTTATCTCTTCTTTATCCTAATACAACTTATAATGCAAAATCACTTGCACCGCAAATAAGTTCAAAAAGCAAGTCTCAATCAGGTGAAGTTATTATAGGTGCAAAAATTAAAGCTTTCTTCAACTTTTTAAAGGCTTCAAGACAAGCCTCATCAAAGATAAAAGGCATGTCCTTTACAAGTAAGGCACACAGAGGTTTTGATATTTTTGGAATTTTTTTTATAAATCTCCTGTAAAAACCTGCATACCCAAGAAAACTTGTAATAGCTTTCACATAAGTAAGAGGGGTAATTTCTCAATCACTTCGATTTTCACTCTATCCACCTCAATTCCCTTTTCAAAAATCTTATGTCCTAATATAATTCCTTTTTGTACCATAAAATAGCACTTCTCCCAGTTTAGCACTAGATTGGTTTCTTAACATCTCTACAAAACTCTATCCATATTAGTCAAACATGCATAAAAAAAATATGCAAAGACCATAAAAATTTCTATGATGTCTTTTACAATATAAGAAAAGATTGACATCATACAATGCTAAAAAGTAGTTGGAGCATTACATAGTCTAAATGGCATCCTACGATATGCAAAAGTACTATAGGGACGAGCGAAGATAATCTTTTCTTGATCCTCAAGATCAATAGCAATCTAGTTATAACCTGAATAACCATAAAGAAGACAATAGTATGCATAACTAGTTAAATGCTTAATCATTTGTTAAATAAATGGCAAGGGAAAATGATCCTTTGTTTGTTGTTGCATTTAGCTTCCTATAATCAATGCATGTTCTCCATCTTATAACTATTCTAGTTGGAATGAGTTCATTGTTTTCATTCTTAAATCCAGTTGTGCCTCCTTTTTTAGGTACTACCTAAACAGGACTTACCCAAGTACTATCAGAAATAGAATAGATAATACCTGCATCAAGAGACTTAAAAACCTCATTTTGCATAACTTCCTTCACACTGGGGTTCAGATGCCTCTAGTTTTGAACAGTGGGGCAATAATCTTCTTCCATCAAAATATCATGTATGTAGATTGATGGATCAATCCATTTAATATTTGAAATAGACCATGCTATCACCGTCATGTGTCTACTCAATACTCTCATTAATTTATCTTCCTCTGCAGCAGATAACTTAGTAAAAATAACAGGATAAGAATCATTAGAACCTAAAAATGCATATTTTAAATGAGATGGAAGTTGGTTTAATTCAAGTTAAGGTGGTGTTATCATCAAAAGGTATGGTTTTGGTTTCCCTTGACTAAGTTCTTGGAACTTAGAACTAGTTTTAATAGATCAAGCACCCTCCCCCTCTAATCTTAAAGCACACTCCACAACTTCATTATCTACATCTTTTGCATATAGGCTCAATGCTAGACATGCTTCTAAAGGTTCTTATATGATTCCCTGTGGGAAACTTCCTTCACAAGAGGATCGATAACATCTATACTAAAACAGGCATCATTCACATAAGGTTTCCTTAACACTTTTACTATGTCAAATTCTTCTTTTTCATTGCCTACCCTAAATGTCAGCTTGCCCATTGGTACATCTATCAAGACTCCTCTTGTAGCTAAAAAGGGCCTACCTAAGATGACAGACATATTCACATCCTCTTACATGCCCATAACAAGAAAATCAATAAGTAAATAAAACTTTCCCACTTTAACTAATAAATCCTTAACTATCCGTATTGGGTATCTGACAAATCTATCAGCTAGTTGAAGTGAAACAGTGGTAGGTTTTATTTCAGTAATGCCAAATTTCTCATAAGAGCTAAAGAAACCAAATTAATACTGGCACCTATATCACACAAATAATTCTTAATACGAAGATCACCTATAGAATAGGGAATAGAGAAACTCCCTGGGTCCTTCAACTTAGGAGGTAGCTTCTTTTGGAGAATGCCACTGCATTCTTCAGTCAGTAAAATTGTAGCATATTTCTCCAACTTGTTTTTATTAAAAACAATCTCTTTCAAAAATTGCATACAATGGCATCTAAGCATGGGCTTCAGTAAATGGAATATTAATTTGAATTTTCTTGAAGATGTCAAGAAATCTCTGGAAATTCTTCTCATCACTTCTTTCGCAACCTCTGTGCCTATGGAATTAGTTGCACATAAGGTTTAACTAAAGAAGGATCATACTTTGATACCGTTTCCCTTTCAATATTCTTTTCTTGCTCAGCTTCTTCCTTAGCATATTCACTTGACTTTTCCTCAGCAATAACCTCTCTTTCTAGCTTTCTCTTACAGGTTCAAGCAATTGCCTTCCATTTCTCAAGGTAACAGCCATAGCTCCTTCATTGGGATTGACTTCCGTGTCACTTGGCAATTTCTCTTGCCCTCTTTCGACACCATTTTTAGCTATTGTCCCATTTGGACTTCAAGGTTATGAATTGCAGTTTAATTGGTCTAGACCACTTGGTCGATCTTTACATGTAATTTCTTCCAAGTAGTGTCTTGAGAAGCCATATACTACATAGGTATATCCTTTAAAGATTGCTTCTTCTCTTGAAGTGGTTGTTGATGATTATTCTGAGATTATGGTCTCTGCTATTTGAATCCAGGTGGTCCCATTTGCAGCCCCTTGGTCTCTCCAAGAGAAGTTAGGATGATTCCTCCATCCTAAGTTGTAGGTATTCAAGAAGGGATCATTCCTAGGTTATTTGTAAGCTCCCATTAATTTGCCTCTTCTATGGTTGCTTGCATATCCATGTTCATACAAGCATTGGACATATGCCTAAACATTCCACAATTTGCACAGGCTTCTTTATTGGAAGAATCTTTATCCAATAATAAATTAACCTGCTTAGTAAGATCTGCCCCTTGCATAGCCATATCACTCTGAGCATTGATCTCATAAATCCCTTTCCTTCCTCTAATGGCCTTTTATTGAGAATTAATTACTAAATTCTTATAGATCTATTGAACTTCTTCAACATTTTTGTCTTTGTAATATCCACCACATGTTGTATCAACTAACATTTGACAGTTTGTAGTGAGTCCATTATAGTAAAACTGCACCAACAGAGATAAAGGAAATTTATGATATCGACATTGAATCAGATAAACCTTGAATCTCTCCCAAGCATCTTAAAAATATTCTCCTTCTTTCTGAGTGAAATTACAAATCCTAAATCTGTAATCTAAAGTCCTTTGAGGTGAATAATACTTCAATATAAAAGCATCAAAAACCTTATCCTAAGTAGTCAATGATCCTTCAAGCAAGTTTAACAACCATGTTCTAGCAAAGTTTTTCATACAATAAGGAAAAATTTCTTCTTAAGTTCCCCCTCATTCAGATTCCTACGAGGGAATGTTTATGCCACACTATAAAATTCTTTCATGAATGACAAGGGATCTTCAGTACCCATTCCTTCAAAATGTGGTAGCATTGTCAAGTGAATAGTCTTTAGCTCGTAATTCTTAGCATTTGTAGATAGTCAGACGTAAGATGGGTTCTCATTGATCTTGGCCTTCTGAAGATCCCTAAGCCTAGGAGCATTCTCCTTGATCACCACAACTTCATTCCTTTTGTTTGCCATTTGTTATTTCCTGCTTTCCCTGTTAGCCTTGCAAGTCTTTTGGATCACAGGATCGAAAAGGATAATTTATACTCTCTCTGCACTCTTAGACCTCCTTAAGTACATAAACTACTACAGATAATATATAGAAATAACTAAAAATAAATTGAAACTAAAAATTAACTAATTAAAAACACATAATCTTAAATTGATAATTAGTCGTTATCCCTGGCAATGGCGTCAAAAACTTGATCAGTAAAAACTATCCTGCAAGTGCACAGGGCAAATGTAGTAAATGATTCTTATCAAGGTCTATAAAGCTAATATATAAATCTAAGAATGTGGAATATAGTTGTAGGTAATGACTTTTGAAATTATAAAGATAAAGAAATATTAAAATTGAGCAGATTTTAAAATGCTAAAGATCCATATTTCATCTAATGGAATTAACCTTGGATACTAATTTCAGAGTTATTCTTGAACATAATTGTTCCTAATGTATATTAATCCTTTTTCAAGGAACTAACCTGTATTTAATTAAAAAAGTATCGATTTTCAAGGATAATTATTTAATTAAACCCATGAAGTCACAATTCTCGTATCATAACAATTAGGTATATTTCTTTACCTAAATTAATATGTTTGTTCTCCTAGATCCATATTTATATTTCTCCTTTTAGTTCATCATACAAATTCTAATATGAAGATACTATGGTGGCCAATCAAAGCATTCACAACAAGTTCAAGAAGAATAGATCAAGAAATTAAAACTCTAAATTGAATTCAAAATTATCCAAAAGATTACATCATTCTCTCTAGAATGAGACTTAGTTGTTCATATTCATATCACAATAAACATAAACAAGAAGCAAAGAAAACATGAATTCAGAAGGGATAGAGTAAACACTACTTGAATCTCAAAGCAAAAGAACTTCTTCAACCTTGTAGCATAACTTGTTCTCCATTCAAAACAAGGGTTTCTTTCTTTCATTAAAATGGTCTACCCTAAAACCAAGTAAATAAAATGTATTTATAGTCTAAAGGTAGGGTTACCTTTTTAAAACCCTCAAAAGCCCCTTAATAATGTAACTAAACAAATATTAAGTGCTTTCCCTTTCTCAACCGGTTCTTTAACCAGTTCTGATGGCTTTTTTCTAGTGAACCAATTGTAGAGTCGATTCACTGTTCTTCCCTTCTGTTATGGACCGGTTTTGTAAACTAGCCCTGGCTCTTTTCTCTTCTAGAACTAACGAAAGGGTTGGTTTATCACAGTAGCTTACAACTTCCTTGTCCTTAATGAGTTATGGTTTCCCAAATCGTCTTGGTCCGGTTTAACTTGCAAATTCCAGTTTCTTCATATGTATTCTCTCTAAATCGAACCAAGGGTGGGTTTACATTCTCAACTGCTTTAGTTCCTTGTAGAAGTGTCATCAAAATCTTCGAGGCAAATAAATTATAACTCAGTATCAAAATCAAATAAAAACTCCATAAAATTGTAAGTATATGATCTGAAAACGCATAAAATTCCTAAAGAATTGTACTTATAATTCAGAGTTATTATTGGGTTATTAAGCTTTTGTTTTATCTTAAAAGATCTTGAACTCCTAGTTTTGTCAAGATTAAAGACTTATTAATATTGATTAGAATGGGTGTCTTTAGTATTTATTATTATTTAATAATTATGGACATTTTATCTTCAATAGGATAATTTATGGATTTTTTAAAACACGTAGAAAAAGTCAAGAATTCAATAGCTAAGTTCAATTATTATATTTGGTACTCCTTATTTTAAGGATATTATAAAGTATTTTAAGGAATATTCAAATAAAAAAATCTAAATATTCTATGAGGATCCTTCCAGCAGCTGATTAAGTATTGGATTGATGAGTTGGCTCAAATTTTGATGCAGAATTAGTTGTAGTAGATTGATTAGTTGTCAATTTTAATTATATAAATGTTAATGTGTATAATAATTGATTATAACAAACTGACAAGTTGTCAAATTGTGATTGGCCATTGCTATTGTTAGTTATAATATAAAATGAAGAGTACAAGTATAACTGTAACTTGGATAATAGCATTTATGAATAAGAATTTCAAGTCTCTTCTTCTCTCCAATTCTATCTCCGTCTTTCTCTTTTCTTCTTCGTCTCCATCTTATTCTTCCTTAAAAATGGTCACTACCACAAGTTGTGACAAGGTGGTATCGGACTTGGTTGATGATCGGCAAACCATTACTTCCATGGCTCATAGTGCAAAGAAAGGCAAGAACAAAGCAACAAACTTACAGATTCATGATACAACAATACTTCATGAACTAAAATAGGAATTTATGGATAGTCCTTCATTGAATGAGCACCTATAATCCTGGGAACTTAAATTCTAATCTTTTACTCAAGTTTTGGATGAGAAGTTAGCATTACACACACATATGTTTCTATGAATTTTAGAATGAAACAAAGCAATCTTTTGAGGAATTCCATCTTTCAACCAATTAAAAATTGGATAAGTTGCTTATTTTGGTTAGTGCTTAAAATAAAGGTAAAAAATCTACTTATGCAGTTCCATAATCACCTACTATATCTCAACCCAAAATTCTTATTGCCAATATCCACCCCTTTCTGATCCCAGTCTTCACTCATTTAAAGGTATATTACTTGATTCTAAAGAAATTGGTGAATCTAGTAATACTAATTCCACTTATTAGAACCAATTTCTTACCCTTTAAGTCATATATTCCATCTTTTAATGGTTTTAATGCTCAGTGTTGGATTAGAAAACGTGTTAAGTACTTTCAGTTGTACCACATTCCTTAAGAACATAAGGTTGAGTTGGCTACTTTATTTTTCTCTGAAACACGAGATATTTAGTATCAAGGTTGGTCAATTACTAATCCATTAACAACATGGAATGACTTTACTACTTCCTTATGTAATAGATTTGGTGAAAATGCATGTTGCTGAAATTATTGATTTTTTTAATAAACTTCATCACTTTGGTAGAATATCAATAGCAATTCGAGTATTTAAAAGTATTGACACTTAACACCATCCAGGGTTTCCAGAATCATACTTTATTTTTAATTTTATGAGTACTCTTTCTCTTGAACTTAAACATTTACTTCAAGTTTCAAACCTAGCAACATTACAAGATGCATCTCATTTTGTTGAATTGCATGAAAAGTCCATTCTAGCCCTTGTTCATTGATGGGCTACTAATGCAACTGAACCTAAGGCAGTGAGCCTATCGATATAATCTAGCACTAATTGCGAGTATCAAGGTCGTATCCCCTAAGGAACGGGTGAACCTAAAGCTACTACTATACTAAGTGTTATCTAACCTTAAGCAAATGGTGAAAGGTCAACTAAACTGTAAACTAGAAATGATGAAATGCAAAAGTAAAATGCCAAACAAACTGAAAAGATAATGAAGCAAACACAAGAAGAAAGCAAACCCAAAGAGGACCTATTTGTGATGGAATTACTAAAAGTGATTATCTTGATTATCAAATTGATTACCTGTGCCTGAATCCTAGAATGAACTCGGATCCTCTCTCTCGCTCATTGTGTTCCTAACTCTGGAAACTAAACACTGGAATCTCTGCCTAACAATTAATTTCAAAACAGCATTAAGATTTTATCTAGGTCTATTAAGAGTTGTTAATCCTTAATCTGGCTAGCCAATTAACCTTATCTCTAAGTGTTATTAACCAGTTCTTGCTTAATCAAGTTCCAATTATTTAACGAATTTCTCAATACCAATTAAACAATCCAAGCAACATTCAACTCAACGTCTCAAGTAAAATGAAACAAACTTTTATTACTAAAAAGCAAGAAGGATTACAAATTGGTAATCTAATAATCAAAATAAATAAAAAACAATCCATCAACAATAGGAACCCCAATGGGTTCGTCAGCTCTAGCTACTCAT
The DNA here is from genome assembly GCF_019578655.1 of Ricinus communis. Taxonomy (NCBI): domain Eukaryota; kingdom Viridiplantae; phylum Streptophyta; class Magnoliopsida; order Malpighiales; family Euphorbiaceae; genus Ricinus; species Ricinus communis. The sequence goes on along the minus strand of NC_063261.1, from coordinate 28,601,609 downwards.
ACACATAAAAAACATAACTAGAAGAGAGGAAAAATAGAAATGAACTTGGAACATGTACACCCTTCTCTCGAATTAAAGTGGACAACTCCAAAATCAGATTGAATGCTTGAATCTCTTAAACAAGCTTGAATCTCCTCATATTCGTCCTTCAATATGTGAAAATGGTCTTCCAATGTGAGTCAAGAAGTTTGGAAAGCGGAAGGTTGCGCGCACGTAAGAGTCTCAGAATTAGAATGCCGAACCTTTTTCTCGAAAACTGAACTCATATATATAGGAAATGCGTGCACAGGCTGTGCTATGGCCCACGCACCACCCAAAATGCCAAACGTCGGATCGTGCCATGAACAGTGCCATGGGCCATGCTTGATGCATAGGTCGTGCCCTGGCCTCAAGAAACACAGTACTCCTAGAGAAATGACTATGTTGCCCTCGCTTGAGCATGGGCCGTGCCATGGGCCATACTCAAGCCTTGAAATCCACTTGGAAGTCCTGTTTAGGCCCTGAAGTCCTTTGGTTTTTCTCTAGAAATGATGCTGAGAGTCCAAATAACGTGAAAACACAAATAGATACCTAGTGTGGTGAATCTAGCATAAAAATGACTCCAATACATGCATAAACATGAATAAATGAAGCACAAAAACATGTATAGAATGCAACACATCAAATTACCCCACACTTAAACTTTTGCTTGTCCTCAAGCAATCAATAACCAATCCATAAGCATACATAATAATGTTCATCCAAAATCATGCAAAAAGTCAGCTCGCAACAATACCCAAACATCACAAAAGAATCTCATTAGTAATTCAAGTCAAAAAGCTTTAGCAAATAGAACAAAATTAATAATGTTACAAGTATAAAATGATAAACAATCCAAAACAATAATCTAAGAATCAATGCCTCGCATGGGGTCACTAAAAACACTAAAGTGTATGAAGGTGTAGATCAATCCCTCATTGCAAGTATACAAGATCTTGTTTACCATAAGCTTGCTCATAAATCCGATCTCGACCACTGTGAACAATCAATAACCATGATGAAAAGGTCTTAAGCAAGGTTGTAATGAGGCTTAGGTAAGGGTAGGAAGAATATGGTAAAGTAGGCTAAAGTTGCTGAAAAGTTGTGCAAGTAAATAATGAATGCCCAAGGATCAAATGCTAAATAAATGGAAGAACAATATTCACTAAGTTCTTAATAATGAGGAATGATGCTCAACTGAAGATCAAAAGCAAAGAATAAAGAATCATTTAAAAAAAATATATGGTAACAGGTGAAAGAATGAATAAATGTTGTAGGAATCAAAATAATGATACTATTTTGGATTGAAGGGAGCATACAAAAAGTTAAGAACTTAGTGAAAATGAACAAATGAACTGATGCAATTTGATCCTGAAAAAGAAAAAGCAAATACTTACACACCTCCCAGCAACATGGGTAAAAAGAATGGAAAATGATCAGAAAGGTAAAATGAGTGTAACAAGTGTAATAATGAAAGAAAAAGGCTTAAGGCTAAAAAATGGTTAACTAGGGGAATACAGGGTCAGGCTTTTGGCAAAACAATGTAAATCCTAGTTGCCCAAATCATCTCATAGTAATCAAAAGTTCATATAGTCTTAACAAGCATTACAAAGCAAGTTCTAGAAACAAACATCAAGCATACCGGACACTCATCAAGAAAATAAAGAGCAGAAGTATAATGGATGCTCGCAATTGGCTCAAATCTTACCATTTAAGTGTGGCTAAATTGCAAAAGGTTCTCAAAAATTTCGTTTAGATCATCAATGAAATCATAAAGCAGCAGTATTAATGAAGTTCTAAACTAAAGCAAAATAAATCGAAAAACCAAAGAGAAACACCGGTTTAACCTGGTCGAGCCGATGCTATAGATACCATCAATTGCTTTCCTTTTACAAAATAACAGAAGAACAAAAAAACGTCTACTCATAAAGCAAATCATCAACTACTCAAATTAAACAAAGCTTAAAATAGAGTATCGACAATAAAAGAACTACTCAAACATCAAAATATGCACTCCGCTACTAGAAGGTTCATAATGAAGCTCAGTACTTGAAAAGAACGAGGTTACCCACCCCATACTTGAAGAGAACACTATCCTTAATGTGAAACAGGGGGGGTACCCCACACTTGAGTAGCAAAATAAGCAAAAAATAATGTTCAAGAAAATAAAGAACTAACATTTATCATGAAAATAAAGGAATAAAAGTCATAAACCAAAAACAATATGAACAACTAAGTCAGATGGAATAAAGCATAAGAAAGAGGCGACCCTCTAGATATCACCCTGATCATCATGTCTGAACTCCGGAGTAAAAATGGGAACGTCCTTTAACTAGGGCAATGGTGCTGGTGCAGATGTGGCTGGTGCAACTGTGAATGGGACATCTCTAGTAGGAATAGCTAGAACTGGAGCAACCTGGGCTGTGCTAACTGTAGGGAGACTAGTGTCCATCATTGAAGCATCTCCAAACGTCTCCTAGAGGCTATCAATATCAAAAGGTGATACTGGATCCCGAGATGTATGGAAGGTCTGATCTCTTGCACGAGATGCTAACAACTGGGACAGCTGATGGGAAATATCCTGCAAAGAATGACGAAAAGTAGTAAACTCCTCTCTAGTCTCCTGGTGAAACGTTGCCAATTCATCCCTATGCAGCTGTAGCTCATGTGCCTAAGTCTGAAGCTATTGTCCCTGAGCCTGGAAAGCATCTTTGAATTCCGTTCGAAATTGCTGAATTGCCTCCCACTGCTGAGATATCTCAGAAGCCATTCGCTCCATCCTGCTAGCAATGGGAGGAGGTGTTGTAGAAGAAGAAGCTCCTGCAGTCGGCCTGAAAAACACTGAAGGATCTAGTAACTCTGTCGGACTAAGGGTCGGTCTGGTAGGTGGATCAGAGGCTCCTCAGTGTCCTCTTCATCCTTCTCAGCATCATCATAATCATCCTTCTGTGTTATAGGCTATCCTCCTAATTGTTCAGCTGCCATAGGACTAGTCAAATGATACTCAACTCCTGTTGATGTCTGTATTCGGGTCACCATCCTAATATTGTACATCTACTGAATGCCAGTGGCTAATATAGTCCCAATCTCTGCCATCCCTACAATAACTATTGGAGTCAAAAGGCCAAGGTTTCTTACCAACCTAGTCACATAAGGCCCAAAACAAATGTGTGCCTTCCTCGCTGCTCGCTGAATACCATCCATCAAAGTAGCTATCACAAACCCCAAATCTAGCTGAGATCGATGATGTATGTGCCATAAAAGAGCTGCGTCCACCTGGTTGAAAGATCCCCAACTCTCTCCTCTGCCTGAGATAGTGTTAGCCAAGATGTTATGGAGGTATCTCAAACTATCTCGAGCACAAGAGGCCTTGGTCCTACTAGAGATAAATGGCCACCTAACCGCTCGAATATCCTCCAAGATGGTGGATAGCCTCTCTATACTCATATGACTATGTCTCCTTAACTATCCAAATGCCCAAAGCTACTCCGAACTCAACAACTAATATGGCAAAAGAGTGGCCTATCAGTCAAAATGTGATGGTGCCTGGGGCGGTGTAATCCTGGAGATGCGGCTGGAGCCAGAAAGTGCTGAAATACTCCTGAGTAATCTCCCTATATGCAGGCTCTCTGATGTCGAAAAATCTGCACCATGCAAGTGTAGGAAGACACCTCATCAAACAATCTGACATCTCTCAATGCCTGCCAGTCTACACATCTCTTTATACCCAGCATCTTGTTCTTGACTATTCTGAATCTGTCTATTTGCAAAGTGTTGGTGAAGGTCAGAAATCTATGTATGGGTGGTACAGGTGGTTGTAATCAAGCTCTGGGGTGATCTGCAACTCTAGGATGCACTAGGGTATGTGGAGGTGCTACTCTAGGTGCTGGAGGTGCCTTTGAAGGTGGTTGTTGATCATGCTGCTCAGAGGATGACGCGTCTGTTCTTGACCTTTTACTTGTAGGGCGAGAGGGATTGTGTCGGTGTTGTTGATCGTCTACCATTTTACCTGATAAAAATTAAAGTTAAGCATCGAGCATTCACAATCATTCAATGCAAGTAAATGAATCAAGCAACAAATAGATTAAGCTGAAATTTCGATAGCATCACGGATAAGGTTGGGTGCTAGAAAACTTGGGGTAAGGTACCCAAGCCTTTAAAACCTTCAAGAGATAGAAAATGGAATACCCAATGGCATATTGTAGCACAAGATAGAACAACAAAAATGCCCAATGGCATTCGCAGCAGCAATTCATAGCAAAAGAATATTAATAAGCCAGCAGCATACAACACACAGAATACTGATAGCCCCTATAGTTCACAAATTTCAACCCAAAAAATAGACCCTATAATCCAACATGCAGAAAATTGAAATCAAAAGTAGAATCAAGCTAAGTAAAATCAGGACTAAGAATTTCAGAATTCGAAAATGGTGTAAAAAGAAAAAGCAAAAGAATAATAATGAAATTAAAACTAAAGATACCAAGATAAAACTAAAATAAAATGCAAAAGAAAAACAAAGAATCAATAAAACAAAACAAAAAAAGCAGAATTAAAAAGATAAAAACGCAATTAAAAATGAAAGGGAGATGGAAAGAGACTTACTTGGATCGTGATAGCAATGAAAATAAAGAAAGAAAAATCCTAAATTTGGGACAAGTAAAGAAAAAAATAAATTAAAAAATAAGTAAAAGACCCGAAATTGAAGAGTAGAACAATCAGAACGAATTAAGCAATGAAAAGAACTAAAAATTTCAAGAAACCTAATCTAACAAAGTAAATCACAAAGAGAGTGGAAATTAAAAGTATAAAAGTATTTAAAAATAACCTGATTTGCCTTGGAAAACCGTGTAAAATTCAGAAAGAAGAGAAAAATGGAAAGCCAAAAGAGTAGAATGAAAGAATGAACCTGTTTGCATAGGAAAGGGCGTGCATAAGTGGGTGCACAGGCCGTGCTCCATGCACTAGGCCATGCACATGCCCTTGCACAAATGAAACGTGCAATGCAAGGCATCCCAAATATGCAAAATCAACCCAAAAATAACCAACAAAGGAAAAAGTTCTGTAATCAAACTGAATAAACTAACACTAAACAGTTAAAAAAAATGAAGATGAACAAAGTAAAAATCAACTAAGTAAAAGAAAAGCTTCTTTTTGTTCTCTAGTCGTATAGCTAGACTCTGAAATGGATCATCCCTACAAATACAAAACCATGTCAACCCGCTGCTTAATCTCCAAGGAGTTTCCATGATACAATTTGAGCCTATGTCCATTGACCTTGAAATCACCCTTCTCAGGATGATTAAGCTCGACCGTGCCATATGGGAAAACCTGCTTGACCATGAATGGCCCCAACCATCGACTCCTGAGCTTCCTTGGAAACAAACGAAGACGTGAGTTATATAGCAATACTCTATCTCCAGTCTGAAACTCCTTGGAACCTCTAAGCCTCTGATCATACCACTTCTTCGTTCTAGCCTTGTAAATTGAAGAGTTTTTATACGCCTGCTGACGCTACTCCTCCAATTCACTCAACATAATTGCCTCTCACCGCGAATCAACATCAAAATTGCAAGTTTTAAGGGCCCAAAGAGCCCTATGCTCTAATTCAACAGGTAAATGACAAGACTTCCTATAGACAAGCCTATAGGGCATAAAAACTATGGAAGTCCTATATGTAGTCCTAAATGCCCATAATGCATCATTCAGTCTCAAAGCAAAATCCTTCCTACTCACACCTACAGTTCTCTCTAAAATGCATTTTAAACCCCTATTAGTAACCTCAACTTGCCCACTGGTCTACGGGTGATAGGAAGTAAAGAACCGTTGTGTCACACCATAGCGTCTGAGTGCCTTCTCCAATTGAGCATTGTAGAAATGTGTTCCCCTATCACTAATTAACGCTCTAGGTGTGCCAAACCTAGCAAATAACTTCTTAAGGAACCTACAAACAACTTTGGCATCATCAATAGGTAAAGCCTGTGCCTCATGCCACTTGGAGAAATACTCAACAGCCACAAGAATATACTTATTGTCATAAGAAGAAGGGAAGGGTCCCATGAAGTCAATACCCCAAACATCAAATATCTCAACAGCTTGCATACTAGTTTGGGGCATTTTATCATGTGCAGAGATGTTACCTGAGTGCTGACAAGCGTCGCAAACCTAAACAAATGTCCTAGCTTCCTTGAAGATAGTTGGCTAATAAAAACCTGCATCCAACACCTTCCTACCAGTATGGTTTGCTACTTGATGGCCTCTTGTGGGTCCCGCATAACAGTGCCTGAACGGGTTGTCGAAGCCCTTCAAAATAAATTACTGATTTTCTTAAACTAATTTGTAGAAAAAGTGAAACGAGGTCGAATCCCAAGAGAACCAATGTGAATAGCTTCTCAAAATAAAATAAAAAGGGGTTTTTGAATGTTTGAATCAAAATTATAAATAGGCAGAAAATAATGAAGGCTGAATATTAAAGTAAATAAAAATCAATCTTAACAAATTTCCAATTCAAGAGTGCTAATTCCATCCAATTGTAATTATGATCATAGGCTAAAATATCAATTCTTCTATTCAAGTACTTAGTCTACTTATTCGAAAAAGCCGCAACAAGTGTAATTCTCCTAATATAATTGACTTGAACCCAACATCCAAATCAAAACTTACCATTAGTCAACTGGGCACGATAGCGTTCCATATCAACTTAATGATATCATTAAGAATAATGAGAATGACTAAACCAACATTAATTTAATTGAGATAACGCAATTGAAATAACCTTGTTCCTTTATTTCCCTAGAGCCTATCATGCAAGCTATGTAATTCGAATAAGCCATAATCACACACATGAGCCGGCCTCCTTGCTACTTGTGTCAATCGTTCATGACAATTACGGATCACAAACTCAAAGTTTAGCAATAGAAAAATCAATATCAAAGTTGAGTCGTCAGTTCAATCAATATCAATAATTCATAAATAATAAGAACAAGAAATAAAGAATACTTGAATTAAAGAAGAATTCTGTTAAGCTCAAAGCCTCAAAAAATCACAATTGGAATTTATTCACTCTTGAATTAGAAACTAAAAACTTAGCCACTCATGGTGGAGTAAGAATTCACAAGAAATGTAGAGAGTAGAAGAAGAATAAGAATATGAATATGAATTTAAATTTGAATTCCTTAGCTCAAAGTATCTAGCCGTCCTTATATAGGGAGTAAAACCCTAAACCCTAATAGTAGAATCCTTATAAAAAAGAAATATGCTTCCTATTTAATCTTATCCCTATAAGGAAGGATAAGATTAAGAGTGATCTAAATAAATTAAAACCCTAAATACATGGAAGAAAGTTCTATTAATCTAACACTTCCAAAAATAAAGGAAATTAACTAGGGATAGGTCTACCACAATGAAAACTCTGAAAATTTCGAAGCTCTCCTTAGCATCTTTTAGCAGCTCATGGGGTGCAAGGCGTGGTCACGCCTTGTCGTGTCTGCATTATTGAGCTTATGGGCGTGGTCACGCCTTGTCGTCAGTGATCTTCTGTGCAGATTTCTGCACTTCCTTCAAAAGACTTGGTTTTTGATAAATGATAACTTGAAACATGTCTTTAAGCTAGATTTTGCTCCACCCTTGATATTTCATCACCTAAGTCAGAATAAACATAATTTCCATAATTAAGTACATTATTCAACCAAATCGCAAGGAAATTAAACACAATAAATATAACTATTTGTGACCTATCAGTGCCTCAAAATCTAGAGACTCTCTTTGCCATAAACACATCGGCGAATGACCTGAACTGCACAGGAAGGGGTCTTCCCAAATGTAGTATTTCAAATCAGCAAAGAATTTCTTCTTTTGCTGATAAGTCATACCATTTGGTAAGACCCTAGCCACAAGGTAGTTAGCATAATCAGAAAATGAAGGAGAATCATAATATATCTTCAATGAATACAAGTGCTCCTCTGGAAATCGATCATCTATTGTGCTCTCATCAAGTGCTTCTAAGCTCGGATTCTTTAGTCTGGATAAGTAATTCGCTGCCAAATTTTTTGTGCCCTTCTTATCTCTGATCTCAATGTCGAACTCCTGCAATAATAAAATCCATCTAATCAATCTCGGCTTAGCATCATGCTTATTAAACAAATACCTCAAAGCTGAATGGTCAGTAAAGACGATGGTCTTTGATAAGACGAGGTATGATCTGAATTTGTCGAACGCATAAACAACAGCCAACAACTCCTTCTCTATAGTAGTGTAATGATCCTGGGCTCCTGTCAAAGACTTGCTAGCATAATAAATGGGTTGGAACTTCCTATCAAACCTTTGTCCAAGTACAGCTCCAACTGCATAATCACTAGCATCGCACATAAGCTCAAAGGGCAGCCCCCAATCAAGCGAAGCCATGATAGGGGTTGTGATTAATAGTTTCTTCAATAACTCAAAAGCAAATAAACATGCATCATAAAAAACAAATGGTGCATCCTTAACTAACAATGGAGTAAGAGGCCTAGCAATCTTAGAGAAATTTCTAATAAACCTTCTATAGAAACCAGCATGGTCCAAGAAATTCCTCACAGCCCTAACAAAACTAGGGGGTGGCAGCTTAGATATGGTCTCTACCTTAGCTCTATCAACCTCCATCCCTGCATGTGAAATCTTATGCCCTAACATAATTCCCTCTCTCAGTATAAAATAACACTTCTCCTAATTAAGCACCAAGTTAGCCTCAATGCACCTACCTAACATGCGTTCTAAATTGGCTAAACAATGAGAAAAGGAATCACCAAAAATAGAGAAGTCATCCATAAATACCTCCATCGACTCCTCAATCATATCATCAAAAATGGCCATCATACACCACTGAAATGTAGCCAGCGCATTGCATAGACCAAAAGGCATCCATCTATAAGCAAAAGTCCTATAAGGGCAGGTGAAAGTCGTCTTCTCTTGGTCTTCAGGTGCAATTGGATTCTGGAAATAACTTGAAAAGCCATTAAGAAAATAATAAAACATATGTCTTGCCAAACTCTCTAACATCTTATCAATTAAAGGAAGAGGGAAGTGATCCTTCTGAGTTGCATCATTAAGCCTCTTATAATCAATGCAAACTCAGAAGCCTGTTACCGTCCATGTGGGTATCAGCTCATCCTTCTCATTCCGAACTACTGTCATGCCTCCTTTCTTCGGCACAACCTGCAAAAGGCTTACCCAAGAACTGTCAGAAATAGGATAAATCAAACATGCATCAAGGAGCTTAATTACCTCTTTTTTCATTACTTCATTCATGTTCGGGTTAAGCCGCCTCTGTGGCTGAACTACTGGTCTATAGCTATCCCCCATCAAAATCTTGTGAGAATAGAAACTAGGGTTGATCTCAGAAATGTCAGCAATCTTGAAGGCAAAGGCCTTATTATACCTCGTGAGGGAGTCTAAAGTCATCTCTCGCTCCTTAGGCGTCAAATCTGCTGCAACAATCACAGGCAACTTTTCTGCCTCATCCAAGAATCCATAGCTCAAGTGCTTAGGTAACTCCTTCAATTCTAAGACCGGGGGGGGGGGGGGTCCTCGAAAGAAGACTTTACCTTTTGCACTCCTGACTTATCAAGAGAAAGAAATGGGTCAGTAGAATAGCTAGGCTCAGTAGCCAATAAACTAGCGAGCTGTTCCAACACTTGCTCATTGGAAAGCTCATCCTCATCTCCTTGCAATGCTACCTGCAAAGGATCATCAAGCAATATTTCCTATAAATGAGACTCAACCACATCATCTAGAATATCCATAGAGAACACAACATCATCATGGTCTAAAGAATGTCTCATAGTAGTTGCTAAGTCGAAGGTAATAGTCTCATCATCTACCTTAAGCTGAAGCTTTCCATCACAAACATCTATAACAACCCTAGACATTGCAAGAAAAGGTCTACCTAGGATTAAAGGCACAATACTCTCACCTTCCATGTCCATAACTATAAAATTAATAGGAAAAATAAACTTGTCTACCTTAACAAGCACATCCTCAATAATACCCCTAGGAATCTTAACAGTCCTATCAGCTAACTGAATGCTCATCCTAGTGGGCTTAGGTTCACTCAAACCTAACTTATCAAACAAACTAGTGGGCATCAAATTAATACTAGCTCCTAAATAAGCCAGTGCACCACTAATAGGCATATCACCAATAATGCAGGGAACAATAAAACTCCCTAGATCTCTCCTTTTGAGTGGCAGCTTGTTCTGAAGAATAGCTGAACACTCCTTATTCATAGTCACTAGTCCCAAATCCTCCAGCTTCCTTTTATTGCTCAAAATTTTCTTTAAGAACTTGGCATACTTCGGCATCTGCGAAATAGCCTCAATAAAAGGTAGGTTAATATGCAGTTGTTTAAACAAGTCAAGGAACTTACCAAACTACTTATCAACCTTCTCCTCTTAAGTCGAGCAGGGTGGGGGACTGGTGGCTGGTACTCTTTCACAGGGCTCTTCTGCCTGTCTTCCACTTTCTCTGCTTCTATCACCTTAGGCTCTAGGCTCCTTCCTAGCTGGCTTATCCTGCATAGAAACATCATTATCATCAGCTAATGGTAAAGAACTAGATAACTGCTGACTTGATCGCAAGGTGATAGCCTTGTAATGCTCCCTCGGCTTTGACTCTATAGTGCTGGGGAGCGCTCCTTATTGCCTCTCAGACAACATCTTAGAAATCTGGCCAATCTGGCTCTCCAAGTTTTGAATGGACGCCTGTTGATTTCTAAGAGCACTGTCAGTCTGTTGGAACCTCGTCTCAGTAGACGTGACAACTTCATCATCAGCTCCTCCAAGTTAGATGTTTTCTCAGCTGGTGGAGGAAGTCGATGGTCCACCGCTGCGCCTCCAAAGCCCGTGACCATGCTATTTCTCCAACCGAAGTTTGGATGATTATGGCACTGGTTGTAAGTGTTGCTGTGGGGTTCCTTCGTCACCGAGCCATTACCCATATAATCTACCTACTCAAAGTCAGTGGATAAAACAGAAGAGGAAGAAGGAACAGAAGTACTAGCAAACAAACCTCCCGCATTACAATTTGTATAATGAATCACGAGAGCCACTACAAAACTTGCTCACGGTTGAGCTCGAGTCGGTCAAATGATACGGGTCGCCGCTCGCCGATCTTCTTAGCCAATAGCTCCGCCAGCGCCAAGGCCTACACCGCATGCCAACCGATGACATGACTCACTGCCTCATTGGTTGGTGTCTCGAAAGCCATTGATAATTATTCATGGCCATCTCCTCGATCAAGTTTTGAGCCTACTCTGCGGCCTTACTCGCCTTTACAACCAGGCCCCTCATCAACAGATTCGAACCATCCTGTCTAATAGCAAAGTTCAAACCATCAGAATGTCCGAACATGAAAACGACCGTGACCGTGAATGATCTTAACAAGTCCGTGTACCTCTTCCAAGCATCATATATTCTCTCATCGTCCATCTGCACAAAAGAAGAAATGTCATTCCTCAATTTAGCAGTCCTAGTTGGAGGAAAGTACTTATAAATAAATTTCTCAACTAAAGAATTCCAAGCAGTGATAATGCTCGGTGGAAAGGACTGCAGCCATCTGTTTGCTCTATCCCTCAAAGAAAATAAAAACAACTTCAGCCAAATGGCATCATCAGTAGTTCCATTTATCTTGAAGGTATCACATATCTGCAAGAAGTTAGCAATGTGAGCGTTAGGATCCTCGCTCAGTAACCCTCCAAACTAAACACTATTTTGAATCATCTGAATCACGTTCGGCTTGATTTCGGGTTGTTAAGTGCCGCCAGCGGTTTGTATATGCCCTCTCCCCGAAACAATGATGGACTAGCAAACTCGCTCGTATTTTGTTGTGATTCTCCACTCATCGGTTTATCAATAGGTATCTCAGCCTCAATCTCCTCCTCTATTGATTGCAAACGCTTCCTTAAAAGTCCGAGGGATCGCTCTAGATCAGACAAAGGGTTTAAAAGATCAAAGCTAGAGCTCCTAGTCATAAACCACCTGAAATGGAAATCACAACCAACAAGGAAATAATAATGAATAAATGAAATAAAAATAAAAAGAATAAAATATACAGAAAATAAAGAATGAAAGAATATGTCACGACTGACTCCACTAGACCGACACTTGTGTAGGGTTAGGCACCACCAATTCTGTATGGAGTCTCGATTCACTAACTCAAACAAATTTAAGTGACCCGACTTAACCATCAAATTCTTAATATTTACGTGTCTTGACAAAGGTATCTAAAATTCTACAAAAATTACAATCCTATAAGTCTAATATTTCTCTTACCGTAGAATTAAAATTCTACCAACATACTAAAATCAATTACATCAACCTCAATGATGATGAGCTCCGCTCCAGATTAGAGAACTCATGCGGGAGAACCAATCACACAGCAGTGCTAAAAATGAGGTATCTGCAACCTCGACTGAGTGAGTTAAAATCATAAAAATAATAAACATTCAAACACTTCATATACACCATGCTTAAAATAAGTCATGCAAAAAATATCACCATGCTTAAATAAAAATAACTTTCACGTGCATACTACGGGATGATAGTACTTCAATAGACCCTAATCCCAACACTAACATCTCGACTCTCTCATTCCAATGACCACAGCTGAGCCAGACACCACTGTGTCCTTAACTCGGCCACTTAATTATCACTCACCTTAGCCTCTCATCTATAAGATGGCAAGCCCTGATAGCGAAGCTCGACCAGGGTCCTTAACTCCAGTCCGGTCACTTAGGTTTCCAAATAGCTTAAGTGCCCGAGAGCAATACTCAACTAGGGACCTTTACTCCCAAGAACTCACTCACCCCTGCAGAGCAATGCTCGACCGGGGCAAGTCCTAAATTTACCTTTTAAAAATTTACAAACCTTTACCCTTTTATTTTCCTGCATGCTCTGATTCATACCGCATATCATGAAAATACATGTTTACCATACCGCCCCGTCCCGAGTCAACATGAAAAACATAAACCATAATGCAGTAAGTGAAACATATATGAATAGTAATTAAATAAATAATTAAAATATTAAATTATTTAATCAGAACTATTAAGTAAAAATCTTAGCAAGACAGGTGAACAAATATATGACTTTAACTCACAGATTTGACGACCTCTTAGCTCTGCTCCGATGCCTCAGGTGGAGCGAGCCGAATTGACGGATTATCTAATCACGGAAAATAATTTAATCAATAACATTGAAACATTTAATAATTAACCCTAGGTCTAGATTCCTAGGACTGACTATCTAAAAATTCGACTCGGGTAAATTTTACCGAAAATTTGGTAGAACCTCCCCTAAACACGGACGTTTACCCCCCGTAAAACGGGTCCAAGACCTGCCAGAAAACACTTCAAATATTTCAACAATTTATTTTAACGGGAGTCGGGTCTCTAAGACTTCATTATTTTTCCCGACTCCGCCACACATCACAAATCACGACTAATGGCAGACAGTCCGACAAACTATTTATTTTAACTAATAAACTTCACATAATTTTTCTAATAATCAAAAACCACAAATAAACACATAAATTTTACCAATGAATTCTAAAATCAACAGGCCAGAGAATTACCGAGACGCTTGATCACTCGGTTGACTCGCCTCTAGCCGTCGGAGTCCAATCGATGATCTGAACGCACCAATGGACTCAAAATGACGCGCTGATGGTGATGAGCTTCCGATCTTCCGATCCGAGCCTCGATCATCTAGAGAGATTTACGGACGATCTCGGCCGTTGATTTTCAAAAGGAGTTTGATCGCCACGAAACCGGTGCCATTGGAAAGCTTGAGCTGAGGGGAGTCTGGATATGTCCTCCAATCAGCCAAAGCTTGCCAAGGCTTGCCAGAAAAGCCAAAAAACACGGCTGCCAACACCTCGCCGAAACTCCCTCCTTCAGCCACCATTTGCGACACCACCACCGCTGAAATGAATCCCAAGCCGAAGGGAGTCGATCGCCACCCGACTCCGCCCGCCAACGCGCGAAGCCGTTGAAGCCGCTTTCCTCATCGCGATTTGCCTGTCAGCCTTCGTCCTCGCGCCTCGCCCCGTCACAGGCTCCGCCACCACCTACCGGAAGACGCAGCGCCTCCCCCTCTCTCCCCTTCTTCCCCGATCTCCTTCTTCAATTTTCTTTTCTTTCTTCTCTATATCGACTTTTAGTCCCTGAACCTTTTTTTTACCATTTAGTCCCTCAACTTCTTTAATTATTAACAATTTCGTCCTGTAAAATTTTCGATTAACCCTTAAACTTTTCTTTAGCTTTTCAATTGAACCCCTAACTATTTAATTTGGGCCAAGTTACAATTATTGAAAATATATAATTACTTATTTACCCTTGCTTTTAAATGTAAAATTACCAAAAAGCCCTTGCCGATATATTTAATTACAAAAATACCAAATATACAAATTTTCATTAAAACCTCATATTAATAAAATTATACTTTAAATCTTATTCCAAAATAAATTTTCAATTTAATCCTAAGACAATTAATTTAATTAATCAATTTGCTAAATATTTTTTAATTAAAAATTAACACCATTTGCTAATTAAAATTTATCATTCCCCGATAATTGTTTTATAAAAATATTATTTACTAATTCTTTCATAACTCTCAAATATAGAATTTTAATTCATATATTCATTTTGGGAAAAATTGAATGACCAAAAATATAATTTATTCCCTAGAGAATTTACTTAATTAATTTCTTAAAAATAAAACTAATTGGATATAGAAAATAACTCCCTTATTTGTCTAGCATTAAATTTCCATTTAAATCATTCTAATTTAAACCAAACAAAAATAAAGTAAAATTAATTTAAATAAAAACTCATTTATTAATTATTATTAATATTATCATTATTATAGAAAAATTTCGGGTATTACAGAATATTGGCTAAATTAACACAAGAACAATTCACTTTAGTTCACCATTGCAAAGATCCCCGGCAACGATGCCAAAAACTTGATAGGCTATTGATGCAACTACACCTAAGGGAGTGAACCTATCAATATAGTCTAGCACTAATGGTGAGTATCAAGGTCGTATCCCTAGGGAACGGGTGAACCTAAAGCTACTACTGTACTAAGTGTTATCTAATCTTAAGAAAATGGTGAAGGGTCAACTAAACTGTAAACTAGAAATGATGAAATGTAAAAGTAAAATGCCAAACAAACTAAAAAGATAATGAAGCAAACACAGGAAGAAAGCAAACCCAAAGAGGACCTATTTGCGAGGGAATTACTAAAGCTGATTATCTTGATTACCAAATTGATTACCCGTGCCCGAATCCCAGAATGAACTCGGATCCTCTCTCGAGCTCACCGAGTTCCTAACTCTAGAAACTAAACGCTGGAATCTCTGCCTAACAATTAATCTCAGAACAGCATTAAGATTTGATTCAAGTCTATTAAGAGTTGTTAATCCTTAATCCAGCTAGCCAATTAACCTTATCTCTAAGTGTTATTAACCAGTTCTTGCTTAATTAAGTACCAATTATTTAACGAACTTCTCAATACCAATTAAATAATCCAAGCAACATTTAACTCAACGTCTCAAGTAAAATGAAACAAACTTTTATTACTGAAAAGCAAGAAGGATTACAAATTGGTAATCTAATAATCAAAATAAATAAAAAATAATCCATCAACAATAGGAACCCCAATGGGTTCGCTATCTCTACCGCCATACCTACCATAGCATCAGTAGAAGAAATGCTTCACCACAAAATCAAATGGATAAGTAATCAAAATCATATTGAATCCCTTCTCCTGCCTCTCGAAACACAGCTATATCCTCAAAATTCAAAAAAATGGTCTTGAAGAGCGCAGAAAGCACGCAAGAATGTCTAAACCTTGCAAAGAGTCTCTATCAACGCATATATATAGGAAATGCGGCTGAGAAATCGTATATATAGGATCATGGCAAATGCCGCAACCTGTGCGATGGCTGGGGCCGGTTGGGCATGGCCTGCCCGTTTCTGCTGCACGGGCCGTGCGGCGCCTACACACAAATAACTATGTTGCTTGACGAAGTTGCTACGAACCAAATCCATTCTAAGTCATGTTTAGGCCCTGAAGTCCTTCGATTTTTCTCCAGAAATGATGTTGGGAGTCCAAGTAACCTGAACACAAAAATAGATACCTAGTGTGGTGAATCTAGCATAAGAATGACTCTAATACTTGCATAAACACGAATAAATGAAGCACAAAAACATGTATAGAATGCAACACATCATTCATAAACATCATTCTCAACTTCATACTATCTCTCAATTTCACCAACCTAGTACCAAACCTCTCTTTAGACCATCATACAACTTCACCCCAACACCTACATATGTCACTAATACTACCTCTAATACTTTCGTGCTTGACAATACCAGCACAACCGTTATTAAACCTCCTTTACTAAAAGCTAGAAGCCCATCTCAAATATGTTTCTATTGAATTGTATGTTCCTGTTCATAGATGCAAGAAACAATAATTTTTAGTAGAGCGAGGGTTTTGATGATAATAATCTTGATTCTGCATTGCCACATTTTGATGAAGAAGATGAGATTTGGAGTCTTTATGATCTTTGGGTAGCCATTTATCTCCTAATACTTTCAAGATCATGGATAAGACTAGACCTGTTCATGGCTGGTCCCGAGGTCTGCGTCGCCGCTCTGGAGCTCGACGCGATTAATTTAGGAAGTCCGAGGCCCAGTGCAGTGTGCGAGAATTTTATATCTCCGGCAAGTCTACAAATTCTACGCTTCCGCGAGGAGGCATTGAGACATGACGCGGGTCTGATCTGACGGCCTGGGCACCGCCCGCTTGATTGACGAACCAACAATTCAATAAAAATATTCAAAATTTAAACCTAATTTCAACACAAATATTCAAATTTTAAACCTAATAATCATGTTCATCATGATAATAAAGATACAAATATCAATTAATATTTTAAACCATCTAAATAAAACTCTAAAAATTGAAATAAAAGAACAACAATATAGATGAAAACTCCTTCAAGGCATTTAAATTCACATTTCCTACAAAACAAAAAATATTTAAATTAATAAGTATTTTATATAAATAAAAATAACTAGTAAGCTAAATCAATATGTAAATAATAACCTTACCTAAAAATCCATAATTTCGACTTCTTCTTGCCATCAATATCACTAATATCATCCTCACTGAGTCAGTTTGGATTCAAATTTGGGTGTAAAATCACCTAGACAAAAATTCACAAAATAAAAATTAGTCAATTATAAAACTTAATTTTAAAAATAAAATTCAGAAAATAGATTGAATTATAAATAAACAACTTTTATTACCTTCCGCACGAATCCAATCCTTGAGACAATTTAAAGCTTGAACCGTCTTAGAATTAAGAGAACTTCTAGAAGCGGTAATGATTTTATTTCCAATGCTAAAAGCGGATTCTGAAGCAACACTTGTAACCGGAATTGATAAAACATCGCGTGCCATTTTTGAGAGTTCGGGATATCTCATTGAACTTTTATTCCAAAACTCCAAAACATCCAAATCTTCAGTCAAATTATGAGTTGGTTCCTCAAAATAAAGATCTAATTGTGACTTACCGTGTATGGTAGTTGTTTCACCCAAAAACTCTTTGTAATCTTCAAATTGCTCATCCCCCATGTCACTGAGAAAATTGCCACCACTTGATGGTTCCTCATTTGAAGTTCCAACACTAGAACTAGTTTCTTGTCTATACTCGTCTAACAACTTATGAAGGGTAGTCACAACTTTCTCTACCATCTCATCCATTTTGTCTTTTCCATATATTTTCCCATAACAATACTTCAAAAAATTTATTTTGCATCTAGGATCTAAAAGTGCAACACAACTCAAAATTCCATTGTAATTAGCCCAATATTTGTCAAATTTAGGTTGCATAGCCTTAGCAAAGCAAGATGTTGCATGTAGAAGGTGAGATGGCTCATTTGCAACTTCTAATAACTTTGAATGGATTTTCCACACTCCTCTAAAAATAAATTTGAAGTAGGAGTGTTATGAGCCGAAAACATAATTGTCACTTCATAAAACACCTTCAAAAATTTATGAATCATAGAAATATGTTTCCATTCAATTTCTGAGATTTCATAAGATCTAAGTACATGACTTCTACTCCCAAAATAATCAAACACATTCTTGTAGTAAAGAGCATTATCAAGCATTGTATAAGTCGAATTCCATCTCGTAGGATAAATCAAACCTAAATCTTCTCCTAACATCTAAGTGAAAACTTTTCTTTGCAACATCAAAAACTTTTTCTACGTGCACTGTGATTTATCAATATACTTCATAATTTCTCCGATCTTATTAATAATATCACCGATACTATCCAAACCTGATTGTACGATTAAATTTAAAATATGAGCACAACAACGGATTTGAAAAACTCCATTACATCGTAAACTCTTTGTCATGTAGACCAATTAAGGATATGATAGAAATCATAGTATCATTGTAAGAAGCATTATCAGTGATTGAGAATATTTTATGCTTCAAATTCCATTGAGATAAAAATAAGTCAAATCATCGCCATCATGCAACGAAGCCATCATAAGGTGGAACTAATGCTCTAAATCTCAAAATTCTCTTTTGTAGTTTCCACTTATCATCAATAAAATGAGCAGTAATGCAAATATACTCAAGTTTTGTATGTTGACTCTTCCAATTATCAGTTGTCAAACAAATTTTACTAGGAGCATTGAAAATCATTTCTCTAAGTTTATCCCTTTCTTTCACATACAAAGAAAGAATGTCTCTTTTTAGAGTATGCCTACTATATACTCTAAATTGAGGACACGCCTTACACAACATGCGCCTAAAACCCTTTTCTTCTATAATAGTAAAAGAATAAGAACCTTCAACAACAAACATGCTAATGCAATGGCGCAATCCATCATGATCAAACTTATAATTCTTTATAGAATTACTCCCATCACTTAAAACTTCACTAGCTATAAGAAATTGTTTAATATCCGCATTTCCAAGTTTTGTGCATTTAGTTAAATGACGCCTTAAATGTGATGTTCCATTTTTGCAAGAAGCACCCAAAATAGACTTTACATGGTGCTTACATTTCGCTTTGGCTTCATCTCCATTTGTTTCTTTTGTGATTAGCTCAAAATGTTCCCAAACAATGAAGGTTCGCTCTTTTGGAAACTTCATATTCGCAAAGCCATCCTCTCAATGGGCTGCTTTATATTTGTCATTTTGGGGTACTATGGAATTTTGTTACTCAGCCATGAACTAAATTTTAATCTGCATTATAAAAAAAAATATTTGTCAAATGTAATATAGGAATAAGGTTGGATATTTACATTGGAAACACAAAGTAAAGAATAAATACTCTAATCCATATGTGAATAGCACTTAGATGGGAAAAAACCATGTTAGAACCAGTTTATCATAACATGCATCAAAAATAGAAATTAACATTTACAAATGTGCGAAGGTTCCACGTGTTCATCAACAATACTAATATGAATACGAAATTTAAACAAAACAGTCACCATATTCAAAGAAGTCCAAAATCAAACAAACAATAAAAAGATAGGAGAATAGCCATCTGGGTGCATAGTAATGCCTCAAGAGAAAGCTAGAGTACCTTTATGGTGCAGTAGAAAAAATATCCTCAAGTTCTGCAGGTCGAACAATTCGTAGATTCCCCTCAAGAATTCGATAGTTTCACTTGTGAGCTCTACACTCTACAATAAATCACAATTAAACATAAGTAATTTGAACAAGCACCCTGTCCAAAGTCACAGAAGGACGGGTAATATAGCCAAATAAAAGCATACGCATAGTAGAGCGTAGAGGTGTGTAGTTCGTTGAAGATGATAAAACATATAGTTTTGAATTTTGAATAAGAAGCCAGCCGGTGAGAAGGATTTGGTTGGATGGAGATGGAGAAGGAGAAGGAGAAGAAGGAGGCGGTAAACAATTGGAATGGGAGCCTGAATTGTTATATTTAGATTTAGGGTTTTTTTTGTTGATATATTATTAATAACAACAAAATTATAAACAGAAATAGTGGGTAGTCCAGTGGTATATAACACTTAATAGGTAGTGAAGGTCACGAGTTCGATTCCCAGGTATGACATTTTTGTTTCTAACTAAATTATATATCGGGCCGGGCCGGGCCGGAGTTGGATTTTTATATAAATCCCAAGCCCCGCCTAGACGGGCTTTTATGGAGTTCCCTCGCTTGTACCAAAATCGTTGGTCAAGCAAGGAAGCTAAGAAGGTTCAAGTGAACAAGGGCGGGCCCTTGAACAATGTGTTCAGATAAGACACACTAGAAAGATGTTTTAATCTTGATCAATTCTGGTAGTTCACACATTTTCATAGATGAGAATTTGGTTTCTGAGATTAAGTTCTTTATTGATCGAGCTCCACCTATTGCATTAACTATTATAAATGGGGCCAAAATGTATAGCATATCTATTTGCAAGAAAAATTATTGGGAGGATGCAAGATATTTCTTTTCAGTTTAACTTAAGATTACTTCCATTGGGTGAATATTGTAGTCATGCAACTTTTAATATGAAAGTCAATAAGATAATATTGAGGAATGAAAGGAAGAAAGTGGAATTATAAGGCGTTGACAGTGTGGGATCTTTGAAGATGATTAGTGCTCATAAGTTTCACAAAGCTATCAAGAAAAAATTAGTTCAAGGATGTTTCACAGGCACTCTAGATGATTTCGGGGAAAGTCAAAAGTGGATTCTGTATGCCTTATCCACCGTGCAAAGTCAGATGATTTCAAGGATGTTTTTTAAGAACCTAAGTCTCTTTCTCCAACTAGAAGTCATGATCATGGATTCTACTAGTTCTAAATGCTCAACCAGTCAACCTTCGCCCTTATAAATACTCTTAAATTCAAAAGAATAAGATTGAAAAGTTAGTGATAAAGATGCTATAATTGTTTATAATTCAACCTAGCACCATTCCATATGCTTCCTCAATCCTATTAAAAAAAAGGACGACTCATGGCGTTTTGTATGGATTATGACCAACTTAATTGTTTTACTATTAAAGATAAGTATTGGATTCTCATAATTGATGATTTACTTGATGAGCTTAAAGGAGCAACTTATTTCTTAAAACTTGACCTTCGAGCTGGCTATCATCAAATACGAATGTATGTTAATGATATTCATAAAACAGCCTTTTGAATCCACACTAGGCATTATGAATTGAAGGTCATGTCTTTTGGGTTGACCAATGACCCAACCGTTTTTCAATCTCTAATGAACACTATTTTTGTTGATTATTTGTAAAAATTTGTTTTAATGTACTTTGATAATATATTAGTTTTTAATCCTACTTGGCAAAGTCATTTGAATCATTTAACAAAGGTGTTACAGTTGCTTAGGTAGCATCAACTTGTTGCAAAGTTATCTAAGTGTGTTTCTAGTCAACAACAAATAAAGTATTTGGGGCATCTTTTCACAATTGTTGGTTTTTGTATTGATCCAAGAAAGATTGGTGCGATGTCTTTATAGCCATTACCTATATATCTGAAAGAGTTAAGGGGTTTCCTTAGGTTAACAAGGTATTATAGAAAATTCATTAAGCATTATGGTATTCTTAGCAGACCCTTAACTAATCTTACTAAGGACTCCTTTCATTAGATACTTTTTGTCACATCCTAATCTCAAATCATAGACAATTCAACTAAACTACCATAAACCTTTACCATATACAAAAATGCTTACACAGACATCATTCTTGCTAATATATATGTATATACATGAAAACTCTGAAAGACCTTAGTGTACAAATATTCATATAATCCTAATTCAAGCATATTATATAAGTACAATCTACTAATATAATGTTGGCAGGACCTTTAAATCTACGTGTAGAGGAGAATTAGATCAGACATCTCTAAACTATCTCACTCCTGCTAACTGAAAGTTTAAAATTTGAAAATGTGAGTATGAAAATACTCAGTAAATAGACTTCACATTAATGAGAAAGAATAATTATAGTATAAACCTAAATCCTTCTTTATGTTCTTATAATATACATTTTTTGAAATAATTGTAATAAATAAGAGATTAAAGAATTCATTTCTTGAGGCATACCATTTCCAAAAACACTTATATTAAATTAAGTACACCCTCAATATATTAACAATATACATCATCTTGGGGTTAACCCATCTAATATGTTAATCCAACAAGAAAGCATATCATAGCATAGGTGGTAACCTATATAGTATGTTACTCAACATAGTCTTCATATCATACATGCATGTAGAACTACCCACAAAAGTTAACCACCAGGTACACGGCCCAAAAGCATCATGTATATTTCGGCGTTGTCTCAAAGATAGTATATCAAATATCACGCTTTCACACTACATCATTATCAATAACAAGAGTGTGTATTGAAAAAATTGATATTTCACATACTTTGCTACTTAAAATATTTTATAAGATATACTTATATTTAATTAAGTACATGATCCATATTCAAAATATACATAAATTTATTTGTTAAACTTGCACAAAATTTTAGAAAAAGCTTTTGATAAACTTTCAATCCTTCAGAATTTAATCATTAGTCAAAGACATTTCATAAGCATTTTCATTTGAATAAAAATTTTATATATTTGCTTAAGTTAAAATATTAATAATAAGTCTACTTACCTCGGTGACAAAAGCTAACAGAACAAGCAAAAAGATATGTACAATTTCTAGCACTCATGTTCCTCGGCTTGAACCTTTAGTCTTACATGATACGCTTTGATTAACTCCTAAATCATCATTAAATCTTAAACTAAGAAGCTAACTTGATAGAAATGAGGAAATGATGTGATACTATGCGTGTTATGCACATGAATACTCATAGGTCACAAATAGTTATATTTATTGTGTTTAATTTCCTTGCGATTTGGTTGAATAATGTACTTAATTATAGAAATTATGTTTATTCTGACTTAGGTGATGAAATATCAAGGATGGAGCAAAATCCAGTCTAAAGACATGTTTTAAGTCATCATTTATCAGAAACCAAGTCTTTTAGAGGAAGTGCAATCCGCACGTAGATCGTCGATCTGCTGATGGCGTGACCACACCTTACAACCCCATAAGCCCGCAGTAATCAGGCGTGACCACACCTGCGCTCCTAGTGCTAAAAGATGCTAGAGGCTTGAAATTTTCAGATTTTTCATTATGGTGGACCTATCCCTAGTTAATCTCCTCTATTTTTGGAAGTATTGGATTAATAGAACTTTCTTCCATGTATTTAGGGTTTTAATTTATTTAGATCACTTTTAATCTTATCCTTTCTTATAGGGATAAGATTAAATAGGAAGCTTATTTCTTTTTATAAGGATTCTATTAGGGTTTAGGGTTTTACTTCCTATATAAGGACGGCTGGAAGTACCTTTAAATATTCATATTCTTATTCTTCTTCCACTCTCTACAATTCTTGTGAATTCTTACTCCACCATGAGTGGCTAAGTTTTTAGTTTCTAATTCAAGAGTGAATAAATTCCAATTGTGGTTTTGTGAGGCTTTAGCAGAATTCTTCTTTAATTCAAGTATTCTTTATTTCTTGTTTTTATTATTTATGAATTATTGATATTGATTGAACTGACGACTCAACTTTGATGTTGATTTTTCTATTGCTAAACTTTGAGTTTGTGATCCGTAATTGTCATGAACGATTGACACAAGTAGCAAGGAGTTGGCTCATGTGTGTGTGATTACGGCTTAATAGCTTGCATGATAGGCTCTAGGGAAATAAAGGAACAAGGTTATTTCAATTGCAGTTATCTCAATTAAATTAATGTTGGTTTAGTCATTCTCATTATTCTTAATGCTATCATTAAGTTGATATGGAACGCTACCGTGCCTAGTTGACTAATGATAAGTCTTGATTTGGATGTTAGGTTTGAGTCAATTGTAATAGGAGAATTACACTTATTGCGGCTTTTTCGAATAAGTAGACTAAGTACTTGAATAAAATAATTCATATTTTAGCCTATGATCACGATTACAATTGGATGGAATTAGCACTCTTAAATTGGAAATTTGTTAAGATTGATTTTTATTTACTTTAATATTCAGCCTTTATTATTTTCTGCTTATTTATAATTTTGATTCAAACATTCAAAGTCCCCCCTTTTATTTTACTTTGAGAAGCTATCCATATTGGTTCCCTTGGGATTCGACCTGGTTTCACTTTTTCTACAAATTAGTTTAAGAAAATCAGTAATTTATTTTGAAGGGCTTCGACAACCCGTTCAAATTTGGCGCCGTTGCCGGGGAGCCTATTTTAGTTTCTCATTGTTTAAATTATTTTTTTATGACTCGTTCTTCTCAAGATATTGATTTGCAGTTTAATCCTGAAATTGAGAAGATGCGACGGATTAAGAAAGGAGACTAAGCAAAGAAAAAGTTGTCTCATGAGGAGTTGGAAATAGATTTAGCTATTGGCGACACATCTATTTTCAAGAAGTTACAGAAAACATGGCGAGCGAACTCTCGAAAGAGGCTTGTCTGAGTTTAAATCAACAACCTTTATGCATTACATTTCCTAATATTGCAGTTGATTTTGAATTAGAATCTGGTTTAATTCATTTACTACCTTCTTTTCATGGATGTGCAGGTGAAGATCCTCATAAACACTTGAAAGAATTCCATATTGTATGCTCCGGAATGAAGCCACATGGTGTAATCGAAGAGCAAATAAATCTTAGAGCTTTTCCCTTTTCCTTGAAGGATAAAGCAAAAGATTGGCTCTATTATCTACCTTCTGGTTCAATAACAACATGGAACGAGATGAAAAGATTGTGGCATAACACGGTTCACTAGAGAAACGTTGTATGAGTATTGGGAAAGGTTCAAGCAACTGTGTGCTAAATGCCCACATCATCAAATCTCTCTGCAACTCCTAATCCAATATTTCTATGAAAGATTATTGCCAATGGATAGGAGCATGATTGATGCAGCAAGTGGTGGAGCTTTGGTATAAGGCACTCAAGCCAAGCAATTAGTTTCAAACATGGCCAAAAATTCTCAGCAATTTGGTACAAGGGTTGATGGAGCTACAAGGCGAGTTAATGAGGTAAGCACTAAAAATCTTGAAAATCAAATTTGATTTAAGCCGCGCGTTCGTCAAATGGCTGTAGGGCAATTGCAAATGGCAAAAGTCTGTGGAATATGTTCGTTGCAAGGACATCCCACCATATGTGTCCAACATTGTAACAAGACTCCATGCAAGAAGCTAACGCTCTAGGCGGATTTACTGGTCGATCTCAAAAGAAGTATGACCCCTTTTCTAATCATTACAATCCTGGATGGAGAAATCACCCGAATTTGAGCTATGGGAACCAAGGAGGACAACAAAAGTATCCTTCCCAGAATTTCAATAGACAACCTCAAGCTTCTAATTCAGGTATGTCCTTGGAAGATATTATTCAAAATCCTGCTAACAATGCTTTTCAATTTCAATAGGAAACAAGGTCAAGCATTCAGAGTTTAGGCAATCAAATTACTTAACTGGCTATGTCGGTTAGTAAATTGGAGGCTCAAAATTCTGGAAAACTACCTTCACAACTAGAGATAAATCCAAAGGAGAATGTTAGTACAATTTTTCTTAGAAGTGGAAAGGAGATTCCTTCAGGGTCGATTCCACTTAAGAAAAGTGAACCGAGCAAGGAAAAGGAAGAAGAAGAAGCTTCCTCTAAAGCATCACGTGGGGTAAAATTCAATCCTCCTCTATCTCTTTCATCTCACACTCCATTACCTCCTTTTCCTAGCAGATTAGCTAAGCCAAAAGAAGATGAGCAAGAAAAGGAGATCCTGGATACATTTAGGAAGGTGGAGATAAATATCCCATAATTGGATGCTATTAAGAAAATTCCTAAATATGCAAAGTTCTTGAAGGAATTATGCACAAACAAAAGAAGGATGAAGGAAAAGGAGAAAGTGGTGGTAAGTAAGAATGTGTCAACCATCTTGCAAAAGAATATGCCCGAAAAGTGCAAGGATCCAGGTATGTTTTCATTACCTTGTGTTATTGGTAATACGAAAATTGAGCGTGCCATGTTAGATTTAGGAGCTTCCATTAATGTCATGCCATTTTCTATCTATCAAGAATTGAAACTAAATAACTTGCAAAAGACTGGTGTAATGATTCAATTAGCTGATCACTCTTATATTCATCCTCTTGGAGTTGTTGAAGATGTTTTGGTGTAGGTTAATGAGCTCATATTTCCTGTCGACTTTTACATTTTGGAAATGGATGGTAATTCCTCATTAAAATCAGCTTCGATTTTATTAGGACGACCATTCATGAAAACTGCTAAGACAAAGATTAATGTAGATGGGGGTACTCTCTCCATAAAGTTTGATGGAGAGATTGTTAAATTTAATATTTTCGATGCAATGAAATATCCTAATAATTTACATTCTCTTTGCCATATTGATGTAATTAATCCAATTGTGCAGGAAGTATTTGCAAAAGAAAATATTAGTGATGAGCAAGAATTAGATGCACAATCTAATTTAGAAGTGGAAATTAGAAGCTTGGATTCAAATAAAATTTTCAAACTGAATGGTAATAGATTGAAGATCTTCAATGAGGGTGAAATTGCTTAATGCTCCATTAGTTTTTCTTTGGATCACCTCACTTATTTGGATGACTCAAATATTTTATCATTCCGTCGAGCATAACGACGTTAAATAATTGCGCTATTGGGAGGCAACCCAAATACTTGCTTTATTTTTTTTATTTTTTTTATTATTATTTTTTTTCTTTCACTTAGTTTATTTTATTTTTAGTTTTTAGTTTTTAATTTCTTTTATAAAAAAAATATTTTTTCTTTTTTCTTTTTTCTGGCAGGAGACTAATTTCTATCACGCCTTGTTCCCAAACATCTCCTGTTCTCTAAAAAAAATGAAAAATAAAATAAAATAAAATAAAATATTTCTACTGTTACTCTTACAGAAGCTCGCTTCTTACAAGGCGTGATCACGCCTTGTTTCAAGCTCGCTTCTTCGCTTTGAAAATCGACCTCAAAATTATGGCTCGCTTACAAGGCGTGACCACGCCTTGTTTCAAGTCTTCTTCTTCGCTTTTGAAAATCGCACTCAAAATTGTGCTCGCTTCTTACAAGGTGTGACCACGCCTTGTTTCAAGTCATTTTGTTTTGAAAAATCGCACCTCAAAATTGAGCTCGCTTCTTATAAGGCGTGACCACTTACTTCAAACCACTCTTTTTTTTTCTTATTATTATTTTTTTAATTTTTTTTGTGGTTCTTTTTGTTTTTATTATTTTTATTTAATTTTTTTATTTTTTTATTATTATTTTATTTTATTTTATTTTTAATTTTTAATTTTTATTATTATTATTTATTTTTGTGCTTAAAAAAAAGAGAGAGAGAAAAGAAAAGAGAACGTTTTATTTTGCCATAGCCACCAACGTTTTATTTTCTTTTGCAGCAGCCATCACCAAAACTTTATATTTTCACTGGGCGGTTCTACCTCCTTTCCTACCATCACCACTCACTATTCAGTCCGAATTGCTCGCAAATCAGGGGAGTTTCATATTTCTTTTCATTTCTTTTGTGAGCCATTTTCTTTTTTATACATTGAGGACAATGTATAATTTAGGTGTGGGGGAGGAATATGATAATTACATGATTTCCTTTTTTTTTTGAAAATATTCTCTTTATGTTTATAATTAGGTATGCTTTAATTCATATGTTCTAATTCTTCTTTTGCAACCTTGAGTTTTATTTTGAAAATTTGTATGTTTGGTATTTTTGTAATTAAATATGTCGGTAAGGGTATTTTGATAATTTTATATTTAAAAGCAAGGGTAAATAAGTAATATATATTTTCAATAATTCTAATTTGGTCCAAATTAAATAGTTAGGGGCTTCATTGAAAAGCTAAAGAAAAGTTTAGGGATTAATCAAAAATTTTGCAGGGCGAGATTGTTAGTAATAAAAAAAGTTGAGGGACTAAATGGTAAAGAAGAAAAGTCCAAGGACTAAATGTCGATAAGGAAGGAAAGAAAAGAAAAGAAAAGAAAAGAAAAGAAAGAGAAGGGAAGAAAAAGAAAAATCATAGGAAAAAAAAGGAGGAGGGCGCCATGGTGGCGCACAGGAGGCCGTCGCGGGTGGTGGCTATCAAGTTGCTGGTTGGTGGTAAGCCCGGTGAGCGCGAAGCAGCGGAAGTGGCTTGAATGACAGATTTTTCCTTGCCGCCGATCGTGGAGTTTTCGGCGACCATTTGCGGGGTTCTTAGGCTCAAAATGATCGGCAACTTCTAGGCTTTTTTTCCGACCATTGCCACCCCTTGAGGCTGCCGGAATTGCAAGATCCGGTGAGGTGAAAAGAGTAGGGGCAGCCAAGTTTTCTAGCTTTTCCGGTGAGCTTTGGCTGATCGAAGGACATATCCGGACTCTCCTCAGCTCAAGCTTTTCAGTGGCATCGGTTTCGTGGCGATCGGACTCCGTTTGAAAATCAACGGCCGAGATCATCCGTAAATCACTCTGGATGATCGGGGGTCGGATCGAAAGATCGAAAGCTGGGATCGTCATCAGCATGTTGTTTCGAGTCCGTTGGTACGTCGGAGAATTCTTTGGCACGTTGATTTTCGAATTCATTGATAAAATTTATATGTTTAGTTGTGGTGTTGATTATTAGAAAAATTATGTGAAGTTTATTAGTTAAAATAAATAGTTTTTCAGACCGTTTGCCAATAGTCGTGTTTGTGTTGTGTTATGGAGTCGGGAAAGTTAATGCAGTTTTGGTGGCCCGACTCCCGTTAATTAATCGCTGTATATTTGAAGTGTTTTCTGGCAAGTCCTGGACCCGTTATACGGGGGGTAAATGTCCGTAATTTAGGGGAGGTTCTACCGAATTTTCGGTAGGATTCTTCCGAGTTGAGATTCTTAGGTAGTCGGTCCTAGGAGTCTAGATCTAGGGTTAATTGTCAAATGTTTCAATGTTATTGATTAAGTTATTTTTCGTGATTAGATAATCCGTCAGTTCGGCTCGCTCCACCCAAGGCATCGGAGCAGAGCTAGGAGCTCGTCAAAGCTGTGAGTTAAAGTCATATATTTGTTTACATGTGCATATGCTGAGATTTTACGAAATAATTCTGATTACATGATTTAATATTTTAATCATTTATTTAATCGCTATTTATATAAGTTTCATTTTCTGCATTATAATTTTATTGATTGCGAGTTGACTTAGGATGGGGCAGCAGTAGAACATGCCACTTGATGAGTTGCATCAGGACTGCATGTGCACCAGTATGAATCCGAGACTGATAATAAAAGGGTAAAAGGGTAAATTTAAAAAGGTAATTCAATACTTGCCCTGGTCGAGCATTGCTTTCTAGGCTGAGTAGAGTGTGTTTGCCGAAGTAAAGGTCTCTGATCGAGCATTGCTCTCTAGGCGCGGGCTTATCTGGAAACTTAAGTGATCGAACTAGATTTAAGGACCCTAATTGAGCTTCGCTCTCTAGGCGCCAGTCTTATTGGAGTAAGAGACCTAAAAAGCTAAGACTGATAATGATAATTAAGTGACTGGACTAGAGTTAAAAACCTTAGTCGAGCTTCGCTCTCTAGGCGCCAGTTCTGTTGGAATGAGAGAGTCGAGATGTTAGTATTGGGATTAGGGTTCTACTGAGGTACTCCATCCCGTGGCATGAAGTGAAAATTTATTTTATTTTATTTTGTAGAAGCATAGCATAATATATATTTTTTATTTTAAATTAAGCAAATATTTTATTGAAGTGTTTATATTCGTTTTTGGGATATATGATTTTAACTCACTCTCGAGACTGACAGTCTCAATTTCACTGTTTTTCAGGTGATTGTTAGTCTTCCCACAGTCCTTATCTAGCAACCCGACTCCTTTATCATTGGGTTGATGTAATTGATTTTGGTATGTTTGACTTGTAAAATTTTAGATTCTCCACAGTAGAAATTTTAGACTTATCAGTTATAATTTTATATAAGTTTAGGTTTTACCTAATTATGCTGGCAGACTGAATTAAATATGTAGAAATTGACAGTTAAGGTTAATTGTGAATCAGTGCTTTGGATTGAGTTCGAATTTTAAATTGATTGAGTTAAAGTCTTGTCAGGTTTACTACGGGATTTGGTGGCCTTAAGCCTACCCATTTCTTAATGCTGGTCATGGACCCAGAGATCGGGTCGTGACATATAAAGCTACAACATTTCCAAAATCCAGCTCAAAAGGAGGTCTCTTACCCCATCAAAAGGAATGATTTTTAGATAAGTGTAAATCAACCATTTTGCAGCAAACTTGTTTTCTTTTCTTCCTCTAATAAATTGTTATAATTTTATTCATATTATTATTAGTAAAAGAAAGATAAGATAGCATAAATTATACAACTCAAATTCACTTGTGCATGAGAGAATTCATATATTAAACTAATGAAAGTGAAAAATTACAACTTACCTTTAGATATTATTAACTCAGTTTTCAGATTGTTGTGTAACACTTTTCTTCTTTCTCATCTTTCTCAATCTTTCTCTTTAAAGAACCCTAATTATTTAAACTCTCAACAAATAAAATCACATAATTCTAGATTAACTTTTTAGTCTATGAAGAATATTTATCAAGAATTATAGGTGCAGTTTTTGAATAGTTGAGTTAGGAGAGAATTTTATTTCTTTTGAAATTGCAAAGCTTCTTTTCCTAAAAGATGAGTTCTTCGCGTATGGTATTTGGTTTAAAATTTTCTAAGCATTTCACTGAACTATAATATTAATAAGGGAAAATAACAAAAAAAAATCCATCTTTTTTATTTTTTATCAAAAATACTATGTAAACTTTTTTTCATTTTTACTATGTGAATATATTAAAAATATGATTTTTTAACTTTTTTTTAAATAAGATTTTATTTTTTTTAGTTTTTCTTTAATTACATTTTGGTAAAACAACCAAAAAACAATTGAAAAACATACTATTTTGAAAAAGAAGGTTAAATAAAGTATTTTTACAAAAAAATTTACATAAAATTTTTAATTGATTTTAGGATATTTCTGAAAATTTCCCTTTTATCAACGCTGAGAATTTCAGCCTTTTTACTAGTCATTAATGGTACTTTAGGAGGTTTCTTCGGTGGTACTTTAGAAGGGGGCCTAAGAGATTAATCTTAATCAATTTTGAAGGTATCTCTTGTCAAATATGTTGGAATTCTACTGGTTGTATTAAAAACTCACTAAATCTGTCCTCTACCGCATGAATGTGTATTTGGGTATCAATCTTTGTCCATACTAAAGCAATAATCAAGGTTGTGGAAGGCGCCTGCAGATGTTTATTTTTCAGAAAAGTGTCAGTTCTTGCAAGTCTGAAGAGCTTGTCGCTTTGAAGAATACTCACAAGGTCAAGGGTGAAGCAGGTCTTGGCATTAAAGATCTTAAAGCATGGATCTGGAATTTGTTAACAGATAAACGCACGGTAAATTGCCTAGCTTGTACCAAATCTTGGGATTATATATTAATTTGATAGCAAGATTTTAATTTGAATCAAAATAGTACCAAAATTACAGAAAAGTATATCAATTTAGTCCAAATGTCCAATTTCCGACAAAGGATGTTGACGTAGCAATCTGAGGAGGTATATTCCGGTTGATTCACCCCTCAGCGTGTGCCACGTCAATTAAAATAACTTACTCAGCAAGGGTCTTCTTTCTCCCCAAAATTAAATCCTAATATCCCCCTAATTGAACCTCTCTCCTATTGAACCTAAAGCACCGTCGCTACTGCAAAGAGAAGAGAAGCATCATCTTTAAATCCAATGCTTTAAAACAGCACTGGAGCGTAAAACATGACCACATTAATTCCGGTAAGTTGCTGAAGTGCTGGGATTAGTACAGCCATTACGAGATGTGGCCTGTATTTTTGTGTCCTCCGAAGCTTTTTCCATGGATTCTCCACATCCTTAGCTTCGTTAGAAGCCTTAACCAAGTGTGGCAGTTTAGTTTCGATTAAAGTATTGGTAACTTGCATTTTTTTCTTTTGTTCTGACGAAGTTAAGCATGTGGAGAATCCATGGAAAAAGCTTCTGAGGACACAAAAATACAGGCCATATCTCGTAATGGATGTACTAATCCCAGCACTTCAGCAACTTATTGGAATTAATGCGGTCATGTTTTACGCTCCAATGCTGTTTTAAAGCATTGGGTTTAAAGACAATGCTTCTCTTCTCTCTGCAGTAGTGACGGTGTTTTAGGTTCAATAGGAGAGGGGTTCAATTAGGAGGAAATTAGGATTTAATTTAGGGGAGGAATGGGACCATTACTGAGTAAGCTGTTTTAATTGACATGGCACATGCTGAGGGGCGAATCAACCGGAATATACCTTCTCAGATTGCCACGTCAGCATCCTTTGTCAGAAATTGGACATTTGAACTAAATTGATATACTTTCCTGTAATTTTGGTACCATTTTGATTCAAATTAAAGTCTTGGTATCAAATTGATATACAGTCCCAAGGTTTGGTACCAGCTGGACAATTTACCCTAAACGCACCCTCTGGCCTTATTGGGGGAATTTCCGACAAACTTAAAAAGTTGAAATTTTAGGGATTTATCAACTCTTTGAGTCGAACTGGTCTCAAAGGCATTTATTGAGCTTAAAATGAAAAAAAAAAAAGTATTTTCAAGCCAAATCAGAGAATGGAGAATTCTCCTTTTTCTCGTTAAATTCCATTATAGTATTCCTATTTGTCTCTATTGTTGATTCTGATGTTCCAAAGCATGGCCTATCGAAAGATTTTTGGATAGTGGATCTTTCCTTGTCTAAATTAGTTTAAAGGTCAATTTGCTACTCAACTTGAAGTTAACAGCCAATTTACTTAGATTTTAAAAGAATTTTGTCAATTTCACTCGCAACTTGGTAAAGATAGCCAATTCAGTCTAAATTTTTATAAAATTAAAAGATTAGATTTCATGCATCATGCAAAGCAAGTAAAAGTTTAATTAAAATACCTAACTAATAAATAAAATTAAATTTAGCCCTTAAAACTTTATATTAAGTATCAAACTCAATTAAAATAAAATTACTAAATAATTTAAATTAAATAATAGTAACTAATTACTAATTTTCTTATCCACTTAACTAAATTATGCTAAAATATTAGAAATTAAGATTAATTATTTTAAAAATCCATTTTTCTAATTTTAATAAAAGTTTAAATTGCATAAGTTTAATTTTATTATTTAATTTAACACTTTTATTAAAAATAAAAAATTTAATTATTTTTTTAGGTATTATTATTATATTATATTAAAACAAAAAATTTATTATATAAATTATTTACCAAGTTTAATACATAATTGAAAGTTCAAGGACTAAAGTAAACTTTACTTATTCATTAAGTCCTTTATTTACTTACTTTGAATGAATTGGCTACTCTTGCCAAGTAAATCAGCTAAAAATTTAAAATTCGAGTAAATTAATCATTGACTCCAGGTTGAGAGGCAAATTGACCTTTAAATCAACATAAATCTTAATGGCTGAGATCATACTAGAACGCATGATATGATTGATCCCACTACTGTAGATGAAGTTTCTTGCAACCTTAAATGGAATTTTCATTGCTAGTGCCTAGAAGGCTTGGAGAATTATAGCCTAGTCAAATATGAACTATCCAAAATAAACCTAACCGAATCAAACCCGAACCATAAATTATGGTTTGTATAGAATGGCGACTTGGTTTGATATGGATAAATCTATAAGTTCATTTGGTTACAATTTTGCATTTAAAATCTTAAATCCACAAACCGAACCAAAACAAACCACCCCATACACTATATACATAAATTAACACATTTGTTTGTTTAAATTTTCCGGCTTAAACAGCAACTGACAACGTCACCCTCGAACATGACCTATATAGCTAGACAAAAGGATGGGAGCTAGCCATTGCAAAATATTCGCCAATTCGCAAATACCGCGTGCTTAGATTATTATAGAACATCTAAGAACAGAACCACCAGCTTCCAGCTTGGTTTTAGATGTCATACACAGTTCTCAGTTACATTTTATAGCTAAAGTTCACAAAACTCATAACTTAGAATTGGTTCATGCATTGACCTTGGGCTCCCAGCCAGCAATCACATGTTCCTCTGAAGCCTTGGTCTTCTGGAAAGATTCACGGGAGAACAGCAGCTGCCAAACAAAGATGACAAAGGTTTTGATCCATTAGCCAACTCTAGAATGATAGTCAATATGCCAGATTGTAATATATTGCATTGATCAAATAATGTACACCTTTTTGTAATCTATTGGCTAACAAATTTTGGTTAGAGAAACTATAAATACTAGCAAGTAGCAACAAAGATATTCCAGGTTAATCAAATTCAGGATGTCAGCCTCGTTGGTTTTCACCTAAGGGAAACAAATTCCAAGAGTGAGACAGTGAAGGGTAGTGAATCATTGGCAGGACAGGTATGCTATACAAACTTGACATAAGACAGTCCAACTTTGGGTGCAAGTGAAGTCACCAACTTGCAAGTCAAATTAGTAAACTTGATGCTTCTATAA
Source organism: Ricinus communis (assembly GCF_019578655.1). NCBI lineage: Eukaryota > Viridiplantae > Streptophyta > Magnoliopsida > Malpighiales > Euphorbiaceae > Ricinus > Ricinus communis. The sequence goes on along the minus strand of NC_063261.1, from coordinate 28,566,978 downwards.
TGAAGCCTACTGATGAATTTCAATATCATGATTCTCTAGAAATCCATAAGGCCTATTGATTGGTAGACTGTGGCCACAAATTCCCCAGTTTAAGAAATGATAAATGAAGTGTCTCACGTTGATTAACTGATAGCTATTCCGAAAACACTGACTATGGCGATTTCAAACGTAATGGAGTGCCTTCATAAAACCAGTTCTCTGATGTGTTAATTACATTGCATTTCCCAAAGCTAGGAGATGCACCAAAGGATGATCACAGAGATTCAAATTAGTGCGCCTTATATCTCACTTAGTCGTCCTCTTTACCAGAGAAAATTAATAGAAAGAATATCAGAGAAAGGAGAGATACAATCCCCAAATATGATGGGGTCCAATCACAAGAACTGGATGTAAAAAAATAATTAAAAAAAAGGATAAAAAGAAAAGGGAAGAAAGAAGCGAAAAACAAAAAATAATATACTACAAGGGAAAATGAGGGGCGGGCTTCCAAAACTCCAATTTTCCAAACCAAAAGGTATAACTTTCCAAAACAAAAATTATCTCATATTCATAAAAACATGAATGCCAAACAGCTAAAATATCAAAAATTTTATCCCAACATTCATATTCTTCAAGTAAAACATCAGAAACAATAAGTTAACTTTACTGTGTATATATGTGATGCAAGTTTAATAACTCCATACCCTGATATAGTTGTTGACATAAGTCAAGTCGCTTGGGACAGTCCACTTCTTAAAATGGCCAAGAGCAACCTCAAGATGGTACAGCTTTGGTGCCAAGCTCAAATCAACAGCAGTGATCTTTTCGGCCGCCACATATGGACCCTAATTCAAAGCTCCAACAAATTAGGGTCTGTTTTTATACCAAAAGATAAAGAATATTCAGAAATATTTATTGATTTACTGATTATGTTTGCGTTTCAAGTGTATGCATACATGTGCCTTAAGATGCTCATCCAATGCCTTCAATTCCTCAAGCAAGGCCTGTTCTGATCCGTCATTGGCATCCTTGCTCTTCAAGAATTTGACAAAAGCAGGGAATATCTTTGAACCTCTGCAGTCCCAAATCATATAGAATTCAGTCCTAGGAAATTTACCCTTAAAAGTGAAAAGAAATGCATGACATCTGTATATCACCTAAAACAGTCGCAGGAAAATTTTATCCTTAAAAAATGAAAAATAATAATAATAACTAACACATTTAAACTTTATTCGCCATGAGACTAGAGAAAAAGTCAATTTTTGAAAACGATTACAAAGAGATGAGAAAGCACTATCCACGACCAGAAGAAAAATAAGAAGCATACCCCCCTAATGCCAAAACCAGGAAAAGAGACTTAAGAACAAGAATTCAATTGTACAATCATAACTTTCACCTCATCATTTCATCTAGTAAAAGTTGAAAGCCCCAATTTTACTGCCCAAATTAAATCAGTAAATAAACAATCGAGAGCCAAGAAAACATTAAAATGCCAAAACAGGTTTACCAATATCAAACTAATAAAGAAAAATATCTACAAGGAGGGACAAAGGATGCTTACACAGAAGCAAATTCAGGAGGAGTGACAAGAGATGGCACAGGGTATTTTTCCTCTAGAAGCCCAACAATCACATCAGAGTCTGGCACCCATTTATCATCAACTTTTAATACTGGTACCTTCCCTTCAGAGCTTATCTGCAAAAACCTATCAATACAAAACCAAAATCTGCTAAGGCATCAAAAGATTCAAATTCCTCAAACAGTACCATCGTTCTTTCCAACAACGTGCTTATTATAAGCGTCCTCCTGATCGTTGTAGTCTAGCATCAGAATTTAACCAATTCTGGTAAAAATGAGTTAAAAAGGTCAAGTTACAATACTTTCACTCATTTTAGTCCTCCTTCTATATACTTAGAAAGCTTTTGTCAAATAAAAGAAAGGGTCTTTAGAGGCTTTGTTTCTTTGTTAATTTTCTTCTATAGTGAACAGAAGGACTTCCAGTTTCCATCAAAGTAAACCAACACCAAAAGGTGCTTACCTTCCTTCAACCCAAAAGTCAACCATCAATTTCTTTCAATTTGGGAAATTTCATAGTATATGGAAAGCAAGAATCAAGGGAACAAGGGCACAAAACCCATGTTTTGAAACACACTCAAAAATATCAACCCATTTGCACAGAAACCAAAAAAAGAAGAGCTGATTATGATACCATTGAGGTTTATCACTGAGATTGATCAAGTTGCACTTGTAGGGAATTTTCTTCTCTTCTAAAGTCAAAAGAGCTCTTTGGGAAAATGGACCTGAAAAGCAAAAAATAAAACCAAATTAATCACACAAAACCGCAGAAAGAATTCAATTATAAGTAAGAGAAAAGAGAAAGAGATGGAAAACATACAATCTCCAATAGTATCAGGAGCACCAACAGCTGCCTTCACACAGATCTCCAAAGCCATTCTTTTACCAATGTTTTGCAGTGATGAAATGAAGCAAGTAGAAAGGACTGATCAGTCTGGCCTCTGGACCTGTATTTATCCTTGCAGAAGTGCTGCTGTGTCTAGAAAAATTGGCCGTTGGAAGCATATTTTTTTTATAAATAATTTCTCTTTATAAAAAGGAAAAATTAATTTCTAAATAAATAAATATTCATAATGTTTTTTGGGAAGATTGTTTTAAAATTAATTCAATATAAAATCAATTAATATACTCCAATTTCCAGCTACGACCATCAAATACTCATAGTATAGATTTTAACCTAATTGTTTTAGTATAATGGTTTCTTACATATAATTGTAAATAAAAATTAATGATTTAATTGCAAGTATTTTTATTTTTATTTTAAAGAAAATGATATTCTTATAACACCAAGTATTTATAATATGTTGTCTTGCACATAATTAATATAATCTCTAAAAGTATTTTCCCCATTAAGTATGTTTTGAAAACATAAGTTTTTTTCCATAAAACAAAGGGGTCACATGGAGTAGGTTTACCATATTGGACGGACTCCAGCCATATTTTGATGAATATATTCCAAATTTGTGAAGGATATCAAAAGTTTTCATTTATATTCCCAACTGTTTTTTCTTGAGTCCAGATCTCCTCCAATATTTTTAATATGTGTCTTTATTAAATTATATAAAAAATTCTTTTACTTTATCTTAAATTATGGATATAATCCAATAACACAACACTTTTTATTTTACCTTTCTATTATTCTTTTTTATTAATAGAAAAAGAGATGATGTGACTTAATAATGCTTTCTACATATATTAAAATATAAATAATTAATTTTAAATTTTAATTTATTCCAATAATACTTTATATTTTACTTGTTAATTAATTTGTATTTATAAAATAAAAATAAATAAATAAAAAAAGAAAGAATGTGACTCTTAAAAAATAAAATAAAATAAATAATAAAACATATTTAAAAATCACTTTTCTCTCTTTAAATGGCTGCTTTACCTACTGCTTCCTCCTCAGAATCTAGCTCGCCTTGACTTGATTGCTTTCATTCAGGTGGTAACCGAAAAGTTGCTCTCGGATGGACTTCACCGGTTTTAAAGGGAAGAGGAAGCTCTGGACGTCAACTTCTTTGATGCTGGCGAAACCTTCCGAGTTTTTTTTAGAGAAAAATCACGTTGTGCGATATTTTGAAACTTCTTGTTTCATAAGCCAAAGAAAAATGGTAGAGGAAGAAAATGCAGTCAGGGATTCCGAGTCGGATCCTACTAATGAGGAGGACGGACTTTCTCACCCGGTCGGGAAAAAATTAGCACCGTGATTGCACAGAAGTGTTAAGGAGATTGGCAGAACCTCTAAGGCCCTTACAAAGAAAAGATGTAATTTTTAAATTATTTTAAGATAAAAAGATAAATTAGAGAGTCTCTTATCTAATCTTTACATAAACTCTTAAAATAATTTGTCCTTTGACTTCAAGACATTAAAAAGTATATGGACAAGAGTTGAAACAAATAACGGTGAGAGGTTTAGCAATTTTTTGAAAAGAAAGAAAAATATTCTTAAGATTAGTTTTTTTCCTCCTTAAATTTGAAGAAAAAGAATAGAACTTTTAAAAAATTTTAAGAAATGAGGGTGAATTAGGAAATCTTAAAGTTCTATTTTTATGTATACTTCTTGTAATAAGAGCAAGTTTTAAGAATTTGTTAAGTGATAAGAACATTTGCTTTTAGAAATGAGAGTTTTTAAGTTTGAGTGATCTCTTCCGTGCTAGGTGAATTTTTATGACTAGTATTAAGGAAATGGTCACTCTCTATTCTGCTGTACACGGTCATTGTCTCTCTCATAAATGAAAGAAAATAAATCAATAATTAAAAAAAGAATTTTTTATTTGAATAGTAAAATTTAATGTTCATATTTTTTAATAATTAATTCTTACCTACACCAAGTTTATATATCATAGCGAATAAAAGAATGACATGTATATATTAGCGGTTTATATTTTAGAATTGGATGATTGACACATACTTTATTATTTAAAACAAATAAATATAAGTCTATAATATAAAGGTTTGGTAAAGATAGAACATACATTTAGACAAGAACTTTTCTTTTTTAATCAAGTTGATAATGCTCTTTAATTCTTATCTCGACATTAATATGCTCTATTCAGTAACTATATTAAATAATAAATTTATTCTTTTACTCTTTTGAAGAGCTTAATTATAAAAATATTAATAAAAAGGATATTACTATTTATGTTTTCTATATGCTAAAGTCTAAAATACATCTATTAGAACATCTCCATTGCACTATTAATATATATTAAACTCTTTATTTTAAAGAGTCCTATAATAAAATAACATTCTAATGCATTCTTTATTCTTTAAATATAAATTAAATACTTGATTTGGCTTTCTATATATGAGGAACCAAGTTTCACTCTCTACTTTATATTTAATAAATACTGTTATAAGTTTCCAGGCATTTAATTAATTGATATTTATAAAACTTGTTTTTCTATTGAGAAAATTTTTAAAGAAAAAGGAAAGAGAAACTAAAACTAATAATGATTAGAGCATTTCCAATGGTGCTATTTATTTTGAATAGTATAATTTTTATAATAAAGAATATTCAAATATAAAGCGTGAAATATATTATTTACGTCCAATAGACTCTTTATATTTTATTTTTGTCTTGCTTTTGTTTTCATAAACATTAATAGTTTTAATTTTTTTTCTTTTTAAATAAAAGAATAATGAGAATTACAAATATAAAGTAATTCAAATACATAGAAACTTATAATGCATTTATTAAATATATAGTAGAGAGTAAAGTTTAGCTCTCTATATGTAAAGAACCAAATTGACTCCTTACTTTAGAGCATCTCCAATGCACCGTTTGTATATGTCAAACTCTTTATTTTAAAGAGTCGTATCATAAAATAATACTCAAATACACTTTTTATTCTTTTATTATTTAAATATAAAGTAGAGAGTCAATTTAGCTCTCTACATATGGAGAGTTAAACTTCACTCTCTATTCTATATTTAATAAATACACTACAAGTTTCAATATTTTGACTTAATAAATATTTACAATTCTTATTTGTCTATTGGTAAAAGTTAAAAAAAAAATAAAAGAGAAATTAAAACTATTAATGTTTATAAAAATAAAGCATGATATAGAACAAAATATAAATAGTCTATTGGACTCAAATAAAATATTTTATTCTTTATATGTGAATATTTCTTAAGATGCTCTTTATAATAAAAATTATGCTCTTAAAATAAAGAGCACCATTGAGGATGTTCTTATATTTAATAAATAAAGAGTGTATTGGAATGTCATTTTATGATATAACTCGTTAAAATAAAGAGTTTAACATATATAAAGAGTGTATTGGAGATGCTATTTTGGAAACAAAAGTAATATATATATATATATATATAGTGCATTGAACTTAAATAAAATTATTTATTTTTTTATAAATATTCGTTAAGATGCTCTTTAAAACAAAGAACACCGTTGGAGATACTTTTAAACCATACTGTAACTCTAAAACAAACTACGTATTATCATGCAGAAATTTTCTTTTCCCATATTTATTATTGATTGTTATTTAAGTGTTAGTATATTGCAACCTTTAAAAGTTAAGTTTGATATGACAAAATAAAATGTAATGTAATAAATTATGTAATATAATAAAAATGTCAATGTAGTGAGATAATCATTTTTATTATCATGTTTATTATATTAAATAAATATATGTAACATGATGAAATTATTATTTTATTTTAATATTTATTTTATAATAATAATTAATGTAAAAATAAAATGTGAAAATAAACTATTTGAAAAGAAATTTTTAACTTTATTCATGTTTTTTAAACATTTATGATTGTTGGTATTTGATAACTGGTGACCACGATACACATGATATAATGCTAATTCCAAAAATCTGTTCTCAGTTCGAATTGCAGGTTGTAACTCGCTCGTATGAAGCCGGAATCTCTAATAATCATTGGCCAATTGTAGGACGGTGAATTCATTTTCGATACACACTGTCCGTCACACAATGAAAACTGTCATGCCTAAAGTCGTTACCTTAACCACAAGGAGTCTGATGCAAAAGGCAAGACTAGTAATTGGAGTGAAGTCGTAATGCTTGAAAGATGCAGTTGGATCTCCTCCCTTTTAGAGAGAGGTAATGGTTGTTGGATATTTTTATTAAATTGATTGGAATATGATGATAGATTTATTTTTGTACCTCTTTGACAATAAATCGAGATTCTCATAAAGTATCGCCAAATATATTATATTACAATAATCAGTGCATGTGATTTGATTAAATTCTAATTAATCAAGAATCCTACTTTCTTTTTTATCCGAAAAATTATGAATTAAAGAGAACCAGGTGATCGGTTGTCAAAGCCGGAATCTGGTAAATGATTACAGAAAACCGATCACTAGTTGTCGAATGATGATAGTAATAATTAATTGATAATGGATGAAGGTGGTTTTAAAGTTATATTAATAAGAAAATTTAAAATAAAATAAATATACATATATTGTAAATGATTGTGTGATTATATATATATATATATATATATATATGTATGTATGTATGTATGTATTGAGCATTATATTAAATTAAGAATAATTATTTATTATTATTATTATTATTATGTAGCATCAAAAAATTTAATTTGCCATACAAAAATAATAAAGTATGTGATATAATTTACCATATAATGTTAAGAAATTTGAATAACCTCACGCAAGAGAAGAGGATTATGATCTGAATTGTTCCTTGGCAAAGCTGCACAAGATACTGAATTCCAATAATGAAAGAAGCCCAGATTGCACATTATTCTATCAATGCGACTCTTAACTGTAACGACCCAAAACCATATCACATGAGATATTGTACGCTTTGGCCCCACTGGTCTCACGGTTTTATCCCTTTGGTGGGTTTGAGTGTCACGACCCCACCCGTGGGCCCGTGACCGGCACTAGGGAATGGGTAGGCTTAAGGCCACCGAAACCCGTAGTAAGCCTGACACTCACTGATTTAAACAAATCTCATCTCAAATTAATATTATTAAAGCCACAATTTATCTTAACAGCTACGTTCTACATAAATACTTCGGTCTGCCAGAAAAACTAGGCGAGACCTGAAACTCAAAAAATTTACAACTGATACATCTACTATTACTACTGCGGAGAATCTAAGATTTACCAATTTACATACCAAATCAAATACATCACCCGATGATGAAGGAGTCGGGTTACTGAATAAGAGTCGCGATAGGACTAACAGTCACGAATCTGAAAAACAGTAAAAATGAGACTGTCAGTCTCGAGAGTGAGTTAAAATCAAATAATCTGGGGACTATTGCATTCTTCTCAGAAAACATAGATTATTCAAATCAGTATATCAAACCATGCACATAAATACCAATCATACTATAATCATACCCTATTACTTTCTTCACAGAAAATATTGATCATTCGAATCAATATATCAACCATGCACGTAAATACAATCCATATTATAATCATACCTTAATAAATAAATAAATGAATAAATAAAAATATATTTTTACTTTTACGGGACGAGTGGCTCAGTAGAACCCTAACCCCAAATTCTAACAGCTATTTTGGCTCTCTTAATCTAATAAGACTGGTGCCCCGAGAGCAATGCTCGATCAGGGACCTTACTTCCAGTCTGGTCACTTATGTATCCAAATAAGAAATCTAGTAGCCATTCGGCTCTCTTAATCCAATAAGACTGGCGCCCCGAGAGCAATGCTCGACCAGGGACCTTACCTCCAGTCTGGTCACTTAAGTATCCAAATAAGCCGGCGCCCCGAGAGCAATGCTCGACCAGGGACCTTACCTCTGGCAATTTACACAAATCAGCCCAGAGAGCCATGCTCGACCAGGGCAAACCCATAAATATCTTATTACATGTCCATGATTATTACCGGTGCGCACGTGGTCCTGATGTAACCCATCAGGCGGCATGTTCTACAAGCCACATTTCCCAAATCGCAATCACCACATTTAATAAATATCATTGTCTAATGAAATCATTCAACACATATCGAAAAAAAGATTAAAAATTTAGGATAAGGCAACGTGCAATTCGTGTCGACAGAATAATAATATCTGTATTATTATAACGTTACTAATAATAATATTTATATTATTTTCAATAATTAATAATCAAGTAAAATTATTTATGTTGTGATACTAATAACCATATTATACATAAACTTCCAAAATATCATATTAAAATCAGACTTAGCAATAGTACAATGATTAAATGACTTTAACTCACAGAATTGGGCGACCTCCTAGCTCTGCTCCGGTGCCTCGGTTGGAGCGAGCCGAACAGACAGATCATCTAATCACGGAAAACAATTTATCAAAACGATGGAACAATTACAATAGACCCTAGGTCTAGACTCCTAGGACTGACTTGTCTAAGAATCTCGACTCAGGAACTACCGAAAATTCGGCAGAACCTTCCCTACAACACGAACATTACCCCCTGTAAAAACGGGTCCAGGACCTGCCAGAAAAACACTCTAAATATCCAACAATTTAAACAACGGGAGTCGGGTCCCCAAACTTCACTATTTCCGACTCATACACAAAGACCAAATACGAGGCGTAAACCGGACAATTATTTTTGACTCACAAAATCATCAAATACTCAATATAAACCAATAGACACAAATTAAACCAAGAATTCCAAAATTAACGGGCCAAAGATAATTACCGAGACGCTCGATCGCTCGGTCGACTCTCCTCCGGCCGCCGGAGTCCGATCGACGATCCAAACACACCATCGGACTCACAACGACACGCTGATGACGATCCTCGCTTCCGATTTTCCGATCTGACACCCGATCATCTGGAGAGATTTGCGGACGATCTCGGCCATCGATTTGCAAACGAAACCCAATCGCCATAAAACCGGTGCCAATGCGAAGCTTGAGATGAGGAGAGTCGGGGTACGTCCTCCGATCTTCCATAGCTCGCCGGAGCTCGCCGGAAAAACCCAAAAACCTCGGCTGCCTCCATTTTCTCTCTCCACCGGATCTTCCGTTTCGCCACCACTGCCGACCATGCCGCAAAACAAAGCCGAGGGCCGAGAGGAGTCGATCGGCACCAAGATCGATGACCACCGACGCCGGAACGCTCGACGGCCAAGGAAGCTTCGGCCATCTTCCTCCTCGCGAGGCTGGTCGTCGCTCGGTGCTTGCCGCCGACGCCTCTGAGCCCGCCCCGCCGGCCAGGATGACCCCGGCAGCCTCCTTCCTCCGCTACCTCTCTTTCCCCCAACATCTCTCTTCCTCTCTTCTTCTTCCTCGACTTCCATTCCTTTCAATATCGACATTAGGCCCCCGAACTTTTTCTTATTACAACTTGGTCCCTCAACTTTCTTAATTACTTACAATTTCATCCTGCAGAATTCCAATTTGACCCCCAAATTTCTTTTTAGCCTTTCAATTAAGCCCCTAACTATTTAATTTGGGCCAAATCCGAATTATTGAAAATACATAATTACATAAATACCCCTGACCGACATATTTATTTACAAAAATACCAAGCTCACAAATTTCCATTAAACCCTCATAAAAATAACATTATACTGTCAATCCTTATTCCAAAATAAATTTCCAATTAAATCCTACACACAATTAAATTAAATTAAATAATCAATTTCCAACTTAAAATTTAATACTACTAATCAATTATAATACAAATTTTTCCAAAATTCTTTTATAAAAACATCCCTTACAATTTCTACCATAATTTTCCAATATGTAATTTTACTTATATAAATATGCATTTGGAAAAAAAATTTGAATAACCAAAATATAATCATTTTTCAAATAGTTTACTTAATTAACTCCTTAAAAATCAAACTAATTGGATATGGAAAATAACTCATTTATTTATCTAACATGAACATTCAAAATTTGTATTTAAATCATTCCAATTAAACCGAATAAAAATAAAGCTAAAATTAACTTAAATAAAAACTCATTATTAAATATATAAAAAATTCTGGGTGTTACATTGAGAACTTCTCAAGAGGTCCCCCATCCTGGAATTTCTCTGAACCAAGCACGTTTAACTTTGGAGTTCTTACAACTCCACAACCAAACAACCAAAAGACACCATATATGATTAGTTTCAATTCTTTACATATATGTTATCAATCATTTCCCACCCCATTTTGATGTGCAATTCGATTCATTCGTGTATCCCAGTACTTTAGAGTGCTGCCATCCTAGAAGCCTGCCGGAAGCCGCTCCTTGTCCAGGCATCCTATTTTTGCCCCGGCGTCCACTTTCCGCTCTCGTTGGACCGCTTCTCTAGGCCAGGCTGTCACATTAACTATATTACTGTGCCTGCAACCATTGCACCAAGTATGCAAAGCCCCATGAGTGCTAATTTTAAAGAATCCACAATCATCCATAAAAGCTTGAAACTCTCTACAAGGTCTAGTAGTTAGAATTTTACTCGTCTTTTCATGAGCACCCATAATAACATTAAAATCACCAATGGTCATCCAACAGTCAGTCGAGGTAAGAAAGAGCTATTGTAATTCAGACCAAAGATCCCTTCTCTTGTTGGCCCAGATGCTACCATACACCATACTAATTCTATGCACAATGTGAAATAAAGAAACATTTAAAGAATATATGCTAATCATTAACGAAAATGGAAGAGGGGACATACCTGATCTACAAAGCACACAAATAGAAGGAAATGTACAGTTGTTTATAGAAACCAAGTTCCCAAACTTTCCAAAAAATGCGAAGGGATAGTTTAGATATCAACCGAGGGCTCAGCAAAACCAACCATATTCAGCTTATACTTACGATAAAAAAAAAGAATACAAACTTTGTTGTGTCTCCAAGTTTTCAAGACCATGATAATTCCAGAAGATGAGCTTCATAAGTTAAGTTTGTCAATTTTCTTAGTTTCCCATTTAAATAAGATAACCTAATATTTAGGTTATTTTCCCTTGCTTTTTCGACTAATAGTGGCCCATTATTCATCCTGATTTTGGGCATATTCACATTCCATCTCATCCGCCCAGCTTATACCCCCATTCTCTATAATAGCGACATCACCATCAACTTCATTCCACATTTCTACTATTATAATATTAAGAGCCTTAGTTTCATGAACAATAAAATGCAAAATTACATTCTCTTTATTATTTTGCTTAGAAGACTTAGACACTTCAATAGCCTCCTTCAAGATGTCCTCTTTATGAGCTCTCAAAGCATTAACCTAAGCACTCCAATTTTGTGCTTGATCAACTATTATATCAAATTGGCCATCTTGATGCTTACCTACACAAACCGAATCAAAGTCTGATGCCACTACTAATGCTAAATCAGATTTGATGGCCTTAAAGGCATTTTCATAAGGATCTTCATATAGATCTTTTGTTTTCCTTATTTTTTTACCTCTTTAGCCTTGTTATGAGTTTCCTCTCATGGTGCCAAGTGATAAGTAGATTGAGAATGTCCTTTATTAGAACAGTACGTATGAAAAAAGGCTATAAGGTTTTCATAAACAACATTCATGAAAAAAACCTTTGCCCACCCTTTCAATGAATAAGTTTTTTAGAAAGATTATTGAAAAGAACAATATCAATCAATACTCTAGCAAAGTGGCCCAGTTCACCATGAGTTGTTACTTGATCAACACACAATGACACTCCAATACCATGAGATATATCTGCAAAAAATCTTAGGATGCTAATACTTCCAAGGGAGTTAATGAAACTTGACCTAAATATGAAAGTTTGTAGATTTTTTAGTAGTTGGATAAAAATCGGGGGTTCATGGCTGAAGTCGAAAAATTTCAAGTTTTAGAGTTATAGAGCCCTTATGCTAAACCCTAGATTTTTCCTCACTCAAGTTAAGAATCACATGATAGAATCCTCAACCTAAAGAAATTAGCTTCCATTGTGAGGTTATATTGAATTAGTTTAATTTTTCAGATCTACCACTTTCCAAAGTGATTCCCCTTTCATTAAAATTACAGGGGCAATAAGCGCATTTTGACATAAAGTAACTCTTTAATTGTATACTTCTTCATTATCTTGATTACAATAAAACCACCTTTGTTGATTGGGGCATCAAAATCTGAAGAAACTAAGGAATTACCTTGAACAATTGAAGCAAACAAAGGCTTTGAAGGGATGATAGGAATAGAGTTCGCCCTAGCAGACGCAAACATCTCCATGTGACTGACATAGTTCATGGCTCTCTCATTATTCTTACATAATACCTATTAGTTATTGCTCTAGCAATAGCCCCCGTACTCTAAATCAAAACTTCTATTGAATTTCGAGATTTCAAGGTATAAGACCACTCCCAATTATTTAGAGTAAAATCTCTCTATAATAATACTTTAAATAGGAATAATCTCTATATAATTATAAAAAGATTTGGTTTCAATTTCGATCAGTTGTATATAGGAATAAATTCTATATTATAATAAATTATAAATTTTTTAAATCCCATCTTAAAAAAATTTCTCTATATAGTAATATTTGTATATATAATTTTAGAAAGTATATATTATACTATATTTTGTCTTACTATATTATTATTATGTCTTATCAATCTTGTTTATATAATATGACAAGATGTTAATGTATCTTATCTTTAATTGCTATCATTTCACCAACAAAATTAAGTATTAAGTTAAAAGAAGAAATTTAATACTCAAACCTCCATTAAATTATAACCTCCTTATAGTCATAAATTTTATTTGGTTCCAAGTATATGAGTATAAAAAAAAAAAAATTATACTGTGTAAATTTAAATTAAAAATATTTCTAAGAGTACTCAAATTTGTCGCATGTATTTTGTTTCGAGGAAGGGAGGAATACAACATTATATTTGGCTAATCTATTAAGGGATTTATTTTCATATGAATAATTTTAAATATTATTTATAAGTAGACTTTTATATTTGACGTATTATAATTCATTCAATTGAAATGCATTTTTTATTCTTAATAAAGTATAAAAAAGAACGAAAATCTATAGAAAAAATATGGGAAAAAATAAATTATAATAAAAAAATTAACAAGAATTTTTAATCTTATAAAATATATCAACTTATTATATAAAATATATTTAAAAATTTTACCTATTTGCTAAAACTTAGTTTAGTTATAATTAATTTTATAAATTTAGTTATACTAGCAACATTCTCTTTTTAACTCTTTATGTAAACATCTTTTTGTAATTTAGCCGTATTATTAGATGGTAATTAATGGTAATTAAGTGAATTGATGAAGTGTAAAGTCTATTAGTTGGGTCTTTGTGCAACTAATATTAAAATTACTAGCATCAACCACCTGATGGGTTGAACTTTATCACTTATAAATTATTTGTATTCTTTTATTTTCTTATTTAAGATCTCTAACACATATCGCTTGTTAGTTTTGAAAATAATTTATATAATTATAGTTATTGCCCTCAAAATATATACAGTATAACATGCTAGAATATTTATAATATTTATATTTAAGATACAAATTAATATCAATTAAAAATATATTAGATATATTTTAATAAATATTTAGTTTACATTAGAAGTTATAATAATTTAAATTAAAATTGATTAATATAATATTATCATTTATTATATAAGATAAAGTAAATCTAGACATACAAATACAAAATTAATTGAATATATATAATATACTAAATGAATATTTAATTAATTTTTATATACTTTATACAAAGTGTGAGTATTAAACTAGTTTAGGGAATAATTTTTTGTACACTGAGAATATAGAAAAGTTCTTTTTCATCTTATAGTTTTTTTTTTTTTTTTTAATTTGGTAGAAAATATTCAAAAGAAACATCAATTAGAGTTTAAATATTATTTTCTTTTAGAAAAAGCAGAGTTCAACTTTTTAAATTCCAACTAAAAGAATTTCTCTTATAAATCTCATAATTAGTATATTATTTTTATATTTTGATCAAACGAGACACATAAATTTAGAAGAAAAAGAAAAAAGACATTTTGTAATAGTTTTAAATAAAATTTTAATAAATACTGAAGTCTTATAATAATAACTTAAACTGTCTTTTTTAAGTTAAAGGGCCATCAAAGTCCGGAGAGCACAATACATACATTTACATCCCTATCTCAATTTTGTTAGTGGTTTGTATGAAATAGATAATCATAAAAGCATAGAATGGTTTTAGGTATATATTTGTCAACTATCTCAGAAGAATAAATTTGAACCCACCACACATTCAATGCAATAAGAAAAAGGCCTCAGACTGTATTGAAGTGTTGTTGAATTTGATTCTGCAAAAGTGGAAAAGAAAAGAAAACAAATCAATAAAATCATCATTCATTCCCCACCAACTTTTATCCTTAAATAATTTGTTGTCTTCCCCCATCAAGAATTCCCTATTCCTTGTTTGTTTTATTTTCTTCATTTATCACATGTGTATGTGTTAATTAAGATCTCTCTTAATAATTTGATTGCTAAGTCTTTTCAAAGTCCCCACCTTAAAGAAAAAATATATATGTTTAGATGTCTTTTCATGAAATGGAGCTACTTGGCACTATATGTTACACTTATTTTTTCTTTTATCTTTCTTGTTTTTATCACAGGCTACCTTCTGATGAGAACTCTAGTACCTTCTGTTTTTAACCCAAAGAACAAAAACACTCTTAAAATGAAAGTCACGTTTCTCTGTGACCATTTGGAGTATGAACTAAGAAGCCCTTAAAAAAAATAAAAAGATTAGAGAACACTTAATAATATTGAAATGAAAATTTATCTTAATTTATCTCAAAAGATTGCTCTTCCAATTTAAGTGAATCCTCACCATAATATTATGTAGCTAGATCTTAACTTCAAATAAATTAATGCTATGATATATAATGTATCTACTGACTATCATCTATAACATCTAAATATCGTATTGTAATCATAGTATATAAATACTATGAAGAAGAAAAATAGATAAATTTATCAAAAGAACATTGCAATTAGTATTGCTAAGTTGGTCGATTTAGTCTTTTACTAATTTAATATTACACAATAATAAGTAAGGTAACGCCAATCTCACGACATGTTGATGATAATAGCACTCAAATCATCCAAGACTACGATTTGCTTCGTTATAAGTATTTAAAAATTGTACGTATCAGTCCCATGTAACAATATATTTATTTAGTATAAAAGGAATGGTGAAATAATTTTTAATAAATTTGATAAATAGAGAATTCGGTAATTTGAGAGTTCTATAATATTTATGTTATATATGCTTAATTTAGAAGAAGAATTTATTATAATTAATATATTTATTTAAATTAAAATATAATATTAAAACAAGCTCTTATTTGTCAATGGAAATCAAATATGTTATTTTAAAAATAAGAAGTACTATCCAATTTGGATATTTGTCATGTAGCATTTAATAATAATTTATAATAAATTAATAAATTTAAAAAATAGCCTTAATTTTAATAATTTAATATATGGATAAGTATTTAAAATGTATTTTGGTCTTTCACTATTTTATAATTTTTAATATGTAAGTTTTTTCAAACAAAAAGAGATTTTAAAAATTAGCACTAAAAATATTTCACCGTTAAAATATCTTGATTTGGAAGGATTCAACTGCCTTCAACACTGATCAACCATCATTATTATGTTGCTTGTATATGATAAGATGAAATTAGCGCTTAAGAACTCCTAATTCTAATTTTTTAACCGTTAAATCGCGGTTTAAAAAATTATTGATCATATGAGATTGATTTGACACTTAAATATCGATGCTTTGAGTTATTAAACTCTAAATAAATTTTATCAAATATGGACAATATGATAATAATAACCGATTGGAGTGAAAATGGTTGAATGAATACTTGTCAATTGACAGTTTTTAACGGTAAAATACTTTTTTTTATCACGATTTTTACCACATGTCTCTCTTTATATAAACAAATTTACATATTAAAAATCATTAAATATTGAAATCACATGGTACTCTTTTATATTTATCTCTTTAATATACAAATTTAAAATATAATAAGTGACTTGCAAAAGTAATTTAAACCCTTAAATATTAAGATATCATATGAAATAGAAATTTAAAATTCAAAATGAATAAATCATGATTATATAACAATTTAACTATTAATTACTTTTTAGAGTATTATCTCTATAAAGAGATATTGTTGAAGAAATATTTGTTATTTGAGACACTAATAATGAATTTTTATTACGAGTCATTTGCAACAGATAAACATTAAGTGTTAACTCTATATTTTTATTTTATTCTCATTCTCATTCAAAGTTAGTTAAAATAGTATTATATGGCCAAGTATACTATATTTAAAATTTAGAAGATCTCATTTAAATATAAAAATATAAAACTTTCATATATACTTTTTACTTTTTAAATTTAGAATTCATGCAATACATAAAATGTATAGTATTCTATATTAAGTAAATAATTTATTTTTTATTAGAGAGTAATAATGAGACTAATTATTCAAAATATTTATTTTTATTATTTAAATAAGAAATCAATAGTTATATGATGCACTAAAAGAGACTAAATTAAAACCTATGAAGAAAGATGTACAGTTGGATAAGATAGAGTGATATAGTGATAAAGATGTACACTAGTTATAAATTTGTTAATTATTTAATATGTAATAATTTAATATATAATTTTGATTATAATAATTGGAATAGCAAAAGAATAAGGATAATCTTAGACTAATAATATTAATAGAGAAATCAAACTATTTTAATTGTTGAGGTATTAATATTGGCAATTAAATATTAAGTTATAATGTAGGTGTATATCTTTTTTGTCAAATGTTTATAGACTATGTTACTTTTTAATATTATTAGTATTTTAAAGTTAAATTTAATAATTTCTTTATTTAACTATATAAATAATAACAAGTACAATATATTAAAATTTAAGTGCAATTTATGTGCACGAAAAACTAGTATATATAAAATTGGCCAAATTTTTGTATGAGCAACATTCTATAAAGCCACGTCATATAGAATTTGAATAGAAATATATATATATATACATATGTCTTTGACGTCGTTTATATAAGATTGTTATGATATAAAATATCAATAAAATAAAATATTAATATTAAGGATATTATAATATTAAATATCAATTAAATAAAATAATATTATTAATTTCTTATTAAAATAAAATAACAGCTATAATCTCATTATTTCCTATATATCTATTATGGTTTTTTATTATTTATTTTATAAAAATTTAATTTCAAATTTATTAAAATAAAATAATGTTTTAAATACTTGTTAAAATAAAATAATCCCTAAATAATAATTATTTTTCTAATATATTATATTCATAATTAAAATAAGACATTTTAAACTAAAAATATAGATTACAAAATTATTAATAATTATGTATTAGTATAAATAAATTACTAGTATATATATAAAAAGTAGGTTGTTTTCTATTCGGCATCATTTTGTAAAACCATATCACATAATTATCTAATAAGAAAATTAAACGTGGCTTTGAGATGGCATATTTGTAGGACTGCTAACTATAAATAATTATAAAGTAATTAAATGTAATATTAAATACCAATAATGGATATATTACAAACTTATGACTTATTTAAAAGTAAGATTGTTTATTTCCTTAAGAAAGGTTATGCTACGTAATACTTATTGCAGTTACTCTAGAATAATAATAAAATTTATTATTTTTAATATTATATACAGATATATGTGTATACATATAAAATAATAAAATAATAAAATAGTAAAAAGTAATAATTTAATAATATATTATAATAATAATAATAAAATTTATAATATATTAAATTTTTTATTAGTATAATAATATAAAAAAGAAAGCGATGTTTAAATCTATAAATATGAACATAAAAATAATAATAATAATAATAAAGTAAATAATAAAAACTCAAGCATTCTAAATTATAAAAATAGTTATCATACGGAACTAGTGAAGAATTATTATGCAATAAAATAATATTAATAAATTTCTCTCTAAATTTATTTAAAAATTAAAATTATAAAAAAATATATTTTTTATATTTATTTATTTTAGTATATAATGGATGGATATAGAATTTTATATAATATAAATGTAAATAAAAACTACATAAAAATAAAAGATAAAAAATTACTTTTATACTAACATAATTATAAATTACATTGCACTAAAGAATCTTTAAGAAGAGAATTGTTACTCTGTCGCAGTGGCGGAAAAATAAGCCAAAGCACGCCCTTGGGATTAGACCTGTTTATGGCCGGGTCTGAGCGGGCTCGGACCGGGCCTGATATTTTTTTTTAACAAGTTTGAGTCCGAAGATTTTTTATTATTTTTCTACTCAAGCCCATATCCTAAATTCTTTAAAAAGCACCGTCCGACTCGGCCTGTGCAACTATAAACAAAAATAATAGCTAGATAAGTGGTATAAGACACTTGATTATAAGAAGAAGATCACAGGTACGAGTGCTACGAGTACCACATATCTATTTTAAAGCTATTCTTTAATAACTATAGTAAATATCGGACCAAGCTGGGCCAAACTTGAGTTTTTATATAAAATCTCAAGACCGCCCATAATAATCCGAGCTTCTCCTCGGACTCGGGCCAGCCAAGCTTATACTAAAAATAATTTATCTAAGCCCAGCCTAAAGAGGACGGGCGTGGCGGATGCCCAGACCCATGAACATGTCTACTTGGGATAACAAATAAAAAATTATTTCAATAACAAATAAGATGATTCCGTAATAGCACAAACAAAATGCTAGTTAAAGAGAGAAATACAAATTGAAATCTCCAAGACAGAAGCTTTTGTCTCTTTATTATTTAAAAGTTTGTGGCAGATGATTTTTAAAATAATAAGGAAAACAAGGTCAAGACGTGGGAATCGACAAAAGGTAAGAAATGAAATTATCCAACTACTTGCTAAAAGTTACTAATTCACTCTAATCAAATAATTTAGTTTGTAAAAAAATCAATTTGATTCTTAAACTATACTAAATATCAAATTCTATAAAAAAATTTCAAGTAAAGAGAATTATTTAATTTTATACAGTAATCTTATTTTTAATAATTAATAATTACATTTTAATATTAATAATTAAAACTACATATTGTGATAATTTATTATGCTTTATAAAAATTAATTATCATTGTACATATAATAAATATAATAAAATTATAATAAAATATTTTAAATGATTCTTGACATATTTAGTTAAGTAGAAGAATTATATATATATACATTGACCCATGAGTTGAACCAATATCTATTATTTTAGTATCCTCACTAAATCAAGATTTAAATTGATAATACTAAAAAATATACTAAATTATTAATTTCATTAAAAACTAAGACTCAATATTGTCAATATTACTTCAACTTTATAAATGTATAATCTTATATAATTTTGATAATGGTTTTACATAAAAAATGTAAATAAAAATATTAATTATTTATTTATATTAGATATTAGGAGTAGATTATATTAAAATTGGATCATTTCACTCTAACTCAATTAAAACTTTTTTTTTTATACAGTTCGACATTTACTTTGAAGTTTAAAGATCAAATTAAATTTCTTATGGTTAAATATTTTGACCGGGTGAATTGGCCACTTTGATAAGTTGCTAGCTAAATTGGCCAAAAATTAAAATATATATTAATTACCTATTGACTCTAAGTTTAGTGCCTAAAAAATTGAAATCTAAGGTAATTGGCTATTGATTCCAAGTTTATGGAGTAAATTGACACTTTAGCCTTATTAAATGCTTTTTTAATTTTTTTAATTTTAGTTCTAAAATTTGAATTTGAATTACATTATGTAATTCAACATCATGCAATATAGAAAGAATTAGCACATTTAATATAAATAAATGGATTGACATTGATACTTAACAAGTTTAAATTGAATAATTATAATAAACAAAAAAAAAATCTATTTTACTTTATCTGAATATAAGCATACTTGAAGGAATCGTCAATCACCCTTCATTGATATGTTTTTGTCATATATATAATACAGAGAGAATAGAGAATAGGAAACTAGAAATGAGGAAACTAAAGCTGTAATTCTAATCTAAGTCCTAAACTTATGCTTAACCATATCAAAAGAATATATCTCAATAATATCTCAATATCCCCCCTCAAGGTGGAGCATGAGGATCATAAATGCCCAACTTGGACAACAAAAACTGAAATTGTTGTGTTCCCAAAGGCTTGGTAAAAATGTCGGCAAGCTGAATCGTGGTAGGAACATACGAAGGAAGAATAGTTCCATCCTGGATTGCATCACGAACAAAGTGACAGTCAGCATCAATGTGCTTTGTCCGTTCCTGGAAGACAGGATTCTATGCAATATATAAAGCCGATTGGCTATCACAATAAAGACCAATAGCAGTAGTATGTTGAATCCCCAAGCTAAGGAGAAGACCCTTCAACCATTTCAATTCACAAGTAAGAGAAGCCATAGATCGATATTCGGCCTCTGCTGAAGAACGTGCCACAGTAGGTTGTTTTTTAGTTTTCCAAGAAATCGGGGAATGACCAAGAAACACAAGCCAGCCAGTCAGAGAGCGACGAGTAAGAGGACAAGCTGCCCAATCAGAATCACACCATCCCGTCAAAGAGATAGAGCTATTAGCTCAAAGCAAAATGCCTTGTCCATGAAAACCCTTCAAATAGCGAACAACGCGCAAAGCAGCCTTCCAATGTTCATGTCGCGGTTCTTGTAAAAACTGGGATAAAATGTGTACAGAGTATGCCAAATCAGGACGCGTGACCGTTAAGTAAATCAAACATCCAACCAAACGACGATAAGGTTCAGGATTAGATAAAGAGTCTCCCGAAGCATGAACAAGCCGATGGTTTTGCTCAATGGGAAAAGATGCTGGCTTGGCACCTAGAAGACCAGTCTCAGAAATAATGTCAAGAGAATACTTTCATTGACAAAGAAATATACCATCAGTACTTTGTGCCACCTCAATCCCAAGGAAATATTTAAGAACCCTGAGATCCTTCATATGAAAACACGTGCTCAAGTAGTTCTTAAAGGCTCTCAAAGCAGCAGAATTATTCCCAGAAATAATTAAATCATCAACATATACCAAAACATTGATTTGAATATCACCCTTAGTGTAAGTAAAGAGAGAATAATCAGCATAGGATTGAAGAAAACTGTACTCTTTTAAAGCAGTAACAAGTTTGGTAAACTAACACCTCGGTGTTTGTTTCAAGCCATATAATGACTTTCGAAGACGACAAACCATATCAGGTTGAGAAGACCTAAAACCAGGAGGAAGCTTCATATAGACTTCCTCATTGAGGTCCCCGTGCAAAAAGGCATTATGCACGTCCATTTGATGCAACTCCCAATTTTTTGATGCTGCAATGGCTAAGAAAGCACGAACTGTGACCATCTTTGCAATGGGCACAAAATTCTCGTTATAATCAATCCCGAAAATTTGATGATTACCAAAAATAACCAAACGAGCTTTAAGCCGTTCAATACTGCCATCAAAGTTATACTTGATTTTATAGACCCATTGACTACCAAGAGCACGTTTACCAGGTGGTAATTTTTCCATAATCCAAGTACCATTATCCTCTAAAGCATGAATTTCTGTTTGCATAGCATGACGCCATCCTACATCTCTTATAGCCTCTTTAAATGATTTCGGTTCATAACCTGAGAAAGCAGATGTCGCGGGTGAACTTGGAGAAAGAGCAGATGGACTTTTTATGAGAACAGTGTTGGTAACATAGTCATGAAGTCGAATGGATGGAACTTTTTCACGGAATTCACGTCCCATGTTAGGTTCATCGGTAGCATCCGGAGCAACTCCTTCGGCCCCCCTGATGTGGGTGTAACTGGACTTTGTTCAACATTCGGTCCAGACTGTGATTCGTTGGCTGCTGGAGGAATAGTGGGAGCATGCTCTAAAGTGGTAGTTGTTGGGCTTTGGGTGGTGATATGTAGTGGGGAGGATTCATTTGTAGGCTCAAATTCATCAGACAATGATTCAGGTTCTCTCAAAATATTAAAATCATCATCACCCAAATTCATGCTTTTAAAATTATATTTAGAACGAATAGTAGCAGGAGCATTTTCAGCAAATGGAAATTGATTTTCAAAGAACTTAACATCTCTAGAAATAAAAAAACTTTTATTTTCTAGATAAAAAAGTCTCCACCCTTTCTTACCAAAAGGACACCCAACAAAGTCACATTTTCGACTTCAACTTGCAAATTTATCACTCTTAGCTCGTTGATTATGGACATAACATAAAGAACCAAATACTCGCAGTTCATCAAAAACTGGCAAAGTATTAAATAGAATCTCATTAGGTGTTTTATTATGAAGAACACTCAAAGGTGTTCGATTGATCAAATGAGAAGCTGCCAAGACATATTCACCCTAAAAATAAAGAGGAAGGTGACTTTGAAAACGCAAGGCCCTTGCCACTGTTAAAATATGACGGTGCTTATGTTCAACTCTGCCATTCTGTTGTGGAGTCCCCACAAAAGAGGTTTGAAATAAAATCCCACTTAAAAAAAATAATCTGTCAAACAATTAAACTCCGTCCCATTATCACTCCGAACAATCTTAACCTTTTGTCCAAATTGTCGATCAACCATAGCCAAAAATGACATAAACATTTTAAATACCTCTAATTTATCAATCAATTAATAAACCCATACAGCTCGAGAAAAATCATCCACAATAGTTAAAAAATAACGAGCCCCACAAGAAGAAACTGTATTGTAAGGACCCCATAAATCACAATGAACCAATTCAAAAATTCGGGAGGCCTTATGATCACTAAGAGAGAAAGAATTACGAGATTGTTTGGCACGAGGGCACACATCACATGCCTTATTCAATTTATCACTAGAATTACATAAGAAAGGAAAGGGCTTTACTACTTTCTCTAAAGGATGTCCAAGACGTTGATGCCAAAGTTCCAACAAAGATGAAGAACCATCCATTGTGATAGCTTGTACTGTAGACTGTTGTCTGAAGTAATAAAGTCCATCTCTCTGTTCACCCATTCCAATCAGCTTCCTCGTATGGCGGTCCTATATAACACACATATTAGAAGCAAATTATGCAAAATAGTGCATGTCATCAATGAGTTGTGTAACCAAAATTAAGTTGCAGTGCAATTTAAGAACATAAAGAACATTTTTAAGATACAATCCATCTAAGAGCCTCACACTTCCCTTTTTAGTAGCAATAATCTTTTGGCCATCAGGGAGTCCAACAGGACATGCGGCAATATCATGAACATCAAAAAAATATGATTCATCCCCCGTCACATGATTAGAAGCACCGGTATCAATAATCCAAGAAATCTTAGAAAACTCACCATGTAAATGATCGGTAGAGGATTGAGCATTACCAAACATAGTAGTTATAGTCTGCCATTGTTCCGTAGTCAAATTATGAAGAGAAGCAAGAGTGTTTGATGTGCTGGCTGTATTTGTTTGCCCATTGACCGAAGCTCCAACCATCGCGTTGTAACCATCTACCGCCATCGCTCGTACAGTGGTTCCTCTACCACGACCAGTCACAA